>NC_135234.1:51031241-52231241 GCF_051348905.1 Ranitomeya variabilis | reverse complement strand
AATCTGATGGAAATCTGCACTGTTTCCCATGGCTCGGATCCCACTCTAAGCTTTCACTCTGTCCTTGACTATAAATAGGACATATAGTCAGAAACACTCAGATAACTCTTAATCACTCAGTTTTTATATAGGATTGGTCAATTTGGACAGAGCTCAAGCCTAGAAGGTGACGGGTGATAGCAAAGGGTACAGACAGCTTTTATGACATTACGAGAACATTGATTCCCTATTTTGTCTCTGCAAGTAAGTAGTATTGATCCTTTTCTAGGGGTATGATTTAGTACAGGGGGCACAGGTGCAAATTTTAAGAGAATGTATCCAGACAGACGTCTCTCCTCCATATTGAAACCAGCTTGGTCTTGGAATCCATGACGCCAACGTCAGTTTGCAGTCACACTCTCCAACGTCAGTCAGAAGACACAATCATCTAATGCTAGTACCGCCATATTACACTTGAGAAATTGGGCCCACGCCTGGTGCTCGTTAGCAGGACAGCAAATCTAACCATCTTGATTAACAAGCATGACTTTGCCATTGTTTAATCCTTCCATTTTCTTTTTATTGTAGGTCAATTACCCATACCTTTGAAGGACCTGTGGAGAAGCAATTTCTGCAAAGATCCTCACAACGAATTACATGTTGGGTTGTAGACAATCTGCTCTGGCCCCTTCTCTCCACGGGCCTCATGGTAGTCGCATGTGTTGTTTCGCTTGTACCTGTGCCCTTGACATAAGATATCTAAATTAGTAGAGCATTTGACTGTCACTGTGAAAGGCAACCTCAAGGGATCACCACCAAAATAGCACAGAGGGTGTATAAACCAGGAAGAAAAGAAGAAAGCAAAAAGCCAAGCAATAGCCTTGACCATCATTGTAGACTGTGAAAGCAATTTGAAAATATTCTGATTTTCTTAGTAGGGGATTACTGCTAATACAGCTGCTTGAAGTGACTTTAGATGACTCGGAACATCAGAAATAACTATTTATAGTGGCATTATATCAGGGTTCATCAGGTGTGGTTCACTTCCGCATTGGAGGTTAGTGGTGCCAGTAATGACATCACTACCCCACAAACCTGCTGAAACATGGTAACGTGCACGAGTCCTGCTCATTAGTGCAGAACACGTACAGAATACAATGTATTCAGGGGCACAGTGGCTAATTTTAGATTTAATGCCCCCTTAAATGGTGTATTGGTGTAAAATACAGTGGTGTATTTTATATTTTTGTAGTACAGTGGCTTATAATAAACAGCTCTGGCAAAAATTAAGAGACCACTGCAAAATGTTCAGTTTGTCTGATTTTTCTCTTTATAGGTATATTTTGAGTAAAGTGTAAATTGTTCTTTTATTCTATAAACTTCTGACAACATGTCTCCGAATTTCCAAGCAATACATTTTGTGTTAAATTTTTGTATAAATTTTGTAAAACAAAACAAAACAGTGCTTTCAGACCTCAAATAATGCAAAGAAAACAAGTTCAGAATCATATAGAAACAACAATACTAATGTTTTAACTCAGGAAGAGTTCAGAAATCAATATTTTGTGGAATAACCATGATTTTTAATCACAGATTTCATGCGTCTTGGCATGCTTTCCACCAGTCTTTCACACTGCTCCTGGAGCAAAAAATGTAAGCAGTTCTTCTTTGTTTGATGGCTTGTGACTATCCATCATCCTCCTGATTACATTCCAGAGGTTTTCAATGGGGTTCAGGTCTGGAGATTGGGCTGCCCATGACTCTGTTTTGATGTGGTGGTTTTTTAATTTTTGCCAGAGCTGTATATTTTGTGGACACAGTGGTTAGTTATATGAATATATAGGAGACACAGCGCCCAATAAATTTATTCAGAGGGCACATTTTAGGCAATTTTGATGGTCACATGTATTCAGAGGCACAGCGTGGAGCAATTTTTATAAAGGGGCTTACATATATGTGTGTAGAATTGCACATAGGTATGTATATGTGTGCTACAAAGACGAGGAACCAAAAACATTGAGGTGGTAAACCTTGCAGAGATAAGTTGAGGCCCGGCGAGGTCATAGTAAAGATCAGAAGCAGGTGGAAAAGAAAAGAGAGTGCAGCTCTAAAGGGCACATTAAATGTAAGGCACTGACTGTAATTATCTATATCACTGTATAGTGTGCAGAGTGATGATTACTGACAGCATTCTTGTTTGTGAAACAACAACTCTCAACATACCTTCTCCATTGCTAGGGCTATACTTGGAGGTCTGTTTTCGCGCTGTTCAATCTGATTTGGCAGGTTCAATAAGCTCTATGAAAAACCAGGGATGGGTGCTCACTCAGATGTGTCCCCCCTCTTCCCTGTTGTCCCTTATTACATACAACGTCCCTCACTTATATTATATATAGTGCTGTCCCTTAATAATATATGCAGTATTGTCCCTTATTACAGTGTCCTTTCTTATTATAGTAGTATAGTATTATAAAGTATATAGTGTACTTCTTTAATATAATAGATATTGTTTTGTTTTACTATTACATACAGTGTCCTCCCTTATTATATAGTGTATTTCTTTAATATTATATATGTGTTGTAGTTTACTATTACATACATTGTCCTCCCTTATTACATAGTGTACTTCTTTAATATTATATATGTGTTGTATTTTACTATTACATACAGTGTTTTCCCTTGCTATCACATACATTAATAGAATAAGCTCTGTGTTGTTCGTATTTGTTTAATGAGCCTGGGATTTAGTATGCATTCATTAAGGCCTGCGATGAATAGAGACATATATACGTTGAGTATAAGTGGCACAGGTTAGCCTTCGCACAAAGAAAAACATCTGTGCAACACATCACGTGTGCCATTTATTAACTTCATTCGCTGAGTGCACCAAAATACATTGTCCCCCACAAGGGTCAAATTATGTGAGCAGAAAACTTGCAAAATTTTCTGCAAGTGTCTTCTTTATATGAAAATACATCTACTTGCCTGTGGCCAAAGCAACACTATTTAGATACGGTAGTATTTATTTTCAGCCACAGGTATTTCTGCAATAATTCTGCCGCTTGTGAGTTTTTCCTACCAATTAGGACCCAAATGACACTGTGAATGCCAAAGGCTGGTGCTACACTACCTTGAAAATTTAGACATGAAGGGTATGTTCACACAACACATTCACATTTAGTGTTTTTTGCAGAAATTTTCCAAAATTGCTGGAAAGTGTACGTATTTTTACAATGAATTTGGAAAATTGTGGCAAAAAGGCACGGTGAATGCATCTTGAGGACATACCATTTAATAATTGTCTCAACTCATCAGTATTGGTCCCAGTGATCCCAAGAATGGGGTTCTGAAATACCTGAAATTGTTAAAATTCGGCAGGGTGTATGGGACTGCTGGAGATAAACAATTACAGTGCTCAGCCACCTCCCACTGTCCTGAAGACAATGACTAGAGCATGTGCAGCCACCACTCAATTCTAATAGGGCATTTCAGAGCCCCGTTCATTATATCTTTGGGTGTCCCAGTCAGATATCAGATCCCCTATCAATCCTATCTTGTGAATCCGGGATATAATTTGCAAATTTAGGTCAGTATTGTTTTTGTGCATTTATTGTATTAAATTGGTCCAATGTCTTTGCTTTGCTTATTTTTTTAAATATAATACATTTTACATTGTATTTCAAAGACATTAGCTATTTGTCGCACTAAGTTACACTGTTGTTCTGTATGCATTGGCCTTGTGTTCATGTCTTTTGCTACTTTCAATGAAACAATTCCCGAAGGCATTCGCTGACCTAATAATGCATGAAGACATTCATCTAGAAATAGCAACAATAGTAAGATCTTGGTTATGGAATCGGCTACGTATACCTGAGGCGAGCGGTCAGGTCCAGACATCAGTAATAATAAGTAGTTGCTAAAATGAGAATTATGCTTCCACTATCTACATATAATAATGGGTGTCTTTTAAATGGGATTTCTCGAAGATCTGAAGCTAAGCCTGTCCTTGGAGAATGGGTGTGTGAGCGGAGACAGAAAAAACAATTGTGTAGATCGTGTGACCCAAAATTTTTAAGAAAAAGTTTAACCTTTATTAGGTAATATATTCCGAATAAGAAATAAAGGGCACTCTACAGCACAGAAAACAAAATTTCATTATCACATTTTCCTCATGGAAAAGTCATAGACAAAAGGAAGGTTGAGAGGTTGCTCAAATGTTAAGCCCATGGGGTAATATGTACTCTATTGTGCAGTTTATGAGGTTTTTTTTTTAGATATAGATTTGGTTTGCTGCCCAATAGGATTATTTTTTTTTCTCTTTTTTTTGAGCATGCTTGTGGATTTGAGGGTGGAAAATCTGCATTGTATTACAGTAGCATAACAGTGGGTGAGATTTTACCAAATTTCATGCATATGTTGTGGATAAAAATTGCAGCAAAAATTGACCAGCAAAGCAAATATCAATAGTACAATGTATGTGGATCAATTGTGTGTTTGTTGCAAAGTTTTGAGCTCAATAAGAAAAAAAAGTAACAAGAAACCCCATTTTGTGGTAGTTTACACAATGTTCTGCAGTAAATCCGGAGGCTCTAACCCCCCCCCCCAAAAAAAAAACAAAACCCAAAAGACAATTTTTACAAGATTCCAACTAAAAATAACACTATATTCACTTCCACTGGTACTTGGAATCATCCCCTGATGTGTACTCTTCATAACCTGCACACTTATTATGATGTGTCACGATCCATTTTTGGATTTGTGGCAGATCTGGTTTCTTTAACTTAAAACTTTTATCCTTTCAGGCCATCTGGAGTTAATGTCAGTTTTTCCCCGCTGGCCTGCTGGTGTAATTGCATTGCTGCCTGGTCAGCTGATGTGGGCGGTGACCACTCCCACCATCCTTTAAAAGGTCACTTGATGCAACAGCTGACTGTCGGTGTTAGAGCAATCAGCAGTGACCAAGCTGGAGTAAAGGAGCTCTCTGGGTGCAGTGGTGCTTCAGCTGAATATGTTGATCCTGCTGCGTGGTGCTTTACATAAAAAAACTAAGTGTTGTATTTTTGTTACCTTGTCCCTTCGGTGTCTGTCCCTTCCCTGTGTTTCTTACCTGCAGTGGTGTGGCTAGTGCCTGCCACCTGCATTAGCTAGGGCAGTTATACGTGACATTTAGGGATGAGGTATCCTGACGTTGGCAGGGGGAAGGACCTGCATAGGGTGTTAGGTGAGATCGGGAACAGGCTCAGGTAAGAGCTCAGGAGGTGACCGTTCCCTGATTCCCTATTGTCAGGGCCTCCCTCTCCCATTGGCATCATGTTGTTGTGCCATTTGGTGACCGACGAACCATTGGGTCGTGTCACACTGGGTCAGTCACTCTGTGACATGATGTTTCTCCAATGTAACCGCTACAGTGAGATCAGAGTCTGCAGTGTTCACACGTGACCAGAAACCATCACAGAGCACCAGTCAAGGGAGCCTCCGAAGCACGTAACACAATGAATATAGTTATTTTTTTATTTATTTCATATATTGATATTTGGCTCAGATTTTTCGCTGCTGATTTCCTTGTGAATTTTTATTGATCTGATGCAGAACTCTTATGCAGTAAATCTTCACAATAACAAACTACCTTTTTGTTGAAACCCAACGAAAAAATGGAGTTCTTATACGAAAATTAAAATAATAATTTTATTATCATAATAAATAAAAGGACATGATAGTCCACAATTTATACACAAAATTAACAATCAAAGAAGAAAAGGAGACCCTAGTACAAAAAACATCCGAGTTACAGGCAATAAAAGTAAGGAACACCATGGTATAGACAAAGGCATAAACAAGCACCCATACTAGCACAGAAAGATATAAGCCGGGTAATCAAATTGATTATACCAAAGTCCAAGTGGACATATGTACCATATACAAAAAGAGCGCTAGTTATGGTGCAGCTATAACACAAGTGTATTGCTGAATTCCTTACCCATGGTAAAAGTAGTTGTTGCCTGGGACTCCGAGTACCCCCTGACGCGCGTTTCGCGTTGCTTTCTCAAAGAGGGAATAACCTTTTTGTTGGCAGATATGCAACAGATACAGACTTATTTGTGTGCAGGAGGAGTTTACACTTTTCTGACAGTAGATGGTGATGTTGTTACTGTTATATGCTTAGTTGAATGTAATGCATATACTTGTACTTTGGTTTCACTTTCTCGCTGGTAAAAGGTCCTTTTAGACTTCCTGTTAAGAAGCTGATGCATGTACCTTATGTTCTGTATAGATAAAAGTTGAATTACCCCATATAATCTACTCTCACAAATTTCTTCTGCGACCAAACTATGCAACAGGTTATGGGCCCAGAATAGAAGACAAAAAGGACTTGGAGAATGCAAAAGAATACTTCAGCGCAATTCTCTCCAAACAAGTAAGACAAATAAGTTAAAGATGAGCAGCAGTTCAGAGCAGAGATTCACAGTAGCTAAGCTGAACAATGAGAACTATCAGTTATGGAAGTTCAAAGTGGAGATGTTATTGTCTAAAGATGATTTATGGGAGGTAATCACTGCAGACAGACATGGGATAAGAAAAACAGACAAGCAAGAGCTACTATCAGCTTATTAGTGGAGGATGATCAGTTAATCCACATAAGGAATGAGAATACAGCAAAGGGAATGTGGGAAGCATTGAGAAAGCTACATGAAAGATCCAGCTTAAAGGGAATCTGTCACCTACTTTTTCGTATACAGGTCCTTCTCAAAAAATTAGCATATAGTGTTAAATTTCATTATTTACCATAATGTAATGATTACAATTAAACTTTCATATATTATAGATTCATTATCCACCAACTGAAATTTGTCAGGTCTTTTATTGTTTTAATACTGATGATTTTGGCATACAACTCCTGATAACCCAAAAAACCTGTCTCAATAAATTAGCATATCAAGAAAAGGTTCTCTAAATGACCTATTACCCTAATCTTCTGAATCAACTAATTAACTCTAAACACATGCAAAAGATACCTGAGGCTTTTAAAAACTCCCTGCCTGGTTCATTACTCAAAACCGCCATCATGGGTAAGACTAGCGACCTGACAGATGTCAAGAAGGCCATCATTGACACCATCAAGCAAGAGGGTAAGACCCAGAAAGAAATTTCTCAACAAATAGGCTGTTCCCAGAGTGCTGTATCAAGGCACCTCAATGGTAAGTCTGTTGGAAGGAAACAATGTGGCAGAAAACGCTGTACAACGAGAAGAGGTGACCGGACCCTGAGGAAGATTGTGGAGAAGGACCGATTCCAGACCTTGGGGAACCTGAGGAAGCAGTGGACTGAGTCTGGTGTGGAAACATCCAGAGCCACCGTGCACAGGCGTGTGCAGGAAATGGGCTACAGGTGCCGCATTCCCCAGGTAAAGCCACTTTTGAACCATACACAGCGGCAGAAGCGCCTGACCTGGGCTACAGAGAAGCAGCACTGGACTGTTGCTAAGTGGTCCCAAGTACTTTTTTCTGATGAAAGCAAATTTTGCATGTCATTCGGAAATCAAGGTGCCAGCATCTGGAGGAAGACTGGGGAGAAGGAAATGCCAAAATGCCTGAAGTCCAGTGTCAAGTACCCACAGTCAGTGATGGTGTGGGGTGCCATGTCAGCTGCTGGTGTTGGTCCACTGTGTTTCATCAAGGGCAGGGTCAATGCAGCTAGCTATCAGGAGATTTTGGAGCACTTCATGCTTCCCTCGGCTGAAATGCTTTATGGAGATGAAGATTTCATTTTTCAGCACGACCTGGCACCTGCTCACAGTGCCAAAACCACTGGTAAATGGTTTACTGACTATGGTATTACTGTGCTCAATTGGCCTGCCAACTCTCCTGACCTGAACCCCATAGAGAATCTGTGGGATATTGTGAAGAGAAAGTTGAGAGACGCAAGACCCAACACTCTGGATGAGCTTAAGGCCGCTATTGAAGCATCCTGGGCCTCCATAACATCTCAGCAGTGTCACAGGCTGATTGCCTCCATGCCACGCCGCATTGAAGCAGTCATTTCTGCCAAAGGATTCCCGACCAAGTATTGAGTGCATAACTGAACATTATTATTTGATGGTTTTTTGTTTGGTATTAAAAAACACTTTTATTTGATTGGTCGGGTGAAATATGCTAATTTATTGAGACAGGTTTTTTTGGGTTATCAGGAGTTGTATGCCAAAATCATCAGTATTAAAACAATAAAAGACCTGACAAATTTCAGTTGGTGGATAATGAATCTATAATATATGAAAGTTTAATTGTAATCATTACATTATGGTAAATAATGAAATTTAACACTATATGCTAATTTTTTGAGAAGGACCTGTATAAGCTGCTGCCACCGCCATCAGGGGCTTATCTACAGCATTCTGTAATGCTGTAGATAAGCCCCCCCATGTAACCTGAAAGATAAGAAAAACAACTTAGATTATACTCACCCAGGGGCGGTCCCGGTGCGGTCGGGTCCAATGGGCATTGCAGTCCGGGCCCTGCGCCTCCCATCTTCATGCGATGACGTCCTCTTCCTTGCTTCCTGTCGTGGCTCCTGCGCAGGCGTACTTTATCTGCCTGCGCACTGCAGTACTTTGTGCTGCCCTCAACAGGGCATTAGAGACAAAACCTGAAGCAGACATTACACTAGAGTTTGTAAAGACCAGACTTATAGTTGAATATCATAGAAGGAAAGAGCAAACAAACCATTCCACTGAAAGGGATAGTGAAAATGCTCTTAAAGCGACAGACAAGAAGCCCCATAATACAGACACAGGAGAATGTTTCAGATGTAAGAAAAAGGGACATTTAAAGAAAGACTGTACTATATGGAAAGCAGAGCAACAGAAATTACACCAAAAGGAGAATAAACAGGAAGTAAAAAGCACAATTTCTAACCCACATGCAGATCACTGAAATTGTACATTTAAAGTAACTGATAAAGAGTCATCTTCAGGCTGGTTTATTGACTCAAGAGCAATAAGTCACATGACTAGTGATAAAAGCTTCTTTACTGAACTTGATGAAAATAAGAAGGAAGCAATTTATATTGCAGATGGGAGTAAAATAACCGCAGAAGGTATTGGACAAGGAATGCTAATCTGTCCTGATAGATTTGGGCATAATTCAAAATTACTAGTAAAGGATGTATTATTTGGGCATATTTCAAGATTACTAGTAAAGGATGTGTTATATATTCCAGGACTAGAAAGTGGATTGTTATCCGTAAAGCGTTTGACAGCCAAAGGACTTACTGTAAAATTCAAAGATGATAATTGTACAATCCTAGTGGGAGATAAGGTAATAATTAATGTCAAAGCATGTGAACAATTATATAATCTAGACACATTAAAGGAACAGATGAAGTTATGTACACATGATCACAAGAATTGTATTCATATGTGGCATAGACGTTTAGGACACAGATATCCTGAGAGTATAATGGCATTACAAAAGAAGAATTTGACAAAAGACCTAATGAAATCTGATTGCTCGATTACCGTAAAATGTGAATGTTGTATAAAATCAAAAGCTACAAGAGTATCTATACCTAAAGAGAGTGAGACAAATAGCACAAGACCACTTGACTTGGTACACACTGATGTATGTGGACCCATGAAAGTGACCACATCAGGAGGTAATAGAGATATGGTGACCTTCATAGATGACTACTCAAGATACACAGTCATGTACTTAAAGAACAAAAGTGAAGTTTTTGAAAAATTAGAAAACTATGTGACAAAGTCAAATACCAAGTTTCAGAGGAAGCCAATCATCATCAGAAGTGATAGTGGAGGTGAATTTACAGGACACCAAATAGAAAACTACTTAAGACAGAATGGAATAGAGCATCAAAAGACTGTTCCATACACACCTAAACAGAACGGGGTAGCAGAAAGGAAAAAGAGAACTCTGACTGAAATGATAAGATCTATGCTAACAGACTCCAAACTACCAGAGAAATACTGGGGTGAAGCAGCAATGACAGCTATTTATCTGCAATGCAGACTTTTTTTCAAGAAAACTGAAAAAAACCCCATATGAATTGTGGTGGCAAGGTAAGAAACCAAGTGTGAATCATTTAAAAGTTTTTGGTTGAAAAGTTTTTGTGTTTATTCCAGAAGAAAAAGCTCCAAACTTCAAAACAGAGACATTGAAGGAATATTTGTCGGATATAGTGAAAATTGCATTGCAAAGGATACAGAATCCTAGATCCCAAGACAGACAGAATCACAGTGAGTAACAGAGCAACATTCATTGAAGAACTAAATGATGACATAATGACATCACTGGAAACAAAAAATGAGAGGATCCACAGTGATATAACTGCAGGGACACCTGATGATAAAGAAGTGGAAGTCGATGAAAATCAAAAAAGTCAAGAGATACAGCTCCATACAGACACAGAACCAAGATGCTCAATTAGAGAAAACAAGGGAAGACCACCTCAACGTCTTTCATACAAGGCAAGTACAAATAAAATCTAGGAACCTACATCTTGGGAGGACATATCTCAACTTTCAGAAGAATAGGCCAACAAATGGATAAAGGCTGCAGAAGCAAAAATAAAATCCATGCATGATTCAAAGACATGGACTCTGACAGAACTACCAAAAGAAAAAAAGGCTATAGGATGTAAATGGGTTTTTAAAATAAAATACCAAGCAGGCGGCACAGCTGATCGATACCGAGCAAGAATAAAGGCTATTCTCAGAAATATGGAGAAGACTATGAGACATTTGCTCCAGTTGTCAAACACACCACAATCAGAACTTTGTTTACAGTTGCAGCAATGAAACAAATGCAGTTGAAACATCTGGATGTACAGACAGCATTTCTGAATGGAGACTTAACAGAAGACATTTACATGGAACAACCCCCCAGGATTCAAGGATAAAAGGAAACCAAACATAATGACATCACTGGAAACAAAAAATGAGAGGATCCACAGTGATATAACTGCAGGGACACCTGATGATAAAGAAGTGGAAGTCGATGAAAATCAAAAAAGTCAAGAGATACAGCTCCATACAGACACAGAACCAAGATGCTCAATTAGAGAAAACAAGGGAAGACCACCTCAACGTCTTTCATACAAGGCAAGTACAAATAAAATCTAGGAACCTACATCTTGGGAGGACATATCTCAACTTTCAGAAGAAGAGGCCAACAAATGGATAAATGTTGCAGAAACAGAAATAAAATCCATGCATGATTCAAAGACATGGACTCTGACAGAACTACCAAAAGAAAAAAAGGCTATAGGATGTAAATGGGTTTTTAAAATAAAATACCAAGCAGGCGGCACAGCTGATCGATACCGAGCAAGAATAAAGGCTATTCTCAGAAATATGGAGAAGACTATGAGACATTTGCTCCAGTTGTCAAACACACCACAATCAGAACTTTGTTTACAGTTGCAGCAATGAAACAAATGCAGTTGAAACATCTGGATGTACAGACAGCATTTCTGAATGGAGACTTAACAGAAGACATTTACATGGAACAACCCCCCAGGATTCAAGGATAAAAGGAAACCAAACATGGTTTGTAAGCTACGGAAAAGCATATATGGTTTAAAACAAGCTGCTAAAGCGTGGAATGATAAAATCACAGAAGTACTCCTAAATGAACTTTTTGAAAGAAGCAAAGGGGATCCTTGTCTATATTATTATTATTATTATTTATTTATTTATATAGCACCATTGATTCCATGGTGCTGTACATGAGAAGGGGTTACATCAAAATACAAATATCACTTACAGTAAACAAAACTAACAATGACAGACTGGTACAGAGGGAAGAGGACCCTGCCCTTGCAGGCTTACATTCTACAGGATTAAGGAGACAGTAGGTCTATATACAAAGAGACTGACAGACAGATGGATCTATGTGCCGATATATGTGGACGATATTTTAGTTTGTTTTGAAAAAGAAAGGGATGAAGCGGAGATAGTGAAAACTTTGGATCAACACTTCAAGATCAAAGATCTGGGAAATGTGAAAAAGTACCTAGGAATACAGATAGAAAGTGAAGAAGACGGGAGTTTCCTTCATAATCAAAATCACATGATTCAAGACATAATCAAAACATTTGGATTGAAAAATGCAAAACCAGTAAAGTCTCCAATGGAATCCAGCTATCTGAAGGAAATAAATAGTGAACAGAATCTGTTACCGAATAATGAACAATACAGAAAGGCAATGGGAAAATTATTATATCTTGCGACTGTTACAAGGCCAGATATTGCAACAGCAGTGGGAATTTTGAGCCGGAAGGTGTGAAAGCCAAACAAAATGAATTGGAATGCAGCGAAGAGAGTAATCCGTTATTTGAAAGGGACTAGCAGTGTTAAACTGAAACTACCTGCAAGTCAGATATGCATTTTAACAGGATACGTTGATGCAGATGGGGCTGGAGATCCAATTGACAGGAAATCTACCAGTGGCTATCTTTTCTTGCTCTCAGGTGGACCAATTAGTTGGACTAGTAAGAAACAGTCTATAGTAACACTGTGGTCGACAGAAGCAGAATATGTCGCCGCAGCACATGTCAATCAAAAAGTTCTATGGTTAAGACAACTGCTAACAGACTTAGGACAACAACAATTGGGACCAACTAAGATGTATGAGCACAATCAAGGATGTCTAGTTCTTACTCAGATGGAAAGAGTTAATAAAAGAACTAAACTCATTGATGTAAAGTTTCTTGAGAGATCACCAGAAACAAGGAATCCTAAATTTAGAGCACTGCCCAACTGAAGATATGACAGCACATATTTTCACAAAGGCATTGAATGCTGAAAGACATCAGAGACTGAAGAAATTAGGCTTAACTGAGTAAGTCTTGCGAAGGGGTGTTGGCAGATATGCAACAGATACTGACTTTGTGTGCAGGAGGATTTTACACTTTTCTGACCGGAGATGGCGATGTTGTTACTGTTATATGCTTAGTTGTATGTAATGCATATACTTGTTGTACTTTGGTTTCACTTTCTCTCTGGTAAAAGGTCTTTTAGACTTCCTGTTATGCTGTATTAAGAAGCTGATGCATGTACCTCGTTCTGTGTAGATAATAGTTGAATTACCCCATATAATCTACTCTCCCAAGTTTCTTCTGTGACCAAACTATGCACACTTTTATCATAATAAGTATATATATACAGAGGGTGAAATAAACATTGAACACGTCACCAATTTTCTAACTAAATATATTTCTAAAGGTGCAATTTACAAGAAATTTTCATCAGTTGTTGGTAACAACCCATCCAATCCACACAGAAAAAGAAATCAAACCATAGATGTTCATGAATTAAAGGGGTTGTCCACTACTAGGAAAACCCCTTCTTGATCAAAATATTTGGCCCCATAAAATAATAAAGCCTATACTCACCTCCCATATTGGCGCTGTTCCCAAAGAGTGTTGGCACACGCTCTCCCAGGACTCCCGTGTGGTTGTTGTGACACGTGATGTCGATGCCCAATTAGCGCTTGTGTCACTGTCCCCGCCATTGGACAAATCGAACATGAAGAGGAAGTCTGAGCTGCAGCTGATCTTAGACTCCAGGTTCCTGCTTAATTCAACAGGAGATGGAGACATTGACATCAGAGCTGATTGGGCACTGGTGTCACATGCCACAACATCAACACAGGCGTGGCGCTTCTGATCGTCAGTAAGGCTACGGTCTGTAAATTGTTATCGCCGGTAAATCGTTGACACCATCAGCGCACTGCAGGGTCATGCTGTCAGATGTCAGTGTGACCCTGCAGAGATACTGTGACTATTACCTGTGGTAAAAAGCTTAACACAGGTCAGCAGAGGTTGGCTGACGAGAGACTCCTACTCCCATTAGGCTACAGCTGCTGTCACTGATAACAGTGATAGCAGGAGCCTCTGATGGGAGAAGTAGTCTCTCGTCAGCTGGCGCCTGTGTTTAAACTTAAAGGGAACCTGTCACCCGAATTTGGCGGGACCAGTTTTCAGTCATATGGGAATGAACTTCAATCCAATATTGCAGCCAGCATGCAGCCAGCGGGTAAGGAAAGGGTGAATCAAACACCTGAAAACCCCGCCCATATGACTGAAAGCTGGTCCCGCCAAATTCAGGTAACAGGTTCCCTTTAAAAAAAAATAAAACATGTAAAATAACTAAATACATATTCAAATAAAAATCAAAAACACATTGTACTCACCAAACACCAAATCCCCGATGCCATTGTCCTCTGTAAACAATCAAAAATAATAAACAACCATATAGTCCAAAAAATCCAGAGTGTACCACGGTGATCTCACTCGTAGAACAGTCACTTTGGGAGATGTGACTGCTCTAACCAGCCACCAGTAGTGTTGAGCGATACCGTCCGATACTTGAAAGTATCGGTATCGGAAAGTATCGGCCGATACCGGCAAAGTATCGGATCCAATCCGATACCGATACCCGATACCAATACAAGTCAATGGGACTCAAGTATCGGACGGTATTCCTGATGGTTCCCAGGGTCTGAAGGAGAGGAAACTCTCCTTCAGGCCCTGGGATCCATATAAATGTGTAAAAGAAAGAATTAAAATAAAAAATATCGCTATACTCACCTCTCCGACGCAGCCTGGACCTCAGCGAGGGAACCGGCAGCGTTGTTTGTTTAAAATTCGCGCTTTTACTTGGTTACGTGAAGTCCCGGCTTGTGATTGGTCAGGGCGGCCATGTTGCCGGGACGCGGACCAATCACAGCAAGCCGTGACGAAATTACGTCACGGCTTGCTGTGATTGGTCCGCGTCCCGGCAACATGGCCGCCATTAACCAATCACAAGCCGTGACGTCACGGGAGGCTGGACACGTGCGCTTTTTAAAATGGGCGCGTGTCCAGCCTCCCGTGACGTCCCGGCTTGTGATTGGTTGCGCCGCGGTCAACCAATCACAAGCCGGGAGGCTGGACACGCGCGCATTTTAAAATTGTAAGATGGGCGCGTGTCCAGCCTCCCGTGACGTCCCGGCTTGTGATTGGTTGCGCCGCGGTCAACCAATCACAAGCCGGGAGGCTGGACACGCGCGCGTGTTTAAAATTTTAAAATGCGCGCGTGTCCAGCCTCCCGGCTTGTGATTGGTTGATCGCGGCGCAACCAATCACAAGCCGGGACGTCACGGGAGGCTGGACACGCGCCCATTTTAAAATGCGCGCGTGTCCAGCCTCCCGTGACGTCACGGCTTGTGATTGGTTGCGTCTCCCATGTGACTGCGACACAACCAATCACAAAGCCGGGACGTAATTTTAAAATCCTTAAGGACCTGAAATTACGTCACGGCTTGCTGTGATTGGTTGCGTCGCCCATGTGACTGCGACGCAACCAATCACAACGCCGGAACGTAATTTTAAAATCCTGAAGGACCTGAAATTACGTCACGGCTTGCTGTGATTGGTTGCGTCCCGGTCACATGGGCGGCACGCAACCAATCACAAGCCGGGACTCACGTAAAGGAAAGAAAAGCGCGAATTTTAAACAAAGAGCGCTGCCGCTTCCCTCGGTAAGGTGCAGGCTGCGTCGGAGAGGTGAGTATAGCAATATTTTTTATTTTAATTCTCTCTTTTACACATTTTTACATTAATGTTGTTTCGATACCGATACCCGATATCACAAAAATATCGGATCTCGGTATCGGAATTCCGATACAGCAAGTATCGGCCGATACCCGATACTTGCAGTATCGGAATGCTCAACACTAGCCACCAGCGATACACTGAGAAGAGCGTCATTACTACCACAGTGTATACCACTGAGCTGCCGTGAGCGAGGTCACATGAATTCATCAGCTGATGGGCTCTGGTGATCTCACGGTGCCACCACTGCATGAGAACTTTCTTACGCAGCAGTGGTGCCATAAGTGAAATCACTGGGGCTCATCAGCTGATGAACTCCAGTGAACTTTCTCAGTGCAGCTCAGCACACACATTGCAGGAGAGAAAACACGCTACTGTCAGTGTGTAGCTGGCTATCCTTGAGTCATCAGGATTGTCGTGGGACATTAATTATTATTATCTTCTTGACGGACAGGTGAGGAATATTGTTGTTTACTATTTTAATTCATTTACAGGAGATATTGGCTTCAGTGGACTGGGCGATGATGTGAGTATGGTTTATTTTACATTAAATAAAGGAGTCTGTGTCATTATTTCAATTAAAGGACTTTATTCTGTGTGTTTTTTTAATAATAACACTATGGGGTTAGTAATGGGATCATCTTATAGATGCCTATCCATTACTAACCCCTGGGATTGATGTCAGATGACAACACAAAGCTGACATCAACCCCCCAACTATTACCCCTCTTGCCACCACACCAGGGCAAGTGGGAAGAGCGAGTGAGGCTGTGTCAGAATTGGCTCATATTATGGATGCACCATTTCTGGGGTGGCTGAAAGTTATTTTAGTCTGAGAGGGAGCAAATATCCATGGCCCCTTGCTAGGCTATTAATATTAGCCTGCAGCTGTCTGCCCAGTATTTGCTGGTTAGATTTTATAGGGGGACCCTATGTCAATTTTTTTGGGGTTCCCCTTGTAAACTAGTCAGCAATGGCTAAGCAAACAGCTGTGAGCTGATATTAATAGCCTGGGAACCTTTGTGGCTATTGGCTCCTTCCCATGATTTTAATATCAGCCCTCACCTGTCAGCTTTCCCTCTGCTGGTTATGAAAATTATGCAGGAGTCCATATCATTTTTTATTTTTTTTATTTTTTTAAATTAACAGTTGCTGTTTGGTTACAGCCTATCTAGGTTAATTCTGTTAACGCTTCTACAGGCTGGTGACTGTGGGTGTGTGTGTTTATTTAACTCTTTACTTACTGATTTGGTAATGAGGGTGTCTGGCTGACACCTCTTCATTACTAAATCTAGGGCTTGGGGACAACTGCTGACACCAAGCCCTAATCCCATTACCCTGATGCTACTGTATCAAAATGAAAAAGAAGGTGCAGAACCAAGAAATTACATCACAAAACTTTTTTTAATATCTTTAGCTCAAAAAAGCATTCATTGCTGTACAAAAACGCATTCAAAAACCTCATACAAAAACGCACCTAAAACGCACGTTTTTGCCGCAACATTTTTGCTGCCAAGAGATGCAGAAGCCTTGCAGAAATTTCTGCAAGCAAATACTCAATGTGCGCACATACACTTACGCATCCAAAGTGATTGGCAAATGGATTTCCAGTTGCTTACCCTATATTATTATTTACTCACCCACTCCCCTTAAAAATATTTTTTCCACTGCTATTCATGGCTTTTGTAGTATGTTCGTTCAAGTATGTTTAACCCAGGACTTTTATATTTGGTTTATGGGTATACATTTCATTGATAACTAATCTTCACTAATGGAACAGACACCTGATGTTTAAGGAATATCAATTAATACATAAGCTATCATCACATTTTACGCTGTTTGTAACACTTATTAATGGAAAAGTAACAAACCACTTGAAGAATTTGCGAAAGATTTAATGTGCTGAAATTTTTGGAATTTGCTTCTGCACTTATTCAGCAAAAGGGCCTTCAAAAGGTAAAAAAAATAAAAACAGTCCTCATACTCGTCTCTCCGACCCCTCTGGTACTCACCACTATCCGTCCTTTCTTTGCTAAATTTTTTGATTCTCTGCTACTCGTACTGGAATTCTGGTCTTTTCAGCCTGAGCTGGGATTTCCGGCATTCATGTTTTTTATGCATGCGCACTGAATGATACAATGCACATTGTAATATCAAGACGCCGTGACTTTCTGCACACTTGGATTCCTTGATGAGCGGAGGGGGATCAGAAGATTCAGCAAGGACCGAACTTGCGGCACTGAGTAGTAGAGGGGCCAGAAAGGTGAGCAGTAAAGTATTTTTTTTTATCTTTTACATCTCATGTTTTTCATGCTCTAGGTGTCTGTAGAGAACCCAGGGTATAAGGGACAAGAACTTATTATTATTATTATTATTATTATACATTTTTATAGCACCATTTATTCTGTGGCGCTTTACATGTGAAAGGGGCAGACATAGAAAAGCACAATAAGCATGAGCAAAACAAGGCACACACAAGTACAGAAGGAGAGAGGACCCTGCCCGCGAGGGCTCACAGTCTGCAGGGGATGGGTGAGGATACACTAGGAGAGGGTAGAGATGGTCATGCGGCAGTTCAGCAGACTAAGGATCACTGCAGGTTGTAGGCTTGTCGGAAGAGGTGGGTCTTCAGGTTCTTTTTGAAGGTTTTCGTGGTAGGTGAGAGTCTGATGTTTTGGGGTAGAGAGTTCCAGAGTATAGGGGAAGCACGGGAGAAGTCTAGTATGCGGTTGTGGGAAGAAGAGATATGAGGGGAGTAGAGAAGGAGATCTTGAGAGGATATGGGTAAGTACCGGGTGAAGAGGTCACAGATGTATGGAGGAGACAGGTTGTGGATGGCTTTGTATGTCATAGTTAGGGTTTTGAACTGGAGCCTGTGGACAATAGGAAGCCAGTGAAGAGCTTGGCATGGAGCAGAGGCTGGGAAATAATGGGGAGACAGGTGGATTAGTCGGGCAGCAGAGTGTAGGATGGATTGGAAGAGGAAGGGCCAGAGAGTAGGAGGTTGCTGTTGTCGAGGCAGGAGATGATAAGGGCGTCCACTAGCATTTTTGTGGTTTTATGGTCAAGGAATGCATGGATCCCGGAAATATTTTTGAGTTTGAGACGGTTGGAGGAGGCAAGGGCTTGGATATGTGGCTTGAAAGAGAGGGCAGAGTTGAGGATCACCCTGAGGCACTGAGCATGTGGGACTGGGGAAAGTGAGCAGCCATTGACATTGATGGATGGGTCTTATAAAGGGGCAGAGTGAGATGGGGAAAGATGATGAATTCTGTTTTGTCCATGTTCAGTTTTAGAAAGCGAGCAGAAAAAAAGCTGAAATAGCAGACAGACATTGTGGGATTTTGGTCAATAAGGACGTGAGGTCGGGTCCAGATAGCTAGATCTGCGTGTCATCAGCATAGAGATGATACTGCAAACCGTGGGATTCTATGAGCTGTCCCAGGCCGAAGGTGTAGATAGAGAAGAGGGGCCCTAGGACTGAGCCTTGGGGAACACCGACAGACAGGGTGTGAGGTGAGGAGATGGTGTGGGAGAGGGAGACACACCATCAGCAAATTGAAAAACCATGCGGACTGGCGAATTTGAATGTCGCCTGATCAGCTCATTTTTAATAACCATTGTTGAAATACTGTATGTGCATGTTTTAACTAAGACTTTGCAAGCAGTCTGCTTTTTATTCTCGGTGTATCCTTTGGTTGCAACCTTTGTTACTATGTTTGCATAGACATATTCTGGTCTGGCAATTAGCAGGAGAGGTAAGTACCAGAAATTGCTTTAATAGCATAAAGGCCCAAATACTTGTAATTTTCAAAGGTTTCACCTAGAACTCTGGATGCAATTTTCATGTTCATAAAAAAAATCATCTAAATATGCAAAAGAATAAAGAGTAGGGTCACCGGATCCCCTAACCTGCAGTAATTATGAAATGCACAGGTCACGACACACTAAGAAATAACCTACTTTTAAATGAATAGCTACTTTCCCAACAGCAATATACTCCAGTTAAAGATATTATTATCCATAATTACACTCTCAGGTCGTTGTGATCAAAGTCAAAATGTATGAGGCCGGCATAAGTAATGGAAGCCAAGAAACGACATGAAAAGTATAATAAATTCAATCCATATTTTATTATTTCGGGCTAAAATAAATTCAGACGGAGGTATCCTGTGCTTGTCATGAATAATCTTACTCCAGTCTGACCAATGACATATGATAGCCTGAGAGAATTTATAGCGCCAATGTGATAAAATACATACAGTACGTACAGGGATGTAGCTGTAGTGACGTATCTATAGGGCCGCGTCCAGAAGCAGCAGTCCCACTGAATCTGTTATTCTTCAGGACGTATATGACCTATTAATATGGGCATACAGGTAATAGAAATGTTACACTAGTCCTACCTGTATGACTCATATTAATGGTCTTGTTGCTGAGAAATGTTATATTCTGTCTTTATGTTAATAATTTCTTCTAGGGTCTGGGGCGTGCGGTGCTAAAAGAAATCCCTGTCCCCTGTCTTCGTTGTAATACTACGCCTCCCACGCATGTCAGTTACGGCCCTGGAATCCTTCGCCTGCGCCCTGCAGTCCCTCAGAAATCCATACCTCATCCTCCCTTCTATGGGCGCTGCATTCAGGGATCATGTGAGCAGGCGCCGGCGACTTCTGCTCAGGTGACCTCCAGTGCGCACAACATTAAGGTGCACTCCTCACTTGCTTCCTGCATAATCATCGCTATGTACACATGGTTCCTAGCGATGACTATGCAGAGGGGAAGTGGGGAGAGCACCTGATAGTCATGCACACCAAAGGTCACAGTGATGTGTGTGAATAGGTAACTACTATACTACCAATAGCCACTATGTCCTATATTATATTTTAAGGGACACATTAGTGCAGCGCCCCAGAGTCCTGGTCGTTGCAGTACTGACGCTCCGCCACTAAGGGGAGTGATGGTACATCTGATGGCACTAAAGGAGTTCACCTGACCAGGTATCACAGTCACACATTACACTTCACCCTCCGGCCACCAGGGGGAGCAAAGGGTTCTATGTATTAGGCCACTCCTCACAATCTGGTAAAACTGGGGGCTGGATAGGAAGTTAGAGAGAAGCTGACTGGGTTTTGCCCAGGCAACACCTAGTGAGAGAAGAGGTTGCTTGGGAAGATTCAGGGGGGTCCCTGTCAGGGGTGGGATCCTGACAGAGGCCTAGCAAAAAGGACAGATTGTTACGGAACCGCGCCTGCACTTCATTGCGGCGGTATCTTAAGAAGGGATAAGAAGCGAGGTTTATTGTGGAGAAGTGAGAAACGAGATCATAGCACAAAGGCGAAAGAACCAGTAGGAGTCGTGCCCCGAGATCGGCAACATCCTACTGAGGCGCGTAGCCGGTGGCTGGAACGCCGAGGAAGTATTGGGCTCCACGCATTACTTCAAACCAACGGCAGGGCAGTTAATTATAGGTTGGCTGTCTCACCTAATTCACCTAAGCAGACAACGGAGGCAATTGTGGGATAGGGGCGTCTCTAGGGTCCCTATAAAATAACTCCAGGCCTACCCCGTCATACGGGTGCGTCCTATCCATATCATCTGGGGGACGGAGAGAGAAAGAACAGAAACATACACGACAGTTGTGAGGACTATCCCGTGGTGCTCAGCAGGGAAGTACTACAACACCCAGGCGCTAGTAGGTAGGCACTGATTTCCACCTGCAAAAGGAACTCTGGATGTGCCTTTGGACCGGCCGGTCTCAGCCAGCCCTGTTAACAGTGCTCTGGATTGAGGCTGCCGAAGCCTTCAGTAAAGAGGTAAAGAGACTGCAACCCTGTGTCCTCGTTATTTACTGTGACCTACACCACCACCTACACCTTCTATTGGGCGCCCCTTAGCAGGACCACGGACCGGGTCAGGCCACCGTGACATCCTCAGAACCGATAGACCCAGTACCGAGTACCCCGCCGTCCTGCGTCTGGGGGCCGCTCCATTAACACTATCTACAATCCAACCCCATTGTCAGAAATGTTTTTAGTCATTGTACAATGAAGCCACGCAATGCATTGTGATGACATTTGAGTGTGAGGAAATGTATATTATAATATTCAAGGGTTCAGAAGATGTATTTAGGGGCCCCATAGATAGAGGGCTCATTACCAACTAAAATGCAACTTTTGTTAATCTGTTAAATTGTTTTTAAGAAATTGAGATAATGAATATAATAATTACTATCTCAGCTGGGCTGGGCTCGTTTCCTTCCCTTATGGCCACCTCCATTTGCTGTGTTCCATGTCAGGTTTTACAAGGCCCAGTTTGACACACCCCAGTGTATGAGTGTTAAGACAGTACTACCTGTGAAGAGATGCTATTTGTTTGAACTTTGTCTATTTTCAGCTTTTCAGTTGCTTTCATTTCCTCAGACTTAAGAATTATAGAATGTTAGATTTGGAAGGGACCTCAAGGGTCATTGTGTCAACCCCCCTGTTCAATGCAAGACTCACTAAACCATCTCAGACAGATGTCTGTCCAGCCTAAGTTTATAGACTTCCATTGAAGGAGAACTCACCACCTATCGTGGCAGCCTGTTCCACTCATTGATCACCCTCACTGTTAAAAAGGTTTTTCTAATATCTAATCTGTATCTTCTCCCTTTCAGTTTCATTCCATTACATCTCGTGTATCTATGTGCAAATGAGAATAGTGATGATCCCTCTACACTGTGATAAACCTTCAGATATTTGTAGACAGGTATTAAGTCTCCTTTTAGCCTTCTTTTTTGCAAGCTAAACATTCCCAGATCCTTTAACTGTTCCTCGTAGGACATACCTTGCAGTCCGCTCACCATCCTCGTAGTTCCTCTCTGATCTTGCTCCAGTTTTTCAATGTCTTTTTTAAAATGTGGTGCCCAGAACTGAATACGGTATTCAAGAAGAGGCCTGACCAAGGAGGAGTAAAGGGAGATAATTACATCATGTGATCTAGACTCTATGCTTTTCTTAATACATCCTAGAACTGTGTTTGCCTTTTTTCCTGCTGCATCACACTGTTGACTCATGTGCAGTCTGTGATCTATTAGTACACCTAAGTCTTTTTCACACATGCTGTTGCTTAGTTCTATTCCTTCCATTCTGTAGATGTAATTTTCGTTTTTATTGTCCAGATGTAGAATCTTGCATTTCTCTCTGTTAAATACCAGCCTCTTAGGCGCTGCCCTTTGTTCAAGCTTCTCTAGATTCTTCTGAATCATTTTTATGTCTTTTCTAGTGTAAGCTATCCCTCCCAGCTTTGCATTGTTGGCAAATTTGATGAGTTTACCTTCAGTTCCCTTATCTATATCATTTATAAAAATGTTGAATAACACTGGGGCCAGGACAGAGCCTTGTGGTTCCCCACTTAAAATACTCTTCCAAATGGATGTTCAACAATGTATTACCACACTCTGAGTATGATCATTGAGCCACTTATGAATCCACCTACCAGAAGCCTTGTCAATCCAATACTTCTGTGATTCTGCATCTTGCACTTACAACTCCACAAGACCAACTGTCTGATCCATTGTTTGCAGTAAGCATTTAGAGACTATGAACTGACTCCTACAGACTGTCACTAAAGGTACCGTCACACTCAGCGGCGCTGCGGCGATATAGACAACGAGCCGACCTAAACTAGATCGCTGGAGCGTCGCTGTTTAGGTCGCTGTAGAGATGTCAAACACAGCAACTCCAGAACGATGCAGGAGCGATCCAGTGACGTAACGGCGACTCACTTCTCGTTCTCGCTGGTTGTTAGCTCCATGTCAAACAGCCGGAGTGTACCGACTGGCTAGAAGGAGACGCTGCGACGCCCCCTATGCTCGTTGCTGGCGTCGTTGCTTTTGATGTCAAACATGACGATACACGCCGACCTGGTGACAAAATAAAGTTCTGGACTTCTAGCTCCGACCAGCGATGGCACAGCGGGATCCAGATCGCTGCTGCGTGTCAAACACAACGAGATCGCTATTCAGGATGCTGCAACGTCACGGATTGTTGTCGTTCTCTTTGCAAAGTTGCTGAGTATGACGGTACCTTAAGCTACATTTTATCTTTGCAAACTCTTGTGATTTTAATGGACCCTCTGTCTTGCTGGTTAACCTTCTGCTAGCTCTCTGTGGCTTTTCCCATTGTTTGCTGTGAACATCACAAACAGCTATTAGAGACAGTTCACATTTGATGATTCTGCAACTGTATCTGTATGTTACTTCAGATCTACCATTATCCTCTTCATCTGCCCTCCTAGTACTCTTACTCCAGCATGTCCTGCTTTTCCTGTTTGACTGCTATCTAGCATCACTAGTTGTCAGGGTCCTACTGTTCCATGCGCCTTCTAGCCTTGCGTACTGTCGCCCTGGGTCAACGTGTCCAACCTGACGTGCAGCTTCATGAATCCATCTCACCAGGTGAGTCTGTGGTACAAAAATTGGAACTCATTTACAGTAAACTATTCAGCTTTCCTAAACTGACAATTGTCTAAAACAACATATAAGGATGTGGCATGTGTATAAAAATGTATAAAGCATTCCAAGACAGATTTATGGAACTATCTAAAAGAAAATCTTCTATACATGTGTGCAAAGCCTGGCTACTTAGGCCTAGAGTTTTATATACCTGTATATAGGGGTTTACAAGCCAATTATCCATTTCCGAAGACTCTGATGTAGGCTACGATAACCAGATTATCTGTAAATACCCATCATGTTATCTTCACCAAGTGTGAATTCTGTTTGCATTTTGCCTTTCAGATAATCCTTTTCAATAAATATTAACTAGCATAGAACGATAACAAACAGCAAGAATTACACTTTAATCCGTCTGTAGTAAATTCCCTGCAAATCTATATCATTTTCTTCCATTTCCCACATTTCCATCAACTGAAGATATAGAGACCTCGTGGGTAAAATTCAACATTTTCGTCCTTGTGATTTTTTCTGCCACTAAAAAAAAATAGAAAAAAATCTTGAAATATCTGACAAGTTCAAAGCAGAAATTGAAAAATTCATCAATCGAAGAGGCTGCATAATGACTGCTGTTATTATATGTGGGTTAAAAGTTTAAGGTTGACTCACAATAAGCATTCACTATGTTCTTCCCCCTTAATTACAGAGGTCAGAAAGTTAATAATAACACAATACAACATTGGAAAACTCTTCCTTATTGCTCGAATTTAAGACGTAACTTTTTGAAGAGGTCAGAAGTTCACTACAATGTGTAGACTTGCTTTCCTCACCGTCCCATTGGAGGCCTACGTTGAGAAAGAGCTTCTTGTTCGATGGAGAACAGATAAAAAGTTCAAGATAAATATTTTGGACGTGAAAGAGGTCACCGGTGGTTACAGTTAATAATTATTTAATGTTACTATGATAAAGAACATTTTATGGCCTTGCAAATAAATAGAAGCCATTTTTTTTAAACTCTGGCATATAATTCAATTGACATTCTATGTCAGAAGGGCTTTGTGAGAAGATCATGAGGATGTTTCGTTGGACCTGATGTCTAGGACATCACTTTCACGTGATCTGTACCCTCAGGGGGGTTCATGACCATTTGCACATTTTTTTTGTATTTACTACAAATTTATATGTGATTACCAGGATTGGGTGACATTCCAAGTTTAAAAGGATATTGCCTGCAGCTTTACATGCTTTATGTGACACGGAAAAGGACATGACATTCTGTGCTAAGCAAATTATATAGGGTGGTGTGGTAAAGGAAAAGAAATATGTGGGTTAACTTCAAATACTTTAGTGAATATACAAACCTTGGAATAGTATACTGTAATGGTATCATAGAAATTTATGGCTAATCATTGGTACTTCAAAATACATAAAATTTGCTTAAATTTTAATTTAAAAAAATTGGAAATTTTACAGAAAATGCTTTTTTGTTCATTACAATTCTTGTTCAACATTCTGTAGATATTTCAGTAATATTTTTTGTAATTATAACTAGAGATGAGCGAATATTTCAATATTTGGTTCTGATTACGATCGCCGTATTTGCAATATTTGCAGAACACCATTTTAGTCAATGTGAGTACAGATGAGCGGAAATGATCGTCAAACATAAATTTGTCATGAATATGGCAAATTCAGGTTTTGAGATTGCTTTCCGAATATATTCGTTCATCTCTAATTGTAACCTTATCACGATATTGTAGCGCCCCCACTGTTGCAGGGCCGAGGGGTACCCGATACCGGGCCTCTGAGTCTCTGCTCTGGAGTTGTCACGGTGGCTAGACCCGGTCCGTGACCCTGCTGAGGGGCGTACAATGAAGGTGGAGGTATGGTGACGATGTTATGGTGCGGTGAAGTGCCGGTCGCGGTAAATAACGAGGACACCAGGTTGCAGTCTCTTTACTGAAGGCTTCAGGATCCTCAGTCCGGAATACGGTTTACCAGGCTGCGCAAGTCCGGCCGGTCCGATGGCACCTCCAGAGTTCCCTTTGCAGGTGGAAATCTGTGCCTACCTTCTAGCGCTTGTGTGTTGTGGTCCTCCCCTGCTGTGCTTACGGGATAGTCCCCACAACTGTTGTGTCTGTTTCTCGTGTTCCCTCACAACTCGATTCTGATGTTCTTCCACGTCCCCCAGATCTTATGGTTAGGACGCACCCGTATGACGGGGAGGCTCGGAGCTCTTCCGGGACTCTAGCGTCGCCCCACTCTTGTTGTTACCCCCCCTGTGTCTTCCTAGGTCAATTGGGTGAGACAGCCCGCCTATAACTGACTGTCCTGCCGTAGGTTTGAAGTTTGGCCTGGAGCTCTATACTTCCTCGGCGTTCCGGCCACCGGTTACGCGCCTCAGTAGGATCTTGCCTCATCTTACAGCACGACTCCTACTGGTATTCTCCTTGTTGCGTTGATCTCGTTTCTCACTCAGCACAATAAACCTCGCTTCTTGTCCTTTCTTGGGGTACCGCCGCTATATCGTGCAGGCGCGGTCCCGTAACGTTCTCTCTGGTCGCTAGGCCTCTGTCAGGATCCCACCCCTGACAGGGACCCCTCTGAATCTTCCCCTACAACACCCTCTGCCACAAGGTGTTGCCTGGTTCCAACCCAGTCAGCTTTCTGAGCTAACTTCCTATCCAACCCCCAGTTTTACCAGACTGTGAGGAGTGGCCTAATGCATAGTGCCCTTAGCTCCCCCTGGAGGCCAGACTGTGAAATGTATTGGTGTCTGTGATACCTGGTCAGATGAACTCCTTCAGTGCCATCAGACGTACCATAGCCCCCCTTAGCGGCGGAGCACCAGTACTGCAACGACCAGGACTCTGGGGCGCTGCAATATCATTAGAGATGTTCCCATATCAAAGAAAGTGTGCGGCCATGTTTAGATGTTGTAGATTTCTTGTATGTCTATGATGCTCGATTCATGAGAACTGTGCTTAAAAAAAATCAGTGGAGGGAATATATCAGATGATCTGCGCTTGATTGTCATAAGAAAGTGACAGATTTTGGCACACCTTATTTTGTGCAAACAAATTGAGACATTTTTCAACTCATGTCAGTTTTGAAGAATGGATGTGGTTTACTGGCCAGCATCTCTTCAACAAATTTATTATTAGCAAAGACTTCAGGAATTGGCACAAACGTTGGGGCAAATCTACGCCAGCTCACAGCAAGCATGTCTGTCGTTAAAAGAGCCCTAGAGCGCAGGAATCTTTTTATTATTTTGGTGAAATTTATACAAACAACCTTTAGTTTAAGAATGTTGTAATGAACGCCTTCCCCAGGATATGAAAATCATCCTGCAGATTTTTGTTCAGTTGTTGTAGCCATTTTGCAAGGGTGAAAGCAATGGTGATAAATACTCTGTGCAGACAGAATTTAGGCACCTTATTCCATGGCTATATGAAATATACTAAATAATTTGGAACTCGGTATCAGGAAAGAAGAGCCCTGGCCCCTATAAAAATTATGCATCCATTTAGAATATATGAAAGGCACATATTGGCCAACTCAGGAGTGAACACAGAGAGAACAGGGGCCCCTGGACAAGAACAAAATATTGGCCATTTGCAATAAAGCAGTTCATCACAGTGCACAATTCCAACTGCTTTAGAGGTGGAAGTGAGACCCTTTACTGCTTGGACCCCTGTGTGGCTGCCCCGCCATCAATGGTATGGGCCAACCCCATTAACTATTTGAACTATAGCAAATAATATAAAACAAATCATATAGTATAAATAAAATATAGAATTATAATTAATATTAAACAATAGTTATTAAACCACCAGCAATATCCCAAGAAAATTATCACCCCTTCTTTCTGAGACGTTTATATACAGGGTAGGCCATTTATATGGATACACCTAAATAAAATGGGAATGGTTGGTGATATCAACTTCCTGTTCATGGCACATTAGTATATAGGAGGGGGAAAATGTTTCAAGATGGGTGGTGACCATGGCGGCCATTTTGAAGCCGGCCATTTTGGATCCAACTTTATTTTTTCCAATGGGAAGAGGGTCATGTGACACATCAAGCTTATTGAGAATTTCACAAGAAAAACAATGGTGTGCTTGGTTGTAACGTAACTTTAATATTTCCTGAGTTATTTACAAGTTTATGACCACTTATAAAATGTGCTCACAGTACTACCCATTGTGTTGGATTGTCAATGCAACCCTCTTCTCCCACTCTTGACACACTGATAGCAACACCGCAGAAGAAATGCTGGCACAGGCTTCCAGTATCCGTTGTTTCAGATGCTGCACATCTCGTATCTTCACAACATAGACAATTGCCTTTAGGGGTACAAAGATAGTGGGGCCATTCTTCATCAATGGAAACCTCAAAGCCACTGGATATCTGAAATTGTTACATGATGATGTGTTGCCCTCTTTATGCACTGAAGATGGCACGTTCCTGGAGTTTTTCCATCAAGATGGTGCACCACCACATTATGGGAGTCAGGTCCGAGCATTCCTACATGAACAGTTTCCTGGAAAGTGGATTGGTCATCGTGGGTCAGTTGAATGGCTACCAAGGTCTCCTGATCTGACCCTATTAGACTTTAATATTTGGGGTCATCTGAAGGCAATTGTCTATGCTGTGAAGATAATAGATGTGCAGCATCTGAAACAATGGATACTGGAAGCCTGTGCTAGCATTTCTTATGTGGTGTTGCTATCAGTTGGTCAAGAGTGGGAGAAGAGGGTTGCTATGTTTCATCTCTATAGACATGAAATTGTGATTGGAAACATGACAACGATATCTCCCACCTAAGACCTCCAGGGGCAAAGGTATGGTGAAAGTTGTGACCCTCATAATCTCCTAACAGATCTAGCACATCCCACAACCAGCCTCCCATAGGAGATCACCAAGGGAAGGTATGTGGGCATAACCTTGAGCTAATAAAATCAGAGTTTGGGTTTTGGTCATTTGTCAGTCCTGGAAGGTAGAGCTTGCTGTAGTTATGTCCATTTCCTAAAGGTGTACCTCCCTCTGCTAAGCTCTGAGCCATTTCCGTGACACAGGATTAGTAATGCTTCTTTTATTATCCCTTCCCATTTTGTAACATTTTTGTATATTCTTCATGAACACTGCCCACCTTTTTGGATTAAATATATATAATTTAATAGCTCTGTTCCTCTTGCTCTGTAAACTGCACTCTTGAAGCCATATGCGTCCTATAATGGGTGTCCATTCAGCCTGTATAAATGATTGTTGGTGTAAGCTAGCTGTTGTTTTGTTATTGATCTGGCAGTGACCATTCTGGTGTGTGTGTGTGTGTGTGTGTGTGTGTGTGTATATATATATATATATATATATATATATATATATATATATATATATATATATATATATATATACACTGCTCAAAAAATAAAGAGAACACTTAAACAACAGAATATAGCTTCAAGTAAATCAAACTTAGGAAGCAGCACTGATTGACAGTCAATTTCACATGCTGTTGTGCAAGTGGAATAGACAACAGATGGAAATTATTGGCAATTATCAAGACACACTCAATAAAGGAGTGGTTCTGCAGGTGGGGACCACAGACCACATCGCAGCACCAATGCTTTCTGGCTGATGTTTTGGTCACTTTTGAATGTTGGTTGATCTTTCACACTCGTGGTAGCATGAGACGGACTCTACAAGCCACACAAGTGGCTCAGGTAGTGCAGCTCATCCAGGGAGGCATATCAATGCGAGCTGTGGCAAGAAGGTTTGCTGTGTGTGTGTCAGCGTAGTGTTCAGAGGCTGGAGGCGCTACCAAGAGACAGGTCAGTACACCAAGAGATGTGGAGGGGGCTGTAGGAGGCAACAAACCAGAAGCAGGACCGCTACCTCCGCCTTTGTGCAAGGAGGAATAGTAGGAGCACTGCCAGAGCCCTGCAAAATGACCTTCAGCAGGCCACAAATGTGCATGTGTCTGCACAAACAGTTAGAAACTGACTCCATGAGGATGGTCTGACTGCCGGACATCCACAGATGGGGGTTGTGCTCACAGCCCAACACCGTGCAGGACGCTTGGCATTTGCCACAGAACACCAGGGTTGGCAAATTCTCCACTGGCGCCCTGTGCTCTTCACAGATGAAAGCAAGTTCACACTGAACACATGTGACAGACTTGACAGAGTCTGGAGATGTCGTGGAGAGCGATCTGCTTCCTGCAACATCCTTCAGCATGACCTGTTTGGCAGTCGGTCAGTAATGGCATGGCATGGCATTCTTTTGGAGGGCCGCACAGCCTTCCATGTGCTGGCCAGAGGTAGCCTTACTGCCATTAGGTACAGAGATGAGATCCTCAGACCCCTTGTGAGACCATATGCTGGTGCGGTTGGCCCTGGGTTCCTCCTAATGCAGGACAATGCCAGACCTCATGTGGCTGGAGTGTGTCAGCAGTTCCTGCAAGATGAAGGCATTGAAGCTATGGACTGGCCCGCCCGTTCCCCAGACCTGAATCCAATTGAGCACATCTGGGACATCATGTCTCGCTCCATCCACCAAAGTCACGTTGCACCACAGACTGTCCAGGAGTTGGCAGATGCTTTAGTCTAGCTCTGGGAGGAGAACCCTCAGGTGACCATGCGGCACCTTATCAGGAGCATGCCCAGGCGTTGTACAGTAGGGAGGTCATACAGGCACGTGGAGGCCACACACAATACTGAGCATCTTTTCCTTGTCGTGAGACATTTCCACTGAAGTTGGATCAGCCTGTAATTTGATTTTCCACGTTGATTTTGAGTATCATTCCAAATCCAGACCTCCATGGGATATTCATTTTGATCTACATTGTTAATTGTTATGTTTTATTGTTCTGAACACATTCCACTATGCAATGAATAAAAATTTGCAACTGGAATATTTAGTCAAGAGATATCTAGGATGTGGCATTTTAGTGTCCCCTTTATTTTTTTGAGCAGTGAATATATATATATATATATATATATATATATATATATATATATATATATATATATATGTACAGTACATATTTATATGTTCCATGTGTTGGAATTGGAGGTATATATACTGTATGCTCAGTGTGAGTTCCTCAATATTTGGTCTAGTAGCGGAAACAGCCTCGGTCTTGTCAATCACTCGTCAGTTAATTGCGTAATTGTCCTGATGATTTGAGCCACAGGGGTTGCCTCTCCCTGACAAATTGGTGGCAGTGGTGGGATCTGCGTGATCTCCACAGTGTTCTCTCTGACAAACTTGTGGCAGCCGAGGGATCTGCGCAATTCCCTCTGTTGTTATCCCTGACACACCTGCATTTCTACAACCCTGTGCATACTGGTCACATGATTACATAAGCCATGGCCCCTATAAGGTTCTTCTCCCTTATCAATCAACCATACCTCCTTACAATAATTCACAGAAATCCCTATCTACTATATAATTGTCTAAGGGTCACTTCCGTCTTTCTGTCTGTCCTTCTGTCTGTCTTTCTTTCTGTCACGGATATTCATTGGTCGCGGCCTCTGTCTGTCATGGAATCCAAGTCGCAAAACGCCCACGACCATTGCCACGACCAGTCAGCGACGCGCACAGTCCGGAAGAAAATGGCCGCTCCTTACTCCCCGCACTCAGTGCTCGGCTCCCGCATACGCTGTCCGGTCACCGCTCACACAGGGTTAATGCCGGCGGTAACGGACCGCGTTATGCTGCGGGTAGCGCACTCCGTTACCGCCGCTATTAACCCTGTGTGACCAAGTTTTTACTATTGACGCAGCCTATGCAGCGTCAATAGTAAAAACATCTAATGTTAAAAATAATAATTAAAAAAAAAAAATCATTATATACTCACCTTCCGGCCGGTCCATGCAAGCAGCCCGTTCCAGAGGCAAGGATGGTCTGGCAGAAGGACCTGCCATGACGTCACGGTCATGTGACCGCGACGTCATCACAAGTCCTGGACGAGAAGGACCTGCCATGATGTCACGATCATGTGACCACGACACGGTCATGTGACCGCGACGTCATCACAGGTCCTGGATGAGAAGGACCTGCCGTAACGTCATGATCATGTGACCACGACACGGTCATGTGACCGTGACGTCATCACAGGTCCTGGATGAGAAGGTCCTGCCATGACGTTGCGGTCATGTGACCGCGACGTCATCACATCCTGGGACTGGAAGCCAGGAGCAGGTGAGTATTTCATATTCACCTGTCCACGTTCCATCCGCCGGGCGCCACTCCGTCTTCCCGTCCTCTTGCAGTGACTGTGCAGGTCAGAGGGCGAGATGACATATTACCATGCGCGCCGCCCTCTGCCTGAACAGTCAGTGCGGAGAGCCGGGAATGCTGAGGAGCAGCGACGAGAGGTGAGTATGTCATTTTTTTTTTTTTTTATTGCAGCAGCAGCAGCATTACATGTGGCACAATGCTGTATGGTGCATCTATGGGGCCATAAAGAACTGCATGGAGCATTATATGGGGCATCTATGGGGCCATAACTGCATGGGGCATTATGTGGGGCATCTATGGGGCCATAACTGCATGGGACATTATGTGGGGCATCTATGGGGCCATAACTGCATGGGGCATTATATGGGGCATCTATGGGGCCATAACTGCATGGAGCAATATATGGAGCATCTATGGGGCCATAACTGCACAGAGCATTATACTAAGTGGCTGGGCAATATACTACGTGGCTGGGCAATATACTACGTGACTGGGCAATATACTACGTGGCTGGGCAATATACTACGTGGCTGGGCAATATACTACGTGACTGGGCAATATACTACGTGGCTGGGCAATATACTACGTGGCTGGGCAATATACTACGTGGCTGGGCAATATACTACGTGACTGGGCAATATACTACGTGACTAGGCAATATACTACGTGGCTGGGCAATATACTATGTGGCTGGGCAATATACTATGTGGCTGGGCAATATACTACGTGGACATGCATATACTAGAATACCCGATGCGTTAGAATCGGGCCACCATCTAGTTTATTAAGATAATAATAACAAATGATCAGTTAAAATTCCATATATTAATATAGCTTTCTTTTTTATAACTTTGTGTCCTCTTATCTTTATGTCCTACCATACGAGACATCCATTTTTTCTACCGCTTTCAGTTATAGTAATTGCTTTAATTTTTTTATTACTTTGTCTCTTCTTACCACCAATTCCCACAATATGATATCTTCAGTTACAACCCCCCCATAGTCTCTTCCCCTTCATTTCCTTCTCCTATAATTCTAACCTTGAACCGAGCTCCGGGATCTAATTCCCTGCTAATATTTTCAATGGCTTTTTGAACTTCTAAAGAATGCAGATTCTTATCTTAAGTAAATAGGATGGGAATAAAGTGGCAGAATTCTCAGATATCTGCAAACTTCTTTTTGAAATGTGTTTATGTGCACACAAGATGTTTTGTGTGAATATCGAGAATAATCTCAATTTTTTGGAGAACACGGACAGAAAGGAAAAAATACAAATAATTTTCCCACAGTGATGATTGATGTCTGAGCAGATAATGTGTAGTATATAATTAATACTAAACTCATGGAAACCTTTATGAGTTGTACAATCCTCAGCATTAAACAATTTCAATGTATATGTCTAGGGTAACTCTGTAGTAATAGATCAATACTGAGATCTGACTTAATGATCATTAAAGAGAGCGCATTACTTTCCATGTATATGCAATGTTTTTGAGGTGTTAATTGTTCTAATTTCCTGATTCTGGCATTGTTTTTCTCTTGTTAGTCTGATTTTTTCCCATTTCCTTATACAGTTAGGTCCATATATATTTTTACAGAGACAACATTTTTCTAATTTTGGTTATAGACATTACCACAATGAATTTTAAACAAAACAATTCAGATGCAGTTGAAGTTCAGACTTTCAGCTTTCATTTGAGGGTATCCACAATAAAATTGGATGAAGGGTTTAGGAGTTTCGGCTCCTTAACATGTGCGACCCTGTTTTTAAAGGGACCAAAAGTAATTGGACAATTGACTCCAAGGCTATTTCATGAACAGGTGTGGGCAATCCCTTCGTTATGTCATTCTCAATTAAGCAGATAAAAGGCCTGGAGTTGATTTGAGATGTGGTGCTTGCATTTGGAAGGTTTTGCTGTGAAGTAAACATGCGGTCAAAGGAGTACTCCATGCAGGTGAAACAAGCCATCCTTAAGCGGCGAAAACAGAAAAAAACAAGCCGAGAAATTGCTACAATATTAGGAGTGGCAAAATCTACAGTTTGGTACATCCTGATAAAGAAAGAAAGCACTGGTGAACTCATCAATGCAAAAAGACCTGGGCGTCCACGGAAGACAACAGTGGTGGAGGATAGAAGAATAATCTCCATGGTGAAGAGAAACCCCTACACAACAGCTAACCAAGTGACCAACACTCTCCAGGAGGTCGGCGTATCAATATCCAAATCTACCATAAAGAGAAGACTGCATGAAAGTAACTACAGAGGGTTCACTGCACGGTGCAAGCCACTCATAAGCATCAAGAATAAAAAGGATAGACTGGAATTTGCTATAAAACATCTAAAAAAGCCAGCACAGTTCTGGAAGAACATTCTTTGGACAGATGAAACCATGATCAACCTCTACCAGAATGATGGAAAGAGAAAAGTATGGCAAAGGCGTGGTACAGCTCATGGTCCAAAGCATACCACATCATCTGTAAAACACGGCTTAAGCTGTGTGATGGCTTGGGCATGCATGGCTGCCAGTGGCACTGGGTCACTAGTGTTTATTGATGATGTGACACAGGACAGAAGCAGCCGAATGAATTCTGAGGTATTCAGAGCCACACTGTGTGCTCAGATCCAGCCAAATGCAGCCAAACTGATTGGTCGTCGTTTCATCCTACAGATAGACAATGACCCAAAACATGAAGCCAAAGCAACCCAGGAGTTAATTAAATCAAAGACGTGGAATATTCTTGAATGGCCAAGTCAGTCACCTGATCTCAACCAAATTGAGCATGCATTTCACTTGTTAAAGACTAAACTTCAGACAGAAAGGCCCACAAACAAACAGCAACTGAAAACCACCGCAGTGAAGGCCTGACAGAGCATCAAAAAGGAGGAAACACAGCGTCTGGTGATGTCCATGAGTTCAAGACTTCAGGCAGTCATTGCCAGCCAAGGGTTTTCAACCAAGTACTAAAAATGAACATTTTATTTAAAATTATTGAATCTGTCCAATTACTTTTGGTCCTTTTAAAAACAGGGTGGCACATGTTAAGGAGCTGAAACTCTTAAACCCTTCATCCGATTTTAATGTGGATACCCTCAAATGAAAGATGAAAGTCTGAACTTCAACTGCATCTGAATTGTTTTGTTTAAAATTCATTGTGGTATTGTCTTTAACCAAAACTAGAAAAATGTTGTCTCTGTCCAAATATATATGGACCTAACTGTATATAAACAGGTGCGTAACTATAATAGGTGCAGTTGTTGCAATTGCAACCGGGCCCTGGAGCTTAGGGGGGACTAAAAGATCAGTTTGGCTGAGATGAAAAGACTATTACTATTAAGGGCCTGCGATAGTTTGGTGTACTCATGTAGATTTTTCATTGGGGTCCACGAGCTTCATGTTATCGACTGTATATAAGTCTAGTCCTCAGCCAACTGAGCATGGTCTTCAAGAAGTCCATATAGAAGTGTTGAGGACCACGCTCATTTGGTTAAATGAGACTATATTTACATACGAAGAAGAAGCATCCATATTTCAGTAATGGAGAAGAACAAATAAAACACATCGCCAGATCCTGGAGAACAGTGGCATTTGTACCAGTTAAAACAAAATAGATTTTTTGGCAAGTGACAGGTCTATAACAATGAGCAACAATGTCTGCCCAGTGTATCACATAAGTGTATCATAGAAGTGTAATGCTCAGAATTAATTTCAGAATTGAACCAGAAGGGAACTGAAGGTAAATGGACACAGTCACTGTAAACAATGTTTCTGTTTGTTTTCACTCTCACCCCTATAATGCTTCACTTTCTATTAACCCCCCAAATCATTACACCTAGTAAGGAACTGGTCATCTCTTCTTCAATCCTCCCCATCCATCTCACCTCCTCCTCTAAACTGTTCCTCAGCATACAATCGTCTGTCTCCAAACACAGACAGTCCCCGCATGCCCTCTCCTGCTCCCACCTGCTAACACTTTCTCTGCTCCTTCTCACTGCTGGTGATATCTCTCCAAATCCTGGTCCTCCTCACCACATCTCCACAGTCATTTCTACCTCCCATCCATGCTTTATCACAACTTTCCGTAACCTCTCTAACCTTACACCCATTCGCCCAGCCCCCCTTCCCCAGTCCCACTAACAGGAGCACTATGGAACGCTCACTCTGTCTGCAACAAACTTTCCTACATCCATGATCTTTTCATTACTCACAAACTTTCCTTCCTTGCCATCACCGAAACCTGGCTCACCCCCTCTGACACAGCCTCTCCTGTTGCACTCTCGTATGGTGGATTCCACCTTTCCCACACACCCCGCCCCAGCAGCAAGCATGGTGGAGAAGTTGGTTTTCTCCTGTCAGATAACTGCTCCTTCACCTCAATCCCACTGCCACCCTCTGTCACCCTCCCTTCCTTTGAGGTGCACTCTGTGCGCATCTATTTCCCCTCCAACCTCTAACTGGCTGTCATTTACCGCCCCCCAGGGCCAGCCACCACTTTCTTTGACCACTTTGCCACCTGGCTACTTCATTTCCTTTCCGCAGACATCCCCACTATCATCATGGGCGACTTCAACATCTCCATTGACACTTCCCTCTCAGGTGCCACTAAGCTTCTATCTCTCACTTCCTCCTTCAGCCTCGCTCAATGGTCTTCTGCAGCCACTCACAAAGATGGCCACACATTGGACCTCATCTTCCGCCTCTGCTTCCTATCTAACCTCTCTAACTCGCCTCTCCCTTTTTCGGACGACAACCTACTCACATTCTCTTCCCTCTCCACTCCTTGTCCACAATCCCCACCCCACAAACTTGCACACCCTCGCAGAAATTTTAAACACCTCAATCTACACTCACTGTCTGAATCCCTTCTCCCTCTTACAGAAATAAGTTCCCTACACAATGCGGATGCCACTGATGCTTTGCATAACACCACAATAGCTGTAGCTCTGGAATCGGTTGCCCCTCTCACACATACCAAAGCTCGCAAAATCAACAGACAGCCCTGGCACACCAACCGGTCCAAAGAACTGAGGTGAGCTTCCAGGGCTGCTGAGCGGAGATGAAAAAGATCCCACTCCAATGAGCACTTCATTGAATTCAAACAGTCCCTCTCTACTTTCAAGGCCACACTCACCACAGCTAAACAAATCTATTTCTCAACTCTCATATCCTCCCTGTCTCACAACCCTAAACAGTTATTCAACACCTTCAATTCTCTCCTCCTTCCCCCAGCACCTCCTCCCTCTCCACTCATCTCAGCTGAAGACTTTGCCTCATTTTTCAAGCATAAGATTGATAACATCAGAGACAGTTTTGGTCGCCAACCCCCAGGGCCCTTCCTACCAACTGCCCAGCCCTCCACCTCCAAAACCAACTTCTCCACCATTACAGAAGATCGACTCTTCACTCTACTCTCAAGATCGCATCTCACCACCTGTGCACTTGACCCGATCCCATCCCACTTCATCCCAAACCTCACCACAGTCTTCATCCCAACCCTAACCCATCTCTTCAACCTATCAATAACAACTGGTGTTTTCCCCTCAAGCTTTAAACATGCCTCAATCACACCTATCCTCAAAAAGCCCTCTCTTGACCCATCCTCTGTATCTAGCTATCAGCCTATATCACTTCTCCCCTATGCCTCAAAACTACTGGAACAACACGTCTATCTTGGACTGTCCTCCCACCTCGCTTCTTTCTCCCTCTTCGACCACTTACAATCTGGCTTCCGGTTACACCACTCCACTGAAACTGCCCTAACTAAGGTCACCAATGAACTATTAACCGCCAAGGCCAAGTGACACTACTTTGTCCTCCTCCTCCTGGACCTGTCCTCTTCCCTTGACACAGTGGACCATTCCCTATTATTACAGACCCTCTCATCCCTTGGCATCACAGACTTGGCCCTATCTTGGATCGCATCATACCTAACAGACCACTCAAACACCACCTCCTCACCTCGCCCCCTATCTGTTGGAGTCCCACAAGGTCCCACAAGGTTCAGTCCTAGGGCCCCTGCTCTTCTCCATTTACACCTTCGGACTGGGACAGCTGATAGAATCTCATGGCTTTCAGTATCATCTCTATGCCGAAAACACACAGATGAACATCTCTGGACCAGATATCACCACCCTACTAACCAGAATCCCACAATGTCTGTCCGCCATTTCATCCTTCTTCTCTGCTAGATTTCTAAAACTTAATATGGACAAAACAGAATTCATCATCTTTCCCCCATCTCACGTGACCCCCTCAACAGACCTATCCATTAAAGTAAATGGCTGCCCACTCTCCCCAGTCCCACAAGCTCGCTGCCTCGGTGTAATCCTTGCCACTGATCTCACCTTCAAACCACATATCCAAGCCCTTTCCACTTCCTGCCGACTTCAACTCAAAAATATTTGTACATTCCTCAACCAAGAATCTGCAAAAACCCTATTCCATGCCCTAATCATCTCCTGCCTAGACTATTGCAACCTCCTGCTCTGTGGCCTTCCCTCTAACACTCTCGCACCCCTCCAATCTATTCTAAACTCTGCTGCCCAACAAATCCACCTCTCCCCCCGCAAATCCCCCTCTCCCCTCTGTCATTCTTTGCACTGGCTCCCCATTACCCAAAGACTCCAGTTCAAAACCCTAAACATGGCATACAAAGCCATCCACAACCTGGGTACATACATCTGTGACCTCATCTCCCGTTACTTACCTGCACTCAACCTCCGATCCTCACAAGATCTTCTTCTCTACTCCCCTCTTATCTCCTCTTCCCACAATCGCATACAAGATTTCTCCCGCGCATCCCCCATACTCCGGAACTCTTTACCCCAACATATCAAACTCTCGCCTACCATCGAAACCTTCAAAAAGAACCTAAAGACCCACCTCTTCTGACAAGCCTACAACCTGCAGTAACCACTGATCCACCAAACTACTGCAGGACCAGCTCTACCTTCGCCTACTGTATCCTCACCCATCCTTTGTAGATTGTGAGCCCTCGCGGGCAGGGTCCTCTCTCCTCATGTACCAGTCATGACTTGTATTGATTAAGATTATTTTACTTGTTTTTTATTATGTATACCCCTTCTCACATGTAAAGCGCTATGGAATAAATGGCACTATAATAATAAATAATAATAATAACTATAGCAAGTATATAAATAGTAATAGTACATGTAAATCACATAGGGTACTTAGCTAACATTGTTTTGATGAAAAAAAAAAGTAAAAACCATCCCACCATGACAAGCTGTACCCCAATTGGGATGGTGCCTAACTCTTGTGGTTCACCTCAATATGTCTACTAGAGTACTTAGTTAAAAAAAGGACATGGCGACCCTTTTTTGGGCTCTTCATTTTTGTATATATAGCTTTCCATGGGCAGGTGTTTGAACAGACGGGACCCAGGTCCTACCCTGCACTTATGTATTTTTATATCTGCTGACACATAGTGAGACACACAAGAATTAGGTACCATCGTGATTGGGGTACACCTTGTTGTGGTGGGATGGCTTATACATTTTTTTTAATCAAAACAATGTTAACTAAGTATCCTATCTTATTTACATGTACATACTATTTATTTACTTTCTACATGGCATTTACTCATTTTCTTTTTATCTTAGGTTCTGCTTGTTAGATGGTCACAGTGTGAATGCACACCTATGCATTGTACGTCTACCAATAAATGCTCTGTCTCAATTTTTTTTAGGTTTAGGTCTATAACAATACCAAGCAGATATCTTCAACGTCTAAAACTAAAACTAGAATCACAGGATTCTAAAGGTTGAACCTCAGGTTGCAGATCATTGGACAATAGCATTGAAATCCTACCTCATTACTATTGGAACCTGAAAAATATCTACATCCAAGGAACTCATACTCTCATTCTCAACTTCACCAAGAAATATCTATATAACAATTATCATCTATATTCTAGTTAACCTTATTGCATGGTTTGGTTGCCCCCTATTATAAGTATATTTCAACAGGCTGAATGTGTTTTGTAAGCTCAACATAGTAACAGATGTGTAGTTCGAAGTTCCTTCGAATGTAAAATCTGTGAGCAATGTCAATCTGCCAGCATGTGCCAGTCATACAGTATGTCTAGGGTTTTCCTAACTGATAAACAGGCTACTGTACTCCATCAGGCTGTAGTCTAAAGGAATGGTCGGTAAACCATCAATACACCCAGTAATAATATCAGTAGGCATATATCAGTAGAAGCTTTTTACCAACAATCTTAAATTCCTCTTATGTATTTAACCCACTGGTGGACACAGACAGAAAAGAGCCCTGTGCAAGAACAATATATAGGCCCTTTGCTGTCCAATAGCTCATAATAATGCACAATTCTACATGTTTTGGAGGTAGAAATGGCCCCCTGATGTCTTCGGTTCCTGTGAGGCAGCACAGGTTGCACCAATGATATTTCCACCCCTGCTTCAACCTAATTGCAAGTTCCCCACCATCATAATTTTAATCATAGTCCTTTTGTACATTGCTGTCTTCACCACAATGGCTTCTTCTAACACTTGGATAAATGGACATAATGGTTCTCTGATTTCATTACATTCCCCTCTTCGAGGCAGATGAATTGACAAGATTTAAGAGAGAGGGGGTAGATCCTGAAGGCGCCAGGAGCCAGAAACTCGGTTATTGCACCTGGCCTGTCCTCCATTTAACCTCATGCCTCCAGTGCTAATAAAAATCTCCTAATAGATGTGATCTATGCATATGTTGTGTGTATGGATGGGCAACATGATGCCCAGGAGCCACAGCTGTTGTATTTATGGCTGCTCCCTAAAGGCTGTGCTTTCTACTGCCATACGCAGTCATCCACTGGTTCCTTACATCTTACCATCTTAGTAAAAAAAAAATGTACAGGGGCAAGATGCAGCTCAAATTTCTAACTTCCATGCCCTTTTAGCAACAGTTTTCCTAATAACTTGCATGATGTAGTTGCACACAAGCAGTCAGAGCCATAAACTGTGAGCCTGTAATGAGAAAATGCTCATTTCCAACAAATAGTAATAAGGCTATATTTGTTACCTGTCAACTCAAATAACTTTGAACTACAGTGACGTAAAAGTTTGGGCACCCCTGGTCAAACAGTGGGGAGGCGGCTAAGAGCAATAGGGTTGAATGCGCCATTTCCAGTCAAAAAGCCTTTCATCTCTGCAATGAACTGGAAGGTCCGACTTGAGTTTGCCAAAGAACACAGCCAATGAAAAGAGACAGATTGGTCTAAGGTGATGTGATCGGATGAATCCAAGTTCAATCTGTTTGGTAGTGATGACTGGCACTATATATACCGCTCAAATGGAAAACGTAATGATGTAAGGTTCCAAACACCTACAGTGAAGCATGGTGGTGGCAATGTCAGGGTTTGGGGCTGCTTTTCTGCATCTACCATTAGCCCTCTGCATAGAATTGATGGACATATTAATGCTATGTACAAGGATATATAGGAGAATGTAATACTACCACATGGTAAAACCAAAGTAAGTATGCAGGGACTGGAAATTCCAGCAAGACAATGATCCTAAGCAGACACACAATTTAGTAAAATATTGGATAGCAAAGAAAAACTTTTGGTTGCCACTGTATATCATTCTAAGACTGGCGTGAAGGAAGGTACCTTAGGGAAGACAAGTAGAAATTACAGAATATGTCCAATACTTTTTACCGTATACCAGAAATAGTATATTGCGATTGGTCTAGCCTAAGGATATTTTTTTTCTCCCCTTTAAATCTAAGCTGACCATATTTCACTCTAAATTTTGTATTGGACCATGACCTGGTAAACATGAAGCAGAAACAGAACTTATGAGAAAACTAATGTCTACAATTCTGTGTGAAAGTCATAGGTGTGTGGCATGGATGCAGATACCATTGAAATTGTGACGTCAAGTGGCTGCCGCTTTGCACGGCTAACCCCAGCTCATGACCTCATGGCAACTACATGGTCTGCTGCTATGGATGGTTCGCCCCTGATCACAGCAGTGGTGCCTTTGATAGGCCACCAAGTGATATATTAAGTATTAGCATATGTGATGGTGTTGCAGGTCGGTAATGGGTGCCAGTGCATTTAATGATTGCTGTCAGTGTTTGAAAGCTGCATCTAAGTGGTTAAACAGCATCGATTGGCGCTTGCTCTGGTCGCTGCTGTTAGAATCGGATGCTGGTTGTATAATACAGCTGGTATCGACACGCCATAGAACAGGCTCAGCTCCTGAGTTTGCTCTATAAACACAGATCCATACAGTTATGTCCTTATGCAGGAAGGGGTTAACACTGCAAGGAAATGATTATATTGTATACTGGAGCGCCCCCACCACCGCAGGGCCGAGGGGTACCCGGTACCGGGCCTCTCTGTCTCGGTTCTGGGATTGTCACGGTGGCTAGACCCGGTCCGTGACCCTGCTGAGGGGCGTCCAGTAAAAGTTGAGAATGATGTGGTGTGGTGCAGGTCGCGATGAATAACGAGGACACCAGGTTGAAGTCTCTTTACCTCTTTACTGAAGGCTTCAGGATCCTCAATCCAGAGTACGGTTAGCAGGGCTGTCTGAGACCGGCCGGTCCGATGGCACTTCCAGAGTTCCCTTTGCAGGTGGAAATCTGTGCCTACCTTCTAGCGCTTGTGTGTTGTACTCCTTCCCTGCTTAGCACCACGGGATAGTCCTCACAACTGTTGTGTCTGTTTCTGAAGTTCCCTGTTGTGAATTTGCTTTTTGCTCCCTCTAGTGGTTACTAGTTTTTTGACTCTGGTTTTTCTGTCATTCCTTTTATCCGCACCTGGGTCGTTAGTTAGGGGTGTTGCTATATAAGCTCCCTGGACCTTCAGTTCAATGCCTGGCAACGTAGTTATCAGAGCTAGTCTGCTGTGCTCTTGTCTACTGATCCTGGTTCCAGTTATATCAGCTAAGTCTGCCTTTTGCTTTTTGCTATTTGTTTTGGTTTTGTATTTTTGTCCAGCTTGTTCCAAATCTATATCCTGACCTTTGCTGGAAGCTCTAGGGGGCTGGTGTTCTCCCCCCGGACCGTTAGACGGTTCGGGGGTTCTTGAATTTCCAGTGTGGATTTTGATAGGGTTTTTGTTGACCATATAAGTTACCTTTCTTTATTCTGCTATCAGTAAGCGGGCCTCTCTGTGCTAAACCTGGTTCATTTCTGTGTTTGTCATTTCCTCTTACCTCACCGTCATTATTTGTGGGGGGCTTCTATCCAGCTTTGGGGTCCCCTTCTCTGGAGGCAAGAAAGGTCTTTGTTTTCCTCTACTAGGGGTAGCTAGATTCTCCGGCTGGCGCGTGTCATCTAGAATCAACGTAGGAATGATCCCCGGCTACTTCTAGTGTTGGCGTTAGGAGTAGATATATGGTCAACCCAGTTACCACTGCCCTATGAGCTGGATTTTTGTATTCTGCAGACTTCCACGTTCCTCTGAGACCCTCGCCATTGGGGTCATAACAGTTTGCCAGGCCGCTATTAAATGTTTAATGCATTGCAGAAGAGGGATTATAAGAAAGAAGATTCTGAGTTTTTTTTTTTCTCCTTCCCCTTTACCTCAGAGTGGCTATGCTTGCTGCAGACATGAATGTCCAGACCTTGATTACAAGTGTGGACCAGCTGGCTACTCGTGTGCAGGGCATACAAGACTATGTTATCAGAAATCCTAGGTCAGAACCTAAAATACCGATTCCTGAACTGTTTTCCGGAGACAGGTTTAAGTTTAGGAATTTCGTGAATAATTGTAAATTGTTTTTGTCCCTGAGACCCTGTTCATCAGGAGATTCTGCTCAGCAAGTAAAAATTGTTATTTCGTTCTTACGGGGCGACCCTCAGGATTGGGCTTTTTCGCTGGCGCCAGGAGATCCGGCATTGGCTGATCTTGATGCGTTTTTTCTGGCGCTCGGTTTACTTTATGAGGAACCCAATCTTGAGATTCAGGCAGAAAAGGCCTTGCTGTCTATGTCTCAGGGGCAGGACGAGGCTGAAGTGTATTGCCAAAAATTTCGGAAATGGTCCGTGCTGACACATTGGAACGAGTGTGCACTGGCCGCTAATTTTAGAAATGGCCTTTCTGAAGCCATTAAGAATGTTATGGTGGGTTTTCCCATTCCCACAGGTCTGAATGATACTATGGCACTGGCTATTCAAATTGACCGGCGGTTGCGGGAGCGCAAAACCGCAAATTCCCTCATGGTGTTGTCTGAACAGACACCTGATTTAATGCAATGTGATAGAATCCTGACTAGAAATGAGCGGAAAATTCATAGACGCCGGAATGGCTTGTGCTACTACTGTGGTGATTCTACACATGTTATCTCAGCATGCTCTAAACGTATAGCTAAGGTTGTTAGTCCTGTCACCGTTGGTAATTTGCAACCTAAATTTATTCTGTCTGTAACTTTGATTTGCTCACTGTCATCTTATCCTGTCATGGCGTTTGTAGATTCAGGTGCTGCCCTGAGTCTCATGGATCTCTCATTTGCTAAGCGCTGTGGATTTACTCTTGAACCATTAGAAAATCCTATTCCTCTTAGGGGTATTGATGCTACACCATTGGCAGCAAATAAACCGCAGTATTGGACTCAGGTTACCATGTGCATGACTCCTGAACACCGCGAGGTGATACGTTTCCTGGTTTTACATAAAATGCATGATTTGGTCGTTTTAGGGCTGCCATGGTTACAGACCCATAATCCAGTCCTGGACTGGAAGGCTATGTCAGTCTCAAGTTGGGGCTGTCGTGGTATTCATGAGGATTCCCTGCCTGTGTCTATTGCTTCTTCTACGCCTTCGGAAGTTCCGGAGTATTTGTCTGATTATCAGGATGTCTTCAGTGAGTCTGAGTCCAGTGCACTGCCTCCTCATAGGGACTGTGACTGTGCTATAGATTTGATCCCAGGCAGTAAATTTCCTAAGGGAAGACTGTTTAATCTGTCGGTACCTGAACATACCGCTATGCGTTCATATATCAAGGAGTCTCTGGAAAAAGGACATATTCGTCCGTCTTCTTCCCCTCTTGGTGCGGGATTCTTTTTTGTGGCAAAAAAGGACGGATCTTTGAGACCTTGTATTGATTATCGGCTTTTAAATAAGATCACTGTCAAATTTCAGTATCCTTTACCGCTGTTGTCTGACTTGTTTGCCCGGATTAAGGGTGCCAAGTGGTTCACCAAGATAGACCTTCGTGGTGCGTACAACCTTGTGCGCATTAAGCAAGGTGATGAATGGAAAACCGCATTCAATACGCCCGAAGGTCATTTTGAGTACTTGGTGATGCCTTTTGGGCTCTCCAATGCGCCTTCAGTTTTTCAGTCCTTTATGCATGACATTTTCCGGAAGTATCTGGATAAATTTTTGATTGTTTATCTGGATGATATTTTGGTTTTTTCTGATAATTGGGATTCGCATGTGGAGCAGGTCAGGTTGGTCTTTAAAATTTTGCGTGAAAATTCTTTGTTTGTCAAGGGCTCAAAGTGTCTCTTTGGTGTACAGAAGGTTCCCTTTTTGGGGTTCATTTTTTCCCCTTCTGCTGTGGAGATGGACCCAGTCAAGGTCCGAGCTATTCTTGATTGGACTCAGCCCTCGTCAGTTAAGAGTCTTCAGAAGTTCTTGGGCTTCGCTAACTTCTACCGTCGTTTTATCGCTAATTTTTCTAGCATTGTGAAACCTTTGACGGATATGACCAAGAAGGGCTCCGATGTAGCTAACTGGGCTCCTGCTGCCGTGGAGGCTTTCCAGGAGTTGAAACGCCGGTTTACTTCGGCGCCTGTTTTGTGCCAGCCTGACGTCTCACTTCCCTTTCAGGTTGAGGTGGATGCTTCGGAGATTGGGGCAGGGGCCGTTTTGTCGCAGAGAGGCCCTGGTTGCTCTGTTATGAAGCCTTGTGCCTTTTTCTCTAGGAAATTTTCGCCTGCCGAGCGAAATTATGATGTGGGCAATCGGGAGTTGTTGGCCATGAAATGGGCATTTGAGGAGTGGCGTCATTGGCTCGAGGGTGCTAAGCATCGTGTGGTGGTCTTGACTGATCACAAAAATCTGATGTATCTCGAGTCTGCTAAACGCCTTAATCCGAGACAGGCCCGCTGGTCATTGTTTTTCTCCCGCTTTGATTTTGTTGTCTCGTATTTACCAGGTTCAAAGAATGTGAAGGCCGATGCTCTTTCTAGGAGCTTTGTGCCTGATGCTCCTGGAGTCGCTGATCCTGTTGGTATTCTTAAAGATGGAGTTATCTTGTCAGCTATTTCTCCGGATCTGCGACGTGTGTTGCAGAGATTTCAGGCTGATAGGCCTGAGTCTTGTCCACCTGACATACTGTTTGTCCCGGATAAGTGGACCAGCAGAGTCATTTCCGAGGTTCATTCCTCGGTGTTGGCAGGTCACCCGGGAATTTTTGGCACCAGAGATCTGGTGGCCAGGTCCTTTTGGTGGCCTTCCTTGTCAAGGGATGTGCGGTCATTTGTGCAGTCCTGTGGGACTTGTGCTCGAGCTAAGCCTTGCTGTTCTCGTGCCAGCGGTTTGCTCTTGCCCTTGCCTGTCCCGAAGAGACCTTGGACACATATCTCCATGGATTTCATTTCTGATCTTCCGCTATCTCAGGGCATGTCCGTTATCTGGGTGATATGTGATCGCTTCTCCAAGATGGTCCATTTGGTTCCTTTGCCTAAGCTGCCTTCCTCTTCCGATCTGGTTCCTGTGTTTTTCCAGAACGTGGTTCGTTTGCACGGCATCCCTGAGAATATTGTGTCAGACAGAGGATCCCAGTTCGTTTCCAGGTTCTGGCGATCCTTTTGTAGTAGGATGGGCATTGATTTGTCGTTTTCGTCTGCTTTCCATCCTCAGACTAATGGACAGACGGAGCGAACCAATCAGACTTTGGAGGCTTATTTGAGGTGTTTTGTCTCTGCTGATCAGGACGATTGGGTGACATTCTTGCCGTTGGCTGAGTTTGCCCTTAATAATCGGGCTAGTTCCGCCACCTTGGTTTCGCCTTTTTTCTGCAACTCTGGTTTCCATCCTCGCTTTTCTTCGGGTCATGTGGAGCCTTCTGACTGTCCTGGGGTGGATTCTGTGGTGGATAGGTTGCAGCAGATCTGGAATCATGTGGTGGACAACTTGAAGTTGTCACAGGAGAAGGCTCAGCGCTTTGCCAACCGCCGCCGCGGTGTGGGTCCCCGACTACGCGTTGGGGATTTGGTGTGGCTTTCTTCCCGCTTTGTTCCTATGAAGGTCTCCTCTCCCAAATTTAAACCTCGTTTTATTGGGCCTTACAAGATATTGGAAATCCTTAATCCTGTATCTTTTCGTCTGGATCTTCCTGTGTCGTTTGCTATTCACAATGTATTTCATAGGTCCTTGTTGCGGCGGTACATTGTGCCTGTAGTTCCTTCTGCTGAGCCTCCTGCTCCGGTGTTGGTTGAGGGCGAGTTGGAGTACGTGGTGGAGAAGATCTTGGATTCTCGCCTCTCCAGGCGGAGGCTTCAGTACCTGGTCAAGTGGAAGGGCTATGGTCAGGAGGATAATTCCTGGGTGGTCGCCTCTGATGTTCATGCGGCCGATTTAGTTCGTGCCTTTCATGCCGCTCATCCTGATCGCCCTGGTGGTCGTGGTGAGGGTTCGGTGACCCCTCACTAAGGGGGGGGTACTGTTGTGAATTTGCTTTTTGCTCCCTCTAGTGGTTACTAGTTTTTTGACTCTGGTTTTTCTGTCATTCCTTTTATCCGCACCTGGGTCGTTAGTTAGGGGTGTTGCTATATAAGCTCCCTGGACCTTCAGTTCAATGCCTGGCAACGTAGTTATCAGAGCTAGTCTGCTGTGCTCTTGTCTACTGATCCTGGTTCCAGTTATATCAGCTAAGTCTGCCTTTTGCTTTTTGCTATTTGTTTTGGTTTTGTATTTTTGTCCAGCTTGTTCCAAATCTATATCCTGACCTTTGCTGGAAGCTCTAGGGGGCTGGTGTTCTCCCCCCGGACCGTTAGACGGTTCGGGGGTTCTTGAATTTCCAGTGTGGATTTTGATAGGGTTTTTGTTGACCATATAAGTTACCTTTCTTTATTCTGCTATCAGTAAGCGGGCCTCTCTGTGCTAAACCTGGTTCATTTCTGTGTTTGTCATTTCCTCTTACCTCACCGTCATTATTTGTGGGGGGCTTCTATCCAGCTTTGGGGTCCCCTTCTCTGGAGGCAAGAAAGGTCTTTGTTTTCCTCTACTAGGGGTAGCTAGATTCTCCGGCTGGCGCGTGTCATCTAGAATCAACGTAGGAATGATCCCCGGCTACTTCTAGTGTTGGCGTTAGGAGTAGATATATGGTCAACCCAGTTACCACTGCCCTATGAGCTGGATTTTTGTATTCTGCAGACTTCCACGTTCCTCTGAGACCCTCGCCATTGGGGTCATAACAGTTCCCTGAGTCACAACTGATTCTGATTTTCTTCTCCGTCCCCCAGATGATATGGCTAGGACGCACCCGTATGACAGGTAAGCCTGGAGTTCTTCTGGGACCCTAGAGTCGCCCCTCTCCAACTGTTGCCCCCTATGTCTGCTTAGGTGATTTTTGGGTGAGACAGCCCGCCTATAACTGACTGTCCTGCCGTAGGTTTGAAGTAAGGCCTGGAGCTCAATACTTCCTCGGCGTTTCCGGCCACCTGCTGCGCGCCTCAGTAGGATGTTGCCTCGGTCTTACAGCACGACTCCTACTGGTGTTTTCTCCTTGTTGCGTTGATCTCATTTCTCACTCTTCACAATATACCTCGCTTCTTGTCCTTTCTTGGGGTACCGCCGCAATGAAGTGCAGGCGCGGTCCCGTAACGTTCTTTCTGTTCGCTAGGCCTCTGTCAGGATCCCACCCCTGACAGGGACCCCCCTGAATCTTCCCCTGTAACACCCTCTGCCACAGGATGTTGCCTGGTTCCAACCCAGTCAGCTTTCTGTCTAACTTCCTATCTAACCCCCAGTTTTACCAAATTGTGAGGAGTGGCCTAATACATAGCACCCTTAGCTCCCCCTGGAGGCCAGACTGTGAAGTGTATTGGTGTCTGTGATACCTGGTCAGGTGAACTCCTTCAGTGCCATCAGACGTACCAACACTCCCCTTAGCGGCGGAGCATCAGCACTGCAACGACTAGGACTCTGGGGCGCTGCAGAAGTATATTGGAAATTACTGTACTGTAATTTTTTATATATACTTTCAACTAAGCTTGGAAATCAGCCTTTAAATTTTCTTTTTTTAATTAATAGTTCCCAATATTGTAAACAATAATTTCTTTATAAATATATATACACAAGTATATACAGTATGTGTGTGACTTTTATGTGAATCTTAGTCTAAGAGCTGCTATTTGATCCAATGTTAATGTCCCACAATAAAATTCTACAAACACGCTAGCATGCCAAAAGTTGCAATGCCAAAAGCTGGCAACACACTGGTATTGTATAAGCAAACAGATAATAATCATCAATCTTACGCAACTCATTAAAATTGGATTTTTAAATAGATTCTTCATAGAGAACAAATGCCTCATTAATCTGGAGCATTTCAAGCCGAGAGCACAAGTAAGGTCAGAGAGAATAATGAGTGACAAGACGGGTCTACGAGACACTGCATGTTCCTTACCTTGAAGCCTTCCGTAATGTAAAGGTCAACAGATTTGTTAACTAAAGAGAAAAATGAACCGTTATCTCAATGATTAGCCCGAAATGGCTGAATTACTGCTTATATAGAGGTGTTCTCTCATTCATGAGTATGGTGTAATGGAAAAGGGAACGCATGATGATGACAAGGATCATTTGTCTTCTAGAGGGATAGTTCTGTATGGTAAACTCAGAACTATCACAGTCGCACATAGACACACTACCCCACAATGTTGTCAGTTTATCTATGAATAACCAGCAGAAAAAAGTCATGGTATAGTTTAAATTACGCTCAGTACATATGCAAGAAATAAAAGGGGTGGGTGGGTCATTTTGCAATGGTGAATGGTTGGACCTTCCTATTCCTTAGGGTGCTTTTACATTGTGTTCTGTGTCCTCTTTGGGGCATAAGTCTGATATCCCCCATAAAGTGAGGACCGGTCTCATGCGCTGACCGCCATAGAATGCAATTGTGATGGGATAGTGAACATGCATTTTTTTCGGGAATGTCTACTTACTGATCCAGGTTTGTAGGTCGCCTTGCTCACATCTGTCTTTTCAGTTTTGCCCATAAATTTTCAACAGGATTGAGATCAGGGCTTTGTGATGGCCACTCCAAAACATTGACTTTGTTATCCTTAAGCCACTATATCATTTTGGCAGGATGCTTCAGGTCATTGTCCATTTGGAAGACCCATTTCTGCCCAAGCTTTAACTTCCTGGCTGATGTCTTGAGATGTTGCTTCATTATTGCCACATAATCTTCTTTTCTCTTGAAGCCATCTATTTTGTGAAGTGCACCAGCGCCTTCTGCAGCAAAACAACCTGAGAACATGATGCTGCCACCCCCATGTTTTACAGTTGGGATGGTGTTCTTAGGCTTCCAAGCTTCTCCTTTTTTCCTCCAAACATAACGATGGTCATTATGCCCACAAAATTCAATTTTAGCTTAATCAGACCACAGGACATGTCTCCAAAAATTAAAGTCTTTGTTCCTGTGTGCCTTTGCAAACATTAATCTGGCTTTTTTATGCTTCTTTTCGAGTAATGTTTTCCTTCTGGCAGAGTGGCCTTTCACCCCATGTTGATACAGTACTCATCTCACTGTAGATATTGACACAATCCTACCAGCTTCCCGCATCATCTTCACATGGTCTTCTGCTTTTGTCCTTGGGTTGATATGCACATGTCGGACCGTTCATCTCTGGGACACAGAACCCGTCTCCTGCCTGAGCAGGAGTCTGGACATTCCCATCTTGTTTGTACTTATGTATAATTGTTTGTACAGCTGAACGAGGCACATTCAAGTATCTTGAATTTGTATCTAAGGATGAGCCAGACTTGTGAGAGACTCCTGCCTGAGTTATGAGTCTGGACATTCCCATCTTGTTTGTACTTATGTATAATTGTTTGTACAGCTGAACGAGGCACATTCAAGTATCTTGAATTTGTATCTAAGGATGAGCCAGACTTGTGAGAGACCACAATTCTCTTTCTGATATCTTGGCTGATTTCTTTAGGCCATATTCACACTTTGCGGGTTTTACCGCGGATCCGCTGCGATTTTGATGCTGCGGTCTGCAGCAGTTTCCATAGCGTTTACATTTACATGTAAACCCTATGGAAACAGCAATCCGCTGTGCACATGCTGCGGGAAAAACCGCGCAGAAACGCAGCGGTTTACATTCCGCAGCATGTCACTTCTTTGTGCAGAATCGCTGCGATTCTGCACCCATAGGAATGCATTGATCCGCTAACTTCCCGCATGGGGCTGTGCCCACGATGCGGGAAATAAGAGGATAATGTGCAGATGGTACCCGAGGTGGAGGAGAGGAGACTCTCCTCCAGGCCCTGGGAACCATATTTGTGTAAAAAAAAAGAATTAAAATAAAAAATAATGATATACTCACCTCTCAGCGCTGCATGCGGCCGTCCGGTATCAGGGTTGGTGTGCGAGCAGGACCTGCGGTGACGTCGCGGTCACATGACCGTGACGTCACGAAGGTCCTTCTCGCACAGCATCTTTGGAACCGGACCGCCGCGTGCAGCGCCGAGGAGATCGGGACGTCAGAGGGTGAGTATTTAACCATGTTTTATTATTTTTAACATTACTATTGATGCTGCATATTGCTGCATATGCAGCATCAATAGTATAGGAGTAAACCCGCAGCGGAAACCGCAAAACAAACCGCGATAAATCTGCAGGGATAACCGCAGCGGTTTTGCCCTGCAGATTTATCAAATCCGCTGCGGGAGAACCCGCAGAGGACGCCGCAAAGTGTGCACATAGCCTTAGACTTTCCCATGATGCTACACAAAGAAGCAGTGTGTTTCAGGTGTGCATTAAAATACTTACACAGGTGTGTCTCTAATGAACTGAGATGTTGCCAAAAAAACTTCCAAAAACATGACATCATCATATGGGCAGTCTAGAATTGTTTAAAGGCATAGTAATCTTAGTGTATGTAAACTTTGACTTTGCAGTAAGTCATAAAAATGTCTTAAAACATTCTCTCTTATGATTCTGGCATTTGACAAATATCAATAATTATGGTAATCCTAATTGACCTAAAAAGGGAAAGGTTTATTCTGATTTCATGTTGGATATTGAGAAAAACATGCATACGTGTCTTTTTATATAGTTTATATAAACTTCTGGTTTCAATAGTAACATTACAAAGTCACATTAATAATATATACTGTAACATACACTATCTATCTATATATAGATATAGATATACTAGATGGTGGCCCGATTCTAACGCATTGGGTATTCTAGAATATGTATGTATATAGCAGCCACATAGTATATAGCACTGGCCACATAGTATATAGGAGCCATGTAGTATATAGCAGAGAAATACTACGTGGCCTGTGCTATATACTATGTGGCTGCTACTGTATATACTGTACATACATACATACATATTGTAGAATACCCGCTGCGTTAATACAGAATTCCGATACCGAGATCCGATACTTTTGTGGTATCGGGTATCGGGTATCGAAACAACATTAATGTAATAATGTGTAAAAGAGAGAATTAAAATAAAAAATATTGCTATACTCACCTCTCCGACGCAGCCCGGACCTCAGCGAGGGAACCGGCAGCGTTGTTTGTTTAAAATTCGCGCGTTTACTTGGTTACGTGAAGTCCCGGCTTGTGATTGGTCGCGGCGGCCATGTTGCCGGGACGCGGACCAATCACAGCAAGCCGTGACGTAATTTCAGGTCCTGCAGGATTTTAAAATTACGTCCCGGCGTTGTGATTGGTTGCGCCGCAGTCACATGGGCGACACAACCAATCACAAGCCGTGACGTCACGGGAGGCTGGACACGCGCGTATTTTAAAATGCGCGCTTGTCCAGCCTCCCGTGACGTCCCGGCTTGTGATTGGTTGCGGCGGCCATGTTGCCGGGACGCGGACCAATCACAACGCCGGAACGTAATTTTAAAATCCTGCAGGACCTGAAATTACGTCACGGCTTGCTGTGATTGGTCCGCGTCCCGGCAACATGGCCGCCGCAACCAATCACAAGCCGGGACGTCACGGGAGGCTGGACAAGCGCGCATTTTAAAATACGCGCGTGTCCAGCCTCCCGTGACGTCATGGCTTGTGATTGGTTGTGTCGCCCATGTGACTGCGGCGCAACCAATCACAACGCCGGGACGTAATTTTAAAATCCTGCAGGACCTGAAATTACGTCACGGCTTGCTGTGATTGGTCCGCGTCCCGGCAACATGGCCGCCGCGACCAATCACAAGCCGGGACTTCACGTAACCAAGTAAACGCGCGAATTTTAAACAAAGAACGCTGCCGCTTCCCTCGGTAAGGTGCCGGTTCCCTCGGAGAGGTGAGTATAGCAATATTTTTTATTTTAATTCTTTCTTTTACACATTAATATGGTTCCCAGGGCCTGAAGGAGAGTTTCCTCTCCTTCAGACCCTGGGAACCATCAGGAATACCGTCCGATACTTGAGTCCCATTGACTTGTATTGGTATCGGGTATCGGTATCGGATTGGATCCGATACTTTGCCGGTATCGGCCGATACTTTCCGATACCGATACTTTCAAGTAGGGTTGAGCGAAACGGGTCGATCATTTTCAAAAGTCGCCGACTTTTGGCTAAGTCGGCGTCTCATGAAACCCGATCCGACCCCTGTGCTTGTCGGCCATGCGGTACGCGACTTTCGCGCCAAAGTCGCGTTTCAATGACGCGAAAAGCGCCATTTCTCAGCCAATGAAGGTGAACGCAGAGTGTGGGCAGCGTGATGACATAGATCCTGGTCCCCACCATCTTAGAGAAGGGCATTGCAGTGATTGGCTTGCTGTCTGCGGCGTCACAGGGGCTATAAAGGGGCGTTCCCGCCGACTGCCATCTTACTGCTGCTGATCTGAGCTTAGGGAGAGGTTGCTGCCGCTTCGTCAGAAGCAGGGAGAGCGTTAGGCAGGGTCCACTAACCACCAAACCGCTTGTGCTGTAGCGATTTCCACTGTCCAACACCACCTTCGGTGTGCAGGGACTGTGGAAGCTATTTTTTTTTTTTTTCCTCAGCGCTGTAGCTCATTGGGCTGCCCTAGAAGGCTCCGTGATAGCTGTATTGCTGTGTGTACGCCACTGTGGAAACCAACTGCTTTTTTCAAAGCACATATCCTCTTGTTCCTTTCTGCACAGCTATCTTTTTTGTTTGTCCACACTTTTTATTTAATTTGTGCATCAGTCCACTCCTATTGCTGCCTGCCATACCTGGCTTAGATTACTGCAGGGAGATAGTAATTGTAGGACAGTCCCTGTTTTTTTTTTTTTTTTTGTGGGAGATTAAGATTGGCATTTCTGCTACAGTGCCATCCCTGTGTGTGCCATCTCTCACTGAGTGGGCCATAGAAAGCCTATTTATTTTTTCCGTGATTTGTGTTCTAAATTCTACCTCAACACAAAAACACTACATCAATCAGTGGTAGAAAAATATTGGCCTCAGTCAGGGCTTGTGTGCCACTGCTGTGTGTGCTATCTCTTATTCAGTGGGCTATAGAAAGCCTATTTATTTATTTATTTTTTTTCTTATTATTTGGTTTCTAAAGTCTCCCTGAAAAAAAAAAAAAAAAAAAAAAAAACAGTGGGAGAGTAATATTGCCCTTTCAGCTTGTGTGCCAGTCTTGACTCCTGGGTGTGCCACCTCTCTCTCTCATTATGTGGGCCATAGAAAGGCTATTTATTTTTTTGTTTTTTTTAATATTATTTGGTTTCTAAAGTCTCCCTGAAAAAAAAAAAAACATAAAAAAACAGTGGGAGAGTAATATTGCCCTTTCAGCTTGTGTGCCAGTCTTGACTCCTGGGTGTGCCACCTCTCTCTCTAAGGCCGGAGACACACTGGTGCGAGATACGGCCGAGTCTCGCTGGTTAAAAGCAAGCTGTGGCACCTGCTCTCCGGAGCGGAGCGTGCAGCTGCATAGCAATACATGGAGCCGCACGCTCCGCTCCGGAGTGCCGGTGCCACAGCTTGCTTTTAACCAGCGAGACTCGGCCGTATCTCGCACCAGTGTGTCTCCGGCCTAATTGTGGGCCATAGAAAGCCTTTTTTTTTTTTTTTTTTTTTAAATATTATTGGGTTTCTAAAGTCTCCCTTAAAAAACAAAAAATACATAAAAAAACAGTGGGAGAGTAATATTGCCCTTTCAGCTTGTGTGCCAGTCTTGACTCCTGGGTGTGCCACCTCTCTCTCTCATTCTGTGGGCCATAGAAAGGCTATTTATTTTTTTGGTTTTTTTAATATTATTTGGTTTCTAAAGTCTCCCTGAAAAAAAAAAAACATAAAAAAACAGTGGGAGAGTAATATTGCCCTTTCAGCTTGTGTGCCAGTCTTGACTCCTGGGTGTGCCACCTCTCTCTCTCATTCAGTGGGCCATAGAAAGGCTATTTATTTTTTTGGTTTTTTTAATATTATTTGGTTTCTAAAGTCTCCCTGAAAATAATAAAAAAAAAACTTAAAAAAACAGTGGGAGAGTAATATTGCCCTTTCAGCTTGTGCGCCAGTCTTGACTCCTGGGTGTGCCACCTCTCTCTCTCATTCAGTGGGCCATAGAAAGGCTATTTATTTTTATTTTTTTTTTAATATTATTTGGTTTCTAAAGTCTCCCTTAAAAAACAAAAAATACATAAAAAAAACAGTGGGAGAGTAATATTGCCCTTTCAGCTTGTGTGCCAGTCTTGACTCCTGGGTGTGCCACCTCTCTCTCTCATTCAGTGGGCCATAGAAAGCCTTTTTTTTTTTTTTTTTTAAATATTATTGGGTTTCTAAAGTCTCCCTTAAAAAACAAAAAATACATAAAAAAACAGTGGGAGAGTAATATTGCCCTTTCAGCTTGTGTGCCAGTCTTGACTCCTGGGTGTGCCACCTCTCTCTCTCATTCAGTGGGCCATAGAAAGGCTATTTATTTTTTTGGTTTTTTTAATATTATTTGGTTTCTAAAGTCTCCCTGAAAATAAAAAAAAAAAACTTAAAAAAACAGTGGGAGAGTAATATTGCCCTTTCAGCTTGTGCGCCAGTCTTGACTCCTGGGTGTGCCACCTCTCTCTCTCATTCAGTGGGCCATAGAAAGGCTATTTATTTTTTTGTTTTTTTTAATATTATTTGGTTTCTAAAGTCTCCCTGAAAATAATAAAAAAAAAACTTAAAAAAACAGTGGGAGAGTAATATTGCCCTTTCAGCTTGTGCGCCAGTCTTGACTCCTGGGTGTGCCACCTCTCTCTCTCATTCAGTGGGCCATAGAAAGCCTTTTTTTTTTTTTAAATATTATTGGGTTTCTAAAGTCTCCCTTAAAAAACAAAAAATACATAAAAAAACAGTGGGAGAGTAATATTGCCCTTTCAGCTTGTGTGCCAGTCTTGACTCCTGGGTGTGCCACCTCTCTCTCTCATTCAGTGGGCCATAGAAAGGCTATTTATTTTTTTGGTTTTTTTAATATTATTTGGTTTCTAAAGTCTCCCTGAAAATAAAAAAAAAAAAACTTAAAAAAACAGTGGGAGAGTAATATTGCCCTTTCAGCTTGTGTGCCAGTCTTGACTCCTGGGTGTGCCACCTCTCTCTCTCATTCAGTGGGCCATAGAAAGGCTATTTATTTTTTTGTTTTTTTTAATATTATTTGGTTTCTAAAGTCTCCCTGAAAATAAAAAAAAAAAAACTTAAAAAAACAGTGGGAGAGTAATATTGCCCTTTCAGCTTGTGCGCCAGTCTTGACTCCTGGGTGTGCCACCTCTCTCTCTCATTCAGTGGGCCATAGAAAGGCTATTTATTTTTATTTTTTTTTAAATATTATTTGGTTTCTAAAGTCTCCCTTAAAAAACAAAAAATACATAAAAAAACAGTGGGAGAGTAATATTGCCCTTTCAGCTTGTGTGCCAGTCTTGACTCCTGGGTGTGCCACCTCTCTCTCTCATTCAGTGGGCCATAGAAAGGCTATTTATTTTTTTGTTTTTTTTTATATTATTTGGTTTCTAAAGTCTCCCTGAAAATAAAAAAAAAAAACTTAAAAAAACAGTGGGAGAGTAATATTGCCCTTTCAGCTTGTGTGCCAGTCTTGACTCCTGGGTGTGCCACCTCTCTCTCTCATTCAGTGGGCCATAGAAAGCCTTTTTTTTTTTTTTTTTTTAAATATTATTGGGTTTCTAAAGTCTCCCTTAAAAAACAAAAAATACATAAAAAAACAGTGGGAGAGTAATATTGCCCTTTCAGCTTGTGTGCCAGTCTTGACTCCTGGGTGTGCCACCTCTCTCTCTCATTCAGTGGGCCATAGAAAGGCTATTTATTTTTTTGGTTTTTTTAATATTATTTGGTTTCTAAAGTCTCCCTGAAAATAAAAAAAAAAAAACTTAAAAAAACAGTGGGAGAGTAATATTGCCCTTTCAGCTTGTGCGCCAGTCTTGACTCCTGGGTGTGCCACCTCTCTCTCTCATTCAGTGGGCCATAGAAAGGCTATTTATTTTTATTTTTTTTTAAATATTATTTGGTTTCTAAAGTCTCCCTTAAAAAACAAAAAATACATAAAAAAACAGTGGGAGAGTAATATTGCCCTTTCAGCTTGTGTGCCAGTCTTGACTCCTGGGTGTGCCACCTCTCTCTCTCATTCAGTGGGCCATAGAAAGGCTATTTATTTTTTTGGTTTTTTTAATATTATTTGGTTTCTAAAGTCTCCCTGAAAATAAAAAAAAAAAACTTAAAAAAACAGTGGGAGAGTAACATTGCCCTTTCAGCTTGTGCGCCAGTCTTGACTCCTGGGTGTGCCACCTCTCTCTCTCATTCAGTGGGCCATAGAAAGGCTATTTATTTTTTTGTTTTTTTTAATATTATTTGGTTTCTAAAGTCTCCCTGAAAATAATAAAAAAAAAACTTAAAAAAACAGTGGGAGAGTAATATTGCCCTTTCAGCTTGTGCGCCAGTCTTGACTCCTGGGTGTGCCACCTCTCTCTCTCATTCAGTGGGCCATAGAAAGCCTTTTTTTTTTTTTTTTTTTTTAATATTATTGGGTTTCTAAAGTCTCCCTTAAAAAACAAAAAATACATAAAAAAACAGTGGGAGAGTAATATTGCCCTTTCAGCTTGTGTGCCAGTCTTGACTCCTGGGTGTGCCACCTCTCTCTCTCATTCAGTGGGCCATAGAAAGGCTATTTATTTTTTTGGTTTTTTTAATATTATTTGGTTTCTAAAGTCTCCCTGAAAATAAATAAAAAAAAACTTAAAAAAACAGTGGGAGAGTAATATTGCCCTTTCAGCTTGTGTGCCAGTCTTGACTCCTGGGTGTGCCACCTCTCACTCTCATTCAGTGGGCCATAGAAAGGCTATTTATTTTTTTGGTTTTTTTAATATTATTTGGTTTCTAAAGTCTCCCTGAAAATAAAATAAAAAAAACTTAAAAAAACAGTGGGAGAGTAATATTGCCCTTTCAGCTTGTGCGCCAGTCTTGACTCCTGGGTGTGCCACCTCTCTCTCTCTAATTGTGGGCCATAGAAAGCCTTTTTTTTGTTGTTTTTTTTTTTTGTTTTTTTTTTTATATTATTTGGTTTCTAAAGTCTCCCTGAGAAAAAAAAAAAAATAAATTAGGTGGGAGATTAATATTGACATTAGTGCTTGAGTGACAGTCCTGCGTGTGTGTCATCTCTGTGATTTTGTGCCACAGAAAACAGAGTGTGTAACATTGTGCCTGATTTTCCTTGTGGTCTCACCAACCTGTTAAGGGATATTGAAATCATACTGAAGTTATAGCTCACCGTGTAAGTTGTTTGACAGCAACAAATAAAGTTACTTTGGTTAAGATTTTAAAACAATGAGGAAGTCTGGTGCAAGAGGTCGTCGTGGGCGTTCATTGTCAGCTGGTTATGATGGTAGTGGTAGTGGAGCATCAGGTGGTCGTGGGGATAAAAATATTCCACCTAAGTCTGGAGCTGTGGAGCCAGTTTCGTCGTCAGGCTACACAAGGCCTCGAACGCTCTCTTTTCTGGGAGTAGGAAAACCGCTTTTAAAGGCGGAGCTGCAACAGCAAGTTTTGGCTTACATTGCAGACTCAGCCTCTAGCTCTTTTGCCTCCTCTTCCGAAACTGGTAAATGTAAAAGCAGCGCGTCGCTTGTGGATGTTCACGGTCAGGGACAAGTCGCTTCCTTGTCCTCCTCAGCAAAAACTACAACAAGAGAGAAGGATGCAGCAGGCGACACAACGGGTCACTCCATGGAGCTCTTTACACATACCGTCCCTGGCTTAGAAAGTGAAACATTTAACAGGCCATGCCCATTACAAGTATATTCTGACATGGAGTGCACTGATGCACAGCCACAGCCAGAGTACTATGCTGCTCCTTTGACTCAGACCACCACATTGCCCTCTCGGTACAGATCCACAATCAGACCCTGATGAGACTATGTTGCCCCGCCACGAACGCTATACCACCGACCGACACGGTGACACAGACGAAGTTGCACACGAGCTCGAAGAGGAGGTAATAGATGACCCAGTTATTGACCCCGATTGGCAGCCATTGGGGGAACAGGGTGCAGGCGGCAGTAGTTCAGAAGCGGAGGTGGAGGAGGGGCCGCAGCAGGCATCAACATCGCAACAGGTTCCATCTGCCGGGCCCGTATCTGGCCCAAAACGCGTGTCAAAGCCAAAACCTGTTGGAGGACAGCGTGGCCATCCGGTTAAAGCTCAGTCTGCAATCCCTGAAAAGGGATCCGAGTCTAGGAAGAGTGCAGTCTGGCATTTTTTTAAACAACATCCAACTGATCAGCGCAAAGTCATCTGTCAAAAATGTTCAACTAGCTTAAGCAGAGGTCAGAATCTGAAAAGTCTAAATACTAGTTGCATGCATAGACACTTAACCACCATGCATTTTCAAGCCTGGACTAACTACCAAACGTCCCTTAAGGTTGTAGCACCCTCGGCCAATGAAGCTAGTCAGCAACGCAACATCCCTTCCGTCACTGTAAGGCCACCATTTTCCGCACCACCGGCAGTATCTGTGCAGGTTTCTTTGCCAGCCAAAAGCAGTCAGGGTCAGGGAACCACCAGTTTTGTAGGAGGAAATATTGCATCTAGGGCACCGGCGGAAACAATACCGTCTCCAACCGTCTCTCAGTCTGCCATGTACACCGGCACACCCGAAAGTTCCACGATCTCCAGCTCTCCAGTCCAGCTCACCCTACATGAGACTCTGGTTAGAAAAAGGAAGTACTTATCCTCGCATCCGCGTACACAGGGTTTTAACGCCCACATAGCTAGACTAATCTCGTTAGAGATGATGCCCTACCGGTTAGTTGAAAGCGAAGCTTTCAAAGCCCTGATGGAGTACGCTGAACCACGATACGAGCTACCCAGTCGACACTTTTTTTCCAGAAAAGCCATCCCAGCCCTGCACCAGCATGTTAAACAGCGCATCGTCCATGCACTCAGGCAATCTGTGAGTACAAAGGTGCACCTGACTACAGATGCATGGACCAGTAGGCATGGCCAGGGACGTTATGTGTCCATCACGGCACACTGGGTGAATGTGGTGGATGCAGGGTCCACAGGCGACATCAATTTAGGGACAGTTGTGCCTAGCCCACGGTCTAGGAAACAGTTGGCTGTAGGCGTTCGCACCCCCTCCTCCTCCTCGTCCTCCTGCAGAAGCTACAGCTCTTCCACAGAACGCAGTCTGCCAACCACTCCATCGGCAGATGACACTGTTGCACACCAGTTGTCCCATTATGGGCCAGCTACTGCCAAGCGTCAGCAGGCTGTATTGGCTATGAAGTGTTTGGGCGACAACAGACACACCGCGGAAGTTCTATCCGAGTTCTTGCAACATGAAACGCAGTCGTGGCTGGGCACAGTAGATCTTGAGGCAGGCAAGGTAGTGAGTGATAACGGAAGGAATTTCATGGCTGCCATCTCCCTTTCCCAACTGAAACACATTCCTTGCCTGGCTCACACCTTAAACCTGGTGGTGCAGTGCTTATTGAAAACTTATCCTGGGTTCTCCGACCTGCTCCTCAAAGTGCGTGCACTTTGCTCACATATCCGACGTTCGCCTGTACACGCCAGCCGTATGCAGACCTATCAGCGGTCTTTGAACCTTCCCCAGCATCGCCTAATCATAGACGTTGCAACAAGGTGGAACTCAACACTGCACATGCTTCAGAGACTGTGCGAACAGAGGTGTGCTGTTATTTATTTGTGGGAGGATACACGGGCAGGCAGTAGGATGGCAGACATGGAGTTGTCAGGTGTGCAGTGGTCTAAGATACAAGACATGTGTCAAGTCCTTCAGTGTTTTGAGGAATGCACACGGCTGGTTAGTGCAGACAACGCCGTAATAAGCATGAGCATCCCCCTAATGCGTCTGCTGATGCAAAGTTTGACGCACATAAAGGAGCAGGCGTCTGCACCAGAGGAAGAGGAAAGCCTTGATGACAGTCAGCCATTGTCTGGTCAGGGCAGTGTACAGGACGAGGTAGCGGGCGAAGAGGAGGTGGAGGACGAGGAGGATGATGGGGATGAGTATATTTTTAATGCCGAACCTTTCCCGGGGGCACAGGAAATTGGTTGCGTGTCACGGCCGGGTTCTGGTTTTTTGAGGGACACAAGTGACGTAGATTTGCCTGCAACTGCCCCTCAACCAATCACAACCGGAGATTTGACAACTGTAACTTTGGCCCACATGGCGGATTATGCCTTACGTATCCTAAAAAGGGACACGCATTACGAAAATGATGAACGACGACGATTACTGGTTGGCCTGCCTCCTTGATCCACGCTATAAAGGCAAATTGCAAAATATTATGCCACATGAGAACTTGGAACTAATATTAGCAACCAAACAATCAACTCTTGTTGACCGTTTGCTTCAGGCATTCCCAGCACACAGCGCACGTGATCGTTCTCACACGAGCTCCAGGGGGCAGCAGACTAGGAGTGTTAGGGGTGCACACATCAGAAGTGGCGTTGGACAGAGGGGTTTTCTGACCAGGTTGTGGAGTGATTTTGCTATGACCGCAGACAGGACAGGTACTGCTGCATCAATTGAAAGTGACAGGAGACAACATTTGTCCAGTATGGTTACTAACTATTTTTCATCCCTTATCGATGTTCTCCCTCAACCGTCATTCCCATTTGATTACTGGGCCTCCAAATTAGACACCTGGCCAGAATTGGCAGAATATGCATTGCAGGAGCTTGCTTGCCCGGCAGCAAGTGTCCTATCAGAAAGAGTATTCAGTGCTGCAGGTTCAATATTAACCGAAAAAAGGACTCGTCTGGCTACCCAAAATGTTGACGATCTAACATTCATTAAAATGAACCACAACTGGATTTCGAAATCTTTTGCCCCACCTTGCCCGGCCGACACCTAGCTTTCCTATGAAAAGCTCTTGCCTGTGAATTACTTTTCTAATGTCTAATTTGCTGCAGCTGATTGTACAGCATACGACATGTTTACACCTCCCTAAATGGCAAAACTCCCCACACGGGGCCGTGGTATCGCGACTTGGCGCAAGCACCCGTGAGACTGCTGTTTGTCTGAAGAGGTGGGTGTGCTCGCTTTTGGTTGACGGCATTGCTACTGGGTCCCTCATAGTACAATGTAGTGTCTCTGGCGGTGGCGGTGCGCACCCAACGTCAGACACACCGTTGTAACATGAGGGGCCCTGGGGCGGTCCCGCCGGCCTCAAGAGAGTTCCCCCCTACCCCAGCTCAAAATGTGCTCTACCACGTGCAAAATTATGTCGCACAGCTCCACCAATCTTTAGTCTATTCGCTGACATCATTCAATGTCTGGCACTGACAATACAAATTTGTAGACATCTATGATGCAACTTAAAGTAGTCTGTGTCTGTGTCCTATATTGGCACCATTAAATAGTTACTGCCAAATTACTATGTCAGAAACTCAGTAGATGAGCCCACCCCTGTACCTAAGTATGCCACCTTTTTTTTTGTTTTGGTTGTTTTGCGAGACATTAACATCTATTTATATTTTGGGAGTACTGGGACAGACACTCCTTGCACTACTCCTCCACTCACCACCAAGCTGCCTGTGTATCCATGTAACCGCTGTAAAGCTGCCATGAGCCTATTGTTTGTTATTTTAGGCCTTTGATAGCCTGTCTGCGGTCCCTACTTTAAATACTCCTCCACTCATCACCAGCTGCCTGCCCGTGTATCCATGTAACCGCTGTAAAACTGCCATGAGCCTATTGTTTGTTATTTTAGGCCTTTGATAGCCTGTCTGCGGTCCCTACTTTAAATACTCCTCCACTCATCACCAGCTGCCTGCCCGTGTATCCATGTAACCGCTGTAAAACTGCCATGAGCCTATTGTTTGTTATTTTAGGCCTTTGATAGCCTGTCTGCGGTCCCTACTTTAAATACTCCTCCACTCATCACCAGCTGCCTGTGTATCCATGTAACCGCTGTAAAACTGCCATGAGCCTATTGTTTGTTATTTTAAGGTACCTTCACACGAAACGACATTATAACGATATCGCTAGCAATCCGTGACGTTGCAGCGTCCTCGCTAGCGATATCGTTTCGTTTGACACGCAGCAGCGATCAGGATCCTGCTGTGATGTCGCTGGTCGCTGAATAAAGTCCAGAACTTTATTTGGTCGTCCGATCGCTGTGTATCGTTGTGTTTGAAAGCAAAAGCAACGATACCAGCGATATTTTACACTGGTAACCAGGGTAAACATCGGGTTACTAAGCGCAGGGCCGCGCTTAGTTACCCGATGTTTACCCTGGTTACTAGCGTAAAATGTAAAAAAAACAAACAGCACATACTCACATTGCGTCCCCTGCAGTCTGCTTCCTCCTCTGACTCAGCGCCGCAAAGTGAAAGTGAAAGCAGCACAGCGGTGACGTCACCGCTCTGCTCTCACTGTACGGCGCTCAGTCAGTCAGGAAGTGGACGCAGGGGGACGTGAATGTAAGTATGTGCTGTTTGTTTTTTTTAGATTTTACGCTGGTAACCAGGGTAAACATCGGGTTACTAAGCGCGGCCCTGCGCTTAGTTACCCGATGTTTACCCTGGTTACCAGGGGACCTCGGCATAGTTGATCGCTGGAGAGCGGTCTGTGTGACAGCTCTCCAGCGACCAAACAGCGACGCTGCAGCGATCGACATCGTTGTCGCTATCGCTGCAGCGTCGCTTCGTGTGAAGGTACCTTTAGGCCTTTGATAGCCTGTCTGCGGTCCCTACTTTAAATACTCCTCCACTCACCACCAAGCTGCCTGTGTATCCATGTAACCGCTGTAAAACTGCCATGAGCCTATTGTTTGTTATTTTAGGCCTTTGATAGCCTGTCTGCGGTCCCTACTTTAAATACTCCTCCACTCATCACCAGCTGCCTGCCCGTGTATCCATGTAACCGCTGTAAAACTGCCATGAGCCTATTGTTTGTTATTTTAGGCCTTTGATAGCCTGTCTGCGGTCCCTCCTTCCACTAGGCCTCCACTGACCAGACCACTGCTGCCCGTGTACCCCTGGAACCAATTTTAAAGTGCCTACAGCCAGCCCATTTTATTGTGTTAGGCCTTCGAAGCCTGTCTGCGGTCCCTCCTTCCACTAGGCCTCCACTGACCAGACCACTGCTGCCCGTGTACCCCTGGAACCAATTTTAAAGTGCCTACAGCCAGCCCATTTTATTGTGTTAGGCCTTTGAAGCCTGTCTGCGGTCCCTCCTTCCAATAGGCCTACACTGACAAAGGTACACCTGACAACAGACACATGGACCTGTAGGCATGGCCACGGAAGGTTACGTGTCCTTTGTGGCTCAATGGGTTAATTTATTGGATGCATGGTCCACACAGGGGACAGCCTGCTAAGTCTGTATGCAGTCCCTAATTCAAGTTGTCCTCAACTGAATAAAGCTGAGCTTCTACCTTCTGGCTCTCATTAAGTGTTTTTTAAAAAACAAAATGGTGGTTCCGGCCTACTAACGGTGTCTGCCCCTGCCTGGTGTTGCCCTCAACTGAATAAAGCTGAGCTTCAACCTTCTGGCTCTCATTAAGTGTTTTTTAAAAAACAAAATGGTGGTTAGGGCCTACTAACGGCTTCTGCCCCTCCCTGGTGTTGCCCTCAACTGAATAAAGCTGAGCTTCTACCTTCCGGCTCTGATTAACTGCTGTTTTTAAACAAAATGGTGGTTCCGGCCTACTAACGGTGTCTGCCCCTGCCTGGTGTTGCCCTCAACTGAATAAAGCTGAGCTTCAACCTTCTGGCTCTCATTAAGTGTTTTTTAAAAAACAAAATGGTGGTTAGGGCCTACTAACGGCTTCTGCCCCTCCCTGGTGTTGCCCTCAACTGAATAAAGCTGAGCTTCTACCTTCCGGCTCTGATTAACTGCTGTTTTTAAACACATTGCTGGTTCCGGCCTACTAACGGTGTCTGCCCTGCCTGGTGTTGCCCTCAACTGAATAAAGCTGAGCTTCAACCTTCTGGCTCTCAATAAATGTTTTTTAAAAAACAAAATGGTGGTTAGGGCCTACTAACGGCTTCTGCCCCTCCCTGGTGTTGCCCTCAACTGAATAAAGCTGAGCTTCTACCTTCCGGCTCTGATTAACTGCTGTTTTTAAACACATTGCTGGTTCCGGCCTACTAACGGTGTCTGCCCCTGCCTGGTGTTGCCCTCAACTGAATAAAGCTGAGCTTCAACCTTCTGGCTCTCATTAAGTGTTTTTTAAAAAACAAAATGGTGGTTCCGGCCTACTAACGGTGTCTGCCCCTGCCTGGTGTTGCCCTCAACTGAATAAAGCTGAGCTTCAACCTTCTGGCTCTCATTAAGTGTTTTTTAAAAAACAAAATGGTGGTTAGGGCCTACTAACGGCTTCTGCCCCTCCCTGGTGTTGCCCTCAACTGAATAAAGCTGAGCTTCTACCTTCCGGCTCTGATTAACTGCTGTTTTTAAACAAAATGGTGGTTCCGGCCTACTAACGGTGTCTGCCCCTGCCTGGTGTTGCCCTCAACTGAATAAAGCTGAGCTTCAACCTTCTGGCTCTCATTAAGTGTTTTTTAAAAAACAAAATGGTGGTTAGGGCCTACTAACGGCTTCTGCCCCTCCCTGGTGTTGCCCTCAACTGAATAAAGCTGAGCTTCTACCTTCCGGCTCTGATTAACTGCTGTTTTTAAACAAAATGGTGGTTCCGGCCTACTAACGGTGTCTGCCCCTGCCTGGTGTTGCCCTCAACTGAATAAAGCTGAGCTTCAACCTTCTGGCTCTCATTAAGTGTTTTTTAAAAAACAAAATGGTGGTTAGGGCCTACTAACGGCTTCTGTCCCTCCCTGGTGTTGCCCTCAACTGAATAAAGCTGAGCTTCTACCTTCCGGCTCTGATTAACTGCTGTTTTTAAACACATTGCTGGTTCCGGCCTACTAACGGTGTCTGCCCCTGCCTGGTGTTGCCCTCAACTGAATAAAGCTGAGCTTCAACCTTCTGGCTCTCATTAAGTGTTTTTTAAAAAACAAAATGGTGGTTAGGGCCTACTAAAGGCTTCTGCCCCTCCCTGGTGTTGCCCTCAACTGAATAAAGCTGAGCTTCTACCTTCCGGCTCTGATTAACTGCTGTTTTTAAACACATTGCTGGTTCCGGCCTACTAACGGTGTCTGCCCCTGCCTGGTGTTGCCCTCAACTGAATAAAGCTGAGCTTCAACCTTCTGGCTCTCATTAAGTGTTTTTTAAAAAACAAAATGGTGGTTAGGGCCTACTAACGGCTTCTGCCCCTCCCTGGTGTTGCCCTCAACTGAATAAAGCTGAGCTTCTACCTTCCGGCTCTGATTAACTGCTGTTTTTAAACACATTGCTGGTTCCGGCCTACTAACGGTGTCTGCCCCTGCCTGGTGTTGCCCTCAACTGAATAAAGCTGAGCTTCAACCTTCTGGCTCTCATTAAGTGTTTTTTAAAAAACAAAATGGTGGTTAGGGCCTACTAACGGCTTCTGCCCCTCCCTGGTGTTGCCCTCAACTGAATAAAGCTGAGCTTCTACCTTCCGGCTCTGATTAACTGCTGTTTTTAAACACATTGCTGGTTCCGGCCTACTAACGGTGTCTGCCCCTGCCTGGTGTTGCCCTCAACTGAATAAAGCTGAGCTTCAACCTTCTGGCTCTCATTAAGTGTTTTTTAAAAAACAAAATGGTGGTTCCGGCCTACTAACGGTGTCTGCCCCTGCCTGGTGTTGCCCTCAACTGAACAAAGCTGAGCTTCCACATTCTGGCTTTCGGCCTATACTATCAGATATTAAACTGCATTTGGCCTACTAGTGTGGTTAGGCCCTTGAAACAGTGTCTGCTGCTCTTGGGTTTGCTACTCCACTGAACAAAGCAATGCCGCCTGTTTAGTCCTGTTACCAATTTTGATCTGCATTTAGCCTACTTTATTCTTTGGCCCTATATCTGTTTCCTCATCATCCTGCCCATTGCCCAGCCACTGCTAGATGAGTCTGCTGGTACATTGACCTAGACCACTACATTCCCCTTGTACTCTACACAGCCAGAATCTGACCCTGCTGAAAGTAAGGTTCCCCTTCCCGCATATTATACCACCTTACACAGGGACAAAGAGGAAGGTGCAGATGAAAGTGCAGGTTCCTTCATCAGGTGGGGGGGCATACTCGTTGGCGACGTCACTGGCACAGGGCCACTCAGAGTACGCAAAAGTGTCGCTGCTGGTGGGAGGCGCCCCCGCCATGCAAACACACCGCCGTACTTTGAGGGGCCCTGTGCCAGTGCCAATGCGAACGAGTGGGCCCCCCCTGCTTGCTCAGGATCACAGCACTTGCAACGTTGAAATACTTACCTCTCCCTGCTCCACCGCCATGACGTAGTCCATGTTTCCTGGGCCCACTAAAACCTTGAACCAGCCCTACCCCCACAACTTTTGCCAAATGACCCCCAATTTCCAGTGCCCAACTATTATTATAAAGTTAATTAAGTTTGACAAGCTTCAGTAAACAAGAATGGATGTTTTTGGCAGTAAAATGTGCACTGTAGGTGTTTTCCTGGCCTCCACTCACTGCCGGCTATGCTTCCCCATTGACTTGCATTGGGTTTCGTGTTTCGGTCGATCTCCGACTTTTAGCGATAATCGGCCGACTTCACTCGACTCGACTCTGGACTAAATCGGGTTTCACAAAACCAGACTCGATCTTAAAAAAATGAAAGTCGCTCAACCCTACTTTCAAGTATCGGACGGTATCGCTCAACACTACTGGCCATGTAATATATAGCACAGCCCACGCAGTGTATAGCAGCCACGCAGTATATAGCACAGCCCCCTCAGTATATAACACTGGCCATGTAATATATAGCACAGCCCACGCAGTACATAGCAGCCACGCAGTATATAGCACAGCCCCCGCAGTACATAACACTGGCCACATAATATATAACACAGCCCACGCACAGCCCATGCAGTACATAGCAGCCACACAGTATATAGCACAGCCCCCGCAGTATATAACACTGGCCACGTAATATATAACACAGCCCACGCAGTATATAGCAGCCACACATTATATAACATAGCCACGTTAGTATATAGCACAGAGATGTAGTATATAACAGAGCCCACGCAGTATGTAACACAGCCCACGTAGTATATAGCAATGTGGGCACTATATGCATGGTTAAAAAGACTTAAAATAAAAAATCGACATATACTCACCCTCCAAAGGCCCCTTGAAGTCCTGGCACCTGTGTGCGGTGCACGTGGCAGCTTCCGGTCCCAGGGTTGGTATGAGCGCAGGACCTGTGTTGACGTCGCGGTCACATGACCGTGATGTCATGGAAGGTCCTTCTCGCATAGCATCCTTGGCACCGGAACCTGCCACTTGCACTGCCGAGGACAGCGGGCGACGTCGGAAGGTGAGATTAACCTTTTTTTTTTTATTATTCTTATTTGTAACATTAGATCTTTTTTGTGTATGCAGCATCAATAGTAAAAAGTTGGTCACACAGGGTTAATAGCTGCGTAACCGGAGTGCGTTACACCGCGCTCCAGTAACGCTGACATTAACCCTGTGTGAGGGCTGACTGGAGGGGAGTATGGAGCGGGCACTGACTGCAGGGAGGAAAGAGCGGCCATTTTGCTGCCGGACTATGGCCGTCGCTGATTGGTCGTGGCAATGGTCGTGGGCGTTTTGCCACGACCAATCAGCGACTTGGATTTCCATGACAGACAGAGGCCGCAACCAATGAATATCCGTGACAGACAGAAAGACAGACAGACAGACAGAAGGACAGACAGAAAGACGGAAGTGACCCTTAGACAATTATATAGTAGATGTATGAAAATATATCATAAACACTATTATTGTGTAGATTATAGTGAATATTATTGCCTGCCCACTGAAGAAATGTCTTCTGTACATATACAGTATATGTATACAAACCTTAGAAGTTGTAAAGAAGTCGGCCCTTAGGGTGGTAACAGGTATAAATAGTGAAAACCAGAAAATAGCTGCAGCCTAAATAGGGCAAGGTGCAGTGACAGCGAGCGACAGACTGTACCAATCATTCAGTGAAATGAAAACTTGATACACACACACACGTATATCTGGCGTCATCAGCTTCTTAATTCAGATGTTGGAAGGGTTTCCTAATGAATGTACTTTGCTGTGTGTGCGTGTCCTCCATGGCAAGTGCGTGCAGAGGAGCCAAGAAGGTCATGACACTGCAGTGCACAAGGATTGTATTATACAAGGGTGCCCATGGCTATCTCACTACACAGTCCTGTTAGGAAGGCACATAGACTGTATATGGGATCCAACGTTTCTTGTAATGATCACTCTCTCTTTTTCCATATCCAAGATCTTTTTTTCTACATAGGAAAAACTTTGGACCAGTGCGCATCCTCATACTCCAGTTTCATGTCTAGAAAGCCAGAACTGATGTGTGCTATGAGAAAAGTTTTCCCTAACTTGATTATTGAGTTACAGTATTTCCGCTATCACTTCAGTGTTCTCTTTACAACTCATTTTTAAAAAATCTTCACAGTACTAGGAAAATGGGGAAAAAAAATCACAATTTATTTGTGTCAAGTTTTTTTACCTTTTTTTATGTTGCACAGTCCTTCGAAAATTTTCTTCATTTTGGAGGGAAACCATATAGCCCTTATATTCCCCTATCAAAGTCACAGGAGCTGATCATGACTCTCTGCTTAGCATTCAAGCAGGGGCAGATTCAGAGTGGTCGGTTCAGTTTAGAGGACATGGGCCTCCCATGACACAATGCAGTATTTCTCACAGAAAATGTAGGCAATTACACATGTTTTGTTATCCACATGTTTATTATTTGTGTGTGTTGGAACAACACAAGAAACAGAGAAAACAAGGCAAATCAAATAATTTCACACAAAACCACAAAAATGAGCAGGACAAAATTGTTGGCACCTTTCCAAAATTGCTGTTTAACAATCTGTTTCAAGCATGTAATGCTCGTTAAAACTCACTTGTGGCAAGTAACAGACGTGGGCAATATGAAAATGACACCTGAAACAAGGAAAAAAAGGGAGATGCTGACTCAATCTTTTCATTGTGTGTCATTGTGTGTCTGCGTGGCACACTAAGCATGGAGAACAGAAAGGTGAGAAAAGAACTATCTGGGGACTTGAAAACCAAAATTGTTGAGAAATATCAACAATCTCAAGGTTAAAAGTCCATCTCCAGATATCTTGATGTTCCTTTGTCCATGATGAGCATCATAATCAAGATGTTTACAACCCATGGCACTGTAGCTAATCTCTCTGGATGTGGACGGCAGAAAAAAATTGATAAGTTATTCTGGGTGGTGGATAAACAGCCCCAATCAAGTTCCAAAGAAATTCAAGCTGTCCTGCAGCATTGAGTTGCGCCAGTGTCAGTGTGAACTATCGATTGACATTTGAATGAAACAAAACACTATGGCAGGAGACCCAGAGACGTAGACATGACACAGAGACATAAACAAGCTAGTCTGCAGTTTTCCAAAATGTACACGAGTAAGCCAAGATCTTTCTGGGAAAACATCTTGTGGACAGATGAGATCAAGATAGAGCTTTTTGGTGAAGCACATCATTCTACTGTTAACCAAAAATGGAATGAGGCCTCCAAAGAAAAGAACATAGTACCTACAGTCAAATATGTTTTGGGATTGTTCTGCTGCTTCTGGCACTAGGTGTCTTGACTGTGTGCCAAGCATCATGAAATATTAAGAATATTAAGACTTCCAAAGGATTTTGGGTTGCGATGTAGTGCCCAGTGTCAGAAAGCTGGGTTTGCCTCCCAAGTCATGGGTCTTCCATGACCCCAAGCATACTTCAAGAAGCACCCAGAAATGGATGGAAACAAAGCGCTGGAGAGTTGGAAGAAGTGGCAGCAATGAGTCTGTGGAGAGAAATTAACCAATACAAGAAATGCACCGTATATGTACAGCACATGTCGGGTCTCCCCCTTTGATGTGAACTCCGGCGCTGAGACCGCATCTTTTCCTGCACATATCAGCTGATTTGATTAGCTGACATGTGCCCCTAACAGCCATGGGTGGAATCATTATCCACCCACAACTGTTAACTAGTTAAATGCCACAGTCTATCTCAGTCAGTGACATTTATCATGCACATGCCGGAAGCACATCACAAACCACACCCATCGGTGCCCCGTCATATGATTTCGGGTCACCGATGGGTTGGCATGACAACCTGGGGTCTGCAGGACCAGCGGTCAGCACTCATAGCAGATGAGCATTTTAGCTACATAGCTATGTAGCACAAGTGATCAGAAGATCACAGCTTCAAGTCTCCTAAGGAGACTATTGAAGCAAGTAAAAAGCTCCAGATCACGAAAAATGGAGATACTACAGATCTTGAAAAATGGCGGCATTTAAAAAATTTTTTTTTTAACAAACTTTGGATTTTTTTCTACTACTTAAATATAAAAAAAAACTTGTTTGATAGCTATGAACTCGTAATGACCTGGAGAATCATAATGACAAGTCAGTTTTAGCATTCAGTGAACATGGTAACAAAAAAAAAAACTATTGTGTAGTTGCACTTGTTTTTGCAATTCCACCGCACTTATATTTTTTCCCCGTTTTTCAGCACACTATATGGTAAAACCAATGTACCAAACCAAATACAACTCGTCCTGCAATAAACAAGTACTCGTACGGCCATATTGATGGAAAAATAAAAAAAAAGTTATATCTCTGGAAAGATGAGCAAAAAAAGGAAATGCAAAAACAGAAATTGACTGTGGTTTGAAGGGGTTAAAATTGCAGTTGGGAAAAGACGCCTTCAAATCTGAGAGATCCGGACAGTTTGCAAAAGAAGAGTGCTCCAAAATTCCAGCTGAGAGGTGTAAGAATCTTATTGATGGTTATAGGAAGCGATTGATGGCAGTTATCTATACCAAAGGGTGTGCAACCAAATATTAAGTTGATGATGCCAACAATTTTGTCCGGGCCATTTTAGGAGTTTTGTGTGAAATTATGTTCAAATTTGCCTCTTTTTCTCTTTTGTGTTGTGCTGTTCCAATACAAACAAAGGAAATCAACATGTGTATAACAAAACACGTCCCTGAAAGTAAAAATGGTCACACACTGTATATGTACACATTTGTTTCCAGAATATGAAATCCCCCATCCTTCGTAGTTTCATCGCTTTAAGTTTGAAGGTAGACTTCAGTCCATGAAGTTCAATCAACAGCCTAATATGTTAATCCAGAGAAAGCCAAAACCTTTTGGGGCAGACATTAGTAGGTCCATATTAGGGGGAAAATTCCTTCCCAATGCCATACGGCAATCAGACTAGTTCCCTGGATCCACACCCCATCACAGAATCTAGTGCCCATAACCTATAATATTGAATTTATTAATTATAAGACCTTCTTGAATTTTAGAAGTGAATCAACCATTACATCATGTGGCAGAGAGTTCCATAGTCACACTGCTCTTACAGTAAAGAATCTGCATCTGGGATTATGATTAAACCTTGTTTCTTCTACACTTAGAGGATGCCCCCTGGTCCCTGTCACAGGCCTAAGTGTAAAAATATCATTATACAGATCTCTGTACTGTTCCACCATATATTTGTGTACTGTAGTAAGATCGCCCCTAAGCCTTCGTTTTTCCAAACTGAATAACCCCAAGTGTAATAACCTTGGTATTGCAGTCCACCCATTCCCTTAGTAATGTTGGTTGCTCTTCTCTGCACCCGCTCTAGTTCAGCTATACTCTGTTTGTACACTGGAGACCAAAATTGACTATGTTCTCGTCATGAGCGTCTCTGCCTCTTATAATGCATCCCATTATTTTATTTGCCTTGGCAGCAGCTGCCTGACACTGATCACTTCAGTGGGGTTTGCCGTCCACCCAAGTCTTTTTCAGTGACAGTTTTACCCAGTGTTTTACAATTTAGTACATAATTATACATTTTATTTCCTCTGCCCAATGCATGACCTTATATTTATCTACATTAACCCCTTCACCCACGGGCCATTTTCCGTATTTGCATCTCTGTTTTTTGCTCCCCTGCTTCCCAGAGCCATAACTTTTATATTTTCCCTTCAATAGGGCCATGTGAGGGCTTGTTTTTTGCAGGACGAATTTTACTTTTGAATAACATCATTGGTTTTACCATATCACGAATTGGAAAACGGGAAAAAAACTTCCAAGTGCAGTGAAATTGCCATCAAAATGTAATTCCACAACTGTTTTTTTTACCATGTTCACCAAATGCTAATACTGACCTGTCAATATGATTCTCCAGGTCATTACGAGTTTGTAGATACCAAACACATCTAGGTTTTATTTTATTTAAGTGGTGAAAAAAAATCTAAAATTTGTTAAAAAAAATCAAAAATTATTGCGTTATTTTCCGAGACGTCTAGCGTCTCCATTTTTCATGATGTGGGGCTGAGTGAGGGCTTATTTTTTGCATGCCGATTGCCGAGCTGACATTTTTTTTTAAATACCGTTTTAGTATAGATGCAATGGTTTTTTCACATTTGATTTGCTGCAAGGAAATTTACCATTAGCTGCCAAATTACTCGACAGATTAAAGCCATTTACTGGGGGCAACATCTTTAATAACATTTCCATTTTAAGAAGACAAGCCTGTACATTGTTGTTAGCATTGCATATAAAAAGTAATATTCTATTTCACAAACTTTTTTCAAGGTCTACTGTGTCTTTACACTTGTAACCTTCAAATTATTTTGAAAAAAAGTCTATATATTCTTGTCTCTTTGCGGCATCTGCTTTCTTCAAGGTTAGGCTACTTTCACACTAGCGTCGGGAACAACCCGTCGCTGCGCGTCGGGCCGACGTTCCCGACGCTAGTGTGGTCTCCGCCGCACAACGGGGGCAGCGGATGCATATTTTCCACGCATCCGCTGCCCCATTGTGAGGTGCGGGGATGTGCGGGGAGGTGGGGGCGGAGTTCCGACTGCGCATGCGCAGTCGGAAAAAGCGGACCGTCGGGAGCAAAAAACGTTACATGTAGCGTTTTGTTTTCCCGACGGACCGCTACCATACGCCCAAACGCCGCCAAACGCATTCACCGTTTGGAAATGCGTCGCAAATGCGTCGCAAATGCGTCGCTAATGTTACTCTATGACGAAACAACGTATCCAGCAAAAACTTTTGCTGGATGCGGCGTTTCGCAAAAACGACGCATTTGCGACGTATTGCAGTTAACGCTAGTGTGAAAGTAGCCTTACATTACCTAAATGGATGCCCCTAGCTGCTTCAGATTCATATCTATACATCCAAAATGATCTATCTGTTCAGAGGCTTCTCATACCGCTCTTATTTTACAGAATAATTACACTGTTGGCCTTTAAAGAGGTAAATCTGCTCAGACCAAAAATATTAAAGTGAGCAGTTGGCACCTTATATGCCGTGTCACACATTGTGATCTGCTGATATAAGCGTTCTGTTTATCTCCCTTATACACAGCCAAGATACGAAGACGCTGCTCCAGTTATGATGAGATCTCTCAATAGGTATCTGGAGCGTATGAGAGATTGGCAGACTGGGCGAACGGGTTAAAGACTGGAAATAAGTTTTATTTTTCATCAAAAATGTTGGCAGGTGCTCTGAAAAATCTGATTTATAGAGATTTAGGTATTTTAACTTTTACAAAGAGAAAGTACAAATACAAGGGATAAATTAACCAGTGGTCCTCATCCAAACTAATTGTATCATGAGCGTGCAACAGTGACAGCTATTATAAAGATGCCTATAGACACTAAAGTTTAGTTATATTGAACAATATCAGTCAAAATTAATATGGTATTAGTCTGGTAAAACTTAAATGGGTTTTCCCACGAACAAGAGTTAATTTTAACCAATAGATCTTGGAATAATTAGTTCCACAATTGGATGTTTTTAATCTACCCTTAACTGCCGCCATTAAAAGGCGTATCAGTGGCCGCTAAGGGTACTTATTCCTCAGCACCGCTTTTTAATTGTGCTGGGTAATAGTTGTATAGCGCCCCCCAGTGTCAGAAAATCTTCAGGGTCTCAGCTGCTAGGAGTAGCTTAGACCCCGGAGAACATGATTTGGGTCATGTACTACTGTCCCCAGTCATGTAATCGCCGTTATTCACCGAATAAATGCAATCAGAAAAAAAAGGTAAGATTTTCAATTCATTTCTCTCTCCTCTGATATGATTTGCTCATTAGAATAGAAATAGGTCTCCTGAGCCCCCCAGTACCTCCGCCATCCCCAGACCCTCCTGCTCCGTTCCCCGGCTCACCGTGTCATTTTCTTGGAAGAAAATGGCAGATGTATGCGCAGTGCGCCTGCCGAGATCTGCCGGCAGGTACCCGGCAACAATAGGAGAGTTTTCCTATTGGTTCATTTTGATCACTGTGACAGACCCTATCACATTGATCGAAATACAAAATAGTAAATCAAATCCCCCTTTTGTTACCCCCTTAGTTAGGTAAAAATAATAAAATTATTTTTTTCCATTCTTTGCAGTTAGGGTTAGGGTTGGGGTTAGAGCTAGGGTTAGGGTTGGGGCTAGGGTTAGGACTAGGGTTAGGGTTGGGGCTTGGGTTAGGGTTGTGTAAGGGTTATGGTTGTGTTGGAGTTATGATTGTGGTGTTGGGGTTAGGGTGTTGGGGTTAGAGTGGTGTTTGGGTTAGGGTGGTGTTGGGGTTAGGTAGGTGTTGGGGTTAGGGTTGTGGTTAGGGTTGTGTTAGGGGGTCTGCAAATGCAACATGCAACAACGTTATGGTTGTGGTTAGGGTTGGGATTAGAGTTAGGGGTGTGTTGAGGTTAGGGTTGGGATTAGGGCTGTTTTAGGGGGTCTGCAAATGCAACATGGTGCCCATCATCGATTCCAGCCAAATTTGCGTTCAAAATGTCAAACGATGCTCCCTCCCTTCTGAGCCCTGCCATGCGCCCAGACAATGGCTTTCCCCCACATATGGGGTATTAACGTACTCAGGAGAAATTGACCAACAAATGTTGTGGTCAAGTCATATTGATTACATTTTACCACTAACATGTAGTACAATATGTCATGAAAAAACAAACTCTAGAGTTCCAGAGCTACAACCTCATAAAGTGATAGTGGTCAGAATTGTTAAATTTGACTTGGTCATTAAGGTCAAAATTGGCTCATCACTAAGAGGTTAAACAAAATGTTTCTGTGCTGAGATAATCTTATAAATGTGGCCCTGCTGTGTACTGTGTAATGGCTGTGTCTGACTGTGCAGGAACATGGTCTGATCATACCACAGCTCCTTGGCAGGCTAAGAAGCAAAAGAGAGTATACAGACAGCACAGCATGGGATCACAGCTGATTCTTTTCGTGAGATAAAAAAAATTCCCTGCCTGTTTTTAAACAATGTTTCCCTTAAAAAAAAAAATGATTTGTGATACCATACTGTAATGTCTGTATACTCTCTTTTGGTTCCTCCCCTGCCCATGAGATGTGCTATGATTAGACCATGTTCCTGCACGGTCAGACACGGCCATTACACAGTATACAGCAGGGACACATTTATGAGATTATCTCAGCACAGGAACAATTTAATAAAACACATCCAATTGCAGAAGTTATTATAGTTCCAAGATCTGTTGATTAAAATTAACTTTTGTCGGCAGGAAACCCATGTAAGAACAATCGTTTTAGCCAACAGATCACAAACTGCCATTGTCTGAAATGAAGTTGGTATTACCTATCTGTCATGACTTCAGCACTGGATGTTCCTTATTTTTCCTATGACTGTATAACTCTGTACTAGTCCGTATTCGGTTACTATGGTATCCCACAAAGCACTATTGCTGTCGTGACTAGGGTTGAGCGAAACGGGTCGATCATTTTCAAATGTCGCCGACTTTTGGCTAAGTCGGCGTCTCATGAAACCCGATCCGACCCCTGTGCTTGTCGGCCATGCGGTACGCGACTTTCGCGCCAAAGTCGCGTTTCAATGACGCGAAAAGCGCCATTTCTCAGCCAATGAAGGTGAACGCAGAGTGTGGGCAGTGTGATGACATAGATCCTGGTCCCCACCATCTTAGAGAAGGGCATTGCAGTGATTGGCTTGCTGTCTGCGGCGTCACAGGGGCTATAAAGGGGCGTTCCCGCCGACCGCCATCTTACTGCTGCTGATCTGAGCTTAGGGACAGGTTGCTGCCGCTTCGTCAGAAGCAGGGAGAGCGTTAGGCAGGGTCCACTAACCACCAAACCGCTTGTGCTGCAGCGATTTCCACTGTCCAACACCACCTTCGGTGTGCAGGGACTGTGGAAGCTATTTTTTTTTTTTTTCCCCTCAGCGCTGTAGCTCATTGGGCTGCCCTAGAAGGCTCCGTGATAGCTGTATTGCTGTGTGTACGCCACTGTGGAAACCAACTGCTTTTTTCAAAGCACATATCCTCTTGTTCCTTCCTTTCTGCACAGCTATCTTTTTTGTTTGTCCACACTTTTTATTTAATTTGTGCATCAGTCCACTCCTATTGCTGCCTGCCATACCTGGCTTACATTACTGCAGGGAGATAGTAATTGTAGGACAGTTTTTTTTTTTGTTTTGTTTTTTTTTGTGGGAGATTAAGATTGGCATTTCTGCTACAGTGCCATCCATGTGTGTGCCATCTCTCACTGAGAGGGCCATAGAAAGCCTATTTATTTTTTCCGTGATTTGTGTTCTAAAATCTACCTCAACACAAAAACACTACATCAATCAGTGGGAGAAAAATATTGGCCTCAGTCAGGGCTTGTGTGCCACTGCTGTGTGTGCTATCTCTCATTCAGTGGGCTATAGCAAGCCTATTTTTTTTTTTTTTTTTATATTATTTGGTTTCTAAAGTCTCCCTGAAAAAAAAAAAAAAACCTAAAAAAACAGTGGGAGAGTAATATTGCCCTTTCAGCTTGTGTGCCAGTCTTGACTCCTGTGTGTGCCACCTCTCTCCCTCTCATTCAGTGGGCCATAGAAAGCCTATTTATTTTTTCCGTGATTTGTGTTCTAAATTCTACCTCAACACAAAAACACTACATCAATCAGTGGGAGAAAAATATTGGCCTCAGTCAGGGCTTGTGTGCCACTGCTGTGTGTGCTATCTCTCATTCAGTGGGCTATAGCAAGCCTATTTTTTTTTTTTTTTTTTTTTTTTTAATATTATTTGGTTTCTAAAGTCTCCCTGAAAAAAAAAAAAAAAACCTAAAAAAACAGTGGGAGAGTAATATTGCCCTTTCAGCTTGTGTGCCAGTCTTGACTCCTGGGTGTGCCACCTCTCTCCCTTTCATTCAGTGGGCCATAGAAAGCCTATTTATTTTTTTTTTTTAAATATTATTGGGTTTCTAAAGTCTCCCTTAAAAAACAAAAAATACATAAAAAAACAGTGGGAGAGTAATATTGCCCTTTCAGCTTGTGTGCCAGTCTTGACTCCTGGGTGTGCCACCTCTCTCCCTCTCATTCAGTGGGCCATAGAAAGCCTATTTTTTTTTTTTTTAAATATTATTGGGTTTCTAAAGTCTCCCTTAAAAAACAAAAAATACATAAAAAAACAGTGGGAGAGTAATATTGCCCTTTCAGCTTGTGTGCCAGTCTTGACTCCTGGGTGTGCCACCTCTCTCTCTCATTCAGTGGGCCATAGAAAGGCTATTTTTTTTTTGTTTTTTTTAATATTATTTGGTTTCTAAAGTCTCCCTGAAAAAAAAAAAAAACATACAAAAAACAGTGGGAGAGTAATATTGCCCTTTCAGCTTGTGTGCCAGTCTTGACTCCTGGGTGTGCCACCTCTCTCCCTTTCATTCAGTGGGCCATAGAAAGCCTATTTATTTCTCCCGTGATTTGTGTTCTAAATTCTACCTCAACACAAAAACACTACATCAATCAGTGGGAGAAAAATATTGGCCTCAGTCAGGGCTTGTGTGCCACTGCTGTGTGTGCTATCTCTCATTCAGTGGGCTATAGAAAGCCTATTTATTTATTTATTTATTTTCTTATTATTTGGTTTCTAAAGTCTCCCTGAAAAAAAAAAATACATAAATTAGGTGGGAGATTAATATTGACATTAGTGCTTGAGTGACAGTCCTGCGTGTGTGTCATCTCTGTGATTTTGTGCCACAGAAAACAGAGTGTGTAACATTGTGCCTGATTTTCCTTGTGGTCTCACCAACCTGTTAAGGGATATTGAAATCATACTGAAGTTATAGCTCACCGTGTAAGTTGTTTGACAGCAACAAATAAAGTTACTTTGGTTAAGATTTTAAAACAATGAGGAAGTCTGGTGCAAGAGGTCGTCGTGGGCGTTCATTGTCAGCTGGTAATGATGGTAGTGGTAGTGGAGCATCAGGTGGTCGTGGGGATAAAAATATTCCACCTAAGTCTGGAGCTGTGGAGCCAGTTTCGTCGTCAGGCTACACAAGGCCTCGAACGCTCTCTTTTCTGGGAGTAGGAAAACCGCTTTTAAAGGCGGAGCAGCAACAGCAAGTTTTGGCTTACATTGCAGACTCAGCCTCTAGCTCTTTTGCCTCCTCTTCCGAAACTGGTAAATGTAAAAGCAGCGCGTCGCTTGTGGATGTTCACGGTCAGGGACAAGTCGCTTCCTTGTCCTCCTCAGCAAAAACTACAACAAGAGAGAAGGATGCAGCAGGCGACACAACGGGTCACTCCATGGAGCTCTTTACACATACCGTCCCTGGCTTAGAAAGTGAAACATTTAACAGGCCATGCCCATTACAAGTAGATTCTGACATGGAGTGCACTGATGCACAGCCACAGCCAGAGTACTATGCTGCTCCTTTGACTCAGACCACCACATTGCCCTCTCAGGGTACAGATCCACAATCAGACCCTGATGAGACTATGTTGCCCCGCCACGAACGCTATACCACCGACCGACACAGTGACACAGACGAAGTTGCACACGAGCTCGAAGAGGAGGTAATAGATGACCCAGTTATTGACCCCGATTGGCAGCCATTGGGGGAACAGGGTGCAGGCGGCAGTAGTTCAGAAGCGGAGGTGGAGGAGGGGCCGCAGCAGGCATCAACATCGCAACAGGTTCCATCTGCCGGGCCCGTATCTGGCCCAAAACGCGTGTCAAAGCCAAAACCTGTTGGAGCACAGCGTTGCCATCCGGTTAAAGCTCAGTCTGCAATCCCTGAAAAGGGATCCGAGTCTAGGAAGAGTGCAGTCTGGCATTTTTTTAAACAACATCCAACTGATCAGCGCAAAGTCATCTGTCAAAAATGTTCAACTAGCTTAAGCAGAGGTCAGAATCTGAAAAGTCTAAATACTAGTTGCATGCATAGACACTTAACCACCATGCATTTTCAAGCCTGGACTAACTACCAAACGTCCCTCAAGGTTGTAGCACCCTCGGCCAATGAAGCTAGTCAGCAACGCAACATCCCTTCCGTCACTGTAAGGCCACCATTTTCCGCACCACCGGCAGTATCTGTGCAGGTTTCTTTGCCAGCCAAAAGCAGTCAGGGTCAGGGAATCACCAGTTTTGTAGGAGGAAATATTGCATCTAGGGCACCGGCGGAAACAATACCGTCTCCAACCGTCTCTCAGTCTGCCATGTACACCGGCACACCCGAAAGTTCCACGATCTCCAGCTCTCCAGTCCAGCTCACCCTACATGAGACTCTGGTTAGAAAAAGGAAGTACTTATCCTCGCATCCGCGTACACAGGGTTTTAACGCCCACATAGCTAGACTAATCTCGTTAGAGATGATGCCCTACCGGTTAGTTGAAAGCGAAGCTTTCAAAGCCCTGATGGAGTACGCTGAACCACGATACGAGCTACCCAGTCGACACTTTTTTTCCAGAAAAGCCATCCCAGCCCTGCACCAGCATGTTAAACAGCGCATCGTCCATGCACTCAGGCAATCTGTGAGTACAAAGGTGCACCTGACTACAGATGCATGGACCAGTAGGCATGGCCAGGGACGTTATGTGTCCATCACGGCACACTGGGTGAATGTGGTGGATGCAGGGTCCACAGGCGACATCAATTTAGGGACAGTTGTGCCTAGCCCACGGTCTAGGAAACAGTTGGCTGTAGGCGTTCGCACCCCCTCCTCCTCCTCCTCCTCGTCCTCCTGCAGAAGCTACAGCTCTTCCACAGAACGCAGTCTGCCAACCACTCCATCGGCAGATGACACTGTTGCACACCAGTTGTCCCATTATGGGCCAGCTACTGCCAAGCGTCAGCAGGCTGTATTGGCTATGAAGTGCTTGGGCGACAACAGACACACCGCGGAAGTTCTGTCCGAGTTCTTGCAACAAGAAACGCAGTCGTGGCTGGGCACAGTAGATCTTGAGGCAGGCAAGGTAGTGAGTGATAACGGAAGGAATTTCATGGCTGCCATCTCCCTTTCCCAACTGAAACACATTCCTTGCCTGGCTCACACCTTAAACCTGGTGGTGCAGTGCTTATTGAAAACTTATCCTGGGTTCTCCGACCTGCTCCTCAAAGTGCGTGCACTTTGCTCACATATCCGACGTTCGCCTGTACACGCCAGCCGTATGCAGACCTATCAGCGGTCTTTGAACCTTCCCCAGCATCGCCTAATCATAGACGTTGCAACAAGGTGGAACTCAACACTGCACATGCTTCAGAGACTGTGCGAACAGAGGCGTGCTGTTATTTATTTGTGGGAGGATACACGGGCAGGCAGTAGGATGGCAGACATGGAGTTGTCAGGTGTGCAGTGGTCTAAGATACAAGACATGTGTCAAGTCCTTCAGTGTTTTGAGGAATGCACACGGCTGGTTAGTGCAGACAACGCCGTAATAAGCATGAGCATCCCCCTAATGCGTCTGCTGATGCAAAGTTTGACGCACATAAAGGAGCAGGCGTCTGCACCAGAGGAAGAGGAAAGCCTTGATGACAGTCAGCCATTGTCTGGTCAGGGCAGTGTACAGGACGAGGTAGCGGGCGAAGAGGAGGTGGAGGACGAGGAGGATGATGGGGATGAGTATATTTTTAATGCCGAACCTTTCCCGGGGGCACAGGAAATTGGTTGCGTGTCACGGCCGGGTTCTGGTTTTTTGAGGGACACAAGTGACGTAGATTTGCCTGCAACTGCCCCTCAACCAATCACAACCGGAGATTTGACAACTGGAACTTTGGCCCACATGGCGGATTATGCCTTACGTATCCTAAAAAGGGACACACGCATTACGAAAATGATGAACGATGACGATTACTGGTTGGCCTGCCTCCTTGATCCACGCTATAAAGGCAAATTGCAAAATATTATGCCACATGAGAACTTGGAACTAATATTAGCAACCAAACAATCAACTCTTGTTGACCGTTTGCTTCAGGCATTCCCAGCACACAGCGCACGTGATCGTTCTCACACGAGCTCCAGGGGGCAGCAGACTAGGAGTGTTAGGGGTGCACACATCAGAAGTGGCGTTGGACAGAGGGGTTTTCTGACCAGGTTGTGGAGTGATTTTGCTATGACCGCAGACAGGACAGGTACTGCTGCATCAATTGAAAGTGACAGGAGACAACATTTGTCCAGTATGGTTACTAACTATTTTTCATCCCTTATCGATGTTCTCCCTCAACCGTCATTCCCATTTGATTACTGGGCCTCCAAATTAGACACCTGGCCAGAATTGGCAGAATATGCATTGCAGGAGCTTGCTTGCCCGGCAGCAAGTGTCCTATCAGAAAGAGTATTCAGTGCTGCAGGTTCAATATTAACCGAAAAAAGGACTCGTCTGGCTACCCAAAATGTTGACGATCTAACATTCATTAAAATGAACCACAACTGGATTTCGAAATCTTTTGCCCCACCTTGCCCGGCCGACACCTAGCTTTCCTATGAAAAGCTCTTGCCTGTGAATTACTTTTCTAATGTCTAATTTGCTGCAGCTGATTGTACAGCATACGACATGTTTACACCTCCCTAAATGGCAAAACTCCCCACACGGGGCCGTGGTATCGCGACTTGGCGCAAGCACCCGTGAGACTGCTGTTTGTCTGAAGAGGTGGGTGTGCTCGCTTTTGGTTGACGGCATTGCTACTGGGTCCCTCATAGTACAATGTAGTGTCTCTGGCGGTGGTGGTGCGCACCCAACGTCAGACACACCGTTGTAACATGAGGGGCCCTGGGGCGGTCCCGCCGGCCTCAAGAGAGTTCCCCCCTACCCCAGCTCAAAATGTGCTCTACCACGTCCAAAATTATGTCGCACAGCTCCACCAATCTTTAGTCTATTCGCTGACATCATTCAATGTCTGGCACTGACAATACAAATTTGTAGACATCTATGATGCAACTTAAAGTAGTCTGTGTCTGTGTCCTATATTGGCACCATTAAATAGTTACTGCCAAATTACTATGTCAGAAACTCAGTAGATGAGCCCACCCCTGTACCTAAGTATGCCACCTTTTTTTTTGTTGTGGTTGTTTTGCGAGACATTAACATCTATTTATATTTTGGGAGTACTGGTACAGACACTCCTTGCACTACTCCTCCACTCACCACCAAGCTGCCTGTGTATCCATGTAACCGCTGTAAAGCTGCCATGAGCCTATTGTTTGTTATTTTAGGCCTTTGATAGCCTGTCTGCGGTCCCTACTTTAAATACTCCTCCACTGACCACCAAGCTGCCTGCCCGTGTATCCATGTAACCGCTGTAAAACTGCCATAAGCCTATTGTTTGTTATTTTAGGCCTTTGATAGCCTGTCTGCGGTCCCTACTTTAAATACTCCTCCACTCACCACCACCAAGCTGCCTGCCCGTGTATCCATGTAACCGCTGTAAAACTGCCATGAGCCTATTGTTTGTTATTTTAGGCCTTTGATAGCCTGTCTGCGGTCCCTACTTTAAATACTCCTCCACTCACCACCACCAAGCTGCCTGCCCGTGTATCCATGTAACTGCTGTAAAACTGCCATGAGCCTATTGTTTGTTATTTTAGGCCTTTGATAGCCTGTCTGCGGCCCCTACTTGCAATACTCCTCCACTGACCACAATGCTGCCTGGAGTGCCTGCCTGTGTATCCATGTAACCGATGTAAAACTGCCATGACTGCCTACTGTTTGTTATTTTAGGCCTTTGATAGCCTGTCTGCAGCCCCTACTTGCAATACTCCTCCACTGACCAGACCACTGCTGCCCGTGTACCCCTGGAACCAATTATAAAGTGCCTACAGCCAGCCCATTTTCTTATGTTAGGCCTTTGAAGCCTGTCTGCGGTCCCTACTTTAAATACTCCTCCACTGACCACCAAGCTGCCTGCCCGTGTATCCATGTAACCGCTGTAAAACTGCCATGAGCCTATTGTTTGTTATTTTAGGCCTTTGAAGCCTGTCTGCGGTCCCTACTTTAAATACTCCTCCACTCACCACCACCAAGCTGCCTGCCCGTGTACCCCTGGAACCAATTATAAAGTGCCTACAGCCAGCCCATTTTCTTATGTTAGGCCTTTGAAGCCTGTCTGCGGTCCCTACTTTAAATACTCCTCCACTGACCACCAAGCTGCCTGCCCGTGTATCCATGTAACCGCTGTAAAACTGCCATGAGCCTATTGTTTGTTATTTTAGGCCTTTGATAGCCTGTCTGCGGTCCCTACTTTAAATACTCCTCCACTCACCACCACCAAGCTGCCTGCCCGTGTATCCATGTAACCGCTGTAAAACTGCCATGAGCCTATTGTTTGTTATGTTAGGCCTTTGATAGCCTGTCTGCGGTCCCTACTTTAAATACTCCTCCACTGACCACCAAGCTGCCTGCCCGTGTATCCATGTAACCGCTGTAAAACTGCCATGAGCCTATTGTTTGTTATTTTAGGCCTTTGATAGCCTGTCTGCGGTCCCTACTTTAAATACTCCTCCACTCACCACCACCAAGCTGCCTGCCCGTGTATCCATGTAACCGCTGTAAAACTGCCATGAGCCTATTGTTTGTTATTTTAGGCCTTTGATAGCCTGTCTGCGGTCCCTACTTTAAATACTCCTCCACTCACCACCACCAAGCTGCCTGCCCGTGTATCCATGTAACTGCTGTAAAACTGCCATGAGCCTATTGTTTGTTATTTTAGGCCTTTGATAGCCTGTCTGCGGCCCCTACTTGCAATACTCCTCCACTGACCACAATGCTGCCTGGAGTGCCTGCCTGTGTATCCATGTAACCGATGTAAAACTGCCATGACTGCCTACTGTTTGTTATTTTAGGCCTTTGATAGCCTGTCTGCAGCCCCTACTTGCAATACTCCTCCACTGACCACACCAATGCTGCCCGTGTACCCCTGGAACCTATTTAAAAGTTCATAGAGCCTAGTTATATATTTTATTTACTATTAATAAGGCCATGATGGACTACGCTGTACCACGCTACAAGCTAACCAGTCGACACTTCTTTTGCGAGAAAAGCCATCCCAACCCTCCACCAGCATGTAGAAGACCGCATTGTCCATGCACTCTGGCAATCTGTGAGTACAAAGGTGCACCTGACAACAGACGCATGGACCTGTAGGCATGGCCACGGAAGATTACGTGTCCATTACGGCGCAATGGGTTAATGTGGTGGATGCATGGTCCACAGGGGACAGCCTACTAAGTCTGTCTGCAGTCCCTAATTCAAATTGTCCTCCACTGTCTAAATCGGAGCTTCCACCTTCTGGCTTTCGGCCTATAGTATCAGAAATTAAACTGCATTTGGCCTTCAACTTTGGTTAGGGCCTACTAACGGCTTCTGCCCCTCCCTGGTGTTGCCCTCAACTAAATAAAGCTGAGCTTCAACCTTCTGCTCCAAATTACCATTTTAAAAAATGCAATAGGCTTTTCCGGCCTACTAAAGGTGTCTGTCTGTGTGCCCCTGCCTGGTGTTGCCCTCAACTAAATAAAGCTGAGCTTCAACCTTCCGGCTCTCATTAAGTGGTTTTTAAAAAAAAAAATGGTGGTTAGGGCCTACTAACGGCTTCTGCCCCTCCCTGGTGTTGCCCTCAACTAAATAAAGCTGAGCTTCAACCTTCTGCTCCAAATTACCATTTTAAAAAATGCAATAGGCTTTTCCGGCCTACTAAAGGTGTCTGTCTGTGTTCCCCTGCCTGGTGTTGTCCTCAACTAAATAAAGCTGAGCTTCAACCTTCTGCTCCAAATTACCATTTTAAAAAATGCAATAGGCTTTTCCGGCCTACTAAAGGGGTCTGTCTGTGTGCCCCTGCCTGGTGTTGCCCTCAACTAAATAAAGCTGAGCTTCAACCTTCCGGCTCTCATTAAGTGGTTTTAAAAAAAAAAAATGGTGGTTAGGGCCTACTAACGGCTTCTGCCCCTCCCTGGTGTTGCCCTCAACTAAATAAAGCTGAGCTTCAACCTTCTGCTCCAAATTACCATTTTAAAAAATGCAATAGACTTTTCCGGCCTACTAAAGGTGTCTGTCTGTGTGCCCCTGCCTGGTGTTGTCCTCAACTAAATAAAGCTGAGCTTCAACCTTCTGCTCCAAATTACCATTTTAAAAAATGCAATAGGCTTTTCCGGCCTACTAAAGGTGTCTGTCTGTGTGCCCCTGCCTGGTGTTGCCCTCAACTAAATAAAGCTGAGCTTCAACCTTCCGGCTCTCATTAAGTGGTTTTTAAAAAAAAAAATGGTGGTTAGGGCCTACTAACGGCTTCTGCCCCTCCCTGGTGTTGCCCTCAACTAAATAAAGCTGAGCTTCAACCTTCTGCTCCAAATTACCATTTTAAAAAATGCAATAGGCTTTTCCGGCCTACTAAAGGTGTCTGTCTGTGTGCCCCTGCCTGGTGTTGTCCTCAACTAAATAAAGCTGAGCTTCAACCTTCTGCTCCAAATTACCATTTTAAAAAATGCAATAGGCTTTTCCGGCCTACTAAAGGTGTCTGTCTGTGTTCCCCTGCCTGGTGTTGTCCTCAACTAAATAAAGCTGAGCTTCAACCTTCTGCTCCAAATTACCATTTTAAAAAATGCAATAGGCTTTTCCGGCCTACTAAAGGTGTCTGTCTGTGTGCCCCTGCCTGGTGTTGCCCTCAACTAAATAAAGCTGAGCTTCAACCTTCTGCTCCAAATTACCATTTTAAAAAATGCAATAGGCTTTTCCGGCCTACTAAAGGTGTCTGTCTGTGTTCCCCTGCCTGGTGTTGTCCTCAACTAAATAAAGCTGAGCTTCAACCTTCTGCTCCAAATTACCATTTTAAAAAATGCAATAGGCTTTTCCGGCCTACTAAAGGTGTCTGTCTGTGTGCCCCTGCCTGGTGTTGCCCTCAACTAAATAAAGCTGAGCTTCAACCTTCCGGCTCTCATTAAGTGGTTTTTTTAAAAAAAAAATGGTGGTTAGGGCCTACTAACGGCTTCTGCCCCTCCCTGGTGTTGCCCTCAACTAAATAAAGCTGAGCTTCAACCTTCTGCTCCAAATTACCATTTTAAAAAATGCAATAGGCTTTTCCGGCCTACTAAAGGTGTCTGTCTGTGTTCCCCTGCCTGGTGTTGTCCTCAACTAAATAAAGCTGAGCTTCAACCTTCTGCTCCAAATTACCATTTTAAAAAATGCAATAGGCTTTTCCGGTCTACTAAAGGTGTCTTGTCTGTGTGCCCCTGCCTGGTGTTGCCCTCAACTAAATAAAGCTGAGCTTCAACCTTCTGCTCCAAATTACCATTTTAAAAAATGCAATAGGCTTTTCCGGCCTACTAAAGGTGTCTGTCTGTGTGCCCCTGCCTGGTGTTGTCCTCAACTAAATAAAGCTGAGCTTCAACCTTCTGCTCCAAATTACCATTTTAAAAAATGCAATAGGCTTTTCCGGCCTACTAAAGGTGTCTGTCTGTGTTCCCCTGCCTGGTGTTGTCCTCAACTAAATAAAGCTGAGCTTCAACCTTCTGCTCCAAATTACCATTTTAAAAAATGCAATAGGCTTTTCCGGCCTACTAAAGGTGTCTGTCTGTGTGCCCCTGCCTGGTGTTGCCCTCAACTAAATAAAGCTGAGCTTCAACCTTCCGGCTCTCATTAAGTGGTTTTTTTAAAAAAAAATGGTGGTTAGGGACTACTAACGGCTTCTGCCCCTCCCTGGTGTTGCCCTCAACTAAATAAAGCTGAGCTTCAACCTTCTGCTCCAAATTACCATTTTAAAAAATGTAATAGGCTTTTCCGGCCTACTAAAGGTGTCTGCCCCTCCCTGGTGTTGTCCTCAACTGAACAAAGCTGAGCTTCCACATTCTGGCTTTCGCCCTATACTATCAGATATTAAACTGCATTTGGCCTACTAGTGTGGTTAGGCCCTTGAAACAGTGTCTGCTGCTCTTGGGTTTGCTACTCCACTGAACAAAGCAATGCCGCCTGTTTAGTCCTGTTACCAATTTTGAACTGCATTTAGCCTACTTTATTCTTTGGCCCTATATCTGTTTCCTCCTCATCCTGCCCATTGCCCAGCCACTGCTAAATGAGTCTGCTGGTACATTGACCTAGACCACTACATTCCCCTTGTACTCTACACAGCCAGAATCTGACCCTGCTGAAAGTAAGGTTCCCCTTCCCGCATGTTATACCACCTTACACAGGGACAAAGAGGAAGGTGCAGATGAAAGTGCAGGTTCCTTCATCAGGTGGGGGGGCATACTCGTTGGCGACGTCACTGGCACAGGGCCCCTCAGAGTACGCAAAAGTGTCGCTGCTGGTGGGAGGCGCCCCCGCCATGCAAACACACCGCCGTACTTTGAGGGGCCCTGTGCCAGTGCCAATGCGAACGAGTGGGCCCCCCCCTGCTTGCTCAGGATCACAGCACTTGCAACGTTTAAATACTTACCTTTCCCTGCAACACCGCCGTGACGTAGTCCGCATTTCCTGGGCCCACGAAAAACTTGAGCCAGCCCTACTCCCCCCACAACTTTCCCCCAATTCCCTATGCCCAACTATTATTATACAGTTAATTAAGATTGGCAAGCTTCAGAAACAAGAATGGATGTTTTTGGCATTAAAATGGGCACTGTAGGTGTTTTCCTGGCCTCCACTCACTGCCGACTATGCTTCCCCATTGACTTGCATTGGGTTTCGTGTTTCGGTCGATCCCCGACTTTTAGCGATAATCGGCCGACTGCACTCGACTCGACTCTGGACAAAATCGGGTTTCCCAAAACCCTACTCGATCTTAAAAAAATGAAAGTCGCTCAACCCTAGTCGTGACCTAAGGCTGTTTAAGGTTGACCCAGGCACCCATGAGTACCTGAGAATTTAGTAAGCATAACAAATAGAGATGAACGGATAGATTAGTGGGACTCTGTTGAATTGGATCCTGGACTGCAGTCACACCAATCGATTGGCTCATCTCTAACAGCAGGAGTTTGCTTTCCCTTCCATATTGCACATCTCCAGCTTGGTGTCTAATTATCTGACTTCTATTTTACTACCAGCGCTACTTTCAAACTCAGTCCAGCTTATTTAGGTGTAGTCCATATCTACCTGCAATCAAGATTGAAGATTACCAATGTCTTGCAACTGTTCTCAGCTCTGTTTACACCTCAATCTCTGCTATCAAGGTAATGTATTTCTGTAAGCAAGAATATGTGTGTGGACCACATCACTTAAACCAAGTTTGCTAATATTTCACTGCAATCCTATGGTTAACCATTTCCCTGGTATGAATTCCGATATCGTACATCTCTGCTATGAACCATAGCCCTGCTGCCAGTTGTGTATTGCCTATATAGCTACAGTTTCTGTGTAAATCCGCACTACCTGGCTATACTTCATCTGGCGCTTCCTGCTCCACTTCTCTGTATCCCATTCTGCATACCCTGCTGTCCTGCTCCTCTATGGTCTACATGCCATCCACAGCTCTGCTGTACCATCACTTCTAACCTGTGCTGCTCATCCTCACCTGTGATTTAGAAAATTCACTTCACCTAGTGAGTCTTTAGCTGTGGTTATTCAGTTGAAAAGCCCACATAAACAATGATGAAAGTCAGCTAAACCGGCTGATTTTGGCAGGACCAGCCTACCATCAGGTGTGCATGGTGGCCTCAGGTCTCTTCCCTATCAGATGATGTCGGAGGAGAGAATTATCAGCCAGTTGTAATTTCAACATCCAATACTTTGGTTTTAGGGGGAGATAAGCTGCTGCCAAAGGTATCTCTCATTGAAAACACTTGACCATTTGGTCAAGTCAAGTGTTCATGTGAATGAAGGAATCGGGAACATTCACGAACAGCTCTCTCATGTATGTGGCTACCTTCACCTATGAGCAATGTTTTGTTGAAATAATTTTCACAGTAATATCACTTGTCTGCCGATAAGGAGAAAGCCACAGTATATTAGTCATTGACCCCCCCAAAAAAGGAATTGGTTGATAACAAGACTCTGGTAACTCACACAATCTAGTTAAAGCCTAAGAAAAGGTGAGATACAGGCAGAGACGTAGTAGTGCAAGTGAGAAGGGGACTGTATAAAAAGTGTTGGCCTTTTTTTAGCATTTCATGCAAGTTTAAGTAAAATTTGTTCAGATTCACAAGGACCTGCTGATTTCATAAAAGTTGTCTCGAATTTGATTTGCAAAAAAAACATTTGCTCGTCTCTTGTTATTGTGCTTTTACCATATGTGATCCGTCTAATTAAAAGACAAACAAGCAAAACATATTTGCCAATCAACAGTCATTTCATAGCCTGTTTAGAGAAGAAGACCTCATTTAAGTAATGTAATATGCACACAGAACGATCGGTAATGCAATCGTTCTGAGCGCATAGGTTGTCATGGTTCTCGGCAGCACATTACCTGCTTACACAGGACAAAACTCTGCTGAGAAGCATAGTCTAGCCAGCCAAAAGATCATTTCATCAGACCAATGAGTGTTTTGCTTGTTTGCTGTACTCTTTGCAGCCTGTTTACACTGCAGGAGAAAAGAGGATTCCTAGGAATCATTCATTAGCATAACCTGAATTCTCATCTAAGAATTTGCATGTCGCAACTGAGTTAACACTACTAAATGTGTACAAAAATGTGTCAATGTCGTCATAATCAGAGGCTGTATGACATATATTATTAATTATATTGTATCATTATGGGAGCTCTTCCGTACCGGGGTATGCTATCATTTAGTGAAGTTTTTAGGGTAAGTTCACACTAGGCATTTTTTCAGTGTGAGCTGTCTAGGCAGGAAAGAAGCTGCAGAAAAAAAGCATGTTTTCCTTGGTTATTCTTGATTTTTTTTGTGGCGGTTTTGGCATGCTAGATTTGTCACTTGTGAATGCTGATAAAGTTTAGCATTGAAAAAAAGGTCCTATTCCATAGAATCAGATTTTGTCACAAACCTGATACTTGAGTTTTTTCACCACCCATTCATGGGTGAAAAACGCTGCAGAAACGCTGAAAAAAGTGACATGTTCTATGCCCAAAAAAACATGCAAAACACAAAATACTGATGACATAAAAAACCAGTGTGTGTGCATGAGATTTCTGAAATCTCATAGGCTTTGCTGGTACTGTAAAAAGCAGCTGGAAATTAGTATTATAAAAAGCATTTAAAAAAGCAGCAAAAATCTCTAGTGTGAATTTAGCCTAATGGTTGTCTTATATGTGCACACATTGCATTTTTGTTGAATTTTTCTTTTTGCACGGATTAGATGAGGAAAATACTCTGAATTGTACAGCACCAGCAATATGAATTAGATTTCTGACATCTCGTTCATATGTTGATTATTTTTTCCTGATTCAAATCTGAAACATGTCAAAAAAGTCAACGTTTTTCACAGCAGATTTCACCCATACTAGCGAGTGGGACAATATGGCAGTAAAATCGCATGTTAAAAACACGGCAAAAAGACCCATATTTTACGTAGCATTTTTCCTGACAACACAATTATTTTCTGCCGCAAATCCTGAATGCGTGCACATATGACTATTAGCATCTATCGATTCTGTCACCTTCATGTTGGATTTTCGTGTGAGAACTGTCACCTCTGTGTTATCTCATTAAGATAATGTACCCGAGCTGAAATCCAATATTTCCAGTTTACAGCTCATTAACTTAAAACCATTGTAAATGGTCTCTGACCAGTATTTCCCCTCCCACATAAAGCTGGCCACACACATGCTTCAGTTTTCGGTTGCTAGATAAGCATTACTGTACTAACTAATCAATGGATTTCTGGTTCATCGCTGCGTTTGTAATTGTTCCAGATCACTTCTCAACAAAAGTAAAGAACATTGCCATCCAAAGCACAAGAGAAGTGCCGCTATACTAGTCATGATGATGAACTGTTACTTTATTACTGACCAGCGGCGTCATTATACATAAGCCTGATGTAACCCCAAGGGTCAGGACTGCAGGATCGCTGCGCAAATTACGTACAGAACGTCCACAGCATAATACAGCATCAACTAAGTACAGGAGATTTTGACAAACTCCTTGAAAATCTATTGTATGTCAACTGTTTGTGCTCTTTTTAATCTAAAGTGTAAAAGGACGGGTCAGCAAAAAAAATCCATAGCGAAATCTGAATTTAATACATGAGAATTTTTAAATCCAGAAATCATCTACGTATGAAGAAACACTTAGAATATATTTCTGCTGGTCAGGTCTGCTGCAGATTTTCCACAGTCTGCAAAAAGTCTGCAAAATAAAAATGCTGCAGATTTAATTTCAGAATTGCTGCTAGTTTGCTGCACATTTCGCCCTTTGCATCGCAGTGATTTTGTGAAATTTTAGTCACTTTGGATTTGATGCACATTAGTGATGAGCGAACATACTAGCGAGTGGCTTCGGAGTGCTCGAAAAATACGAGTCCCCGCGGCTGCATGTCTCGTGGCTGTTAGACATATTCAGTGGATTTTCCATGTGCAAATATGTGGTGGAAAATCAAACCTTGGACTGTGTTCACATGCTGTAGAAGATTTGTGTTACTGTGAAGGGAGAGAATGGCTAATGAAATCAATTATTAACCTTACATAAGCTAGTAATATATGTGGTGTGGTAAAATGGCGTCTACATCCTGGAACCACGGCCCGGAATCCTTGGAATGTGAGGTGGATACACTGAAGACCATATATGGAATAGACCTAGCATGGACCTATCACAGACTGACACTGTGGCTGCTGAGAAACTGTGCAACATGCTGTGCAACGCCCTCGTCCTGCCTGATACATGATCTTTGTTTATATTAATAAAGTCCAGTTCTGTGCCAGCTCTTGCCGAGAGAGGAGAGCACATCTGACCCTGCGTCCGATGTCTTTCTTTTATGCATGCACTTGGTCCATATTTATCAGGTCAGGGGCAGGCAATCACTAAGATCTCACTTTAAGAGATCACCCCAATACTACAAATTTGGTAACAAATCCACAACAAAACTATGACTAATCCATGGTAAAATCCACTGCTGCAAATTGGCATCTTATCTCCTCCAATATCATCTTTTTGTGGAAAGTCTGATATCAGTGGGTTTGTCCAATATTGTATATGAAGGGTGGTCTTAAGATAGTAACATTTTGATTTTTGGTCATAAAAGGACCTGTCACTTTAAAATTAGTAATAAGATGATGGTACGTAAATACTAAAACTATTACAATAAAAACGATAACCAGTTCATTTCTCCATCTGTATATTTCTATAAAAGAAAAAAATTATGCATAAATGAATATCATTTGCTATGAAGTTCTCATTCATGGACATTGCACATGCGTTACACTAATAGCGTGTAATTAATTGTTGATTAATTGCAAGAGTCGATGACATTGACCCCAATTTGGCGATAACAAAAAGCAATTAAAGAATCATTTGAAACAAATGCGTAACAAGCACAAAAAATACAATAACTGTACATTGCAGTTTTTGAAAAAGTCGCTTTAAGGGACAATGGTCACAATCTGAAATAATAACACAGATTTGGAAAAGAATAAGAAAAATGCAGCCTTTTAAACAATATGACAATGCTGCAATTCCATGTGCAGATCTGCTGGTTTATCCAAGTTTCAATCTTGGATTTTATTTCTGCCATTCTTTGCATTAATATTTAAATGGAACTTTTTGCAAAAGAAAAAAAAATACATAAATGAAAACAATTTTCTATAAAGTTCTCATTCAGATCACTTAAATAAGCCCTCCTCCTCCTCCCATCACAATTGTTATCCTTCTAAAAGTTCTAATATATTGCAAAATTCATATTATACAGCGCTGTGTGCTTACAATTGCTCATTTTGCTTTTCTACCCATAGTAATAATGGACACACAAGGTCAGACTGCTGCCATAAAGCATCATCAACAACAGTAACATGCAAACTCAGTTTACAAAGTCATTTCTAAACTGGCAAACACTAAATATTCTTTTTTTTTCTGAAGCCTTATAGATTCTTTATTGTGGATAAGATAAAATGTAGAATTCTGAAACTATTGTCTACTTTCAGCCACAAAACCGCTATAACACAACATCTCCTCAGTGGTAGACGTTTTGGTGCTGAAGTATATATTTGGGCGCCCCAGTTTAGTAGTACAATGGCATGCAAAGAGCAAGGCTCAAAAACTCGGCGTAGGGTTTAAAAAATAAGTCATGACCTACTTCTCCTTCCTGACCCAAGGCAAGTGACTAACGCGGAGGCAGACTGTGACCTGCTTAGACTGGTTTAGTGTGTCAACTGCCACCTGGTTTTATGTCATTGAACATTTAATGAAGCCGTCTAAATCAGGCAGAGTTAACCCAGAAACCACGCTACAGTCTTAAGTTGTATTTTTAGGTTAAATCCTGTTAAATACATTAAGCAGCATCTTAAGCGCACTGTGTTTTGAAACTTTGATAATCCGTCTTTTGTCTTTGCTGGCGGTGGAGTATTATTTTGTGATTTCAGGTCTTTTATTTCGGAATGTTCAGATTTACCCAGGAACTGGTAGATTACATGTAGTGTTTTAAAGAGCAGAAATAGACAAAGAGCAGAGTATTAAATCCAGTTGTTCCAAAGCTAAGCTGCTGCAAACAAAAACTAAAAACTAAAATTAATTGGCCCTAAAATGTCACTGTAACTACCGGCAAGTTAGGCTGGTGGTGCACATGACATTGCTCTCAGCCAATATCTTTTCATTCCTAGTCCTCCATAAACATGCACGCTCAGTTTAGCAAAGCTTCCATGTTTATTCTTGGAATGGTAGAATAGTGGCTAATTTTAAACAGGAGAAAAGGATTGAGCATGTTGAAATCCAACATGACCAATACTTATTTTTCCTGACATTTTCCAGGAGAACCTCATACACATTAGATAGTAGGTCAGACCCATCAAAACCAATGTGGCCACCCATGTAGCCAAAGTTCATTTGTGGTCTTCAACTGATACAGAAGTAGACTCAGCACTCTTTGAGTAAGGGTGCCGTCAGACTGCTGTTTTGCATCGCAATCCTCGGACTGGTGGTTGACTCGCCTGACCTGAGAGTAACAGCTGCATAATAATACATGCTGTCATGTTCAGGTCAGGAGAGCTGATGGCCAGTCCAAGGATTGTGATGTGAGTAATACAGCAGTCTGACTGCTCCATTACGGTACATGGCTCCATCTATTCTCCCATTGATGTGTTGAAGTAGTCATGTGCCCTTACCAGAGAAACACACCCAAAACATAATGTTTCCACCTCCATGCTTGACAGTGGGGACGGTGTTCTTTGGGTCATAGGCAGCATTTCTCTTCCTTCAAACACGGCGAGTTGAGTTAATGCCAAACACCTCAATCTGACCACAGCACCTTCTCCCAATCACTCACAGAATCATCCAGGTGTTCATTGGCAAACTTCAGACAGGCCTGCACATGTGCCTTCTAGAGCAGGGGGACCTTGTGGGCACTGCAGGATTTTAAACCTTTGTGGCATAATGTATTACCAATGGTTTTCTTGGTGACTTTGGTCCCAGCTGCCTTGAGATCATTAACAAGTTCCCTCCATGTAGTTTCAGGCTGATCTCTCACCTTTCTCATGATCAAGGATACCCCACGAGGTGAAATTTTGCATGGTGCCCCAGATCGATGTGGATTGACAGTCATTTTTTATTTCTTCCATTTTCCTACTATTGCATCAACAGTTGTCTCCTTCTCACCCAGCATCTTCCTTATGGTTTTGTAGCCCATTCCAGCTTTGTTCAGGTCTATGATGTTGCTCCTGACATCCTTATAAAGCTCTTTGTTCTTGCCCATGTTGTAGAGGTTAGAGTCTGACTGGTTAATTGAGTCTGTGGACAGAAGTCTTTTATAAAGGTGGCTATGTAAGACAGCTATTTTTAATGACGGTAATGAGTTGATTAGGAGTCTCTAACTGGTCTGTATGAGCCAGAACTCTTAATAGTTGGTAGGGCATCAAATACTTATTTCTCACTGCAAAATACAAATAATTTTATGTAATTTATACAATGTGATTTTCAGGAATGTTAAAATTAACCTACCCTTAACATTATAGACTGTTCATGTCTTTGTCAGTGGGCAAACTTACAAAATCAGCAAGGGATCAAATACTTATTTCCCCACTGTATCTCTCAAACACTGATAAAAAGACAAGAAGAACATTGGTTTGGTACGCTGCCAAGAGGCATTCAGCAATATTAAAGGAGCTGCAGGAATTTCTGGCAAGTATTGATTGAGTACTGCATATGACAGCAATGTTTTGTATTTTTCATACGTTTGGCCTGTGGGGTAGGTTGGCAAGACAGAAGCCTTTTCTTACATAGTAAAAACATCCAATTCCAGCTATATTTTGTCAAAACCAGCACCAAGTCTGCCATAAGTATATGGGAAAATGTGAAACCACCAAACACCCTTGAGTAAGTGAGTGACAACCTCCTTCCCTCTGCCAGGACATTAAAAATGGGTTGTGGCTGGGTCTTCCAGCAAGAAAATGACCCAAAACATACAGCCAAGGCAACAAAGGAGTGGCTCAAAAAGAAACACATTAAGGTAATGGAGTGGCCTAGCCAGTCTCAAGACCTTAATCCCATAGAAAACTTATGGAGGGAGTTGAAGCTTCGAGTTGCCAAGCAACAGCCCCAAAAATCTACAAAAAATGTCTGACTGCTGTGCTTGCCAACAAGGGTTTTGCCACCAAGTATTAAGTCTTGTTTGCCAGAAGTATCAAATACTTAATTCTCACTGCAAAATGCAAATAAATGTATATAATTTATACAATGTGATTTTCTGGATTTTATTTTTGATATTCTATCTCTCAATGTTAAAATTAACCTACCCTTAAAATTATAGGCTGTTCATGTCTTTGTCAGTGGGCAAAGTTACAAAATCAGCAAGGGATCAATTACTTATTTCCCCCACTGTATCTACATGTTGTATGGTATAGGGAATGCCTTAGAATTTTTTTTTTGTACCGTTCTCCTGACTGACAACTTTCAGCAATGAGATCCCTTTGCTGTGTTGTAAGCTGTTTACGGACCATGGCTTTGCTGTAAAATGCAACTAATAAAATATCAGGAAAATCCTACTACAACAGCTAAAACTTTATATGACATCAATTAGAATAACTATAAATGATGGCAGTCTTGTACTGACTGTTTAACATGAGTTTAAATGTGAGTGGCTAATTCTGAACACAACCAAATCCCCAATTATACGAGGGTGTTCACAAAGCCACTTTATTTTAGTTTTGTTTTTTAGATTTTCTCCCTGAAAATAATTTCAGTTTATTTTGTATGTTCATTTTTACAGATTGTGACAAATTAAAGGTGGAAAGGTTTTGAAATGATTCTTATTGATGATTTATTTTTTACGACATAAAAATTTGGCATTTTAACATGGGTGTGTAGACTTTTTATATCCGCTGTACATTTGATGACCCTTTAAGATTTGTCCTCCCCAGTTTACAATGACATAATTATTTACACACAGTACTAAGTATCACATTGAGTTGTTGTAGTATGCTATACATGCTAATGTACCTGTACATTTTTTATTAATTAGATTAATATTCCTACCTTCTTCGGGAAGGACATAGCCATGGCTTTTAGCGGTAACTGTCATGGAAGCTGTATTCTTAACCAAACCGTTGACTTAATCTTAGAAGAAGATCTTGATGAAGGGGGGCAGGGTAAAAAGTTAATGAGCTGCATCTGAATCTAATTAAGATCCTTACTCTGCAGTTGAAGGCAGTGATGGAGTGCCTTAGGAAAGGAGACAAGAGGTGTCCCCACTTCTCCAGCCACAGTTTTACAGGCTTCTGGGACGTAAAGGATCACTTAGAAAGTGAGAGAACAGCACTCCAGCATCTGAACTACATTGCTGAAGGGCAAACAGGTCCATTCAGGAGCAAAACCAAGCGTGCAATATTTCTTAATTAAAGTACGCAAGACAGAAGTTAAACTGGTGAAATATTGACTTCCCAGGATGGAAACAAGCTCGTCAGTCATCATAAGATAAGTGCTCGTTTCCAGGCAGAACCTTAATGTTCATAGTTGGACAATTTTATAGGACACATTGAACTCGCCATTTCTAACAATTTTTTTGGTCACTGATGGAATGAAAATGTAGTCATTATATATGGACATCAAGCAGTCATTATATATGGACACTGAGCAGTCATTATATATGGACGCCGAGCAGTCATTATATATGGACGCCGAGCAGTCATTATATATGGACACCGAGCAGTCATTATATATGGACACCGAGCAGTCATTATATATGGACACCGAGCAGTCATTATATATGGACATCGAGCAGTCACTATATATGGACATCGAGCAGTCACTATATATGGACATCGAGCAGTCATTATATATGGACACCGAGCAGTCATTATATATGGACACCGAGCAGTCATTATATATGGACACCGAGCAGTCATTATATATGGACACCGAGCAGTCATTATATATTGACATCGAGCAGTCATTATATATTGACATCGAGCAGTCATTATATATGGACACCGAGCAGTCATTATATATGGACACCGAGCAGTCATTATATATGGACACCGAGCAGTCATTATATATGGACATCGAGCAGTCATTATATATGGACACCGAGCAGTCATTATATATGGACATCGAGCAGTCATTATATATTGACATCGAGCAGTCATTATATATGGACACCGAGCAGTCATTATATATGGACACCGAGCAGTCATTATATATGGATATCGAGCAGTCATTATATATGGACACCGAGCAGTCATTATATATGGACACCGAGCAGTCATTATATATGGACACCGAGCAGTCATTATATATGGACACCGAGCAGTCATTATATATGGACGCCGAGCAGTCATTATATATGGACACCGAGCAGTCATTATATATGGACACCGAGCAGTCATTATATATGGACACCGAGCAGCCATTATATATGGACACCGAGCAGTCATTATATATGGACACTGAGCAGTCATTATATATGGACACTGAGCAGTCATTATATATGGACACCGAGCAGTCATTATATATGGACACCAAGCAGTCATCATATATCGACACTGAGCAGTCATTATATATGGACACCGAGCAGTCATTATATATGGACATCGAGCAGTCATTATATATGGACACCGAGCAGTCATTATATATGGACACCGAGCAGTCATTATATATGGACACCGAGCAGTCATTATATATGGACACCGAGCAGTCATTATATATGGACACCGAGCAGTCATTATATAAGGAAATCGAGCAGTCATTATATATGGACACCAAGCAGTCATTATATATCGACACCGAGCAGTCATTATATATGGACACCGAGCAGTCATTATATATGGACACCGAGCAGTCATTATATATGGACACCGAGCAGTCATTATATATTGACATCGAGCAGTCATTATATATGGACACCGAGCAGTCAATATATATGGACATCGAGCAGTCATTATATATGGACGCCGAGCAGTCATTATATATGGACATCGAGCAGTCATTATATATTGACATCGAGCAGTCATTATATATGGACACTGAGCAGTCATTATATATTGACATCGAGCAGTCATTATATATGGACACCGAGCAGTCATTATATATGGACACCGAGCAGTCATTATATATGGACATCGAGCAGTCATTATATATGGACACCGAGCAGTCATTATATATGAACGCCAATCAGTCATTATATATGGACACTGAGCAGTCATTATATATGGACACCAAGCAGTCATTATATATTGACACCAAGCAGTCATTATATATGGACACCGAGCAGTCATTAAATATGGACACCGAGCAGTCATTATATATTGACATCGAGCAGTCATTATACATGGACTCTAATCAGTCATTATATATGGACGCCGAGCAGTCATTATATATGGACACTAATCAGTCATTATATATGGACACTAATCAGCCATTATATATGAACACTGAGCAGTCATTATATATGGACACTAATCAGTCATTATATATGGACACCGAGCAGTCATTATACATGGACACCGAGCAGTCATTATATATGGACACCGAGCAGTCATTATATATGGACACCAAGCAGTCATTATATATGGACACTGAGCAGTCATTATATATGGACATCGAGCAGTCATTATATATGGACACTGAGCAGTCATTATATATGGACACCAAGCAGTCATTATATATGGACACTGAGCAGTCATTATATATGGACATCGAGCAGTCATTATATATGGACACTGAGCAGTCATTATATATGGACACCGAGCAGTCATTATACTGTATATGGACACCGAGCAGTCATTATATATGGACACCGAGCAGTCATTATATATGGACACTGAGCAGTCATTATATATGGACATCGAGCAGTCATTATATATGGACACCGAGCAGTCATTATATATGAACACTGAGCAGTCATTATATATGGACACCGAGCAGTCATTATATATGAACACTGAGCAGCCATTATATATGGACACCAAGCAGTCATTATATATGGACACCGAGCAATCATTATCTTTGGTCACCGAGCAGTCATTATATATGGACAGCGAGCAGTCATTATATATGGACACTGAGCAGTCATTATATATGGACATCGCGCAGTCATTATATATGGACACCGAGCAGTCATTATATATGGACACTAATCAGTCATTATATATGGACAACGAGCAGTCATTATATATGGACTCCGAGCAGTCATTATATATGAACGCCAATCAGTTATTATATATGGACACCAAGCAGTCATTATATATGGACACCGAGCAGTCATTATCTTTGGTCACCGAGCAGTCATTATATATGGACATCGAGCAGTCATTATATATGGTCTCCGAGCAGTCATTATATATGAACGCCAATCAGTCATTATATATGGATACCGAGCAGTCATTATATATGGACACTGAGCAGTCATTATATATGGTCACCGAGCAGTCATTATATATGGACATCGAGCAGTCATTATATATGGACACCGAGCAGTCATTATATATGGACACCGAGCAGTCATTATATATGGACACCGAGCAGTCATTATATATGGACGCCGAGCAGTCATTATATATGGACACTGAGCAGTCATTATATATGGACACCAAGCAGTCATTATATATGGACACCGAGCAGTCATTATATATGGACACCGAGCAGTCATATATGGACACCGAGCAGTCATTATATATGGACACCGAGCAGTCATTATATATGGACACCGAGCAGTCATTATATATGGACATCGAGCAGTCATTATATATGGACACCGAGCAGTCATTATATATGGACATCGAGCAGTCATTATATATGGACACCGAGCAGTCATTATATATGGACACTAATCAGTCATTATATATGGACACCGAGCAGTCATTATGTATGGACACTGAGCAGTCATTATATATGGACACCGTGCAGTCATTATATATGGACATCGAGCAGTCATTATATATGAACGCCAATCAGTCATTATATATGGACACTAATCAGTCATTATATATGGACACCGTGCAGTCATTATATATGGACACCGAACAGTCATTATATATGAACGCCAATCAGTCATTATATATGGATACCGAGCAGTCATTATATATGGACATCGAGCAGTCATTATATTTGAACGCCAATCAGTCATTATATATGGATACCGAGCAGTCATTATATATGGACATCGAGCAGTCATTATACAATACAGACCAAAAGTTTGGACACACATTCTCATTTAAAGATTTTTCTGTATTTTCATGACTATGAAAATTGTACCTTCACACTGAAGGCATCAAAACTACGAATTAACACATGTGGAATTATATACTTAACAAAAAAGTGTGAAACAACTGAAATTATGTCTTATATTCTAGGTTCTTCAAAGTAGCCACCTTTTGCTTTGATGACTGCTTTGCACACTCTTGGCATTCTCTTGATGAGCTTCAAGAGATAGTCACCGGGAATAGTCTTCCAACAATCTTGAAGGAGTTCCCAGAGATGCTTAGCACTTGTTGGCCCTTTTGCCTTCACTCTGCGGTCCGGCTCACCCCAAACCATCTCAATTGGGTTCAGGTCTGGTGACTGTGGAGGCCAGGTCATCTGGCGTAGCACCCCATCACTCTCGTTGTTGGTCAAATAGCCCTTACACAGCCTGGAGGTGTTTTTGGGGTCATTGTCCTGTTTAAAAATAAATGATGGTCCGTCCAACTAAACGCAAACCGGATGGAATAGCATGCCGCTGCAAGATGCTGTGGTAGCCATGCTGGTTCAATATGCCTTCAATTTGGAATAAATCCCCAACAGTATCACCAGCAAAGCACCCCCACACCATCACACCTCCTCCTCCATGCTTCACGGTGGGAACCAGGCATGTAGAGTCCATCCGTTCACCTTTTCTGAGTCGCACAAAGACACGGCGGTTGGAACCAAAGATCTCAAATTTGGACTCATCAGACCAAAGCACAGATTTCCACTGGTCTAATGTCCATTCCTTGTGTTCTTTAGCCCAAACAAGTCTCTTCTGCTTGTTGCCTGTCCTTAGCAGTGGTTTCCTAGCAGCTATTTTACCATGAAGGCCTGCTGCACAAAGTCTCCTCTTAATAGTTGTTGTAGAGATTAGGGTTGAGCGAAACGGGTCGGCCATTTTCAGAAGTCGACGACTTTTGGCAAAGTCGGGTTTCATGAAACCCGACCCGACCCCTGTGTGGGGTCGGCCATGAGGTCGGCGATCTTCTGAATCTGGTATCGGAATTCCGATACCGAGTTCCGATATGTTTGCGATATCGGGAATCGGTATTGGAATCCATATTTAAGTGTTAAATAAAGAATCAAAATAAAAAATATTGACATACTCACCCTCGGACGCGCCCTGGTACTAAACGGCAGCCTTCCTTCCTAAGGATGAGCGCGTGAATGACCTGCGGTGACGTCACGGCTTGTGATTGGTCGCGAGCGGTCACATGGGCAGTCACGCGACCAATCACAAGCCGCGACGTCATCTAAGGTCATTCACGCGCTCATCCTTAGGAAGGAAGGCTGCCGTTTAGTACCAGGGCGCGTCCGAGGGTGAGTATATCAATATTTTTTATTTTGATTCTTTATTTTACACATTAATATGGATCCCAGGGCTTCGTGTTTCGGCCGACCCCGACCCCGACTTTTTTATAGGATCGGCCGATTTCACTCGACCCGACTTTTGAGAAAGTCGGGTTTCGTGAAACCCGACCCGATCCTATAAAAATAAAAGTCGCTCAACCCTAGTACAGATGTGTCTGCTGCTAGAACTCTGTGTGGCATTGACCTGGTCTCTAATCTGAGCTGCTGTTAACCTGCGATTTCTGAGGCTGGTGACTCGGATAAACTTATCCTCAGAAGCAGAGGTGACTCTTGGTCTTCCTTTCCTGGGGCAGTCCTCATGTGAGCCAGTTTCTTTGTAGCGCTTGATGGTTTTTGCCACTGCACTTGGGGACACTTTCAAAGTAATGATGGCCACTCATTTTTCTTTACTTAGCTGCTTTTTTCTTGCCATAATACAAATTCTAAGGCCGGCGTCACACTGGCGAGTTTTACGGACGTATGAGCGCAGAAAATACATCCATAAAATACGCATAACACACAGCCCGATGATTCTTTATGGCCCAGCTCCTATCAGCCGTATTTTACGGATCCGTATTATATGGTCTTCTATGGCCGTACAAAATCGCAGCATGCTGCGTTTGTCACCGTATTGCGCAAAACAATCACCAATGAAAGTCTATGGGGGCGAGAAAAAATCGGATTCCACACGGACCAGCAGTGTGACTTGCGAGAAATACGCAGCGGTGTTCTACAGAAAAGCCAGTAATTCAATTGCCGGCTTTTTCTTTCTCCTTCCCAAACCCGACATGATATGAGACATGGTTTACATACAGTAAACCATCTCATATCCCTTTTTTTTTTGCATATTCCACACTACTAATGTTAGTAGTGTGTATGTGCAAAATTTGGGCGCTGTAGCTTGTAAAATAAAGGGTTACATCGCGGAAAAAATTGACGTGGGCTCCCGTGCAATTTTCTCCGCTTGAGTGGTAAAGCCAGTGAATGAGGGCAGATATTAATAGCCTAGAGAGGGTCCATGGTTATTGGCCCCCCTGGCTACAAACATCTGCCCCCAGCCACCCCAGAAAAGGCACATCTGGAAGATGCGCCTATTCTGGCACTTGGCCACTCTCTTCCCACTCCCGTGTAGCAGTGGGATATGGGGTAATGAAGGGTTAATTGTTATGGTGACCTGGTGGTTAGGAGCACTAGGAATGACCTGATGAGCAAACTAGTAATACAGGACCAGCTCTGGGAAGTGGGAGCTCTGCTGACCGCAACCCCTAATCCTATCACAACAACTAGAAATAGCCGTGGAGCGTACCTGACTCTGCCTAGACGCCTCTTCACAGCCTAAGAGCTAACTACCCCTAAAGATAGAAAATAAAGCCTACCTTGCCTCAGAGAAATTCCCCAAAGAAAACGGGCAGGCCCCCACAAATATTAACTGTGAGTTAAGATGGAAGTCACAAACACAGGAATGAAATAGGTTTCAGCAAAGGAGGCCAGACTTAACTAAACAGACTGAGGATAGAAAAGGCAACTTTGCGGTCAGCACAAAAAACTATAAAAAACACGCAGAGTGTGCAAAAGAGACCCCCGCACCGACTCACAGTGCGGAGGTGCCACTCTGCATCCCAGAGCTTCCAGCTAGCTTGGCAAAATCATGATAGCAAGCTGGACAGAAAACAGAGATAAACAATTTAACTAGCAGGGACTTAGCTTTTGCTGGAGTAGACAGGTCATCTGCAAAATCCAAGAGAGAACTGAACCAGTACTAGAACATTGACAGCCGGCATCAAGTAACGATCTGAGTGGAGTTAAATAGAGCAGCCAGCCTAGAACTAAATGAGGTCAGCTGGAGAAGGAACCTCAGAACCAGCAGCTCCACTCACAGCCACCAGAGGGAGTCCATGGACAGAACTCGCCGAAGTACCATTCATGACCACAGGAGGGAGTTCGAGAACAGAATTTACAACAGTTAATGTCACCTTGCTATTGTAAGGTGACATTAAGCCAGATTAATAATGGAGAGGCATCAATTATGACACCTATCCATTATTAATCCAATAGTACGAAATGGTTAATAAAACACACACACATTATTACAAAGTACTTTAATGAAATAAAGACACAGGTTGTGGTAATATTGTATTATTCTCTTAATCCAGCTGAAGACCCTCGTTCTGTAAAAAAGTAAAAATAAAAAAACAATAATATCCCATACCTTCCGATGATCAGTCACGTCCCACGATGTAAATCCATCTGAAGGGGTTAAATCATTTTACAGCCAGGAGCTGTGCTAATGCAGTGCTCGTGGCTGTAAACCCCGGGGAATGAATGGAGTGCAGGGGAATGTCCTGTAGTTACCTTGAGTCGCGGTGATGCGCCCCCTGCTGGATGTCCTCATATGAACTCGAGCGTGGTAACTTTTACCAGGCTCCAGTTCATGAGGACAGCCAGCAGAGGGCTTCATAAAAAACTACATACATATTCTAGAATACCCCGATGCATTAGAATCGGGCCACCATCTAGTACAATATAATATACAGCTCTGGCAAAAATTAAGAGACCACTGCAAAATGTTCAGTTTGTCTGGTTTAACTCTTTATAGGTATATTTTTGAGTAAAATGTAAATTGTTCTTTTATTCTATAAACTTCTGACAACATGTCTCCCAATTTCCAAGTAATAAATTTTGTATTTTTTCTGAAAAGGAGAAATGGTCAATTTTTTTGTTTTTAAACAGTGTTTTTAGACCTCAAATAATGCAAAGAAAACAAGTTCATAATCATTAAGAAACAACAATGCTACTGTTTAACTCAGGAAGAGTTCAGAAATCAATATTTTGTGGAATAACTATGATTTTTATCTTCTTGATTATATTCCAGAGGTTTTCAATGGGCTTCAGGTCTGGAGATTGGGCTGCCCATGACAGGGTTTTGATGTGGTGGTCTCTTAATTTTTGCCAGAGCTGTATATATATATATATATATATATATATATATATATATATATATATATATATATATATATATACTGTATGTATATATATATATATATATATATATATATATATTTATATATATATATATATATATATATATATATATATATATATATATATATAATTTTTACAAAATAATAATGTTCCCGGACAAATTGGGTAACAACTAACTTGGCCACAATTGGTCTTACGTTCTTAATGGATACCTGTCGTTTTTGGTGACTTTTCAGAAAAGGCTGTCAAGTTTGTACACATGAGAAATAATGTTATTTGTGGGCATTGTTTGACTTGCATTCGGCATTGTTCACCAATTTTCCTCTCTGCAGCCTCTAATCTGTAATTTTCAGTTGTCTTTGAACTTTGCATTAATGCTAGCTGCTATGATGTCTTCCATGCACAGCACACATGGATATGAGGGAGCTCTGCTCTCCTATCTCTTTGTAACATATGTTCAGAAGCAGCAGCATGGAAGATATTATACAGCAGTTCTGAGCAGTGTAGCTGTGAACCCAGCTCTGGAGTGAGATAAGCTCTTAGGGCTCATTCAGGCATCAGTTTTTCTTGTACAGGTTCTATCCATGTTATTCATAGATAGAACTTGTACCTTTTATAATCTATGGAACTGTTAACATGCCTGTGTATTTTTGCAGCAAGTGTGGTCCGCACAAAATTGCATAGACAAATCTGATCTTGATCCTCGTTTCGGATCAAAGTCACCAATTCAAGTCTATGGGTCTGTGAAGAAATCGGACAGCACTCGGATGCCATCTGTGTGCTGTCTGCTTTTCACGGTCTGTTTGAAAGAAGAAGCTTGAGAAACCTCCATCCATCAGTTCATATTTTCATCCAAGAAAAAGTGATGAAACTCTGACGAAACTCTGATGGTGAAACGGACACTGACCAAACTCTTTTGAAACTCTGCTAAGAAACACTGGTTAATGTTCGGACTGTTCTTTTTTGCATGCAAGAAAAATTACTGATGTCTGAATAAGCCCTTGCTAGAAAGCAAAGTAATATGTCCGTGTCTCAGGGGGTAATGCTTCATGTGCCGTCTACTAGTGCTGCAGGGAAACTAAACTATGGTTGGATTCCATTATAGGTGACAGCTAAATGCTTTGTGCATAGAAACACACTGGTCTAAAGTATAACAAAATAAAGAAATAAAATTAAGAAAAGTTAGATGTACAATATATTGTAATACACTCCAATGATGCTATGCAATTTGCATGAAAGCATCTGATAATTAAAAGAATTGTTTGGGGATCGTCAAGAATTTGTTTTACATTTGTAACATTTTATTTCATTTGGTAAAGACATTCTTCACCTAAACTTATGTATGACAACACAGAAGTATTAGCAGCTACAGATGGTAAAACTCAAGTCGCAGAAGCCGCTCCATCAGCATAACGAGGAGTCTACGGCTGCTGGACAGGAGCCTTGAGGCCCGCCTGCTACGTAATGGCATCTATGGAATATTTGGACTAGTCCGCCTGGTGCATTGTCATATGTGCGTCACACAGCAACAATGACGTCACCCCAGGCTGGTTAATCAAAATAAGAGCAAAGAGATACAAGGCGGTTCCACAGAGTGCTAAAATGTCCAGTGGACCGGTTCCTGCAAATCAATTGGCACCAATTCTTAGCTGTGACTGCAAGAGATAATTTATCTCTACTCACTCAATCTTGTGCACAACCTCTGTTGTAGGCTGCAAAATGAGCATAAATCACACCCCAACACCCCAGTCTGTACACCCCATATACCCTATATGCTGTCTCCACTCACTAGACTGATGTGGTGAGGAGTCCCCGAAATATATATTACTGTCCAACAGTTAAAAAGCTTTATGCTCTCCGAAAGGCTCTGGATTCTTTAAAGCATACAAGGACCAAACTTATTAAAGATTTAAGCTTCAAAATAGAAAACACAGTGCTTAAAAGAAGAGGTATAAAAAGAGAAAAAATAGAGTGACACACAAATAAGCAAGACAGGTAAAAAACAAAAATGAAGAAATGACTGAAAAATCTAAATATTTCTGTATAATGACTGAAAAATCTAAATATTTCTGTATAAAGTTATTCTTCTGTTTCCTTGAGGTTAGGAGAAAGTGTATTTAGCTCATACCGACCCCACATTTTCGAGGTAGCAAAAATATGCACTGTTAAAAACTCATCAAAAACTTATTGTGGGAACATAGCCTAAGGCCACGTACACACATTCACTATTTGGTCAGTATTTTACCTCAGTATTTGTAAGCCAAAACCAGGAGTGGGTGATAAATGCAGAAGTGGTGACGTGTTTCTATTATACTTTTCCTCTGATTGTTTTATTTCTTCACTTATTACGTAGCTAAATTAGGTTTCTTGCATTTTTAATTGCATTTTTAAGTGGTTTTTTTACATACTTTTTTGCATTTTACGGTTGTAATTTTATCTGATTTTCATCTAAGGTTCCGATCAAAATCATCAATTGAAAGGTCTGTGAAAAAATCGAACCACACTCAGATGACATGAGAGTGCAGTCTGATTTTCACAGACTGTCAGAATGGAGAAGGTCAAGAAACATTTGTCTTTTTATTTCTCCACATATGACAAAAAGGGATGACACTCGGACCAAAATCTGATCAGAGTCTCATCAGAATAATTTGTCAGTTTTTCTCGTATGTGGAAAAATTAGACATGTAAATGAGCCCTTAAACTGAAGACCTGAGTAACCTAGGACAGACTGGTTGCTAGGGATATGTTGCCTGACAACATCATTGAAAAGGCTGTGAATGCCAGACTGTGTATCCTTAGCAACAAGATATGACGCAGCTGTGCACCTTTTTAACAAGTGGCTGTGGTTTCATGTGACATCAGGAGATAATCTCACACATATTACATAGCTGAGAAGTTTGCCAAGTAATTTCATTTATGTACCACAAAGACGTAACCCTTAAGAATTTTCACAGCAGATATTATATAAAATACTCTGCTGAAATAACTGAGATGTTGCATCTGCCGAGGACTGTTTTACTCATGGCTGATTTTATAACTACTGGCAGAAGCATCTGGAACACGGATTAATACGACCTGTCACAGACATATTTTATGAGCATTTCACAACCAGCTGACCCGTGCAAGCTACGGCACTCTGCCCTCACGATGGTGCAATTTACATTTTACATCAAGTCAAACCCACAGGCTTTAAGGGGTTGTCCGAGATCTAAAGCTTTCATACAGAAACGACCCCATCTTTATCCATGGGTTGTTTACGGTATTGTAACTCGATCCCGTTCAATACCAGACGCAACCTATGAACAAGTATGGCACGGTTATAGGGAGACATACCCGAAGCAACCTATGGACAAGTATGGCACGGTTATAGGGAAACATACCCGAAGCAACCTATGGACAAGTATGGCACGGTTATAGGGAGACATACCCGAAGCAACCTATGGACAAGTATGGCACGGTTATAGGGAGACATACCTGACGCAACCTATGGACAAGTATGGCACGGTTATAGGGAGACATACCAGACGCAACCTATGGACAAGTATGGCACGGTTATAGGGAGACATACCCGATGCAACCTATGGACAAGTATGGCACGGTTATAGGGAGACATACCCGATGCAACCTATGGACAAGTATGGCACGGTTATAGGGAAACATACCCGATGCAACCTATGGACAAGTATGGCACGGTTATAGGGAAACATACCCGATGCAACCTATGGACAAGTATGGCACGGTTATAGGGAAACATACCCGATACAACCTATGGACAAGTATGGCACGGTTATAGGGAGACATACCCAACGCAACCTATGGACAAGTATGGCACGGTTATAGGGAGAAATACCAGACGCAACCTATGAACAAGTATGGCACGGTTATAGGGAGACATACCAGACGCAACCTATGGACAAGTATGGCACGGTTATAGGGAGACATACCCGATGCAACCTATGGACAAGTATGGCACGGTTATAGGGAGACATACCAGACGCAACCTATGGACAAGTATGGCACGGTTATAGGGAGACATACCCAACGCAACCTATGGACAAGTATGGCACGGTTCTAGGGAGACATACCCGATGCAACCTATGGACAAGTATGGCACGGTTATAGGGAGACATACCTGACGCAACCTATGGACAAGTATGGCACGGTTATAAGGAGACATACCAGATGCAACCTATGGACAAGTATGGCACGGTTATAGGGAGAAATACCAGACGCAACCTATCAACAAGTATGGCACGGTTATAAGGAGAAATACCAGACGCAACCTATGAACAAGTATGGCACGATTATAGGAAGAAATACCAGACGCAACCTATGAACAAGTATGGCACAGTTAGGCTGCTTTCACACTAGCGTCGGTACGTGGCCGTCGCGCTGCGTCGGCCCGACGTACCGACACATACTGTGCAAAAAATGCCCGACGTGGGCAGCGGAAGCAGTCTTACGATGCTTCCGCTGCCCCATTGCAAGGTCCGGGGAGGAGGGGGCAGAGTTTCGGCCGCACATGCGCGGTCGAAAATGGCGGTCTCGACGCACAAAAAAAGTTACATGTAACTTTTTTTGTGGCGGCGGTGCGCCAAAACACGGCGCAACCGTCGCACGACAGTTGCGACGTGTGGCACTGCTTCGCAATGCGTCGCTAATAAAAGTCTATGGAGAAAAAACGCATCCTGCGGGCAACTTTGCAGGATGCGTTTTTTATCCACAACGATGCATTGCGACGTGCAGTGCACGACACTAGTGTGAAAGTAGCCTTATAGGGAGAAATACCAGACACAACCTATGGACAAGTATGACACAGTTAAAGGGAGAAAGCAGTCAGGTCTTCCTATTTCTGGACAAACTAAAATAAAAATCATAGCGGTTTCCAATTATTTTCTACTAGGGCCCCATGCAATTTTCACTATGATACTACTAAGAAATGGCTAATGATCACTATATGGAGAAAATACAGTGATGAGATCATCATGTGCCCTGAACCGGGTACCAAGCACTCTTTTAGAGCAAGAGAAGTAAATGGCAAATAGCCTCTTCCATTAATGACTCTCAGGACCTCAGTTTGGTTTACAGCTAATCTCAGTCTATGTGTGAGGTATCTGTAGCTAAAGTTTCAACAGTGTGGGTACCCTACAAAGGTAATCTCCGCACACCAAACATATAGTCAGTCTCACTCTTAACCTCACCAGAACGTGTACAGGACTCCATGATTCATTACTGACTACTGTACAACAAGCGGTGGAATCAGGTGAGGAGCATTTTACAAAATCATTGGTCAATTGTAACAACGGACGTTCAAACATGTCCCTTGTTGAGTACACAACATCTATTAACAGCCAGGAGGGCCCCCAACTTGGGTGACATATTGCCCAGGAGCCATTTTTCACAATCCACCCACAAGCTTAATCGGGGTTTTCCTTGAAGGGATCATTCCCCTGGGTGGACTATAATCTATGCTCATTTATGCACCCGACAAGGGGCACTTTTCTCAAACCACTGAACTCGAGACAACATCCATTGAGAACATATATAAATTGTAAGACTAGAAACCTAATTTGTAACAGGGTGTATCAGGGCCAAACTTCTCAGGAATTGAGGAAAAGAGCATAGAAACATCTGTGTACCATTCATTTAGCTGCATCAGATCTCAAAAAGGGTAATGCCCTCACCCCACATTACTGCACACTTCTTGTCCGCGCAGCATGGTAAATCCAACAATATCCATTTAGTTGGATCACAGTAACGGCAGTGGTGGGAACTGCCACAAACGACTACTACAAACGGAATTCAGATGGATTTTTGATCTTCAATCTATCACCCCATCGGGGTTAAGCGAGAAACTATTTACGAGTATCCTGGACTAGTCACACCTTTTCCTAGCATCCACTCATCATCCCTTTGCTTCTCCAATGTTCGCATTTTACTTTTTTTTTTAAATATTTTTATTAACCTTTTTTTATTTTTCGTACTCTACCACTGTATAGGATTACTCGTTTGGACCAGCCACTTAAAGACCTTCTATTGGGGCAAAGTCCGGCCTCCTTCTATCTACTTTCCCAGTGACCCTCTCCCACACTTTACGACTCGGGATTAGCCTACATTTATATCGCCCACGGGACTATGGACAAACTGTCACTTTTCATTCCTGTTTCATTTGTCAAAATTAGCATCAATTGCGTTGATTTATCTCATATTACCTTTGGATTATCAGACTAGGACAATTATGACCGATTGGAGACCTGTATTCCTGATGTCCTGGAATGTTCAGTTCACTTCTATAGCGATAGTTAGGTAAGGTTAATGATTCTTTCCACCTAATTACTCTCATTCTGTGGTCATATGCTCCATATATTGGCGTACTTTCGCATATTTATGTACATACAACAGTAGTATGACGTGATGAGGAATTCACTGCTGGACTATTAGGGACCATTTGGGCACGTCAGAACATCTAACATTTACACGATTCATCTCTTTATTTGATTGTACCATTTATGCTTGTGTATTATTAAATATCATTTATTAATATCAATCCTACCTCTGCTTTTCCATCATAGACCACTCTCTGGAAGCTATTTTCCTTGAGGGTGCATGGTTTTCATTTCATTCCACTACCCACCCAGTTCCATCTTGAATGTGATATATTCTCTGTCTGTTTGGGTGCATGTTGTATGCACATGTGTAACTTGCATTTATCACCCCCTGTGTCGTTTTAGGCTAATCTCTCACCTTCCTCATGATCATGGATACCACACGAGGTGAGATTTTGCATGGTGCCCCAGATCAATGTCGATTGACAGCCATTTTGTATTTCTTCCATTTTCTTACTATTGCACCAACAGTTGTCTTCTTCTCACCCATTGCCTTACTTATGGTTTTGTAGCCCATTTCAGCTTTGTGCAGGACTATGATCTTGTACCTGATATCCTTATAAAGCTCTTTGGCCTTGCCCATGTTGTAGAGGTTAGAGTCTGACTGATTAATCGAGTCTGTGGACAGGAGTCTTTTATAAAGGTGACTATGTAAGACAGCTATTTTTAATGACGGTAACGAGTTGATTAGGAGTCTCTAACTGGTCTGTATGAGCCAGAACTCTTAATGGTTGGTAGGGCATCAAATACTTATTTCTCACTGCAAAATGCAAATAAATTTATTTTATTTTTGATACTCTATCTCTCAATGTTAAAATTAACATACCCTTAACCCCTTTACCCCCAAGGGTGGTTTGCACGTTAATGACCGCGCCAATTTTTACAATTCTGAACACTGTCCCTTTATGAGGTTATAACTCTGGAACGCTTCAATGGATCCTGATGATTCTGACATTGTTTTCTCGTGACATATTGTACTTCATGATAGTCGTAAAATTTCTTTGATATTACCTGCCTTTATTTGTGAAAAAAGCGGAAATTTGGCAAAAATTTTGAAAATTTCGCAATTTTCCAACTTTGAATTATTATACAATTAAATCACAGAGATATGTCACACAAAATACTTAATAAGTAACATTTCCCACATGTCTACTTTACATAAGCACAATTTTGGAACTAAAATTTTTTTTTGTTAGGGAGTTATAAGGGTTAAAAGTTGACCAGCAATTTCTCATTTTTACAACACCATTTTTTTTAGGGACCACATCTCATTTGAAGTCATTTTGAAGGGTCTATATGATGGAAAATACCCAAGTGTGACACCATTCTAAAAACTGCACCCCTCAAGGTGCTCAAAGCCACATTCAAGAAGTTTATTAATCCTTCAGGTGTTTCACTGGAATTTTTGGAATGTTTAAATAAAAATGAACATTTAACTTTTTTTACACAAAAAATTTACTTCAGCTCAAATTTGTTTTATTTTACCAAGGGTAACAGGAGAAAATGGACCCCAAAAGTTGTTGTTCAATTTGTACTGAGTACACCGATACCCCATATGTGGGGGTAAACCACTGTTTGGGCGCATGGCAGAGCTTGGAAGGGAAGGAGCGCCATTTGACTTTTCAATGCAAAATTGACTGGAATTGAGATGGGACGCCACGTTGCGTTTGGAGAGCTCGGAAGGGAAGGAGCGCCATTTGGAATGCAGACTTAGATGGATTGGTCTGCAGGCGTCACGTTGCATTTGCAGAGCCCCTGATGTAACTAAACAGTAGAAACCCCCCACAAGTGACCCCATATTGGAAACTAGACCCCCCAAGGAACTTATCTAGATGTGTTGTGAGAACTTTGAACCCCCAACTGTTTCACTACAGTTTATAACGCAGAGCCGTGAAAATAAAAAATATTTTTTTTTTACACAAAAATTATTTTTTAGCCCCCAGTTTTGTATTTTTCCAAGGGTAACAGGAGGAATTGGACCCCAAAAGTTGTTGTCCAATGTGTCCTGAGTAAGCTGATACCCCATATGTTGGGGTAAACCCCTGTTTGTGCGCACGGGAGAGCTTGGAAGGGAAGTGTTTTACTTTTTCAAAGCAGAATTGGCTGGAATTGAGATCGGACACAATGTCGCATTTGGAGAGCCCCTGATGTACCTAAACAGTGGAAACCCCCAATTCTAACTGAAACCCTAATCCAAACACACCCCTAACCCTAATCTCAACTGTAACCCTAACCACACCCCTAACCCTGACACACCTCTAACCCTAATCCCAACCCTATTCCCAACCGTAAATGTAATCCAAACCCTAACCCTAACTTTAGCACCAACCCTAACTTTAGCCCCAACCCTAATTTTAGCCCCAACCCTAACCCTAACTGTAGCCCTAACCCTAGCCCAAACCCTAACCCTAGCCCTAACCCTAGCCCTTACCCTAGCCCTAACCCTAACCCTAATCCTAGCCCTAACCCTAGCCCTAACCATAACCCTAACCCTAGCCCTAACCTGTTATGACCCCAATGGCGAGGGTCTCAGAGAAATAGGTAAGTCTGCGAAGTACAAAAATCCAGCTCATAGGGCAGTGGTAACTGGGTTGACCATATATCTACTCCTAACGCCAACACTAGAAGTAGCCGGGGAACATGCCTACGTTGGTCGCTAGATGTCTCGCGCCAGCCGGAGAACTAACTACCCCTAGAAGAGGAAAACAAAGACCTCTCTTGCCTCCAGAGAAAGGACCCCAAAAGTAGGATACAAGCCCCCCACAAATAATAACGGTGAGGTAAGAGGAAATGACAAACATAGAAATGAACTAGGTTTAGCAAAGAGAGGCCCGCTTACTAATAGCAGAATGTAGTAAGATAACTTATATGGTCAACAAAAACCCTATCAAACATCCACGCTGGAAATTCAAGAACCCCCGAACCGTCTAACGGCCCGGGGGGAGAACACCAGCTCCCTAGAGCTTCCAGCAAGGACAGGATACAGATTAAGTACAAGCTGGACAAAAATGCAAACAAAAACAAATAGCAAAAAGCAAGAAAGCAGACTTAGCTTAATCTAGCAGGAACCAGGATCAGTAGACAAGAGCACAACAGATTAGCTCTGATTACAACGTTGCCAGGCATTGAACTGAAGGTCCAGGGAGCTTATATAGCAACACCCCTGAACTAACGGCCCAGGTGAGCATACAAGGGATGACTGACATACCCAGAGTCAAATCACTAGTAACCACTAGAGGGAGCCAAAAAGCAAATTCACAACAGTACCCCCCCCCTTAGTGAGGGGTCACCGAACCCTCACCAAGACCACCAGGGCGATCAGGATGAGCGGCGTGAAAGGCCCGAACTAAATCGGCCGCATGCACATCAGAGGCGACCACCCAGGAATTATCCTCCTGACCATAGCCATTCCACTTGACCAGGTACTGAAGCCTCCGCCTGGAGAGACGAGAATCTAAGATCTTCTCCACCACGTACTCCAACTCGCCCTCAACCAACACCGGAGCAGGAGGCTCAGCAGAAGGAACCACAGGCACAACGTACCGCCGCAACAAGGAACTATGAAATACGTTGTGAATGGCAAACGACACCGGAAGATCCAGGCGAAAGGACACAGGATTAAGGATTTCCAATATCTTGTACGGACCAATGAAGCGAGGCTTAAATTTGGGAGAGGAGACCTTCATAGGAACAAATCGAGAAGACAGCCATACCAAATCCCCAACACGAAGTCGGGGACCCACACCGCGGCGGCGGTTGGCAAAACGCTGAGCCTTCTCCTGTGACAACTTCAAGTTGTCCACCACATGATTCCAGATCTGCTGCAACCTATCTACCACAGAATCCACCCCAGGACAGTCAGAAGGCTCCACATGTCCCGAGGAAAAACGAGGATGGAAACCAGAGTTGCAGAAAAATGGCGAAACCAAGGTGGCGGAACTAGCCCGATTATTAAGGGCAAATTCAGCCAACGGCAAGAAGGTCACCCAATCATCCTGATCAGAAGAGACAAAACACCTCAAATAAGCCTCCAGAGTCTGATTAGTTCGCTCCGTTTGTCCATTAGTCTGTGGATGAAAAGCGGACGAAAACGACAAATCAATGCCCATCCTACCACAAAAGGATCGCCAGAACCTGGAAACAAACTGGGATCCTCTGTCCGACACAATATTCTCAGGAATGCCGTGTAAACGGACCACGTTCTGGAGGAACACAGGAACCAGATCGGAAGAGGAAGGCAACTTAGGCAAAGGAACCAAATGGACCATCTTGGAGAAACGATCACATATCACCCAGATGACAGACATGCCCCGAGACACCGGAAGATCAGAAATGAAATCCATAGAGATGTGTGTCCAAGGTCTCTTCGGGACAGGCAAGGGCAAGAGCAACCCGCTGGCACGAGAACAGCAAGGCTTAGCTCGAGCACAAGTCCCACAGGACTGCACAAAAGACCGCACATCCCTTGACAAGGACGGCCACCAAAAGGACCTGGCCACCAGATCCCTGGTGCCAAAAATTCCCGGGTGCCCTGCCAACACCGAGGAATGAACCTCGGAAATGACTCTACTGGTCCACCTAGCAGGCACAAACAATCTGTCAGGTGGACAAGAGTCAGGCCTACCAGCCTGAAATCTCTGCAACACACGTCGCAGATCCGGAGAAATAGCTGACAAGATAACTCCTTCCTTAAGAATACCCACAGGTTCAGTGACTCCAGGAGCATCAGGCACAAAGCTCCTAGACAGAGCATCGGCCTTCACATTCTTCGAACCTGGTAAATACGAGACCACAAAGTCAAAACGGGAGAAAAACAATGACCAGCGGGCCTGTCTAGGATTCAGGCGTTTAGCAGACTCGAGATACATCAGATTTTTGTGATCAGTCAAAACCATCACACGATGCTTAGCACCCTCGAGCCAATGACGCCACTCCTCAAATGCCCACTTCATGGCCAACAACTCCCGATTGCCCACATCATAATTTCGCTCTGCAGGCGAAAACTTCCTAGAGAAAAAGGCACAAGGTCTCATAGTAGAGCAACCAGGACCTCTCTGAGACAAAACGGCCCCTGCCCCAATCTCCGAAGCATCCACCTCAACCTGAAAGGGCAGTGAGACATCAGGCTGGCACAAAACAGGCGCCGAAGTAAACCGGCGTTTCAACTCCTGGAAAGCCTCCACGGCAGCAGGAGCCCAGTTAGCTACATCAGAGCCTTTCTTGGTCATATCCGTCAAAGGTTTAACAACGCTAGAAAAATTAGCGATAAAACGACGGTAAAAGTTAGCAAAACCCAAGAACTTCTGAAGACTCTTAACTGACGAGGGCTGAGTCCAATCATGAATAGCTCGGACCTTGACTGGGTCCATCTCCACAGCAGAAGGGGAAAAAATGAACCCTAAAAAGGGAACCTTCTGTACACCAAAGAGACACTTTGAGCCTTTAACAAACAAAGAATTTTCACGCAAAATCTTGAAAACCATCCTGACCTGTTCTACATGCGAGTCCCAATCATCAGAAAAAACCAGAATATCGTCCAGATAAACGATCAAAAACTTATCCAGATACTTCCGGAAAATGTCATGCATAAAGGACTGAAAAACTGAAGGCGCATTAGAGAGCCCAAAAGGCATCACCAAGTACTCAAAATGACCTTTGGGCGTATTGAATGCGGTTTTCCATTCATCTCCTTGCTTAATGCGCACAAGGTTGTACGCACCACGAAGATCAATCTTGGTGAACCACTTGGCACCTTTAATCCGGGCAAACAAGTCTGACAACAGCGGCAAAGGATACTGAAATTTGACAGTGATCTTATTTAAGAGCCGATAGTCAATACAAGGCCTCAAAGATCCGTCCTTTTTGGCCACAAAAAAGAATCCCGCACCAAGAGGGGAAGAAGAAGGACGGATATGCCCCTTCTCCAGAGACTCTCTAATATATGAACGCATAGCGGTATGTTCAGGTACCGACAGGTTAAATAATCTTCCCTTAGGAAACTTACTGCCTGGAATCAACTCTATTGCGCAGTCACACTCCCTATGAGGAGGCAGTGCACTGGACCTGGACTCGCTGAAAACATCCTGATAATCAGACAAATACTCCGGAACTTCCGAAGGCGTAGAAGAAGCAATAGACACGGGCAGGGAATCCCCATGATTTCCACGGCATCCCCAACTTGACACTGACATGGCCTTCCAATCCAAGACTGGATTATGGGTCTGCAACCATGGCAACCCCAAAACAACCAAATCATGCATTTTATGCAAAACAAGAAAACGTATAACCTCCCGATGTTCAGGAGTCATACACATGGTAACCTGTGTCCAAAACTGCGGTTTATTTTCTGCCAACGGCGTAGCATCAATACCCCTAAGAGGGATAGGATTTTCTAATGGCTCAAGAACAAAACCACAGCGTTTGACAAATGACAGATCCATAAGACTCAGGGCAGCACCTGAATCTACAAACGCCATGGCAGGATAAGATGACAGTGAACAAATCAAAGTTACAGATAGAATAAATTTAGGTTGCAAATTACCAACGGTGACAGGACTAACAACCTTAGTTAGACGTTTAGAGCATGCTGAGATAACATGTGTAGAATCACCACAGTAGTAACACAAGCCATTCTGGCGTCTATGAATTTTCCGCTCATTTCTAGTCAGGATTCTATCACATTGCATTAAATCAGGTGTTTGTTCAGACAGCACCATAGGTGAATTTGCGGTTTTTCTATCACATTGCCTTAAATCAGGTGCCTGTTCAGACAACACCATAAGGGAATTTGCGGTTTTGCGCTCCCGCAACCGCCGGTCAATTTGAATAGCCAGGGACATGGTATCATTCAGACCTGTGGGAATAGGGAAACCCACCATCACATTCTTAATGGCTTCAGAAAGGCCATTTCTAAAATTTGCGGCCAGTGCACACTCGTTCCACTGAGTCAGCACGGACCATTTCCGAAATTTTTGGCAATACACTTCAGCCTCGTCCTGGCCCTGAGACATAGCCAGCAAGGCTTTTTCTGCCTGAATCTCAAGATTGGGTTCCTCATAAAGTAAACCGAGCGCCAGAAAAAACGCATCAATATCCGCCAATGCCGGATCTCCTGGCGCCAGCGAGAAGGCCCAATCCTGAGGGTCGCCCCGTAAAAAAGAAATAACAATTTTCACTTGCTGAGCGGAGTCTCCAGATGAACAGGGTCTCAGGGACAAAAATAATTTACAATTATTCCTGAAATTTCTAAACTTAAATCGGTCTCCGAAAAACAATTCAGGAATCGGTATCTTAGGTTCTGACATAGGATTTCTGGTAACATAATCTTGTATGCCCTGCACATGAGCAGCAAGCTGGTCCACACTTGTAATCAAGGTCTGGACATTCATGTCTACAGCAAGCTTGAGCCACTCAGAGGTAAAGGGGAAAAGGAAAAAAAAATGAGAGAGAGGAAAAAAAAAAACTTTTCTTTCTTATAATCCCGCTTCTGCAATGCATTTAACATTTAATAGTGGCCTGGCAAACTGTTATGACCCCAATGGCGAGGGTCTCAGAGAAATAGGTAAGTCTGCGAAGTACAAAAATCCAGCTCATAGGGCAGTGGTAACTGGGTTGACCATATATCTACTCCTAACGCCAACATTAGAAGTAGCCGGGGAACATGCCTACGTTGGTCGCTAGATGTCTCGCGCCAGCCGGAGGACTAACTACCCCTAGAAGAGGAAAACAAAGACCTCTCTTGCCTCCAGAGAAAGGACCCCAAAAGTAGGATACAAGCCCCCCACAAATAATAACGGTGAGGTAAGAGGAAATGACAAACACAGAAATGAACTAGGTTTAGCAAAGAGAGGCCCGCTTACTAATAGCAGAATGTAGTAAGATAACTTATATGGTCAACAAAAACCCTATCAAACATCCACGCTGGAAATTCAAGAACCCCCGAACCGTCTAACGGCCCGGGGGGAGAACACCAGCTCCCTAGAGCTTCCAGCAAGGACAGGATACAGATTAAGTACAAGCTGGACAAAAATGCAAACAAAAACAAATAGCAAAAAGCAAGAAAGCAGACTTAGCTTAATCTAGCAGGAACCAGGATCAGTAGACAAGAGCACAACAGATTAGCTCTGATTACAACGTTGCCAGGCATTGAACTGAAGGTCCAGGGAGCTTATATAGCAACACCCCTGAACTAACGGCCCAGGTGAGCATACAAGGGATGACTGACATACCCAGAGTCAAATCACTAGTAACCACTAGAGGGAGCCAAAAAGCAAATTCAAAACACTAACCCTAGCCCTAATGGGAAAATGGAAATAAATACATTTTTTTAATTTTTTAAATTTTTCGTAACTAAGGGGGTGATGAAGGGGGGTTTGATTTACTATTTATAGGGCGTTTTCTAGTGGATTTTTGATTGGCAGCCGTCACACACTAAAACACACTTTTTATTGCAAAAAATGTTTTTTGCGTTACCACATTTTGAGAGCTATAATTTTTCCATATTTTGGTGCACAGAGTCATGTGAGGTCTTGTTTTTTGCGGGACGAGTTGATGTTTTTATTGGTAACATTTTCGGGCATGTGACATTTTTTGATCGCTTTTTATTCTGATTTTTGTGAGGCAGAATGACCAAAAACCAGCTATTCATGAATTTCTTTTTGGGGGGGCGTTTATACCGTTCCACGTTTGGTAAAATGGATAAAGCAGTTTTATTCTTTGGGTCAGTATGATTACAGTGATACCTCATTTATATCTTTTTTTATGTTTTGGCGCTTTTTATACGATAAATACTATTTTAGAGAAAAAATTATTATTTTTGCCTCGCTTTATTCTGAGGACTATAACTTTTTTATTTTTTCACTGATGATGCTGTATGGCAGCTCGTTTTTTGCGGGACAAGATTATGTTTTCAGCGGTACGATGGTTATTTATTTCCATCTTTTTAATCGCATTTTATTCCACTTTTTGTTCGGCGGTATGATAATAAAGCGTTTTTTGCCTGTTTTTTTTTTTTTTTTTTTACGGTGTTCACTGAAGGGGTTAACTAGTGGGACAGTTTTATAGGTCGGATCGTTACGGACGTGGCAATACTAAATATGTGTACTTTTATTGTGTTTTTTTTTATTTAGCTAAAGGAATGTATTTAGTGGAACAATATTTTTTTTTTTTATTATTTATTTAGGATTTTTTTTTTTTACACATGTGTGTGGGGGGGGGGGGGGCATCACAGTAAAATGACAGATCGCCGATCTGACACTTTGCTATGCACTGTGCACAGAAGGGATGCTTCCCTGTACTGCCGGTACACTGCGATCATGTTTCATCGCAGTGTGCCGGGGGTTAATGTGGCAGGGGCGGTCCGTGACCGCTCCTGGCACATAGTGCCGGATGTCAGGTGAGATAGTCAGCTGACACCCGGCCGCGATCGGCCGCGCTCCCCCCGTGAGCGCAGCTGATCGCGCTGGACTTACTATTCCGTCCTTGGGAAGTAGGGCCCACCCCACATGGACGGAATAGTACGTCCGATGACAGAAAGGGGTTAAAATTATAGACTGTTCATGTTTTTGTCAGTGGGCAAACTTACAAGATCAGCAAGGGATCAAATATTATTTCCCCCAGTGTATATACTTATACTCTGGCTACGCATGGTATATACACGCCCCCTGGATGTTGACATCCACTCTTTATCAAAACTTACTTAGTCTGGTTCCTATTTGGTATTATTTCCATTTAATTGGAATTTACAAGTGATTCTCACAAAATTAGAATCTCGTCAAAAAGTTAATTTATTTCAGTTCTTCAATACATTTCAGTAAGCCAACATTTTGGATTTTAAAATCATTTTTCAAGCTGGTGTTATGAAGTATTCTAATTTACTGAGATTATGACTTTTGGGTTTTCATTGGCTGTTAGCCATAATCATCAACATTAACAGAAATAAACACTTGAAATAGATCACTCTGTTTGTAATGACCCTATATAATATATGAGCTTCACTTTTTGTAGTGAAGAATTGAAATTAATGAACTTTTTGATGATATTCTAATTTTTTGAGAAGCACCTGTATATCATTACTAATCCCTAATATTTATACTGCTTGTTACATGGATTACCCTATAGGACCACTATTACCTTCTCCTTTTAATTGACTTTGGTACAGACTTTTACTCCACCCATTCCTATAGATTAATTTAGGTACTTGGGTTTGTTAGTTATAGAATAATCCCATTGATTACTCTATGCACTTGGGTTCATTTGGAATATATTTATTATTGTTATTTTTCCTATATATATATATATATATATATATATATATATATATATATATATATATATACACTCACCGGCCACTTTATTAGGTACACCTGTCCAACTTCTTGTTAACACTTAATTTCTAATCAGCCAATCACATGGCGGCAACTCAGTGCATTTAGGCATGTAGACATGGTCAAGACAATCTCCTGCAGTTCAAACCGAGCATCAGTATGGGGAAGAAAGGTGATTTGAGTGCCTTTGAACGTGGCATGGTTGTTGGTGCCAGAAGGGCTGGTCTGAGTATTTCAGAAACTGCTGATCTACTGGGATTTTCATGCACAACCATCTCTAGGGTTTACAGAGAATGGTCCGAAAAAGAAAAAAAATCCAGTGAGCGGCAGTTCTGTGGGCGGAAATGCCTTGTTGATGCCAGAGGTCAGAGGAGAATGGGCAGACTGGTTCGAGCTGATAGAAAGGCAACAGTGACTCAAATCGCCACCCGTTACAACCAAGGTAGGCCTAAGAGCATCTCTGAACGCACAGTGTGTCGAACTTTGAGGCAGATGGGCTACAGCAGCAGAAGACCACACCGGGTACCACTCCTTTCAGCTAAGAACAGGAAACTGAGGCTACAATTTGTACAAGCTCATCGAAATTGGACAGTAGAAGATTGGAAAAACGTTGCTTGGTCTGATGAGTCTCGATTTCTGCTGCGACATTCGGATGGTAGGGTCAGAATTTGGCGTAAACAACATGAAAGCATGGATCCATCCTGCCTTGTATGGAGCATCTTTGGGATGTGCAGCCGACAAATCTGCGGCAACTGTGTGATGCCATCATGTCAATATGGACCAAAATCTCTGAGGAATGCTTCCAGCACCTTGTTGAATCTATGCCACGAAGAATTGAGGCAGTTCTGAAGGCAAAAGGGGGTCCAACCCGTTACTAGCATGGTGTACCTAATAAAGTGGCCGGTGAGTGTATATATATATATTTTATTATTTACTCATCCTTTTGCTCGCCTGAAGAATACCGCTATGATAACATTTTGAGAAGGACACTCATTGGCCTTGGTTACATTCATGGCATTTATAATCTTGAGATTTTTTTATGAATTATAACACAGACCTAGGTTTCTATCAGTCTTATCTTTGTACATAAGGCAATTCTCACCATTTACATCCCTTTGGGTATTATGTTTCTGTGTTGCATATTTCTCACGTAATCCATAATCTCGTTGCTGGTTTACCTTTATACAATTATTGTTTACATTGAACCCATATGTCATTTGTGACTTTTAGCTCTGGAATCCATTGTTTCACCGTTGGACTCCTCTTATTATTATTATTATTATTTATTGTTATAGCGCCATTTTTTCCATGGCGCTTTACATGTGAGGAGGGGTATACATAATAAAAACAAGTACAATAATCTTAAACAATACAAGTCATAACTGGTACAGGAGGAGAGAGGACCCTGCCCGCGAAGGCTCACAATCTACAAGGGATGGGTGAGGATACAGTAGGTGAGGATAGAGCTGGTCATACAGCGGTTTGGTTGATCGGTGGTTACTGCAGGTTGTAGGCTTGTCGGAAGAGGTGGGTCTTCAGGTTCTTTTTGAAGATTTCGATGGTAGACGAGAGTCTGATGTGTTGTGGTAGAGGGTTCCAGAGTAGGGGTGATACGCGAGAGGAATCTTGTATGCGATTGTGGGAAGAGGAGATAAGAGGGGAGTAGAGAAGGAGATCTTGTGAGGATCGGAGGTTGCGTGTAGGTAAGTACCGGGAAACAAGGTCACAGATGTATGGAGGAGACAGGTTGTGGATGGCTTTGTACGTCATGGTTAGGGTTTTGTTATGCCCTTTGTTCACCATGTATAGGGTCCATAACACCGCCGCTTAACCCCTATGTTTCTGTTCAAGGCTGTCATACTATCTGAGTTTCTAATATGTTGTTCTGAGACATGGTTGACTTTACATCATATTATTTGTCCCCCAGGAGACTACTATCCATACGTGTAGCCATGTGGTCCATCAGATGGGAAGGATATTACCTCTGTTTCTGGCGATACTTTAATACCCCCAGGCTGGGGCTGTCTGTGCATGTGCTGGGATGACGCATGTTGCTGGCAGGGAAACCTGCCCTTACTTGTCTGTCGAGCTCCTTGCGCATGCATTGACTATCTAAGGGAAACGCCATTAACCTTTATCATGCGACTACTTCCTATTATTTCTCAGCCACTTACACTGGCACAAACTGCATGCTCTGCCTGAATGAGTCCCGGTCAATGTGATTGCAGCAAATAACCATTTATTTAGTTTACTCTTCATTATTTATATACATGTGTCATACTTCCCCTGATGAAGCTATTGTAACAGCGATACGTGTGGGGTCCTCTCCCACACCTCTGTCCCTTTTGGTAACAACCTACCATGGTTTTTCTCTCTATACATTGTTGAATATACATGAGTTAGGGTTTTCTTTTGATTCTTTTGGCAGGTCATTACTTGATATTGTGCTCATCTTCATAGTGCCTTATTCTGACTCTCTCTTTGACATTCATACCATGCAACCTCTTATTTGTCAATAATTGTGGGGAGTTATCTGGTCATCTCTGTAATCCTGTGCTGGATTACCTGGGCAGCACAAGTACTACTTACAGTTGTTGCCTTGGCATGCTACTCCTCAAAGGGCCAGCAGTGCTGATTTTGGAGGTGCTCTTCTTTCCTGCGGCCTATACAGTTGCTTGGGGCACACTGCACTTTAGGGGCCAGCACGGTGGCTCAGTGGCTAGCTTCCAGCGTTGGAATCCTGGCTTCACATCTTACCAAGAACAACATCTGCAAGGAGTTTGTATGTTCTCCCCATCTTTGCGTGGGTTTCCTCTGGGTTCTCCAGATCTTCTTTTACTCCAAAGACATACTGATAGGGAATTAACATTGTGAGACCCAATGGGGACAGTGATGATGATGTCTGCAAAGCGCTAAGAAATTAATGGCACTCTCTAAGGGAGTAAAATAAATAAATAGAGGCTAACAGCATTGGTAATTGAGGTCATGCTCATTTAATATTATATCTGCCATGGACAACTCATAAAGTCCCATGGATTCCAGTACCACCTTTATGCTGACGACACTCAGATGTACCTTTCTGGACCAGACGTCACCTCTCTGCTGAATCCCGGAGTGTCTATCAGCCATATCCTCCTTCTTCTCCTCTCGCTTTCTCAAACTCAATGTGGACAAATCTGAACGCATCATCTTTCCTCCATCTCATAGATCTTCCATACCTGACCTATCTGTCGCAGTTAACGACATCTCGCTTTCCCCCGTACCGGAAGTCCGCTGCCTCGGAGTAACCCTTGACTCTGCCCTGTCCTTCAAACCGCACATCCAAGCTCTCTCCACCTCCTGTTGCCTCCAGCTCAAAAATATCTCCAGAATCCGTCCTTTCCTCAACCCTCAATCTACTAAAATGCTTGTACATGCCCTCATCATCTCCGGCCTTGACTACTGCAACATCCTTTTCTGTGGCCTCCCTCCTAACACCCTTGCACCTCTCCAGTCCATCCTTAACTCTGCTGCCCGACTAATTCTCCTCTCTCTTCTCGCTACTCCTCTGCTTCCCCTCTCTGCAAATCTCTTCACTGGCTCCCATTCCCTCAGTGTATCCAGTTCAAATTACTAATACTGACCCACAAAGCCATCCATAACCTGTCTCCTCCATATATCTCTGAACTAATCTCCCGATATCTTCCCTTTACGTAATCTCCAGTCCTCCCAAGACCTCCTTCTCTCCTCCACACTTATCCGCTCCTCACCCAACCGCCTCCAAGACTTCTCCAGAATATCCCCCATTTAGTGGCCATTTTTTTCTATACTGCTTTTTCCATACATGATGTAGCACCCTCGTATTTATATTGGATGATTAGTATTATTTCTGTATATTTTGGTGTGTCCTGTCTGCTTTAGGTATCTTTAGCTACACAGTAATGTGATGCTATGTTGCAATCTCAGATCCTAGGTTATTACTTTCATATGTTCTCATTTGCGCACTTTAAATGTAGTCAAGTGCATTACTGCAGGATCTGACATATATAACATGCCACGACAGATAATAAACATACTCATATTACTAGAACAAATAGAGAAAAGTTTGTGGAGTGAACGGCACTAGAGGATTACACTATCCAGACTTGGATACAAGTGAATCCAATTTAACAGCTTGCACGAAATCTCAGGGATCAAGGTGCTCAGCATCAGAAGCATGAAGTCCGTTACACAAAAATAGAAAGAAATGCGGCACTCACCCTTTTTTGCTTGTGAAATCGTGCTGTTTTTATTGGACTGACATGAAGAAGTAGTAGTTGCACGCCTGATTTATTACATGGACATGTAACTACTACTTCTTCATGTCAGTCCAATAAAAACAGCACGATTTCACAAGCAAAAAGGGGTGAGTGCCGCATTTCTTTCTATTTTTATACTCATATTACGGCAGAACGCTGGGTATTGCCAAGGCTTCATAAGGTTATAAATCTTGAACTTGTAATATTAACTTACTGTCCTGGCAACTTCCTTCTCTTTTTCTCTTTCTATCAGCCTATCCTATATTAACAAAAGTACTGACCCACACTCCTTAATCATTTTTTTTTATTCACTGCCACAGGTGCATAAAACACAGCCCCTCACCATGCCGTCTGCCTTTACCAACATGTAACTCAATGGTTGGTGGCAAAGAGCTCACCAATACCAGCGTGGTTCTGTAATAGGAGCCACTAGGGTAACAAGTCTGTTTATGGCATTTTTTACCTCCTTAATCTTCCCCCATCACATGTGAGTGATATTATTGAGAAGTGGAAGGGACTCCAGCAACTCAACCACGAATTGGAGACCACGTAACGTTACAGAGTGGAGGGCCGAGTGCTAAGGAGCAGAGGGCAGAAAAGTCACTAACGATCTGCTGATTAAATAACTGCAGAGTCCAGAACTTCTCTGGCATTAACTGATTCAATAGCTGCAAAGTCCAAAACTTCTCTGGCATTAACATAAGCACAAAAATTGTTCCAGGAACTTCATGGCATGGGTTTCCATGGACAAGCAGCTACATGCAAGCCTTACATTGCTGAGAATTGGATGAAGTGGTGTAAAGCCACAATCAATGGACTCTGGATCAGTGGAAACGTGTTCTGTGGAGTGACAGATCACATTCCTTATCTGGCATCTGATGAGCAAGTCTGGGTTTGGTGAATGCCAGGAGAACGTTACCTGCCTGACTACATTGTGCTAGCTGTAAAGTTTGTTGTAGGAAGGATACTACAGGATTTCTTTTTTCAATGTTGGGAGTTTGGTGTGGAAGAAATTGACTTGCAGCAAAGAGCCCAGGTCTCAACCCCATACAACATCTTTGCGATGGACTAGAACAGAGATTGTGAGCCCGGCCTCTCCACCATCAGTGAGTGACCTCACAAATGATCTTCTGGATGAAGAGGCAAAAATTACCACAGACACCACCAAAATCTTGTAGAAAACCTTCCCAAAAGACTGGGAGCTGTTATAGTCTGGTACGAACACCATACTAATGCCTATGGATTTAGAATGGGATGTCATAAAAACCGTGTGATGTGTGGGTGTCCCAATACTTTTATCATTATTGTGTGCTTATCTGTGTGAGAGTGAAGATGATGGCCTTCCACCTCTCTGATGACTCCTGATGTTTTATATGTGTGAAAATGTACTGTTTTATTGTCATCTGTCATGGTTCTCAATGGCAAGAGACCGTAGTAAAGCATACAAAAGGACTAGCTCTTGGAAGATGGGAACTCGAGCTGACTGTGAGCTAAACCTACCGCACAACTAACAGTGGCCGGGTAGCGTGCCTACGTTTTATCCCTAGACGCCCAGCGCCAGCCGGAGGACTGACTGACCCTAGCAGAGGAAAGTACAGACCTGGCTTACCTCTAGAGAAATTTTCCCCAAAAGGCAGACAGTAGCCCCCACATATATTGTCGGTGATTTTAGAGGAAAATGACATACGAAGTATGAAGATAGGTTTAGCAAATTGAGGTCCGCTTACTAGATAGTAGGAAGACAGAAAAGGGAACTTCACAGTCAGCTGAAAACCCCTTTCAAAACACCATCCTGAAATTACTTTAAGACTCTGATATCAACTCATGACACCAGAGTGGCAATTTCAGCTCACAAGAGCTTCCAGCCTCAGAAATATTCAAAAACAGAGAACTGGAACAAAAATGCAAAACAATCTTAGGACTACAAGTCCAACTTAGCTGATAGTAGTCTAGGAGCAGGAACATGCAACAGAAAGGCTTCTGGTAACATTGTTGGCCGGCATAGAAATGACTGAGGAGCAAGGCTAAATAGAAACTCCCACATCCTGATGGAAACAGGTGAACAGAGGAGATGAAGCACACAAGTTCAGTACCACCAGTAACCACCGGGGGAGCCCAGAAACCAAATTCACAACAGTACCCCCCCCTCAAGGAGGGGGCACCGAACCCTCACCAGAACCACCAGGGCGATCAGGATGAGCCCTATGAAAGGCACGGACCAAATCGGAGGCATGAACATCAGAGGCTGTCACCCAAGAATTATCCTCCTGACCGTAGCCCTTCCACTTGACCAAATACTGAAGTCTCCGTCTGGAAACACGGGAGTCCAAGATCTTCTCGACAACGTACTCCAACTCACCCTCAACCAACACCGGAGCAGGAGGCTCAACGGAAGGCACAACCGGTACCTCATACCTGCGCAACAATGACCGATGGAAGACATTATGAATAGAAAAAGATGCAGGGAGGTCCAAACGAAAGGACACAGGGTTAAGAATCTCCAATATCTTGTACGGGCCGATGAACCGAGGCTTAAACTTAGGAGAAGAAACCTTCATAGGGACAAAACGAGAAGACAACCACACCAAGTCCCCAACACAAAGACGAGGACCAGCACGACGACGGCGGTTGGCAAACTGCTGAGTCTTCTCCTGGGACAACTTCAAATTGTCCACCACATGCCCCCAAATCTGATGCAACCTCTCCACCACAGCATCCACTCCAGGACAATCCGAAGACTCCACCTGACCGGAAGAGAAACGAGGATGAAACCCCGAATTACAGAAGAAAGGAGAAACCAAGGTGGCAGAACTAGCCCGGTTATTGAGGGCAAACTCCGCCAAGGGCAAAAAGGCAACCCAATCATCCTGATCCGCAGACACAAAACACCTCAAATAAGTCTCCAAGGTCTGATTAGTTCGCTCGGTCTGGCCATTAGTCTGAGGATGGAAAGCAGACGAAAAAGACAAATCAATGACCATCCTAGCACAGAACGCTCGCCAAAATCTAGACACGAATTGGGTTCCCCTGTCAGAAACGATATTCTCCGGAATACCATGCAAGCGAACCACATTTTGAAAAAACAGAGGAACCAGCTCGGATGAGGAAGGCAATTTAGGCAAGGGGACCAAATGGACCATCTTAGAGAAACGGTCACACACCACCCAGATGACAGACATCTTCTGAGAAACAGGGAGATCAGAAATAAAATCCATGGAGATGTGAGTCCAAGGCCTCTTCGGAATAGGCAAAGATAACAACAATCCACTAGCCCGAGAACAACAAGGCTTGGCCCGAGCACAAACATCACAAGACTGCACAAAACCTCGCACATCTCGCGACAGGGAAGGCCACCAGAAGGACCTAGCCACCAAATCCCTGGTACCAAAGATTCCAGGATGACCAGCTAATGCAGAAGAATGGACCTCCGAGATGACTCTACTGGTCCAATCATCCGGAACAAACAGTCTACCAGGCGGGCAACGATCAGGTCTATCCGCCTGAAACTCCTGCAAGACCCGTCGCAAGTCTGGGGAAACAGCAGATAATATCACTCCATCCTTAAGGATACCTGTAGGTTCAGAATTACCAGGGGAATCAGGCTCAAAACTCCTAGAAAGGGCATCCGCCTTCACATTTTTAGAACCCGGTAGGTAAGAAACCACAAAATTAAACCGAGAGAAAAATAACGACCAGCGCGCCTGTCTAGGATTCAGGCGCCTGGCAGACTCAAGATAAATCAAATTCTTGTGGTCGGTCAATACCACCACCTGATGTCTAGCCCCCTCAAGCCAATGACGCCACTCCTCAAAAGCCCACTTCATAGCCAAGAGCTCCCGATTACCAATATCATAATTTCGCTCAGCGGGCGAAAATTTACGAGAAAAGAACGCGCAAGGTCTCATCACGGAGCAGTCGGAACTTTTCTGCGACAAAACCACCCCAGCTCCGATTTCTGAAGCGTCGACCTCAACCTGAAAAGGAAGAGTAACATCAGGCTGACGCAATACAGGGGCGGAAGAAAAGCGGCGCTTAAGCTCCCGAAAGGCCTCCACAGCAGCAGGGGACCAATCAGCAACATCAGCACCCTTCTTAGTCAAATCAGTCAACGGCTTAGCAACATCAGAAAAACCAGTTATAAATCGACGATAAAAATTAGCAAAGCCCAAAAACTTCTGAAGGCTCTTAAGAGAAGAGGGTTGCGTCCAATCACAAATAGCCTGAACCTTGACAGGGTCCATCTCAATGGAAGAGGGGGAAAAAATGTACCCCAAAAACGAAATCTTTTGAACCCCAAAAACACACTTAGAACCCTTTACACACAAGGAATTAGAGCGCAAAACCTGAAAAACCCTCCTGACCTGTTGGACATGAGAGTCCCAGTCATCCGAAAAAATCAAAATATCATCCAGATACACAATCATAAATTTATCCAAATATTCACGGAAAATGTCATGCATAAAAGACTGAAAGACTGAAGGGGCATTTGAAAGACCAAAAGGCATTACTAAATACTCAAAATGGCCCTCAGGCGTATTAAATGCGGTTTTCCACTCATCCCCCTGCTTAATTCGCACTAAATTATACGCCCCACGAAGATCAATCTTAGAGAACCACTTGGCCCCCTTTATTCGAGCAAACAAATCAGTAAGCAGTGGCAAAGGATACTGATATTTAACCGTGATTTTATTCAAAAGCCGATAATCAATACACGGCCTCAAAGAGCCATCTTTTTTACATACAAAGAAAAAACCGGCTCCTAAGGGAGATGACGAAGGACGAATATGTCCCTTTTCCAAGGACTCCTTAATATATTCCCGCATAGCAGCATGTTCAGGCACAGATAGATTAAATAAACGACCCTTTGGAAACTTACTGCCCGGAATCAGATCTATAGTACAATCGCAATCTCTGTGCGGAGGTAGTGAACCAAGTTTAGGCTCCTCAAAAACGTCACGATAATCAGATAAAAATTCCGGAATCTCAGAGGGAATAGATGACGAAATGGAAACCAAAGGTACGTCCCCATGAGTCCCCTGACATCCCCAGCTTAACACAGACATTGCTTTCCAGTCGAGGACTGGGTTATGAGATTGCAGCCATGGCAATCCAAGCACCAACACATCATGTAGATTATACAACACAAGGAAGCGAATAATCTCCTGGTGATCCGGATTAATACGCATAGTTACTTGTGTCCAGTATTGTGGTTTATTACTAGCCAATGGCGTGGAGTCAATACCCTTCAGAGGTATAGGAACTTCCAGAGGCTCTAAATTAAACCCACAGCGTTTGGCAAAGGACCAATCCATAAGACTCAAAGTGGCGCCAGAGTCGACATAGGCGTCCGCGGTAATAGACGATAAAGAGCAAATCAGGGTCACAGATAGAATAAACTTAGACTGTAAAGTGCCAATTGAAACAGACTTATCAACCTTCTTAGTACGTTTAGAGCATGCTGATATAACATGAGTTGAATCACCACAATAGAAGCATAACCCATTTTTTCGCCTAAAATTCTGTCGTTCGCTTCTGGACAGAATTCTATCACATTGCATAATCTCTGGCGCCTTCTCAGTAGACACCGCCAAATGGTGCACAGGTTTGCGCTCCCGCAAACGCCGATCAATCTGAATAGCCATTGTCATGGACTCATTCAGACCTGTAGGCACAGGGAACCCCACCATAACATCTTTAATGGCATCAGAGAGACCCTCTCTGAAATTCGCCGCCAGGGCGCACTCATTCCACTGAGTAAGCACAGACCACTTACAAAATTTTTGGCAGTATATTTCAACCTCATCTTGCCCTTGAGACAGGGCCATCAAGGCTTTTTCAGCCTGAATCTCTAAATGAGGTTCCTCATAAAGCAACCCCAAAGCCAGGAAAAACGCATCCACATTGAGCAACGCAGGATCCCCTGGTGCCAAAGCAAATGCCCAATCCTGAGGGTCGCCCCGGAGCAAGGAAATTACAATCCTGACCTGCTGTGCAGGATCTCCAGCGGAGCGAGATCTCAGAGACAAAAATAATTTACAATTATGTTTGAAATTCTGGAAGCGAGATCTATCCCCGGAGAAAAATTCAGGTAAAGGAATTCTAGGTTCAGATATAGGAGCATGAATTACAAAATCCTGTAAACTTTGAACCTTCATAGCGAGATTATCCAAACCAATAGCTAAACTCTGAGGATCCATTTTAATCAGGTGAAATCAGAACCATTCAAGGATTAGAAGGAGAGAGAGACGAAGGCTGCAGTAAGCAGAGATGCAAGTGAATCAACTAATGAGCAAACTCAGAAAAAAAAAAAAAAAAAATTCTCTGCAGACTTCCTTTCTCTCCTTTCTTCTGCCAATTATTTTAACTCTTGGCCGGCCAAACTGTCATGGTTCTCAATGGCAAGAGACCGTAGTAAAGCATACAAAAGGACTAGCTCTTGGAAGATGGGAACTCGAGCTGACTGTGAGCTAAACCTACCGCACAACTAACAGTGGCCGGGTAGCGTGCCTACGTTTTATCCCTAGACGCCCAGCGCCAGCCGGAGGACTGACTGACCCTAGCAGAGGAAAGTACAGACCTGGCTTACCTCTAGAGAAATTTTCCCCAAAAGGCAGACAGTAGCCCCCACATATATTGTCGGTGATTTTAGAGGAAAATGACATACGAAGTATGAAGATAGGTTTAGCAAATTGAGGTCCGCTTACTAGATAGTAGGAAGACAGAAAAGGGAACTTCACAGTCAGCTGAAAACCCCTTTCAAAACACCATCCTGAAATTACTTTAAGACTCTGATATCAACTCATGACACCAGAGTGGCAATTTCAGCTCACAAGAGCTTCCAGCCTCAGAAATATTCAAAAACAGAGAACTGGAACAAAAATGCAAAACAATCTTAGGACTACAAGTCCAACTTAGCTGATAGTAGTCTAGGAGCAGGAACATGCAACAGAAAGGCTTCTGGTAACATTGTTGGCCGGCATAGAAATGACTGAGGAGCAAGGCTAAATAGAAACTCCCACATCCTGATGGAAACAGGTGAACAGAGGAGATGAAGCACACAAGTTCAGTACCACCAGTAACCACCGGGGGAGCCCAGAAACCAAATTCACAACAGTCATCCTTCTGTTAGACTGCAGCCCATCCTAGTCAGGTGTGACAAGGATTAACTATAAGGCCAGCCCAGTGTTGGGGAGGAGCAATGGGGATCTGTGGGCTAGTTTCAGGTTCTGTAGTGAGTTAGTTAAGAAACAGATGAGGAAGAAGTAAGGACACCAGGGCCGGACTTAGCCCAAAAGGCGCCCTGTGCGAGACTGCAGGACGGCGCCCCCCCCCCCTCCAAACTTTGAAAGAAAACAATAACTCTTTAATATTCACAACAACACGTTTACTTAGAAAACTTGTGTTTCCCTGCAAAACACTTGAAGAAACACTAATATTGCAATAACGGGAATTATAAAGTGCTTTAAAGCGGACCAAAATGAAAAAATGACGCTTGGTCCAAAGCCATATGGGCTGACAGCCAATCAGAGTGCAGAGCGGCGGCCTGCAAGGCCAAACACCGCCACACCATGACCAGATGACATATTACCACCACAGTGATCGAATAATATCAAATACAAGGAACGAATACCACAACATCATGACCAGACCACATATTACCACCACATAGTGACTGAATACTACAATACTGATCAATAATAAAAAAAACCACAATACTATCACCATAAGTGCCATTATACACAGGAGATCTGTACTTAGTATGCAGCGTCTGTGTATAGGTAATACAGTGATCACCGGTGACATACACAGGACCTCAGTATATAGTATACAGTGTATAGTGTCAGTGTATAGGTAACACACTGACTCACCAGTGACATCTCTAGGTGAAGTCCTTCATCTTTCATCCCGCACAGACCGCCATCACTTCATCCAGCCAGGACTCGTCTCTGCAGGAAATAACACAGTTATCTCGAGTTCCACTTGCAGAACACATTACTTAATTTTCCCAACTTCTACATTACACCACATGAAGAAGGCGACATAGTGTCACTCTACACAGTAATAGGACCGCCCCTCCATTTAAAACAGTATACTCAAAAAATAAAATAAATACATCACTGCAGTAATAATATCCCTTAATTAGCCCCTATGGTAATAATATTCGCCATCCTGGCCCCCGTGTGTCTCATTCCTGGCGTCAGCCATATATTCTCCCATCCTGCCCTAATGAGTATCTATCCTGCCCCATATGATCTTCCCATCCTGCCCCATCTGTCTCCATCGTATCCATCCTGCCCCATCTGTCTCCAATCCTGCCTCCAGTGTCTCCAGTCATGACGCCATGTCTGTCATCCTGCCCCGTGTCTCCATTCTGCCCCTGTGTCAAGCATTCTGCCCGTGTCCAGCATTCTGCACCAGTGTCCAGCATTCTGCACCAGTGTCCAGCATTCTGCACCAGTGTCCAGCTTTCTGCCCCTGTGTCCAGCTTTCTGTCCCCTGTGTCCAGCTTTCTGCCCCAGTGTCCAGCTTTCTGCCCCAGTGTCCAGCTTTCTGCCCCAGTGTCCAGCGTTCTGCCCCAGTGTCCAGCTTTCTGCCCCAGTGTCCAGCGTTCTGCATCAGTGTCCAGCGTTCTGCCCCAATGTCCAGCGTTCTGCCCCTGTGTCCAGCGTTCTGCCCCTGTGTCCAGCTTTCTGCCCCAGTGTCCAGCTTTCTGCCCCAGTGTCCAGCTTTCTGCCCCAGTGTCCAGCTTTCTGCCCCCGTGTCCAGCTTTCTGCCCCAGTGTCCAGCATTCTGCCCCCGTGTCCAGCGTTCTGCCCCCGTGTCCAGCTTTCTGCCCCCGTGTCCAGCTTTCTGCCCCAGTGTCCAGCGCTCTGCCCCAGTGTCCAGCGTTCTGCCCCAGTGTCCAGCATTCTGCCCCAGTGTCCAGCGTTCTGCCCCAGTGTCCAGCGCTCTGCCCCCCCTGTGTCCAGCTTTCTGCCCCGTCTCCAGCTTTCTGCCCCAGTGTCCAGCTTTCTGCCCCAGTGTCCAGCTTTCTGCCCCAGTGTCCAGCGTTCTGCCTCCCTGTGTCCAGCTTTCTGCCCTGCCCCCCCCTCCCGATCGCCGCTCTCAATAATAATTTAAAAAAAAAAACAAGTTCTTCTTACCTGACCGCGATCCTGCTCTATCTGCTTATCGGTGGGGGCGGCCATCTTCCTGAGGCCGCGCGTGCGCAGGTGGAGTGCTCTGCTGCCCGGGGCTTCAGGAAAATGGCCGCGGGATGCCGCGCATGCGCAGATGGAGATCGCGGCGGCCATTTTTCTGAAGCCGAGAAGCGAACAGCCAGGTAAATTCTGCGCCGCCGGCGACCCGCCCCCCCGCATTGTGCCGCCCCCCGCATTGTGCCGCCCCCTTCCTACGCCACTGCCAGGGGGGGCCCGATGACCGGGGGCGTGGTAACCGGAACGCTGGCAGATGGAAATTTTAGAAAACGGCTGCCCCGTACCGGGTCGTACCGGCTGAATCCCACCCCTGATTTTGATGTAATGTGACATTAATCTGCTGAGCTCAATAAATGCGCCCCTTGTATGCTAACGAGCCTTGGCGCCCTGTGCGGCCGCACAGGTCGCACAGGGCAAAGGCCGGCCCTGAAGGACACCCTCTGGTTAAGGTGATCTTCACTTGGGGTATGTGTGTGGATGAAGAGAGCAGAAAAGCAGAGAGAAATAAAGAGAAAGTCTAAGAAGAACTCTAAGAAGAGACGAGTTAGCAAGGCTGGCAGCACAGGCGCACCATTACTTGGTTCATGGAAAAGTGGTCTGAAGAAAAGAGGTCACTTTAAAAGCTCAGCTAAAGTATCTCTCTATATATAAAGATTTGAGGTCTCTAACTTATTCTGCAAATCACCAACTGTGCTTCTGAAAATGTTTATTGAAAACATGGCACTGTATTGTAACCAAGAGAAAGACATCTGCACCTCCTGCTGTGCTTTGTGTGCAAAACCAACTCTTAAATAAAAAGGATTTAATTTTTTTGCACTGGTGTGGTTTCCCATTCATGGAGTCGGGGGGAATTAGATCCGTGGAATGCGTGGCAAACCAGAAGAGCTGGGAGGTGTCCACTATGGTACCTGTTCTCTCACACACACTGAAAACGGATCCCGTTTTTCTGTAGCAGGCCTGGGCACAGAAGACAAATACCTCACCCGCAGCTAGCATACCGAGCCCCATTACGTGTGGCGTAGTCGGCAGGATCATGTTTGTGGGGAGAAGACCCGTGGCATAGACGAGAGGGCGCCCGGAGTTAAACAGCCCAAGATGGCAACCAGAGCATAGACTCTAAGATGCCGATGACTGGTGAGCTGAGAAGGACCAACTATTGTTGAAGTGGATGGTGCCCGAGTGCGTGAAAATGTGCCCAGCCCACTGGGGTGTCGGCCTGGAAGAGCATGTGCCCTTCATCCAGTATCTGGCTCAAGATGGAAGGCACGTGTCATAGGAGGGCATGATTGAAAATGAAGTGCAGCTTAGCGGGTGAAAAACGGAGAGCTCAGGAGGCGTGGCCGAAGGTCGAGTTGCCCAGTGTGATGCATGACGCTGTGGACATGTCAGAAGCCTGGCCCCGGAAAAGGCATAATAGTGACAGGAGGCACTTGGCAAAAAGAAGGCCGGTGCCATTAGTCTGCTAGGAAACAGAGAGAACACAGTGTCATCTGTGTTCGCAGAAGAACATCCGCAACTAAAATGGCGGATCATCTGATAGAAAACATGAGCGGTGAGAGGCAATATGGGGACCAGTATGCAGTGCCAGTACTGGCATGGATTTGGGGTCTTTTGCCTGCCTTGGGGGTCTGATTACCACAATCAAGTAGTTTCGGAGATACCACCATCATCAGTTATAGTGGTTCAGCTTGAAAGGATACACTCAGTGTACACCGCTTGGGTGACCGGAGAGTCCATGACCATTCCAGAGTACCAAGTGGAGGTAGAGCTCACTGCAGAAAGCATTGAGCAGTGGTATACCGAAGGGAGGAAGATGGTAGAGGGGCTAAAGGAAGGATTTTAGGCCTTTTCTTCATTTTGGGAGCCTGATGTACAGTACAGACCAAAAGTTTGGACACAGCTTCTCATTTAAATATTTTTCTGTATTTTCATGACTTTGAAAATTGTACATTCACACTGAAGGCATCAAAACTATGAATTAACACATGTGGAATTATATACTTAAAACAAAGTGTGAAACAACTGAAATTATGTCTTATATTCTAGGTTCTCCAAAGTAGCCACCTTTTGCTTTGATGACTGCTTTGCACACTCTTGGCATTCTCTTGATGAGCTTCAAGAGGTAGTCACCGGGAATGATCTTTCAACATACTTGAAGGAGTTCCCAGAGATGCTTAGCACTTGTTGACCCTTTTGCCTTCACTCTGCGGTCCAGCTCACCCCAAACCATCTCGATTGGGTTTAGGTCTGGTGACTGTGGAGGCCAGGTCATCTGGCGTAGCACCCCATCACTCTCCTTCTTTGTCAAATAGCCCTTACACAGCCTGGAGGTGTGTTTAGGGTCATTGTCCTGTTGAAAAATAAATGATGGTCCAACTAAACGCAAACCGGATGGAATAGCATGCTGCTGAAAGATGCTGTGGTAGCCATGCTGGTTCAGTATGCCTTCAATTTTGAATAAATCCCCAACAGTGTCACCAGCAAACTACCCCCACACCATCACACCTCCTCCTCCATGCTTCACAGTGGGAACCAGGCACGTAGAGTCCATATGTTCACCTTTTCTGCGTCGCGCAAAGACACAGTGGTTGGAACCAAAGATCTCAAATTTGGATGCATCAGACCAAAGCACAGATTTCCACTGGTCTAATGTCCATTCCTTGTGTTCTTTAGCCCAAACAAGTCTCTTCTGCTTGTTGCCTGTCCTTAGCAGTGGTTTCCTAGCAGCTATTTTACCATGAAGGCCTGCTGCACAAAGTCTCCTCTTAAGGGCTCCTTCTCACTTGCGAGAAATACATCCGAGTCTTGCAGGTTAAAACCCTGCTCTGGCGCCGGCACTCCAGAGCGGAGCGTGCAGCCGCACAGCAATACATGGAGCTGCACGCTCCGCTCTGGAGTGCCGGCACCAGAGCAGGGTTTTAACCTGCGAGACTCGGCCGTATTTCTCGCAAGTGAGAAGGATCCCTTACATTTGTTGTACAGATGTGTCTGGTGCTAGAACTCTGTGTGGCATTGACCTGGTCTCTAATCTGAGCTGCTGTTAACCTGCGATTTCTGAGGCTGGTGACTTGGATAAACTTATCCTCAGAAGCAGAGGTGACTCTTGGTCTTCCTTTCCTGGGGCGGTCCTCATGTGAGCCAGTTTCTTTGTAGCGCTTGATGGATTTTGCCATTGCACTTGGGAACATTATCAAAGTTTTCCCAATTTTTCGGACTGACTGACCTTCATTTCATAAAGTAATGATGGCCACTCGTTTTTCTTTACTTAGAATTTGTATTATGGCAAGAAAAAAGCAGCTAACAGTCTGTTCAGTAGGACTATCAGCTGTGTATCCACCAGACTTCTGCTCAACACAACTGATGGTCCCAACACCATTTATAAGGCAAGAAATCCCACTTATTAAACCTGACAGGGCACACATGTGAAGTGAAAACCATTGACTTACTCTTGAAGCTCATCAAGAAAATGCCAAGAGTGTGCAAAGCAGTCATCAAAGCAAAAGGTGGCTACTTTGAAGAACCTAGAATATAAGGCATAATTTCGGTTGTTTCACACTTTTTTGTTAAGTATATAATTCCACACGTGTTAACTCATAGTTTTGATACCTTCAGTGTGAATGTACAATTTTCATAGTCATGAAAATACAGAAAAATCTTTAAATGAGGTGTGTCCAAACTTTTGGTCTGTACTGTAGATGTACAGGTAGTTCCAGTGATGCCTTCCTCTGTGAGTGGGTTGGCTCTGCCTGAGAGGAGTCTGGAAAAAGATGGGGAGATTCCAGGAGACACTTGAGTAGAGACAAAGATGCCCTTTTGGGCGGTTGCAGTTACTCAATTCGGAGGGGCTAAGATCTAAGCAACCCCTATCTAAAGGCTGGAGACAAGTCTGGTCATAGGAAACGAAGTTTAAGGTGAAATGCCTTTGTTGTGAAGGACTGTTGGTACCTTAGTGTCCGGAAGGCCTGTGTGTTTTTCTAAAGGAATCAGAGGTAATGTTCAAGATACTGTCAAGGCCATGTGGGCCTGCAATAGCTGAGTAGGCTTAATTTTTATTTTTGTTTTGTTGCGCCTTTTTTAACTGGACTTCAGCCAATGGAAAGGAGAGTGGGTCTCATACCCTCAATAGCAGAGACTTATTTTTATGGACACTCTGATGGTTTCCGGGGTCCTTACCAAGAAGGATCAGTTCCAGTGAGTCTTAAAGACTTTAGACTGTGCTCAGGACTGTGTTGTCTATCTTTCCCTGGCCTTTAACCTATAAGGGCCGGAAGTTCATTGGAGGAGAAGGCGTCTAAATCAAGACTTCATTCCTGAACGTTTTATTGTATTTTATGATGCATGCACTAACCCTGTCTCATAGGTCCTGGATGGTCACAGACTACCATCATTAAAGAAGGAGGGGGTGTGAAGGTGGAGAGGATGGCGTTCCACCTCTCTGACAATTCCTGATGTTTTATGTGTTTAAATGTACTGTGGTTTATTGTCATCCTCCTGTTAGGCTGCAGTCCCTCCTAGTCAGGTGTGACAAGGGTTACCAGAAGGGCTAGCCCAGAGTTTGGGAGGAGCAATGGAGATCTATGGGATAGTTTCAGGTTCTGTAGTGAGTTAGTTAAGAAACAGATGAAGAAGTAAGGACTCCCTCTTGTTAAGGTGATCTTCACCTGGAGTGTGTGTGTGGATGAAGAGAGCAGAAAAGCAGAGAGAAAGAGAGCAAAAGCATCGAAGAAGAACTCCACTGGTGGCAGCAGAATACTCTTAGCTGGCGAGTTGGGGACGGGGAGGTATGGCCAGGAAAGGTTAGTAGAGTCCATAAAAATCTCTGATAAATGGATAAGTGTCAGCCAGGTCTTTGAATCTGCGGGTCCGAGAAGAGAGGAGTCAGCAAGGCTCATACTCAGTAAGGTGGCAGCCATAGGCGCACCATTACCTGGTTTCTGAAAAGTGGGCTGAAGGGCTGTTTTTATGGACTGGTGTGGTTTCCCATTCGTGGGGTCACGGGGAATGAGAACCATGCAATGTGTGGCAGACCAGAAGAGCTGGAAGGTGTCCACACACACAAACTGAAAACTGACCCTGTTTTTCTGTAGCGGACTGTGATGCAGAAGACGAGTACCTCGCCCGGGGCTACTGCCCTGAGCCCTGTAACATTTGACAGGTGAACTCATATTAGGGTGCTAGGACAACTCTCACTATAAACTTTCTTAAATGGAGAAATAAACTAAATAACCTCTGAATAGAACCACAGAGGAGATAATCTAATCCATGTAGATCCTGGTCTCACAACCACAAGCAAATTGTGGATTTTGACGGTGAAGGCTGTGTTCATCAGAAAAAGTAATATGACATGGTTGTCATGAAACATGTAGACAGAAGAAATAGTAACTTGAAGCTTATAGTCTTAACATTCTTGGCTCTTGTAAGAAAATTTTCTTTCACAGGCTGTGGTGGTATAAATAAACAAATCGAGCATTACTTACTCTCCCCATGTCTATCCCCAGCTTTCCGCTGCTGCCCTAGTCTCTATTATTTGTCTGCAGAGCTGACATCATGTCGACAGCGCTGCAGCCAATCAGTAAGCTACTTGCATATAGGGCACTAGTTGGCAGTGGCTGCAAAGAACAGACCGTGGCAGCCAGCGCTGGACCTGGAAAGAGTAATACTTGGTTTATTTCTTTTTAATAACTAAAGTAGCCTAAGATAGAAAGTTTTCCGAAAGGAGACAATGACTAAGTGCAAAATCCGTTTAGAGAAAAGGTTGAATGGTTATCCTCAGATATTACTGTGAAGGAGAGAATGGTTAATGAATTCAATGATTAAACCTTACATAAGCCAGCTCAGATATGATGTGACAAAGATGGCGACTATATCCTGGAACAACGCCCTGGATGGAATCTTTGGAGTGTGAAGTGAATACACCAAGACAGCATAAATGGAGTGGAGTTGGGAAGGACCTATCATAGACTGACACCATTACTATTCAGAAGTTGTACAACATCCACTTCCTGCCTGTTACAAGATCCTTTGTTGTAAGAATAAAGTTCAGTTGTGTGCCAGCCTTTGCCGAGGAAGGAGCATACATCCAACTCTGTGTCTGGTGTCTCTCTTTTAAGCATGCCTTGGCTCATATTTTGGTCAGGAACAGGCAATCACAAAAGATCTCACCTTAAGAGATCACCCCAACGTTAGGACATTTGTGCGACTGTTATCACATCACCCTATTACCAGCACCTACTCATTTGGTGCACAATCTACCAGATGATGATCGTTAGTGGCTCTCCATTCTGGCTCCTCGAGAGGGGACTCCTCTTTTAAGAATGTCCATATGACCTAAAATGATCACGTGGATAATAGAGGTTGCTCTGGTGTACCCGTCACGTCACAGAATCTGCCAGGCTACACGGGGTGACCTCTGTCACAACATGTACCCCTGACAAGGTGCTGGCCGCGGTAGCAGCCGCTGGTTTGTCATCTGCAACATCTGCAACTAAACTTCAAGTTCACTTCTAATTATATCTACATGTATATAATGAAACTTTTCCAGGGCTTATCACAATAGTAAATACTTGAGATAAGGTCCTGCTCCTAACCCCCAACATTTCCAGACAGTCTTCTTCTGAAGGACACTGCAGCTGCCAGTATAAAAGTAATTAAACTGACAGCCAAGATCAGTAAAAGCCACAGCAAACTTTCAGGTCATCTGTAAGGGAAACAGCCTGAAATGTATTTTCTTGGGTAATATCATAAGGAAGTTTTCTCCAGAACTACCACAGCCACCCCACATTCGGCAGCAATCCCAACATTCTCCTCCCTCTTTACAGTCTTGCAGTTTCTTCAATCCCCTTCTCTATAATTTTCCATATTGATGCAGCCAAATCTGTCAATAGGTTTTTGCAACCCTATTTGAGAGCACAATGATATAGGGGCAGAAATCCTGATTCCAGTGATTTGTCACTTAATTCACTGATTGCTGCTGTTTTGATTAAAAACCTTTTGCTGCTGCAGATCGAGCAGTTCTCTGAATGCTGAACACTGTATAACCCCACCCACATCGCTGATTGGCAGCTTTCTGTGTGTACTGTGCATAGGCATAAAGCTTCCAATCAGGGGTGCTGGTGGGGTTACACAGAGCTCATGAGAACTAGATGGCTGAATAGCTTTTTTTATAGTGCTTTGGAACAAAGCACTATACTGTTATTCCACCGTGGTAAACTTCTTATTATAGTGCTTTGGAACAAAGCACTATACTGTTATTCCACCGTGGTAAACTTCTTCTTATTCTTATTATTCAGTCCGCACGTAATGCGGCCCGAACCGCTAAACTCACAGACTCCAGTGAGGTGTCATTTCGAAGCCAGCGTTCCTGAGAGGTGTGCTAAGTATTTTTCGTGTCGATCGGATTTGTAGTTTTTGCGCAATTTGTGTTTGAAAAAAGTCTTTCAATGCGTTTCAATGGAGAAATTTTCCTATACGTTTATAATGGGCTGGTTTCTGAGGCAATTTCTAAAAATAACTGCCACCTGGCTGATTAGCTCATTGATATGCGCAGTCAGACACAGTTACTATGCCAACGCCTATGAAATCTACATCAGCTCACCAGGTCACAAGTTTTGTCAGATAATATCAGCTCTTAAAGTGACAGTACAGCACAATTCCAAACCACTATCTGTAGTCTTATGATTATTAGACTGTGGCCCGATTCTAACTCATCGGGTATTCTAGAATATGCATGTCCACGTAGTATATTGCACAGCCACGCAGTATACAGAGCAGAGCCGCGCAGTATACAGTGCAGAACCGTGCAGTACACAGCGCAGAGCCGCGCAGTACACAGCGCAGAGCCGCGCAGTACACAGCGCAGAGCCGCGCAGTACACAGCGCAGAGCCGCGCAGTATAAAGCGCAGAGCCGTGCAGTACACAGCGCAGAGCCGCGCAGTACACAGCGCAGAGCCGTGCAGTACACAGCGCAGAGCCGTGCAGTACACAGCGCAGAGCCGTGCAGTACACAGCGCAGAGCCGCGGAGTACAAAGCGCAGAGCCGTGCAGTACACAGCGCAGAGCCGCGCAGTACACAGCGCAGAGCCGCGCAGTACACAGCGCAGAGCGGCGCAGTATAAAGCGCAGAGCCGCGCAGTACACAGCGCAGAGCCGCGCAGTACACAGCGCAGAGCCGCGCAGTACACAGCGCAGAGCCGTGCAGTACACAGCGCAGAGCCGTGCAGTACACAGCGCAGAGCCGCGGAGTACAAAGCGCAGAGCCGCGCAGTACACAGCGCAGAGCCGTGCAGTACACAGCGCAGAGCCGCGCAGTATAAAGCGCAGAGCCATGCAGTACACAGCGCAGAGCCGCGCAGTACACAGCGCAGAGCCGTGCAGTACACAGCGCAGAGCCGCGCAGTATAAAGCGCAGAGCCGTGCAGTACACAGCGCAGAGCCGCGCAGTACACAGCGCAGAGCCGTGCAGTACACAGCGCAGAGCCGCGCAGTATAAAGCGCAGAGCCGTGCAGTACACAGCGCAGAGCCGCGCAGTACACAGCGCAGAGCCGCGCAGTACACAGCGCAGAGCCGCGCAGTATAAAGCGCAGAGCCGCGCAGTATAAAGCGCAGAGCCGCGCAGTACACAGCGCAGAGCCGCGCAGTACACAGCGCAGAGCCGTGCAGTACACAGCGCAGAGCCGCGCAGTATAAAGCGCAGAGCCGTGCAGTACACAGCGCAGAGCCGCGCAGTACACAGCGCAGAGCCGTGCAGTACACAGCGCAGAGCCGCGCAGTATAAAGCGCAGAGCCGTGCAGTACACAGCGCAGAGCCGTGCAGTACACAGCGCAGAGCCGCGCAGTACACAGCGCAGAGCCATGCAGTACACAGCGCAAAGCCGCGCAGTATAAAGCGCAGAGCCGCGCAGTATAAAGCGGAGAGCCGCGCAGTACACAGCGCAGAGCCGAGCAGTACACAGCGCAGAGCCGCGCAGTAGACAGCGCAGAGCCGTGCAGTACAGAGCGCAGAGCCGCACAGTATAAAGCGCAGAGCCGCGCAGTATACCGCGCAGAGCCGTGCAGTACACAGCGCAGAGCCGCGCAGTACACAGCGCAGAGCCGCGCAGTACACAGCGCAGAGCCGCGCAGTACACAGCGCAGAGCCGCGCAGTACACAGCGCAGAGCCGAGCAGTACACAGCGCAGAGCCGCGCAGTACACAGCGCAGAGCCGCGCAGTACACAGCGCAGAGCCGCGCAGTATACAGCGCAGAGCCGCGCAGTACACAGCGCAGAGCCGCGCAGTACAGAGCGCAGAGCCGCACAGTATAAAGCGCAGAGCCGCGCAGTACACAGCGCAGAGCCGCGCAGTACACAGTGCAGAGCCGCACAGTACACAGCACAGAGCCGCGCAGTACACAGCGCAGAGCCACCCAGTATACAGCGCAGAGCCGCGCAGTACGCAGCGTAGAGCCACGCAGTATGCAGCTCAGAGCCGCGCAGTATACAGCGCTGAGCCGCGTAGTATACAGCGCAGAGCCCCGCAGTATACAGTGCAGAGCCCCGCAGTATACAGCGCAGACACGCGCAGTACACAGCACGGACACGCGCAGTACACAGCGCAGAGCCGCGCAGTACACAGCGCAGAGCCGCGTAGTATACAGCGAAGAGCCACGCAGTATATAGCGCAGAGCCGCGCAGTACAAAGCGCAGAGCTGCGCAGAGCTGCGCAGTATACAGCGCAGAGCCGCGCAGTATACAGCGCAGAACGCGCAGTACACAGTGCAGAGCCGCGCAGTACACAGCGCAGAGCCGTGCAGTACACAGCGCAGAGCCGCGCAGTACACAGCGCAGAGCTGCGCAGTACACAGCGCAGAGCCACGCAGTATACAGCGCAGAGCCGCGTAGTATACAGCGCAGAGCCGCGTAGTATACAGCGCAGAGCCACGCAGTATACAGCACAGAGCCACACAGTATACAGCGCAGAGCCACGTAGTTATACTGCCCAGTCACGTAGTATATTGTCCAGTCACATAGTATACTGCATATCCCTGTTAAAAAAAAAAAGAATTAAAATAAAAAAGTTACATACCTCCTGGAGCGGCCGGTATCTGATGGTTGTTGCACCTCCTAGAGCGGCCGGTACACGATGCTTGTTGCACCTGGAGTGGCCGGTACCCGATGCTTGTTGCGCGCTCCGGTCCCAAGAGTGCATTGCGGTCTCACGAGATGATGACGTAGCGGTGTTGTGAGACAGAAAGACGGAAGTGCCCTTAGATAATTAGATAGTAGATTACCCCGCTCACCAATTCGGAACCCGAGAGGCCCGGCCCACCAAATCGGACCCCGAGGGGCCCGGCCCACCAAAACGGACCCAGAGTGACCCCGCCCCCTAAATCAGACCCAGAGTGACCCCGCCCACCAAATCGGACCCAGAGTGGCTCCGCCCACCAAATCGGACCCAGAGTGACCCCTTCCACCAAATCAGACCCAGAGTGACCCCTTCCACCAAATCGGACCCAGAGTGACCCCTTCCACCAAATCGGGCCCAGAGTGACCCCGCCCACCAAATCGGACCCAGAGTGACCCCACCCACCAAATCGGACCCTGAGGTGCCCAGCCCACCAAATCAGACCCTGAGGTGCCCAGCCCACCAAATCGGACCGAGTGACCCCACCCACCAAATTGGTCCCTAAGGTGCCCCGCCCACCAAATCGGACCCAGAGTGGCTCCGCCCACCGAATCGGACCCAGAGTGGCCGCGCCCACAGAATCGGACCAAAAGTGACCCCGCCCACCGAATCGGACCTAGATTTACCCCGCCCACAAAATCAGACCCAGATTGACCCAACCCACCAAATCGGACCGCCTGAGGGGCACCCAAGTGTGAAAGTCTTGCAGGGGCAGCCCGGGCACCATTCCAAAGCACTATCTGTAGTTCCTTCAGGAAATACCCATCTAGTTCTTATTATTATTATTCAGTCCGCACGTAATGCGGCCCGAACCGCTAAACTCACAGACTCCAGTGAGGTGTCATTTCGAAGCCAGCGTTCCTGAGAGGTGTGCTAAGTATTTTTCGTGTCGATCGGATTTGTAGTTTTGGCGCAATTTGCGTTTGAAAAAAGTGTCTCAATGCGTTTCAATAGGGAAATTTTCCAATACGTTTATAATGGGCCTGATTTCTGAGGCAATTTCTAAAAATAACTGCCACCTGGCTGATTAGCTCATTGATATGCGCAGTGAGTCCCAGTTACTATGCCAACGCCTATAAACTCTACCAGCCCACCAGGTCACAAGTTTTGTCAGATAATGTCCGCTCTTAAAGTGACAGTAGAGCACAATTCCAAAACACTATCTGTAGTCTTATAATTATTGCCCCGCTCACCAAATCGGACCCAGCCCACCAAATCGGACCAGAGTGCCCCCTCTTGCCAAATCGGACCCAGAGTGGCGCCGCCCGCCAAATCGGACCCAGAGTGGCGCCGCCCGCCAAATCGGACCCAGAGTGGCGCCGCCCGCCAAATCGGACCCAGAGTGGCGCCGCCCGCCAAATCGGACCCAGAGTGGCGCCGCCCGCCAAATCGGACCCAGAGTGGCGCCGCCCGCCAAATCGGACCCAGAGTGGCGCCGCCCGCCAAGTCGGACCCAGAGTGGCGCCGCCCTCCAAGTCGGACCCAGAGTGGCGCCGCCCGCCAAATCGGACCCAGTGGCGCCGCCCGCCAAATCGGACCCAGAGTGGCGCCGCCCGCCAAATCGGACCCAGAGTGGCGCCGCCCGCCAAATCGGACCCAGAGTGGCGCCGCCCGCCAAATCGGACCCAGAGTGGCGCCGCCCGCCAAATCGGACCCAGAGTGGCGCCGCCCGCCAAATCGGACCCAGAGTGACCCGGCCCACCAAATCGGACCCAGAGTGACCCGGCCCACCAAATCGGACCCAGAGTGACCCGGCCCACCAAATCGGACCCAGAGTGACCCGGCCCACCAAATCGGACCCAGAGTGACCCGGGCCACCAAATCGGACCCAGAGTGACCCGGGCCACCAAATCGGACCCAAAGTGACCCGGGCCACCAAATCGGACCCAGAGTGACCCGGGCCACCAAATCGGACCCAGAGTGACCCGGGCCACCAAATCGGACCCAGAGTGACCCGGGCCACCAAATCGGACCCAGAGTGACCCGGGCCACCAAATCGGACCCAGAGTGACCCGGGCCACCAAATCGGACCCAGAGTGACCCGGGCCACCAAATCGGACCCAGAGTGACCCGGGCCACCAAATCGGACCCAGAGTGACCCGGGCCACCAAATCGGACCCAGAGTGACCCGGGCCACCAAATCGGACCCAGAGTGACCCGGGCTACCAAATCGGACCCAGAGTGACCCGGGCCACCAAATCGGACCCAGAGTGACCCGGGCCACCAAATCGGACCCAGAGTGCCCCGGGCCTCCAAATCGGACCCAGAGTGACCCGGGCCACCAAATCGGACCCAGAGTGACCCGGGCCACCAAATCGGACCCAGAGTGACCCGGGCCACCAAATCGGACCCAGAGTGACCCGGGCCACCAAATCGGACCCAGAGTGACCCGGGCCACCAAATCGGACCCAGAGTGACCCGGGCCACCAAATCGGACCCAGAGTGACCCGGGCCACCAAATCGGACCCAGAGTGACCCGGGCCACCAAATCGGACCCAGAGTGACCCGGGCCACCAAATCGGACCCAGAGTGCCCCGGGCCTCCAAATCGGACCCAGAGTGACCCGGGCCACCAAATCGGACCCAGAGTGACCCGGGCCACCAAATCGGACCCAGAGTGACCCGGGCCACCAAATCGGACCCAGAGTGACCCGGGCCACCAAATGGGACCCAGAGTGATCCGGGCCACCAAATCGGACCCAGAGTGACGCGGGCCACCAAATCGGACCCAGAGTGACCCGGGCCACCAAATCGGACCCAGGCCACCAAATCGGACCCAGAGTGACCCGGGCCACCAAATCGGACCCAGAGTGACCCGGGCCACCAAATCGGACCCAGAGTGGCCCCGCCCACCAAATCCTCAACTACCAAACCAGCATCTGAGGGGCACCCAAGTGTGAAAGTCTTGCAGGGGCAGCCCGGGCACCATTCCAAAGCACTATCTGTAGTTCCTTCAGGAAATACCCATCTAGTTATAGTGCTTTGGAACAAAGCACTATACTGTTATTCCACCGTGGTAAACTTCTTATTCTTCTTATTATTCAGTCCGCACGTAATGCGGCCCGAACCGCTAAACTCACAGACTCCAGTGAGGTGTCATTTCGAAGCCAGCGTTCCTGAGAGGTGTGCTAAGTATTTTTCGTGTCGATCGGATTTGTAGTTTTGGCGCAATTTGCGTTTGAAAAAAGTGTCTCAATGCATTTCAATAGGGAAATTTTCCAATACGTTTATAATGGGCCTGATTTCTGAGGCAATTTCTAAAAATAACTGCCACCTGGCTGATTACCTCATTGATATGCGCAGTGAGACCCAGTTACTATGCCAACGCCTATAAACTCTACATCAGCCCACCAGGTCACAAGTTTTGTCAGATAATATCAGCTCTTAAAGTGACAGTACAGCACAATTACAAAGCACTATCTGTAGTCTTATCATTATTGCCCCGCTCACCAAATCGGACCCAGCCCACCAAATCGGACCAGAGTGCCCCCACTTGCCAAATCGGACCCAGAGTGGCGCCGCCCGCCAAATCGGACCCAGAGTGGCGCCGCCCGCCAAATCGGACCCAGAGTGGCGCCGCCCGCCAAATCGGACCCAGAGTGGCGCCGCCCGCCAAATTGGACCCAGAGTGGCGCCGCCCGCCAAATCGGACCCAGAGTGGCGCCGCCCGCCAAATCGGACCCAGAGTGCCCCCGCCCGCCAAATCGGACCCAGATTGGCGCCGCCCGCCAAGTCGGACCCAGAGTGGCGCCGCCCGCCAAGTCGGACCCAGAGTGGCGCCGCCCGTCAAATCGGACCCAGAGTGGCGCCGCCCGTCAAATCGGACCCAGAGTGGCGCCGCCCGTCAAATCGGACCCAGAGTGGCGCCCAGGGACGGCTCCAGGTTTTTGAGGGCCCCGGGCGAAAGAGTCTCAGTGGGCCCCCCCTTTAACACATACCACGATTCATGATGCCCAGATACAGCAGATAAATATAGGTAGAGTACAATGCCAGATTTCACTTCTTACATGAGTGATAGCTATTGTAAATTCTGCAGTGTATATATACAGGGCAGGAGGAGCGGTACTGTGCAGTGTATATATACAGGAGGAGCGGTACTGTACAGTGTATATATAGAGGGGAGAGGTACTGTGCAGTGTATATATACAGGAGTGGTACTGTGCAGTGTATATATACAGGAGGAGTGGTACTGTGCAGTGTATATATACAGGGCAGGAGGAGCGGTACTGTGCAGTGTATATTTACAGGAGGAGCGGTACTGTGCAGTGTATATATACAGGAGGAGCGGTACTGTGCAGTGTATATATACAGGACAGGAGGAGCGGTACTGTGCAGTGTATATATACAGGAGGAGTGGTACTGTGCAGTGTATACATACAGGACAGGAGGAGCGGTACTGTGCAGTGTATATATACAGGAGGAGTGGTGCTGTGCAGTGTATATATACAGGAGGAGTGGTACTGTGCAGTGTATATATACAGGAGGAGTGGTACTGTGCAGTGTATATATACAGGACAGGAGGAGCGGTACTGTGCAGTGTATATATACAGGAGGAGTGGTACTGTGCAGTGTATATATACAGGACAGGATGAGCGGTACTGTGCAGTGTATATATACAGGAGGAGCGGTACTGTGCAGTGTATATATACAGGGGAGAGGTACTGTACAGTGTATATATACAGGAGGAGTGGTGCTGTGCAGTGTATATATACAGGAGGAGTGGTACTGTGCAGTGTATATATACAGGAGGAGTGGTACTGTGCAGTGTATATATACAGGACAGGAGGAGCGGTACTGTGCAGTGTATATATACAGGAGGAGTGGTGCTGTGCAGTGTATATATACAGGAGGAGTGGTACTGTGCAGTGTATATATACAGGACAGGAGGAGAGGTACTGTGCGGTGTATATATACAGGAGGAGTGGTACTGTGCAGTGTATATATACAGGACAGGAGGAGTGGTACTGTGCAGTGTATATATACAGGACAGGAGGAGTGGTACTGTGTAGTGTATATATACAGCAGGAGGAGTGGTACTGTGCAGTGTATATATACAGGAGGAGTGGTACTGTGCAGTGTATATATACAGGAGGAGTGGTGCCATGCAGTGTATATATACAGGAGGAGTGGTACTGTGCAGTGTATATATACAGGAGGAGTGGTACTGTGCAGTGTATATATACAGGACAGGAGGAGAGGTACTGTGCGGTGTATATATACAGGGGAGTGGTACTGTGCAGTGTATATACTTCAACAGCCACCCAGCCCAGGCCCCCAGCACCTGTCCTGTATATATATTATATACACTGTATCTATACAGGCTGTGCTGGGGGCCTGGGCTGGGCGGCTGCTGTAGTATATATATATATATATCAGCTGCAGCCGCCCAGCCCATGGCCGCCCCAGGTCACCCAGTCCCAGACTGTCAGAACATACAGCGATATAGCATTGCACTCACTCAGGTGCTGGTAGGAGCTCCATCTCCTCCGATAAGTTCAGCAGTGCACACAGCCAGGAGATTCAGAGCAGGAGAACTCTCCGCCCACAATGTCACGCTGGCTGTGTCCTTAATTAACCCCTATGTGTGCCTGGCCCTGCACTGACAGTGAGAAGATGCTTGTGCCAGCGCAAATTGAAAGGGTAGAAAGGGTTAAAGCAGCCAGATGGCTCTATGACTGTGTGAGTGGGCCCCCCTGTCTCTTCAGGGCCCCTGCACTTGCCCTGGTAGGCCGGGTGCTGCCGCCGGCCCTGGTGGCACCGCCCGTCAAATCGGACCCAGAGTGGCGCCGCCCGCCAAGTCGGACCCAGAGTGGCGCCGCCCGCCAAATTGGACCCACAGTGGCGCCGCCCGCCAAATCGGACCCAGAGTGGCGCCGCCCGCCAAATCGGACCCAGTGTGGCGCCGCCCGCCAAATCGGACCCCGAGTGGCGCCGCCCGCCAAATTGGACCCCGAGTGGCGCCGCCCGCCAAATCGGACCCAGAGTGGCGCCGCCCGCCAAATCGGACCCAGAGTGGCGCCGCCCGCCAAATCGGACCCAGAGTGGCGCCGCCCGCCAAATCGGACCCAGAGTGACCCGGGCCACCAACTCGGACCCAGAGTGACCCGGGCCACTAAATCGGACCCAGAGTGACCCGGCCCACCAAATCGGACCCAGAGTGACCCGACCCACCAAATCGGACCCAGAGTGACCCGGCCCACCAAATCGGACCCAGAGTGACCCGGCCCACCAAATCGGACCCAGAGTGACCCGGCCCACCAAATCGGACCCAGAGTGACCCGGGCCACCAAATCGGACCCAGAGTGACCCGGGCCACCAAATCGGACCCAGAGTGACCCTGGCCACCAAATCGGACCCAGAGTGACCCGGGCCACCAAATCGGACCCAGAGTGACACGGCCCACCAAATCGGACCCAGAGTGACCCGGGCCACCAAATCGGACCCAGAGTGACCCGGGCCACCAAATCGGACCCAGAGTGACCCGGGCCACCAAATCGGACCCAGAGTGACCCGGGCCACCAAATCGGACCCAGAGTGACCCGGGGCACCAAATCGGACCCAGAGTGACCCGGCCCACCAAATGGGACCCAGAGTGACCCGGCCCACCAAATCGGACCCAGAGTGACCCGGCCCACCAAATCGGACCCAGAGTGACCCGGCCCACCAAATCGGACCCAGAGTGACCCGGCCCACCAAATCGGACCCAGAGTGACCCGGGCCACCAAATCGGACCCAGAGTGACCCGGGCCACCAAATCGGACCCAGAGTGACCCGGGCCACCAAATCGGACCCAGAGTGACCCGGGCCACCAAATCGGACCCAGAGTGACCCGGGCCACCAAATCGGACCCAGAGTGACCCGGGCCACCAAATCGGACCCAGAGTGACCCGGGCCACCAAATCGGACCCAGAGTGACCCGGGCCACCAAATCGGACCCAGAGTGACCCGGGCCACCAAATCGGACCCAGAGTGACCCGGGCCACCAAATCGGACCCAGAGTGACCCGGGCCACCAAATCGGACCCAGAGTGACCCGGGCCACCAAATCGGACCCAGAGTGACCCGGGCCACCAAATCGGACCCAGAGTGACCCGGGCCACCAAATCGGACCCAGAGTGACCCGGGCCACCAAATCGGACCCAGAGTGCCCCGGGCCTCCAAATCGGACCCAGAGTGACCCGGGCCACCAAATCGGACCCAGAGTGACCCGGGCCACCAAATCGGACCCAGAGTGACCCGGGCCACCAAATCGGACCCAGAGTGACCCGGGCCACCAAATGGGACCCAGAGTGATCCGGGCCACCAAATCGGACCCAGAGTGACGCGGGCCACCAAATCGGACCCAGAGTGACCCGGGCCACCAAATCGGACCCAGGCCACCAAATCGGACCCAGAGTGACCCGGGCCACCAAATCGGACCCAGAGTGACCCGGGCCACCAAATCGGACCCAGAGTGGCCCCGCCCACCAAATCCTCAACTACCAAACCAGCATCTGAGGGGCACCCAAGTGTGAAAGTCTTGCAGGGGCAGCCCGGGCACCATTCCAAAGCACTATCTGTAGTTCCTTCAGGAAATACCCATCTAGTTATAGTGCTTTGGAACAAAGCACTATACTGTTATTCCACCGTGGTAAACTTCTTATTCTTCTTATTATTCAGTCCGCACGTAATGCGGCCCGAACCGCTAAACTCACAGACTCCAGTGAGGTGTCATTTCGAAGCCAGCGTTCCTGAGAGGTGTGCTAAGTATTTTTCGTGTCGATCGGATTTGTAGTTTTGGCGCAATTTGCGTTTGAAAAAAGTGTCTCAATGCATTTCAATAGGGAAATTTTCCAATACGTTTATAATGGGCCTGATTTCTGAGGCAATTTCTAAAAATAACTGCCACCTGGCTGATTACCTCATTGATATGCGCAGTGAGACCCAGTTACTATGCCAACGCCTATAAACTCTACATCAGCCCACCAGGTCACAAGTTTTGTCAGATAATATCAGCTCTTAAAGTGACAGTACAGCACAATTACAAAGCACTATCTGTAGTCTTATCATTATTGCCCCGCTCACCAAATCGGACCCAGCCCACCAAATCGGACCAGAGTGCCCCCACTTGCCAAATCGGACCCAGAGTGGCGCCGCCCGCCAAATCGGACCCAGAGTGGCGCCGCCCGCCAAATCGGACCCAGAGTGGCGCCGCCCGCCAAATCGGACCCAGAGTGGCGCCGCCCGCCAAATTGGACCCAGAGTGGCGCCGCCCGCCAAATCGGACCCAGAGTGGCGCCGCCCGCCAAATCGGACCCAGAGTGCCCCCGCCCGCCAAATCGGACCCAGATTGGCGCCGCCCGCCAAGTCGGACCCAGAGTGGCGCCGCCCGCCAAGTCGGACCCAGAGTGGCGCCGCCCGTCAAATCGGACCCAGAGTGGCGCCGCCCGTCAAATCGGACCCAGAGTGGCGCCGCCCGTCAAATCGGACCCAGAGTGGCGCCCAGGGACGGCTCCAGGTTTTTGAGGGCCCCGGGCGAAAGAGTCTCAGTGGGCCCCCCCTTTAACACATACCACGATTCATGATGCCCAGATACAGCAGATAAATATAGGTAGAGTACAATGCCAGATTTCACTTCTTACATGAGTGATAGCTATTGTAAATTCTGCAGTGTATATATACAGGGCAGGAGGAGCGGTACTGTGCAGTGTATATATACAGGAGGAGCGGTACTGTACAGTGTATATATAGAGGGGAGAGGTACTGTGCAGTGTATATATACAGGAGTGGTACTGTGCAGTGTATATATACAGGAGGAGTGGTACTGTGCAGTGTATATATACAGGGCAGGAGGAGCGGTACTGTGCAGTGTATATTTACAGGAGGAGCGGTACTGTGCAGTGTATATATACAGGAGGAGCGGTACTGTGCAGTGTATATATACAGGACAGGAGGAGCGGTACTGTGCAGTGTATATATACAGGAGGAGTGGTACTGTGCAGTGTATATATACAGGACAGGAGGAGCGGTACTGTGCAGTGTATATATACAGGAGGAGTGGTGCTGTGCAGTGTATATATACAGGAGGAGTGGTACTGTGCAGTGTATATATACAGGAGGAGTGGTACTGTGCAGTGTATATATACAGGACAGGAGGAGCGGTACTGTGCAGTGTATATATACAGGAGGAGTGGTACTGTGCAGTGTATATATACAGGACAGGATGAGCGGTACTGTGCAGTGTATATATACAGGAGGAGCGGTACTGTGCAGTGTATATATACAGGGGAGAGGTACTGTACAGTGTATATATACAGGAGGAGTGGTGCTGTGCAGTGTATATATACAGGAGGAGTGGTACTGTGCAGTGTATATATACAGGAGGAGTGGTACTGTGCAGTGTATATATACAGGACAGGAGGAGCGGTACTGTGCAGTGTATATATACAGGAGGAGTGGTGCTGTGCAGTGTATATATACAGGAGGAGTGGTACTGTGCAGTGTATATATACAGGACAGGAGGAGAGGTACTGTGCGGTGTATATATACAGGAGGAGTGGTACTGTGCAGTGTATATATACAGGACAGGAGGAGTGGTACTGTGCAGTGTATATATACAGGACAGCAGGAGTGGTACTGTGCAGTGTATATATACAGCAGGAGGAGTGGTACTGTGCAGTGTATATATACAGGAGGAGTGGTACTGTGCAGTGTATATATACAGGAGGAGTGGTACTGTGCAGTGTATATATACAGGAGGAGTGGTACTGTGCAGTGTATATATACAGGACAGGAGGAGAGGTACTGTGCGGTGTATATATACAGGGGAGTGGTACTGTGCAGTGTATATACTTCAACAGCCACCCAGCCCAGGCCCCCAGCACCTGTCCTGTATATATATTATATACACTGTATCTATACAGGCTGTGCTGGGGGCCTGGGCTGGGCGGCTGCTGTAGTATATATATATATATATCAGCTGCAGCCGCCCAGCCCATGGCCGCCCCAGGTCACCCAGTCCCAGACTGTCAGAACATACAGCGATATAGCATTGCACTCACTCAGGTGCTGGTAGGAGCTCCATCTCCTCCGATAAGTTCAGCAGTGCACACAGCCAGGAGATTCAGAGCAGGAGAACTCTCCGCCCACAATGTCACACTGGCTGTGTCCTTAATTAACCCCTATGTGTGCCTGGCCCTGCACTGACAGTGAGAAGATGCTTGTGCCAGCGCAAATTGAAAGGGTAGAAAGGGTTAAAGCAGCCAGATGGCTCTATGACTGTGTGAGTGGGCCCCCCTGTCTCTTCAGGGCCCCTGCACTTGCCCTGGTAGGCCGGGTGCTGCCGCCGGCCCTGGTGGCGCCGCCCGTCAAATCGGACCCAGAGTGGCGCCGCCCGCCAAGTCGGACCCAGAGTGGCGCCGCCCGCCAAATCGGACCCACAGTGGCGCCGCCCGCCAAATCGGACCCAGAGTGGCGCCGCCCGCCAAATCGGACCCAGTGTGGCGCCGCCCGCCAAATCGGACCCCGAGTGGCGCCGCCCGCCAAATTGGACCCCGAGTGGCGCCGCCCGCCAAATCGGACCCAGAGTGGCGCCGCCCGCCAAATCGGACCCAGAGTGGCGCCGCCCGCCAAATCGGACCCAGAGTGGCGCCGCCCGCCAAATCGGACCCAGAGTGACCCGGGCCACCAACTCGGACCCAGAGTGACCCGGGCCACTAAATCGGACCCAGAGTGACCCAGCCCACCAAATCGGACCCAGAGTGACCCGGCCCACCAAATCGGACCCAGAGTGACCCGACCCACCAAATCGGACCCAGAGTGACCAGGCCCACCAAATCGGACCCAGAGTGACCCGGCCCACCAAATCGGACCCAGAGTGACCCGGCCCACCAAATCGGACCCAGAGTGACCCGGGCCACCAAATCGGACCCAGAGTGACCCGGGCCACCAAATCGGACCCAGAGTGACCCTTGCCACCAAATCGGACCCAGAGTGACCCGGGCCACCAAATCGGACCCAGAGTGACCCGGCCCACCAAATCGGACCCAGAGTGACCCGGGCCACCAAATCGGACCCAGAGTGACCCGGGCCACCAAATCGGACCCAGAGTGACCCGGGCCACCAAATCGGACCCAGAGTGACCCGGGCCACCAAATCGGACCCAGAGTGACCCGGGGCACCAAATCGGACCCAGAGTGACCCGGCCCACCAAATGGGACCCAGAGTGACCCGGGCCACCAAATGGGACCCAGAGTGACCCGGGCCACCAAATCGGACCCAGAGTGACCCGGGCCACCAAATTGGACCCAGAGTGACCCGGGCCACCAAATCGGACCCAGAGTGACCCGGGCCACCAAATCGGACCCAGAGTGACCCGGGCCACCAAATCGGACCCAGAGTGACCCGGGCCACCAAGTCGGACCCAGAGTGACCCGGGCCACCAAATCGGACCCAGAGTGGCGCCGCCCGCCAAATCGGACCCAGAGTGGCGCCGCCCGCCAAATCGGACCCCGAGTGGCGCCGCCCGCCAAATCGGACCCCGAGTGTTGCCGCCCGCCAAATCGGACCCAGAGTGGCGCCGCCCGCCAAATCGGACCCAGAGTGGCGCCGCCCGCCAAATCGGACCCAGAGTGACCCGGGCCACCAACTTGGACCCAGAGTGACCCGGGCCACCAAATTGGACCCAGAGTGACCCGGCCCGCCAAATCGGACCCAGAGTGGCGCCGCCCGCCAAATCGGACCCAGAGTGACCCGGCCAACCAAATCGGACCCAGAGTGACCCGGCCCACCAAATTGGACCCAGAGTGACCCGGCCCACCAAATCGGACCCAGAGTGACCCGGCCCACCAAATCGGACCCAGAGTGACCCGGCCCACCAAATCGGACCCAGAGTGACCCGGGCCACCAAATCGGACCCAGAGGGGCGCCGCCCGCCAAATCGGACCCAGAGTGGCGCCGCCCGCCAAATCGGACCCGGAGTGGCGCCGCCCGCCAAATCGGACCCGGAGTGGCGCCGCCCGCCAAATCGGACCCGCAGTGGCGCCGCCTGCCAAATCGGACCCAGAGTGGCGCCGCCCGCCAAATCGGACCCAGAGTGGCTACAACTACCAAAACAGCGCCTGAGGGGCACCCAAGTGTGAAAGTCTTGCTGGGGCAACCCGGGCACCATTCCAAAGCACTATCTGTAGTTCCTTCAGGAAATACCCATCTAGTTATTATTCTTCTTATTATTCAGTCCGCACGTAATGCGGCCCGAACCGCTAAACTCACAGACTCCAGTGAGGTGTCATTTCGAAGCCAGCGTTCCTGAGAGGTGTGCTAAGTATTTTTCATGTCGATCGGATTTGTAGTTTTGGCGCAATTTGCGTTTGAAAAAAGTGTCTCAATGCGTTTCAATAGGGAAATTTTCCAATACGTTTATAATGGGCCTGATTTCTGAGGCAATTTCTAAAAATAACTGCCACCTGGCTGATTAGCTCATTGATATGCGCAGTGAGACCCAGTTACTATGCCAACGCCTATAAACTCTACATCAGCCCACCAGGTCACAAGTTTTGTCAGATAATGTCCGCTCTTAAAGTGACAGTAGAGCACAATTCCAAAACACTATCTGTAGTCTTATAATTATTGCCCCGCTCACCAAATCGGACCCAGCCCACCAAATCGGACCAGAGTGCCCCCGCTTGCCAAATCGGACCCAGAGTGCCCCCGCTTGCCAAATCGGACCCAGCCCACCAAATCGGACCAGAGTGCCCCCGCTTGCCAAATCGGACCCAGAGTGCCCCCGCTTGCCAAATCGGACCCAGAGCGGCGCCGCCCGCCAAATCGGACCCAGAGTGGCGCCGCCCGCCAAAACGGACCCAGAGTGGCGCCGCCCGCCAAATCGGACCCAGAGTGGCGCCGCCCGCCAAATCGGACCCAGAGTGGCGCCGCCTGCCAAATCGGGCCCAGAGTGGCGCCGCCCGCCAAATCGGGCCCGGAGTGGCGCCGCCCGCCAAATCGGGCCCGGAGTGGCGCCGCCCGCCAAATCGGACCCGGAGTGGCGCCGCCCGCCAAATCGGACCCGGAGTGGCGCCGCCCGCCAAATCGGACCCGGAGTGGTGCCGCCCGCCAAATCGGACCCGGAGTGGCGCCGCCCGCCAAATCGGACCCAGAGTGGCGCCGCCCGCCAAATCGGACCCAGAGTGGCGCCGCCCGCCAAATCGGACCCGGAGTGGCGCCGCCCGCCAAATCGGACCCGGACTGGCGCCGCCCGCCAAATCGGACCCGGAGTGGCGCCGCCCGCCAAATCAGACCCGGAGTGGCGCCGCCCGCCAAATCGGACCCGGAGTGGCGCCGCCCGCCATATCGGACCCGAAGTGACCCCGCCCACCAAATCGGACACAGAGTGACCCCGCCCACCAATTCGGTCCCTGAGGTACCCCGCCCAGCAAATCGGTCCCTGAGGGGCCCCGCCCACCATATCGGACCCTGAGGTGCCCCGCCCACCAAATCGGACCCAGAGTGACCCCGCCCACCAAATCAAACCCAGAGTGACCCCGCCCACCAAATCGGACCCAGAGGTGCCCCGCCCACCAAATCAGACCCAGAGTGACCCCGCCCACCAAATCGGACCCAGAGTGACCCCACCCACCAAATCGGACCCAGAGTGACCCCGCCTACTAAATCGGTCCCAGAGTGACCCCGCCCACCAAATCGGACACAGAGTGACCCCGCCCACCAATTCGGTCCCTGAGGTACCCCGCCCACCAAATCGGACCCAGAGTGACCCCGCCCAGCAAATCGGACCCAGAGTGACCCCACCCAGCAAATCGGTCCCTGAGGGGCCCCGCCCACCATATCGGACCCTGAGGTGCCCCACCCACCAAATCGGACCCAGAGTGACCCCGCCCACCAAATCGGACCCAGAGTGACCCCGCCCACCAAATCGGACCCAGAGGTGCCCCGCCCACCAAATCGGACCCAGAGTGACCCCGCCCACCAAATCGGACCCAGAGTGACCCCACCCACCAAATCGGACCCAGAGTGACCCCGCCTACTAAATCGGTCCCAGAGTGACCCCGCCCACCAAATCGGACCCAGAGTGACCCCGCCCACCAAGTCGGACCCAGAGTGACCCGGCCCACCAAATCGAACCCAGAGTGACCCGGCCCACCAAATCGGACCCTGAGTGACCCCGCCCACCAAATCGGACCCAGACTGACCCCGCCCACCAAATCGGACCCAGAGTGACCCCGCCCACCAAATCGGACCCAGAGTGACCCCGCCCACCAAATCGGATCCAGAGTGGCCTCAACCCTGAGGGGCTACAACTACCAAACCAGCGCCTGAGGGGCACCCAAGTGTGAAAGTCTTGCAGGGGCAGCCCGGGCACCATTCCAAAGCACTATCTGTAGTTCCTTCAGGAAATACCCATCTAGTTCTTATTATTATTATTCAGTCCGCACGTAATGTGGCCCGAACCGCTTCACTCACAGACTCCAGTGAGGTGTCATTTCGAAGCCAGCATCCCCAAGAGGTGTGCTAAGTATTTTTCGTGTCGATCGGATTTGTAGTTTTGGCACAATTTGCGTTTGAAAATGTTTTTTCCCCTCATTGTAATGCATTTCAATAGGGAAATTTTCCCATAGGTTATAATGGCCGGGTTTCTGAGGCAATTTGAAATGTACCTGCCACCTGCCACCTGGCTGATTAGCTCATTGATATGTGCAGTCAGGCCCAGTTACTATGCCAACGCCTGCGAACTGTACATGACCACACCAGCACAGTTTTGCCAGATAATATCAGCTCTTAAAGTGATAGCACAGCACAATTTCAAAGCACTATCTGTAGTCTTATTATAATTATTGCCCCGCTCACCAAATTGGACCCAGAGTGGCGCCGCCCACCAAATCGGACCCAGAGTGGCGCCGCCCGCCAAATCGGACCCAGAGTGGCGCCGCCCGCCAAATCGGACCCAGAGTGGCGCCGCCCGCCAAATCGGACCCAGAGTGGCGCCGCCCGCCAAATCGGACCCAGAGTGGCGCCGTCTGCCAAATCGGACCCAGAGTGGCGCCGCCCGCCAAATCGGACCCAGAGTGGCGCCGCCCGCCAAATCGGACCCAGAGTGGCGCCGCCCGCCAAATCGGACCCAGAGTGGCGCCGCCCGCCAAATCGGACCCAGAGTGGCGCCGCCCGCCAAATCGGACCCAGAGTAGCGCCGCCCGCCAAATCGGACCCAGGGTGGCGCCCCCCGCCAAATCGGACCCAGAGTGGCGCCCCTCGCCAAATCGGACCCAGAGTGGCGCCGCCCGCCAAATCGGACCCAGAGTGGCGCCGCCCGCCAAATCGGACCAGAGTGGCGCCGCCCGCCAAATCGGACCCAGAATGGCGCCGCCCGCCAAATCGGACCCAGAGTGGCGCCGCCCGCCAAATCGGACCCAGAGTGGCGCCGCCCGCCAAATAGGACCCAGAGTGACCCCGCCCGCCAAATCGGACCCAGAGTGACTCCACCCGCCAAATCGGACCCAGAGTGACCCCACCCACCAAATCGGACCCAGAGTGACCCCGCCCACCAAATCGGACCCAGAGTGGCCTCAACCCTGAGGTGCTACAACTACCAAACCAGTGCCTGAGGGGCACCCAAGTGTGAAAGTCTTGCAGGGGCAGGCCGGGCACCATTCCAAAGCACTATCTGTAGTTCCTTCAGGAAATACCCATCTAGTTATATTTTGCTATTTCTTTGCAAGAAATTACTTTGGTATATTTAATTTTTGATCACTGTTTATTCTTTGTTTTTACAGTAGCAGGATTACAATTTTTAATTTTTTTCTGGACAGCTTATCAAAAAATTCAGACACATTTGAAAACCATAATAAAGCATTATGATTAGAAGTGATACATGTCTAGAGCCCATAATTCTGACAAGGAGACATCAGATGCATTTATTATTAAATTATGATAATTAACGTTAAAATAATCATGTAATAATCTTCAGTAGTGTCCTATTTTTACACAGTTGGCAACCCTGTGCAGTAGGCATGAACACACAACATCAAATCTGAAATGGTTTTTACATTTTATTTTTTTGTACAGTTCACGGTGCAGTATAATTGACACATTGGTAATATTCTGCAGGTCAATACAATTACATTGACACCCAGTTAAGAACCTTGTTTTACGTTTTACTAACTAGTTTCCTAGCAGCTATTTTATCATGAAGGCCTGCTGCACAAAGTCTCATCTTAACAGTTGTTGTAGAGATGTGTCTGCTGCTAGAACTCTGTGTGGCATTGACCTGGTCTCTAATCTGAGCTGCTGTTAACCTGCGATTTCTGAGGCTGGTGACTCGGATAAACTTATCCTCAGAAGCAGAGGTGACTCTTGGTCTTCCTTTTCCTGGGGCGGTTCTCATGTGAGCCAGTTTCTTTGTAGCGCTTGATGGCTTTTGCTACTGCACTTGGGGACACTTTCAAAGTTTGCCCAATTTTTCGGACTGACTGACCTTCATTTCTTAAAGTAATGATGGCCACTCGTTTTTCTTTACTTAGCTGCTTTTTTCTTGCCATAATACAAATTCTAACAGTCTATTCAGTAGGACTATTGGCTGTGTATCCACCAGACTTCTGCACAACTGATGGTCCCAACCCCATTTATAAGGCAAGAAATCCCACTTATTAAACCTGACAGGGTACACCTGTGAAGTGAAAACCATTCCCGGTGACTACCTCTTGAAGCTCATCAAGAGAATGCCAAGAGTGTGCAAAGCAGTCATCAAAGCAAAAGGTGGCTACTTTGAAGAGCCTAGAATATAAGACATCATTTCAGTTGTTTCACACTTTTTTGTTAAGTATAATTCCACATGTGTTAATTCATAGTTTTGATGCCTTCACTGTGAATTTACAATTTTCATAGTCCTGAAAATACAGAAACATGTTTAAATGAGGTGTGTCCAAACTTTTGGTCGGTACTGTATATATAAAAGTACAGCTTTTTGGTAATTTTTTATGGTTTCTGTGTATAGAACTATGAGGGCTTTTTTTGCATAACGAGCTGTGGTTTTTATTGGTACCATTTTGTGATGTATAATTTGAATAGCGTTGTGTGTTAATGATGTGTGTAGTTGGACCATAGGGATAGTTAGATCTAATATTTGGGACTAGCCCAGAGGGAAAGGGGCTAAGCTGCAGTGAAAGTTCCTGTCAGAGAGTGAGATGGGGCCTGGAAAGTATGGTAAATGGATCAAAAGGTCCAAGGATAGCATTGCCACATACTGTGGTGACTCTAAGTGAGAGGAGACTGAAGAAAAGAGATTGCGAGATCCGGAGTATAAGCAACTAAGAGACATGGGTCCTAGGAGAGGATGCCTGCCCATGAGTACAGCGGTGGAATTTTTCACAAAGATGGTTTCGAGTGACATTGAAAAACTGTCAACTACTAAACATAAAAAATTCAATTTAACTTTTGATCAACATAAAGCCCTGAGGGAGATGCAGAGCTGGGATGACGTGGTCTTCAAGGCGGCGGATAAGGGGGGCAATCTGGTGATATGGCCGAATGAACAATATGAGACAAAGGCCTTTAGATTGTTAAATGATATCAATTGCTATCGCAGATTGCCCTCCAATCCGCTGCCTGCATATAAGGATGAATTAGTTGATATTTTGGAAGAAGCAGTGTATGAAGGTACTATCCCCAAACAAATGTTGGAAACAGTACAAAAACTTGAACCTAAATTGCCCACCTTCTATATTATTCCAAAAATACACAAAGATCCGGTCAACCCCCCAGGAAGACCAATAGTGGCGGGAAATGATGGGCTTTGTGAGATTGTGTGTGATACTTTGGATTTCTTTTTGAAGCCATTAGTCACCAGCTTGCCCTCGTATATTAGAGACACCACGTCTGCTCTTCAAAGATTGGATAATATGCATCTAAATGCCAACATGATGATGGTTACGGCAGACGTGGAGTCCCTATATACGTCAATTAGACATAAGGATGGATTGACAGCGGTGTCATGGTTTCTAAAGATGAGTAATCTGGATACACAGTTGATAGATTTCTTACTTAGACTGCTGGAATTTATTTTGACCCACAATAGCTTCATTTTTAATAAAAAAATCTTTCTGCAAAAACAAGGGACGGCTATGGGGGCCTCCTGTGTGCCCTCTTATGCAAACCTATTCTTGGGCGCATGGGAGAGGGAAATTTTCTCCAGTAATCCTGTCTCGGGCGCAGAGAACATACATCATTGGATGCGTTACATCGATGATGTATGGTTCATCTGGGAGGGCTCGAGGCAGGATCTGGATATCCTGATGAATAAATTAAATCTCAATGATCTCAACATAAAATTGACATTTAAGGTAGGGAGAGAATTGGATTTTCTGGACATACAGATTGGGACCCTATCTAGTGGCAATCTAACAACGGAGGTTTTTGAAAACCTACAGCAACAAATACGCTGTTGCATGCATCATCATTACTCCCTAAATCCACTATTAGAGGTATACCAACGGGTCAATTTCTCAGAATAAAATGAATCTGTTCAGATGATCATTCCTTTGAACAGCAATCTAGAGAATTGAGAGAGCGGTTCAGAGACAGGGGCTATAGCAAAAAAATAATAGAAGATGGGTACCATCGGGCTAAATATACCCCTAGAAATGAATTGTTATATAGGAATAAATCCAGAGAGAGTGAAGGCGAAGGCAATATTCACCTGATCACAACCTTTAATAGCCAATGGAGAGAATTTAGTGATATAATAAAAAAACACTGGCCAATACTTTTGTCGGATGCTACCCTTAAAAAATGTCTACCACCCATACCTTTGATTACAGCCAAGAGATCAAAGAATTTGAAGGACATGTTGGTACATAGCCATTACGAACCTATTAAAAAGAATAATAGTACTTGGCTGGAGACAACTGGTTTTTATCCATGTGGACACTGTAAAAGTTGCGCAAATACAATCAAAAGCAAGGAATTTGTCAATGCAGCAGGAACTCGTACCTACTCCATTAGACATTTTATCACATGTTCTACAAAAGGGGTTGTATATAGTGCTCAGTGTCCATGTGGAAAAGTGTATATTGGTTTGACTACACATGAATTGTGGGTACGTATTAGAGAACATGTCAGAGACATCGAAGAGGGGAGCACTGTTGAGGATCCATCACTCCTTAAAACGATACCCCGTCATTTTTTCTATTTTCATAATAGCAATTCCAGCTTGCTCAAAATTAAGGGTATTGATGTCATCCAATTGGGAACTAGAGGTGGGGATTTGGCCAAAAATCTAGCCAAGTTAGAATGTAAATGGATCTATAGACTGGGCACTATAGCCCCACATGGTCTCAATGAGAGCTTTGGGTTTGGTGCTTTCTAATGAGATATACATATCTAAAATGAGCTACTATTTTAGGGGTTAGGGAGAAATATAGTTTTATTTGATCTTAATATTTTTCTTTTCATAGTTCAATAGATGTTTTCTCTTCAAATCTGCATGTTAAGTGAAGATCTGGGAGTTGACTCTATGGATGCTGCTGTCACTAAAAGCACTTTAACCGAGATGGAAATATGAAGATCACAGAATTTTTATTTCACTATTATGTCATTTTTGGTCTTGATGTCATCACTTATATGTAATTTTTATTTGCATAATTTAAATGGAAATTTTGTAAATAGTAATTTTAACCCCTTTACCCCCAAGGGTGGTTTGCACGTTAATGACCAGGCCAATTTTTACAATTCTGACCACTGTCCCTTTATAAGGTTATAACTCTGGAACGCTTCAACGGATCCCGGTGATTCTGACATTGTTTTCTCGTGACATATTGCACTTCATGATAGTGGTAAAATTTCTTTGATATTACCTGCGTTTATTTGTGAAAAAAATGGAAATTTGGCGAAAATTTTTAAAATTTCGCAATTTTCCAACTTTGAATTTTTATACAATTAAATCACAGAGATATGTCACACAAAATACTTAATAAGTAACATTTCCCACATGTCTACTTTACATCAGCACAATTTTGGAACCAACATTTTTTTTTGTTAGGGAGTTATAAGGGTTAAAATTTGACCAGCAATTTCTCCTTTTTACAACACCATTTTTTTTTAGGGACCACATCTCATTTGAAGTCATTTTGAGGGGTCTATATGATAGAAAATACCCAAGTGTGACACCATTCTAAAAACTGCACCCCTCAAGGTGCTCAAAACCACATTCAAGAAGTTTATTAACCCTTCAGGTGTTTCACAGGAATTTTTGGAATGTTTTATTTTACCAAGGGTAACAGGAGAAAATGGACCCCAAGATTTGTTGTACAATTTGTCCTGAGTACGCTGATACCCCATATGTGGGGGTAAACCACTGTTTGGGCGCATGGCAGAGCTCGGAAAGAAAGGAGCGCCATTTAACTTTTCAATGCAAAATTGACTGGAATTGACATGGGACGCCATGTTGCATTTGGAGAGCCCCTGATGTGCCTAAACATTGAAACCCCCCACAAGTGACACCATTTTGGAAAGTAGACCCCCTAAGGAACTTATCTAGATGTGTGGTGAGCACTTTGACCCACCAAGTGCTTCACAGAAGTTTATAATACAGAACCGTAAAAATAAAAAATCATATTTTTTCACAAAAATGATTTTTTCACCCCCAATTTTTTTTTCCCAAGGGTAAGAGAAGAAATTGGACCCCAAAAGTTGTTGTACAATTTGGCCTGAGTACGCTGATACCTCATATGTGGGGGTAAACCACTGTTTGGGCGCATGGCAGAGCTCGGAAGGGAAGGAGCGCCATTTGACTTTTCAATGCAAAATTGACTGGAATTGAGATGGGATGCCATCTTGCTTTTGGAGAGCCACTGATGCGCCTAAACATTGAAACCCCCCCCACAAGTGACACCATTTTGGAAAGTAGACCCCCTAAGGAACTCAACTAGATGTGTTGTGAGAGCTTTGAACTCCCAAGTGTTTCACTACAGTTTATAACGCAGAGATGTGAAAATAAAAATTCTGAAAATAAAAATTCTTTTTTTTCCAAACAAAAATTATTTTTAGCCCCGTTCTGTATTTTCCCAAGGGTAACAGGAGAAATTGGACCCCAAAAGTTGTTGTCTAATGTGTCCTGAGTACGCTGATACCCCATATGTTGGGGTAAACCCCTGTTTGTGCGCAAGGGAGAGCTCGGAAGGGAAGGAGCACTGTTTTACTTTTTCAACGCAGAATTGGCTGGAATTGAGATCGGATGCAATGTCGCATTTGGAGAGCCCCTGATGTGCTTAAACAGTGGAAACCCCCAATTCTAACTGAAACCCTAATCCAAACACACCCCTAACCCTAATCTCAACTGTAACCCTAACCACACCCCTAACCCTGACACACCCCTAACCCTAATCCCAACCCTATTCCCAACCGTAAATGTAATCCAAACCCTAACCCTAACTTTAGCCCCAACCCTAACTTTAGCCCCAACCCTAACTTTAGCCCCAACCCTAACTTTAGCCCCAACTCTAACCCTAACTGTAGCCCTAACCCTAGCCCTAACCCTAGCCCTAACACTAATGGGAAAATGGAAATAAATTTTTTTAATTTTTTTATTTTTCGTAACTAAGGGGGTGATGAAGGAGGGTTTGAATTACTATTTATAGCGCGTTTTCTAGCAGATTTTTATGATTGGCAGCCATCACACACTAAAAGACGCTTTTTATTGCAAAAAATGTTTTTTGCGTTACCACATTTTGAGTGCTATAAGTTTTCCATATTTTGGTCCACAGAGTCATGTGAGGTCTTGTTTTTTGGGGGACGAGTTGACGTTTTTATTGGTAACATTTTCGGGCACGTGACATTTTTTTATCGCTTTTTATTCCGATTTTTGCCAGGCAGAATGACCAAAAACCAGCTATTCTTGAATTTCTTTTAGGGGGGGGGGGGCGTTTATACCGTTCCTCGTTTGGTAAAATGGATACCTCATTTATATTTTTTTATGCTTTGGCGCTTTTATACGATAAAAACTATTTTATAGAAAAAATAATTACTTTTGCATGGCTTTATTCTGAGGACTATAACTTTTTTATTTTTTCACTGATGATGCTGTATGGTGGCTCTTTTTTTGCGGGACAAGATGACATTTTCAGCGGTACTATGGTTATTAATTTCCGTCTTTTTGATCGCATGTTATTCCACGTTTTGTTCGGCGGAATGATAAAGCGTTGTTTTTTGCTTCGTTTTTTTTATTTTTATTTTTACGGTGTTCACTGAAGGGGTTAACTAGTGGGACAGTTTTATAGGTCGGGTCGTTATGGACGCGGCGATACTAAATATGTGTACTTTTATTGTTTTTGTTAATTTATTTAGCTAAAGGAATATATTTATTGGAACCATATATATATTTTTTTTATTATTTATTTAGGATTTTTTTTTTTTTACACGTGATTTTTTTTTTCTGCTGTGCGCTGTGTCATATCGGCGATCTGACGTGCACAACAGGGAGGCTTCCCGGCGCCTGCTCTGAGCAGGCGCTGTGAAGCCACCTCCCTGCAGGACCCGGATGCAGCTCCGCGCCCATTTTGGATCCGGGGACTGCAGGGAGGAGATGCTCGGTACAAGGTGAGCACATCGCCTTGTACCGATCGTCTCAGGGAAGCACGCAGGGAGCCCCCTCCCTGTGCTATGCTTCCCTGTACCGCCGGAACACTGCGATCATGTTTGATCGCAGTGTGCCGGGGGTTAATGTGCCGGGGGCGGTCCGTGACCGCTCCTGGCACATAGTGCCGGATGTCAGCTGCGATAGTCAGCTGACACCCAGCCGCGCTCCGCCCGTGAGCGCGGCTAATCGCGCTGGACGTACTATTCCGTCCTTGGGAAGTAGGGCCCACCCCACATGGATGGAATAGTACGTCCAATGGCAGAAAGGGCTTAAGCACGTCTATATGTATTTATAAGTGAATTTTAATATTATTCACTTTATTCTTTATATTATTAATTTTACCTTTTGTCAATATTTGCTAAAAATGTATGGCTGGTATTGACTGACCATGTATCCAATTGTTGATGGTTCTAGCATCCTTGTAGAGATAGTTAGATGTATATTAATAACTGACAATTGGCTCAGTGGTTGTCTATGACTCCCTAATTACTGTGTTTATATATTTAGCGGTGTGGTTAAAGAGACTGGTAGCCTTTTAGTGTCCCTCACATTTGAGGTTTATTGGTTGTTAATTTTACATTGTTTTTTGTTCTATATCTTAAAGTTATTTAATAAAAAATGATTTTATGATATTTTTTGGAAATAGTGCATTTCTGTTCACTTCCTTATGGAGTATGGTGTAACGGACGGAATTAGAAGTTATGAAAAGCACTTTATGATTATTGGATCAATTTTGTTGATAAGTATAATTTGAATAGCGTTGTGTGTTAATGATGTGTGTAGTTGGACCATAGGGATAGTTATAGCTAATATTTGGGACTAGCCCAGAGGGAGAGGGGCTATGCTGCAGTGAAAGTTCCTGTCAGAGAGTGAGATGGGGCCTGGAAAGTATGGTAAATGGACCAAAAGGTCCAAGGATAGCATTGCCACATACTGGGGTGACTAAGTGAGAGGAGACTGAAGAAGAGATTGCGAGATCCGGAATATAAGCAACTAAGAAACATGGGTCCTAGGAGAGGATGCCTGCCCATGAGACCCCGAGCTGATAACGCTGGAAGGTAATGGGCCTAATGCAGGCCTGAGTAGGTAGGACAATCAAAGTGTCCTGGGCAGGAGTTCCAGAGCGTCAGCTTTATTGACCATACTGGCATGCTGAAGGGAAAAGAGGACGCGGAACTGCAGTAGTTGATACTTGTTTATCAGGACTATCGTGTTGAAGCTGGGTGGTGGTGAAGTAGTGAGAAGCAGTGGACTTAGAGAACCCTGGAGTAAACTACTGAGAAAAAAGTCATAAGACTGTGCACCCACTACCCCTTGTATATAATCCTTATCGAGTTGTTAAAGTTTATTTTTGAACGGTGGTATCCCTCATTGAACTGTGAAACATCTGGTCCTGGCAACCCCGCAACAAAGGTTACATGTGGCCTGCGTGAGCGTAATGCCTTCCCAGCACAAGTTCACACACCCAGCCGGGACCTCCACCTTCATGTAATGTGCAAGGGTGCAACAGATGATTACATCACCTACAATCTGGATTTACAATTATGCCCATTTGCGGAAAGGGATTAAAGAAGATCTGTCACCATGTTATAAATGACCAGACATTGCTCTTATTTTATTCCCACTGCTCCTGAGTATTCCTTTTTTTTTAATTCACCATACAGATCCACAAATGCTCTGCAGAATTACTCTGTGAGCAACATCCCCTTGTAAAAAAAAACATAAAAATTAGGTCTAAATGAATATAATAGAACAATATGGTGAATTTAAAATAAAAAAAAAATTGTTACTGGGTGGAGCAGCAGGAAGTAAAATATGAGTGATAACTGGCCATTTATAACCTGGAGATAGGTCCTCTTTAATGTTCGCATCTCAGATGGTAGAGAAGAGAAGGGGTTAATGTGAGCATTCCTGGTGGTGTACAGTGCAGAAGGGGATAATCAATGTTAGCAGTCTAGTGGATTACTCATCTCCACAGGCCCTAGCATTATTTATGTTCAGGTTTCTGATAATTCCCTGCATCGATTAGAGAGATCAGAGCAGGTTCACATAGAGCATCGGGAAGATGGAACTGAGCAGCTGCAAGGATCTCACCGAGTCCAGGAAGAGCAAAAATCTGAACCCATCATAGTCGGACGAGACATATTAAAATTGCTGTTGCCAGTAGAAAAAATATAAAAACAACAACAAAAAACACTGGCTCTGGCTTTCTAGTATAAATTACTGGATGAAGTTGGCTACTCACTGCTGGGTCACCACACTAGAGTGGCCATGTACAGTACATGCCTTACTCTCCAATGGCACCACCACTTCCTCCTCAGTGGCGGGTTCATCCTTTCCGTGCAGCTCATTTAGCTGTAGATCCACCAGCATTCCCGGCAGTGTCTAGTGTTTGTTAGAGCCAATGGGGTGGTTAAATATAAATTTCAATGGTGTATTTGGGTCTTGTTGTTTTTGGCTTAGACCCAGATTGTTCATGACCTTTTGCCTTTCTAGCATATACAATTAAAATCCATCTGCGATGACCTGTACTGACCATGGTGTCTTGAAGTGAAGTCTTCTTTTCATCTATTCATCAACTGTTGCTAACGCACTGCTTTATAGAAAGTGACCTGTGGACTCCGTAACTGATCCAGGTCTCTCATATTTAAAGGCTGCTTTCTCCAAACAGCAATTTTAAGATCTCTCCACAGATGTTCAATGGGATTTAGATCCGGACTCATTGCTGGCCACTTCAGAACTCTACAGTGCTTTGATTGGGGCTACTTATCAACCAACCAGACTATCCTCCAATGTCTAATTAGACTTTTTTTTTTCTTAAATAAACATGTGTAAACAAAACATGTAATTGCAATAATTTTCTGGGAAAATACTTCATTTTCTGGAACAATTTTAAGTTACCAACACTTTGGGCCACAACTATGTCATTTTGTGAGCTGCTCTAAGCCGAATTATAATCACACAAGACATCAGAATTGAATGTGCAGGAAAACAGCGAGCATGTAAAAGCCTAATGGTGCAACTTTTTTTTTTTTTAAACCCAATTTCAAAAAATAATTTGAGCCCCAACTATATGAATTTAAGTAAACAAAAAATCTTAAATAGATGCCAAGAAGTGTATAGGAGGAACAGCTGCACAGCAGTACTTGGGGGCAGCAGTGCCTTGTAATGTCAAAGAAGAAAACCAGCACAATGACAGAGACCTTGGAAGAAGCTGCACTTCTACCAAATTAGTGATCCCTAGTAATTTATGAAGTACTGTATTTTGCGGATTATAAGACGCACTGGACCATAAGACGCACCTCAAATTTTGGTAAGGAAAATAGGAATAGAAAAAAAATAAAATAAAAGTATTGGCGGTCTTATAGTCCGATTTTATGGTAGCTTACGGGGATGGCAACTGCAGTGCAACAGGGTCACAGGAGGCTGGCGGCGACAGGAGCGGGGCAATGCTGCAGGCCCCGTGCTGGGAAGAGGGGCGAGGCTGTGGGCCCTGGGCTTTCATAAAATGTCAGCAGTGAGCGAAATCCCCTCCCCATTGATTTCTCCGCAGTGGGCTTTGGGAAAATGGCCGCCGGAGGCAAAGAATGCACAGATTTGAGATTTTGGGAGCCAACAGCCTGACACCGCCAGAACCCCTGTGTTTTATAATCTGAAAAAAATATGGTTCTATTATAGATTAGCTCCAGGGTTTAAATTATTGCATCGTAGATTCTTCTCACATAAAAAAAACAAAACAAAACGTAAAACAAACTTCATTTTAATATTTATTCAAATCCTCATCAGGAAATGAACACTAAGATTAAAAAAAAAATAATAATAATAAAAGAATCACACCGCATTATGTACAAGGCTTGTGACACCACAGGAAAACGATAGATTTTCCATTAAAATAACACAATTAAATAATTTTCTGTAAACCTTAGAATCCCATAACTGAATGGCAAAGAAAGAAGGATTCCTAATGCAATACCAAATTACTTCATTTAATTCATTTTTTTTTTTTTTATAAAATGAAAAATATATAACCTATCAGTCACAATACAATTGTGGGCTCCCCGCTGAAATCCAACATGATATATTATTAAATGGGACCCTCCACTTACTATACTACAGCAGGGGGACTATGAAAAAAACCCACAACACTGTTATTTCTGATTAATCTCTGATCTTACTGAAGTCGTAACGCACAGGACGTCTTCCCATGCATCGCACATGCAGATTTTAATCACATTTTTTCTTTTTTTTAATATAATTCAATTTCTGTACATTTTTCCCCAAGGTACAATGATATGCATACATGCAAAAACAAGAAGGCTAAGAACTCCTCTGCTTCTATATACACATATATTCACAGACTGTATAGAACCCGAAATTGGGTTTCATTAAAACAATACAAAAAGGTTGACTTATGAAAAACAATATTTACAGCCATTTTCTTCTTTAAAAAAAAAAAGAGCTAACATACCGGGGCATAATTGATACATTATTTACAGTCAGATTTACATGGGAAGAAAAACACATTTGATTCTTTTTTATTAAAAAATACAATATATTTTAAAATGTTATCTCCAAATGAGCTTCTTTTTTTTTTTCTTTATTTTCTTCTTTTTTTTTTTACACAAATTTAAATATTGTTTTGCAACAGAAAAGTTTAGCAAATTTTGGTAAATGAAACAAATTTTCAATTTAAAATATTTTTCTTTCAAATTTTCTTTTAGAGAAATAAACTTTAAACAAAACAAAAAAACCCAACCCTAATTATTGATACCTTTTAGGCCAGTACATGATCACATAAGGCACCCCGATCCTATCATGGCTGACCCGGTCTAGTACATGTTCAACGATGTGAGCAGCCATCTTTTATGTAAATGTCTGCATTGTCCTTTGAGGTCCAGTATTCTGTGTTGATCAATCTCTTAACACACCTTTAATGTAGGTAAAAATCTTATGTTATTTCTGATTCTGTTTTCAATAACTCCTTCATAGGCATAAACATTTTTTAGGGGGGGGGGAGGTATATTTGTTCACTACAAATTGTTTTTATATTGAGTAGTATGGAGTAAATTACATCAGCTCCCTCTGCAAAATTAATATAATGCTATGTCTATATAGGTAAATCGAGACCTCTAAAAACAAAGCTCTGACCCCTGTAATGTTTAAAAACAATGTGTCAGCACAGAAGTATGGATGCATATTTTATAGATTAGAGGGGGTGTCCATGCTTGGCGGTGCAAGTCTGCAGTCACTCTAGTGAGCTATCAGGATTCTTCTATGCTAGGAACAGGTGGGCGTGTGACAAGTATGCAATTTTCATACATGAAGTCACATGCCAACTAGACGTACGTGGCCTCACTCAATGCCAGTGATTTGAGCGAGACTGGACATGTCTAGTTGGAATGTGGCGGGAAGTATGCAAATCCTATACTTGCAGTCATGAGCCTGCCTGTTTCCGACACCAAAGAAACCTGACATTGAGCAGTGGTTGAACCCTTTAAAAAAACTAATTGATATTTATGGTTCGGGATCAGCGACTCAACTTGCACTGCCTTAATATCCAGTTCGCTCCTCATCGGCAGCCAATACTCTGCATTCGGCATCCTCAGCTCAGCATCCTACAAGGCCCTACAACATCACGACATAGAGGCACAATGTAAGTTAAGGTGGCTAAGCATGATGCAAAGTCATCACTTTCGAGGGTCTTCGTAAACACCAGGAGGGCCAAGATGCCAGGTGCAGAACTGAAGACTGGCCACCAAGAAGGACAAGACTGTATGCCGGACCACGGCAGTGGAAATAAAATTGCTCATCTCTACTTATCGGTTTTTATAACTTTCCATTTATTTTACATTGATGAGCAGGCTTGAGATCAATAAGAACACATCGGGGAAAAAAAACTTTTAACCCTGTGATTTCCATAAAATATTATATAATAATATAATAATTCAGATGTAAATACTTCGGTAATTGAATTCCAAATACCGATATATATACCTTGCATGACTATGCACTGACCAAAAACGTTCACGAATGTACTCATATGCATGACTGTATTAGGGCTCAGCACAACCTCCGATAATGCCAATAAAGCCTGGTGTATATCTTTTATACTGTGCCTGATGGAGATGCCTAATGATGGCACATTGGGTGCATATTTTTCGTTATATGGAGCCATAGAGACTTTGTATGCCTTTGAGCACTGGTGGTATGTGCATTAAACATTAACATGCACCGACAATTTTGTGCATGAGAACTTAAATAACAAAATTATCTTTAAAACTTAATAGTTTTGATTTTTTTTCCCCAGAATTTTTCATCTTAAAACACAAAAATTAATTTGTTTCATTTGCTAGAAAAAAAAATTGCAATTTTTGAAAATAAAAAAAAGATACATTAATAGTGAAATTTATCCATTTAAAAAAAGACAGCAAAATAACATTTTTCTGAATGTCTCACCCCACATATCGCTTTTATATACATACACAGCATATACAGTAACTATATACATATTTTAGGCACACAACAAGTGAGGGCATGTCACATAGATAGTCATGTAGTAAAATGGTATTTTCAGTATTTAACATGTAAACTTTGTTAGCTGCCTCTTAAAGAAGTAAATAACTAAAAAAAAAAAAAAAGTGTGTATATATTAAATCATCAATTAGTTGAATATTCACATGGGCTGTAACTAAAGCGCCAGATGTATCATATGTGTGTAATTGTAGAAGATGTGGAGCGCTGGTCTGGAGATGAATGCAAAATTTTGGGCAGACTAAACAAGATGTTTAAAAGATATTCACTCGTAAAATAGCGTAAGATTAAGAAAAATCAGATATTAAACTTTAGCTTCACATAATTTCAATAAATGCTGTTTTTGAAATTACGTGAAGCTAGAGATGCATTATCAATAACAGCATGGTCAGCTGTAACCGTCATTTTAATTTTTAATTCATAAATTAGTACACATGAAAATGAGAAACTTCGTGATATAGCTTATCAGAGAGATCGGCTTCTTTCTCCTCCAGGATTGATCCTTTCACTCAATTCATGGATGAAATCTGTATTCAGTGAACATAGATTTTCCCATTAATGAGATAGGAGAGGACAGTTAGTGATTTACAATGCTATGGAAAGACGGTTACAGTTTTCCATAGAACTTTATGAGCACCAACTGTCATCTCGTAGCTCAGTAAGAGAATGAAGCAGATTTCTCTAACAAGATATATTACAAAATTTCTTATATTTACCTGTACTATAGATTCAGGAAACAGACTATTAAAACGACGGTTAGTCTTTAATATAACCCATTATTGATGAGTGAACGTGCTGGGATAAGGTGTTATCTGAGCATGCTTGAGTGCTAACCGAGTGTCTTGGCGTGCTCAAAAAATATGTTAGAGTCCCTGCGGCTGTTCGACAGTCACAACATATGCAGGGATTTCCTGTTTATTAGGTAATCCGAACATATTTTTCAAGCTGAAGACACTCCTGAGCATGCTCGGATAATGCTCATCAATTTCCTGTACATAGTAGGCTGTAGGTCTATAACAGAAGAATTGTCCGAAATGTATTCTTTCTCTAGAAGGTTAATTGAAATAATAGTTTGTAATTGAAAAAAAAAATGAAATATTTGATAACAATCAAACAGTATGAGACATTGGGTGATGCTTAACCGAATGGATTTTGCACCTAATTTTAATTCTGGTTTGTTAAACAGTTGTCCGGCCAATATTTTTTTTTTTTAAAGGGGGTCAGAATGGCTAAAAAAAAGAATTTCAACAGAACGTAGAAACCTCACCGATCCCGGTCACTGCTGTCTTCCACTACCTCTGCCTCTGCTGATCGCTACTTCATGGTCAGTCTCTACACACAGGAAAAGACTGCTCAGCCAATCAGTGCCTGAGGCGGGTCACTGCTATCAAAGTGATTGGCTGAGCAGTCATTTCCTGTGTGTAGAGACTGACCATGAAGTAGAGATCAGCAGGGGCAGAGGTAGTGGAAGACAGCAGTAAAGGGACCAGGAAGTAAAGACCAGAAGGGAACGGGGCTATACTCATTTCCATCAAAAGTACCGTCTTCTACTGTGACCTATAAAACTTGATACCTATAGAACTCATTTAAAGGGGTCATCTGGTGCTACTCACTTCCGCAATGGAGTTGAGTGATGACGATGACATTATGACCTTCTGACATTCTAATGAGCAGGACATGGTCATGACATCTGCCGATTATACAAGCATCTCGGCAGATGTATGCAGTTGTAATGTCATTGGCACCACTCACCTCTAATGTGCAAGTGAATTACCCTGGAAAATCCCCTTAAGATAAGCGTTCTCTTTAACCTCCAGAACCTCTCCTGATCTATAAATGGAAGGGTGCCATAGCTCATTCCTTGCTAATCCAGGCACAATGACACCTGACATGCCACTATCCCTGGTAGTGTAGCACAGCTCAATTTAAGTTAGTAGGGCAAAGCTGCAGCACCAGGCATGGACACACCAGTTATGGCAGTGCCTTAATAACCATTGAGGGGGCAGTACATGTATGTTCCACAAACACGATTTAAACAAAATGTGTCAAATCCCTTTAAAGGGGTTGTCCAGCCTTAGGCTACAAGTCAGTAGTTGTCATTCTATGGGACTGCAGACTTGAGACGTCACATTGTGCACAGTGAGGATTCTCTTGTGCAAGGAGTGGGTGGTCAATGTGACCACAAGTCTGCGATTTGCAAACTTCGGTCGACACATTCACACTAGACTGTATCCAGCCTCGCTCAATACACTTGCATTGAACAAGGCTGAGAATGTCTAGTCGGCATGTAACCGAATGGACACGAGTCGCCGCTCCCGGCACCCGAGAATCCTCACAGCGCACAGTGTCTGTGATGTGAGGATCCACAAGTCTGCAGTCACATAGAGTGATTGGAGACTTGTTGATTAAGACCAGAAAACAATAGTGATGAACGAATATACTCGTTACTCGAGATTTCTCGAGCACGCGCGGGAGTCCTCCGAGTATTTTTTAGTGCTCGGAGATTTAGTTTTTCTTGCCGCAGCTGAATGATTTACATCTGTTAGCCAGCATAAGTACATGTGGGGGTTGCCTGGTTGCTAGGGAATCTCCACATGTACTTATGCTGGCTAACAGATGTAAATCATTCAGCTGCGGCAAGAAAAACAAACTCCGAGCACTAAAAAATACTCTGAGGACCCCCTAGCGTGCTCGAGAAATCTCGAGTAACAAGTATATTCGCTCATCACTAGAAAACAACTTTAATGTAAATGTGTTCTATGTAAATTAAAAAATGTAAAATATAAGGGATTTAAAAAAATTAAAAAAATACATTTATGTAGAAACAGTAACAATTTTAATAATCAATCAATATAAAAAGATACCAATATTAATGGTCAAAATAAAATGTCAAAATGGATTTTCACAGAAATGAGGTGCTGTCACAGTGTTCTCCTTGTATAAATGGAAAGTCATGTGTAAATTCAAGCGTCAATGTTGTTACCTTGGGAAAAGACTTAAAGTATTCCATTTACCACCGGGTTACACCGCTGTGACCTTGTGGTAACCAGTCAGGTTCACTGTGCTTGCTGCATTGATTTTACATTATAGACAAACTGCCAGGAGCATATAGATGTCCAAAAGAAAAGATTCAGAATAAAAAAAACATTCTGTTCTCGTCACCATCTGGTCACTTATGTGCTTAAAAAATACTGAGAAAGCTTAAATGTTACTTTTGGATATTTTGATACTGGAAATATCCCAAGATATTTATTGTAAAAAAAAACAAACAAAAAAAAAAACTGCATCAATAAAATGTCATTATTATTTGGAGGATGTTTTCTAGTAAATAAATTGTGTATTTTTGAAGGGCAATGAGTTACAAGTGTAATGTAATAGTTTACCCGTAATAAAAGTATTCCATACCAAAAAAAGTCACTGATTGCCCTTTTTTTTTTTTTTCAAGTTCACCCATTTTACCAGAATATTTTTTTAAAATTGCTGACATTGTTCTTAACAAGTATTATAAGCCGAAACACCTAGCTGCTAAATTAGGAGCAAAATAAGATATTAAAAGGTATAAAAAGAAGAAGTTTTAATAACAATACGTGTACATTTACCAGGACCACAAGCAAGATCAACCTAAGTTTATAAAATAACATGTCCATAAGATCATGCCATTTATTAAGTCATGCATGATACAATGAAAAAAAAAATATTATTTTCTTTTAATTTGAAGCAATCTGTTACAATTTTTTTTAATCATTTTATTCAGGCTCCTTTTTTATTGTAAGCATATCGAGAAGCCCGTATTTACTGCTATTGGAATTGTACAAAGAGTTATTTACAACGTTGGGCGGTTTGGTGAACGCAATCCTGTTTGTTCCTCTACTATGGGCCGATTCTCTTTTAAATGTCATCTCGGCCGCTTGACCCAACAGTGACTCAGTCCAGCTGGTTCGATCTCGGAAGTCCTGACTAGCGGCCGTTTGTGCCCCCTTTTGTAGCATGTAGTACAATATTGGATTGGTCTTTGTCAGTCTAGGAGAATCTTTACCAAAGTCAGTTTTATCCATATCTGTGATAACCCATTTAATGGGACCTTTATCATTGGGGGGAGGGCACATATTCATATGTCCGGAATCAGTCCGTGGTGGGTTATTTCTTAAAATATCCGGGGAAGAATGAGGAGAGTTCTTTAAAGGAGAAGGATATTGAAATGACATTTGACCTAAGTTATTGTGGTGAGAATGCTGTCCCATAAACATATTGAGAGAAGGAAGCATAAATTCAGAGTTTCCTGTCAAGTTACTTCTGTTTCCTCTTAGAAGTTCATCAACTGGCATATTGTTCCTATGCTGAGAGTCCCTGACACAATTTTCTGAAAGCAATAATTGTTTTAACACATTAAAACCTTTACTCTCTCTTGACCAACTCACGTTTTTATTTCCATTCATTGAATTTTGACTCGGAAGGTTCTTGATATCATGATCGGTCTTTGTGCCACTGACTTTGTCTTCATGAAGAAAAGGTATCTCGCCTAAAGATGGTGACGTGCAGAATTGCAAGTTTCCAGCCTCTGGCGAATTCATTTTTGCTATTTTTACTTGGCTTTCTACAGGGTCGTTATGGTGCATTTTTCTTTTTTTAGGCACAATACAAGATATTTTTGAACCTATCTGCTTGGATTCAGGATTATTCAGTTTATTATTTACCTCCAGATCACCGGTATCATATCCTTCATGGTTCTGACGTAGCAAACGACTTAAAAGGCCATTTTTTGAAAGGGAAAAGTCATGTGGAGATGAGTGTGGAGATCTGACATCCTCTGGAGCTGGTCTTGCGGTTTTGTGCAATGAGGCAGCTATGGGGCTTGGAGCACTTGCCTCCTGGTCGGCACGGATGTTATCCTCCGGTTCTTTTTTAACTCTGAAAGCCACAACATGCTCACTTGGAGACCTTTCAGTCCTGTCTGTGTTAATTTCATCTTTTATTGGTTTCTGCACTTTTTCATTTTTGCATTTGTTGTTAGGTGTGGCTAGCAGCAGTTGAAGGACAGTGCGTCGCTCTAGAAGGTTTTCAATTTCAGAGCCAGAAAACGTAGAATCCACTGGAGTAGACGGACTACTAAATCCTCTACCTTCTTCGTAAGTCCGTGGTTGATTTGTAACAAGAGGACTGTTCAGTCTTTCAATCAACCCTAAAGATTTCGGATTTGCCGGGCCTATTGGTTTTGATTGCACCTGTTCATTGGGAGCAGAAGCTGGCATTCCACATTGAGCTAAATTCTGTAACAACTTGCTAGCACTGAAAGGTGCATTTTGTGCTGTATTTTCATTGGCTAGTGGAATAGTTGTTTGTAGTCCTTTGTTTCTGGTAAGCTCTATTAGATGATTTGATGCTGGATTTATGACCCTTTCTGGTTGGATGTGGTTTACGAATGAAGTGAACGGAGGCTTGACGGGAAATGGCGGGTTCACTAGGTTCATTGGGGATTCTGATTTTGAAGACGAGTGCAAAGAAAGTGCATTTAATGGAGAGGTATTGTGTAATCTTGGGCTTTCTGAGAGAGGACCAGGTGATGAGAAACTAAACTTTGACAAATCTGTAGCTTTCTGTGGGGTCTGGAGATCTTCAATTGTTGATGGGACATCTTCAGTTTTATGTCCGAGCAATAGTTGTAACAGTGTTACTTTCTGATATGGTTTTAGAGTAGAGTCCATGGATAGGTCTTTATTTCCTTTGCCGATTTCAATTTCACTGAGTTTCGGATCCCAGTTGTGAAGCAACGATTCAGTTAAATTTTCAATAGAACCTGCAGAATGTAACATCTTGGGCCTATCTGCTCTATTCTTAAAGGACAAATCTATAGGTACGCAGTTGGAGTGAGTGCTTTCATCATCACTGCTTTCTTCTTCAGTAAAGCTAGGATTGTTATCTGAACAATCATCTGTAGTTGTAGGTGTTGCACTTCCTTCCAATGCAGTATATATATCATTGTGTGGTAGTTTTTTTCCAACACTAGCCCCATTTTGGCTCTTCAGAAGATGCAAAAGTAAACTGTTGTTGGGCGATGGCTTTCCATGGGTCCTTTCCAACTGATTCTTATACCCAACTGTTTTCAGAGGAGAATTTGGAACACCAAGCGTGTTTGGAAAAGGAGAAATGTTGCCTGCATTAGTTAAACCATTGGTTACTGTCCTTGTGTGATTATTGAGACTAGCTGGCACATTCGACGACAAGTGAAGTCGGCCAAGATCTTTTTCCGAACTCTCCTTCAATCTCGCCATTGCTGCCAGCCTTTCACTTGCTAACTGACTTGCGCTCTGTGCTTTGAGGGCATGTTCCCTGGAGTACTGCTGCAAGTGTGCTTCACTGGAAAGCAGGAGAGCAAGTTGACTACAGGCCACACTTGGTTTAGGCGAAGCGGTGGGACTTGACCTTTTCTCCACCATATTAGCAACAGCTTGAAGTCTCGCAGCACATGAAATTGGCTCACCAACCACTTTAGTGCTACTTTGTGCTGAAAGAGAAGGTTCAACAAACTTTTCCTGAACTGAACTTTTAGCCAGACCGGTCAAGTTACTGTCCACTGTATTATCTTTTGATCTGCTTTTGTTTAAGAGAGTCTTTAGGTGATTTGAAGCCAAGCCATAGCATTGGTTATCCTTTTCATCCAGTTTTCCCTGCTGGTTAAGTGCAAATCCTTGGTCTTTAAGACTTTGTTTAATCTGTTGAGTCAGTGCAACGCTCTGCAGCCTGGAGCTAAATGACTGCAGCAAAGAAGCTAGCAGCGTGCTATCTTGTTTCCCTTTTGGAACATTTTCAACCATTCCAGCTAAGAGAGATTCATTTTTGCCATTTCCATTGATAGAATCAGATAAACGCCTTCTCTTTGCAGCATGCCAGTCCTCTGAAGACTGCAAGAGTCTAGCCTTCTTGAGATGCAACATGCCAGATGACTGACTGCCGTTGTGCACTGGGACATTATTCTTACAGTTCGTAAAAACATTCCCAGAAATGTTAAAGTTGTCATCAGCTTTTACACGGCTTGAGAGTTTGTCAACCGCTGTTATAGAGCCGCCCGCCGCCTGATGCATTAGTAATCCTTCTAGATACGTTAAAACAATGGGATCCTGTTGCATTTCAGAGCTAAGCTCTTCTCCATGAGTCATGTTCAACAAACGTATGCGTAGAAGCTCTGTCTTTACCTACTTTAGAGAACACTGAAGACTTGGGTCTAAAATTTCAGAGATGTCTATGTTCTTTTAAATCATTTCCAGAATATTTTCCAAGCAGATGTCCTCTGAAGAATCTTTTGCCAAGAATATGAATGTTCCATCAAATTAGTGTTGAGGCAGCATGTTGAAATGGTGTGCATCAATCTGTCCGAATTCTGCTCACATAAGACAATTGTCTCAGTTTATCCATGGAAACCGGCCTTTAATTCTTCTATTTGCAATTACCTTAAAATCAGAAAGAGAAAAGAAAATACATGTAAGTACTAAAATATCAAAAATACAGCAGAAAGAACTTTTTTTTTACTGGACCTACTACTATTTAAACCAATCAAAAAAGTAAAAATACAAACGATACTTTATTTTCTAAATTCAATGACATAGTGAACTTCTTTAAGGTTAAAGTACATAAACACCTAGCGGGTACATACAACCACCCATATGCCGCCATGTTTTTAATTGGCACCCTCCAAGGAAAACATTGATGGCAAATATTTAGCATTTGATGAAATGTAGTTAAGCTGTAATACCCTACACTACCAGCTTACTTGTGCAGCGCTCTCTATCTCTAACGCAGCAGGAAGTCACAGCACTCAATAACCAAATCAGCAGAAAAATTACTTGCAGTCAATCAATTTCATGCATATCAAACTAATCCTTGTTTAAAATTGATCGGTCACGAGATTTCTACTCCTATCAAAGTTTTTTATCCTCTTAATACATTGCCGTCATCATATTACATAGCACTGTGCACTTACAATTGCTCATTTTGCCTTTCTACCCAGCTAATTCTTCTCTTTTCCATTAGGTCTATGCCATCATGTGAATAAAGAGAACCTCTCACCAGAAAAAAAATGCTATTAACTTGCAGGTACTGGGTTAATCTGCAAGTTAATAGTGATATTATTCTGGCTGGCATCTGCACTTAGCCTAACTCTGCGGGGAGAAAGTGAACTTTATTCCCCCCTTCCCGGCAGCATTCAGTTTCAGTCACTGGGGTGGCGCTGTTGCTGATTCAGTCACCACTTTGAGAATACAGAGTGGCTGCTGTAATCGTGCCCCCAGATCTGACTGACAGCCGACCCCAATGCCAGGGGCACGCTAACAGCCACAGCTCTGTATTCTTAGAGTGGTGACTGAACCAGCGCCGGCACCTCCCCTGTGACCATGTCCGGGTTGGGGGTGTGGTTTCAGTCAAGGGGGCGGCACTAGCGCTGGTTCAGTCACTGCTCTAAGTATACAGAGCCACGGCTGTAACGACACCCCCGGCCCCGACTGACACTTGCTCTGCATTAGGGCCGGCTGAGAGTCAGTGCTGGGGGCGCAGTTACAGCTGCCGCTCTCTATACACAGAGCGGTGACTGAACCAGCGCCGGCCCCATGACTGAGACAGGAACGCTGCAGGGGAGAATAGAGTTAACTTTCTCCCCGCAGCGTTCAGCTAAGGGCAGGCACCGGTCAGGTTAATAACGCTATTAACCTGCAGATTAACTCTATAGCTGCAGGTTAGTAGTGTTTTTTCTGGTGACAAGTTCCCTTTCAAACTAACAGAATCCTTCTAAGCTTCATGTGGAAACTGGAAGTCTATTTTCCCTGTATAAGTTATAAGTCACTGCAAATGTCCGTGGCGAGGGGGAGAAGGAGCAACTGGGCCAGGGGTGAAGAGGGGAATGATTTATGCAGGGACATGAGACTTCCTGTTTCTACAAAGAGAAAAGAGAAGAATTAGCTGGGTAGAAAGGCAAAATGAGCAATTGTGCACAGTGCTGTATAATATGATGGCTGCAATATATTAAGGGGATAAAAACTTTGATGGGAGGAGTGCTTCTGTTGGTGTGCTCATCATATTGGTAAGTTAAAGGGAGTCTTGGAGACTGCCTAGACATTCCTATAGAGGATCTGACCTATGACCCCAGCGGTGGTCACAAACCGACAGGAATGGGTCATCGGAGCGCGCCGGCAGCTGTTGTGTGTGCGCCTTTGAAAACGGCTGCGGTCATCCAGTGTCAGTGCGGAGGCGCAGACAGGAGATGCAAGTTAATTAATGAGGAGTATTGGCGTTATTATGCAAATAGGAGGGTGTAGCGGTGCACCAAGGCATAGGCCACGCCAGGACTGGATTGAAACGCCCTCATTTGCATATCGAATTGAAAGTTGATTTTTAATTAACTATAAGGTTAAGCTGTACTTGCCTAGTATGATTTAAACAGGGGCTAGTTCCCCTACTCAGACCAGACGTTTAGGCAGTTTAAATGCCATTTTCAGGGAGAAACTCCCTTTAAGGATAGGGCATCACTGTTTTAGTCCTAGAAAACCTTATAATTGGAAACAAATATTACAATGTAGATATTTGCATTAATAAGGTATCCTGAAAACAGGATAAACACTACACATCCCACTCAAATCAACCTTAAAAATAGATGTTGCACAGGGTAAGCCCACAACTGCAATGTCAAGGTCATAGACTAGCAAGTAAGATTACCATCAGGACTGATGTAACAGCTGGCATTTGATCCAGGCTCCTGGGGTTTAGAATACACTTAACATACACACACTCAATTCACGCATACTGTACATCGTATCACAAGTGTTTAGCACGCTTAAGAGCGGGGAAATATTTAGCCTTGCATGACATCCTGCCTAAACCAATGGAAATACAGCAACCAAAGGGGAAAAAAAAGCTCTAGCAAAAGTTACAAGAAACCATGTCCGTCATGGCATTACTCAGATTAACACTTACTAGCATCGAAAGGCTAAAAATATATAAATTTAACCTGCCTTATAAATAAAAAAAAGGTCAAAGCTCCTAACAATTACAAGTAATTGTTGGTCCCACAATGCCTTTTAATTGTTTAGCTGACAGTACTCCTGACTATTAGCACTGCTGGGTCGCTGGTGGGAATTGTGAGCTCCTGATGCTGCTTTTTTGAGACAGATTTGCCTTTACAGCATCAAAGGAGTAAAGTAGCCCTGAAGCTGGCCGGGATCAGGAGCTGAGTGTGCTCAAGGCATCCTAGCCAGCCTCAGTGCAGCGCTTACAAGCTGAATATAAGAATGGGGTTCTGTGTCTCCACATTGAATAAAGTGGGAGCTGACCAAGCATTCTATCAATCGAAGTAGCGAAGTGCAGCTCTAGGGTATCTCCATCAGTCATATGGATTGTAAATGGAGTGGCACTACAAAACCGGGAACAAGGGAGTCCTGTTCTCATGGTCAATGGGACCAATAGAGAACTTATAGTGATCATGCATCTTGTGGATAGGTGACAAGTTGTGAACGTGGAACAACCCCTTTAACTTTGACTAATCAATTAATCAGCGCTATATTTTCAGCCTAGGTAGATTAAAACGAGCTCTATAAAAGGGGCAACCAACTATGATGCACCATATATACTACTGGCATAACCTACTGTGGAACTTTGCCCCTTAAAGGAAATCTGTCACCAGGTTTTTGCCACCTAATATGAGAGCAGCATAATGTAGAGATGGAGACCCTGATTCCAGCGATGTGTCACTTTCTGGGCTGCTTGTTGTAGTTCTGAAAATCTCATACTGATAGAATAGTGATTTTCTCACTAGACGACTATTAAACCTGCAGCCAGGTAGTCCTCCATATTTATAAGTTCTGTATCACTCCGCCCCCATCAATGATTGGTAGTGTATACTGAAAGCTGCCAATCAGTGGTGGGGGCGGGACATACAGAGCTCAGCATTCAGAGAACTGCTAGATCTATAGTAGATAAAACAGGGATACTATCAAGACTAAAGCAAGCAGTAAAGTAAGTGACACATCACTGGAATCAGGGTCAGTGCACCTACATCATGTTGCTCTTAGATGGGGGTAGCAAAAATCTGGTGACAGATTCCCTTTAAGGCCACAGAACCCAATTGTGACTGCAACCATTGTAGCACTAGCACCCCATAGTTATTGTTTATATAAAGGTTATTTGTGCAGTTGGCTAGGTACAAGGGTTCTCACAGGCATTTTTGTTTATAAAATATGTGGCAGGTCTCAATTGCCAATGAGAACCACACAGTTAATTTCCCGTAGAGTAAGAAAAAGGGATGACTTCTTGGTTATGGATTATACTTTTCCCTTTACACCAAGTCTTTCTGGCTCACTGGATGTGAACCTATTGATTGATGGAAGAATAAAGCCAGGGCTGCCTCCTCGTGTACAGTAATTGATGCCACACAGAAATTCCGGAAAACAGATCGGCTTTTCTCACTGTGACTGGTTTCTGGAAGAATGTAATTGTCAAGTTCTTGTAATTATTTCTGGAAAAAAAAAAACTCTCTCGTCAACAATTGCAAACTTTTCTAATAATCCTGAAGTCTCCACCGCAGCAAATACAACAGGAAATTCAATTTCTTCCCCTTTTTCAATAAAAATCACGTAAATCCCTGGAGTTACCGTAATGTGGAGCCTCTGCCCAATGTCTGATTCACTGCTACTGGGGAATCGTTACAAGCACAGTATGTAATTAACAATGATTGCAAATAATTATTTAGCCTTTCCCTTGTGTAATGCTAGGTTTCCACAACACTACACCTGTACGTTCAGCATATATGCCATATGAATCTCCTGAGTCTACTGTGGCCATACACGAGGCCATACAGTCTAAGATGCCCATGGACGAGGCCATACAGTCTAATATGCCCATACACAAGGCCATACAGTCTAATATGCCCATACGCAAGACCATACAGTCTAATGTGGCCATACACGATGCCATACAGTCTAAGATGCCCATGCACGAGGCCATGCAGTCTAATATGCCCATACACAATGCCATAAAGTCTAATGTGCCCATTCACAAGGCCATACAGTCTAATGTGGCTATTCCCGAGACCATACAGTCTAAGGTGCCCTTACACAATGCCATAAAGTCTAATATGCCCATACACAATGCCATAAAGTCTAATGTGCCCATACACAATGCCATAAAGTCTAATATGCCCATTCACAAGGCCATACAGTCTAATGTGCCCATACACAAGGCCATACAGTCTAATGTGCCCATACACAAGGCACAAGGCCATAAAGTCTAATGTGCCCATGAATGTAGTCGTACAGTCTAATGTGACCATACACAATGCCATAGTCTAATGTGCCCATACACATGGCCATACAGTTTAATGTGCCCATATACAAGGCCATACAGTCTAATGTGCCCGTATACAAGGCCATACTTTCTAATTTGCCCATATATAAGGCCATAAAGTCTAATGTGCCCATACACGTGGCCATACAGTCTAATGTGCCCTTACACAAGGCCATAAAGTCTAATGTGCCCATACATGTGGCTGTACAGTCTAATTTGCCCATACAAAATGCCATACAGTCTAATGTGCCCATACACAAGGCCATACAGTGTAATGTTCCCATACACGTGGCAATACAGTCTAATATGCCCACACACAAGGCAATAAAGTCTAATGTGCTCATATAAAGGCCATACAGTCAAAGGTGCCCATATACTAGGTCATACAGTCTAATGTGAATATACACAAGACCATACAGTCTAATGTACCCATACACAAGACCATATAGTCTAAAGTCCTCATACAGTCATGGCCAAAAGTATTCACACCCCTGCAATTCTGTTAGATAATACTCAGTTTCTTCCTGAAAATGATTGCAAACACAAATTCTTTGGTATTATTATCTTCATTTAATTTGTCTTACATGAAAAAACACAAAAAGAATTGTCCTAAAGCCAAACTGGAAATAATTCCACACCAAACATAAAAAAGGGGGTGGACAAAAGTATTGGCGCTGTTTGAAAAATCATGTGATACTTCTCTAATTTGTGTAATTAACAGCACCTGTAACTTACCTGTGGCACCTAACAGCTGTTGGCAATAACTAAATCACACTTGCAGCCAGTTGACATGGATTAAAGTTGACTCAACCTCTGTCCTGTGTCCTTGTGTGTACCACATTGAGCATGGAGAAAAGAAAGAAGACCAAAGAACTGTCTGAGGACCTGAGAAACCAAATTGTGAGGAAGCATGAGCACTCTCAAGGCTACAAGTCCATCTCCAAAGACCTGAATGTTCCTGTGTCTATCGTGTGCAGTGTCATCAAGAAGTTTAAAGCCCATGGCTCTGTGGCTAACCTCCCTAGATGTGGACGGAAAAGAAAAATTGACAAGAGATTTCAACGCAAGATTGTGCGGATGTTGGATAAAGAACCTCGACTAACATCCAAACAAGTTCAAGCTGCCCTGCAGTCCGATGGTACAACAGTGTCAACCCGTACTATCCGTCGGCATCTGAATGAAAAGGACTGTGTGGTAGGAGACCCAGGAAGACCCCACTTCTTACACCGATAAAATAAAAAAGCCAGGCTGGAGTTTGCCAAAACTTCCCTGAAAAAGCCTAAAATGTTTTGGAAGAATGTTCTCTGGTCAGATGAGACAAAAGTAGAGCTTTTTGGGCAAAGGCATCAACATAGAGTTTACAGGAGAAAAAAAGAGGCATTCAAAGAAAAGAACACGGTCCCTACAGTCAAACATGGCGGAGGATCCCTGATGTTTTGGGGTTGCTTTGCTGCCTCTGGCAGTGGACTGCTTGACCGTGTGCATGGCATTATGAAGTCTGAAGACTACCAACAAATTTTGCAGCATAATGTAGGGCCCAGTGTGAGAAAGCTGGGTCTCCCTCAGAGGTCATGGGTCTTCCAGCAGGACAATGACCCAAAACACACTTCAAAAAGCACTAGAAAATGGTTTAAGAGAAAGCACTGGAGACTTCTAAGGTGGCCAGCAATGAGTCCAGACCTGAATCCCATAGAACACCTGTGGAGAGATCTAAAAATGGCAGTTTGGAGAAGGCACCCTTCAAATATCAGGGACCTGGAGCAGTTTGCCAAAGAAGACTGGTCTAAAATTCCAGCAGAGCATTGTAAGAAACTCATTGATGGTTATCGGAAGCGGTTGGTTGCAGTTATTTTGGCTAAAGGTTGTGCAACCAAGTATTAGGCTGAGGGTGCCAATACTTTTGTCTGGCCCATTTTTGAAGTTTTGTGTGAAATGATCAATGTTTTGCTTTTTGCTTCCTTCTCTTTTGTGTTTTTTTATTTAAGACAAATTAAATAAAGATAATACCAAAGAATTTGTGTTTGCAATCATTTTCAGGAAGAAACTGAGTATTATCTGACAGAATTTCAGGGGTGTGAATACTTTTGGCCATGACTGTACATGGGGCCATTCAGTCTAAGGGGCTCATGCACTAGGCCATGCAGTCTAATGTGCCTATACAATCGTGCCCATATATGAGGCCATACAGTCTAAAGTGCCAATACACAAGGCAGGTAATACAGTCTAAGGTGCCCATACACCAGGAAATCCTTTTGACTGTTTTGCAGTCAGAATTGTCCAGAAATAAGATCACAACTGGAAAGGAACAACTTTCCCCTTGTACCGTGTAATGTTTGGCCACCTAAGCAGAAGTGGCTGAAGTACCCACAGCTTCAGCAATGGATGGAGCAAATGATGACAAATCTTCTTGCTGTCACTTTTGTTTTATTAATAGTTGAGAAGACATTGAATAAGCACAAATCTATAGAGATATTAACACTACGCTGCCTATGAAAACAAAAGAACAAAAATAGAGCACTGAAGATGACAAATAACCCATATCATTGTACATACATAGGTACCACTGTGTCATGCAGGGTTTACGGTCATACAAAGAGCAGAATCTTCATTCTCACTACTTCAAGTGCTATATTGGAGAAATAGGAATCAGCGCTCCTTAGATCAGCAGCAAGTGATATAACAGTCATTAATTATCAGTCGTATGGCTCATGCAGATGAACGTAATTTAGGTCCGAGTGCAATCCGTTGTTTTAATGAACCAATGTTATTCCACGAGGCCATACACTTGTCAAGATTTTTTTGCGGTTCAAGGAAAAAAATTGCAGCATGCATGCTTTGCCTCTGAATCAGAGGCACTCGCCAATGTCTATGGGTCTGTGGAAAATATCGGGCTGTCCGATTTTCACGGACAGACTGAAATGAGAAGATGGAAAAAGTTTTAGTTTTTTTCTCCATATCCGAGAAAAATGGATACCACTCTAATGAGAGAGTGTGATTGGCATAATCGGACAGTTTTTCTGGGATGGAGAACATACAGTGATCTGCACCTGCCCTTAAAAGGAGTCTGGGAGAACTAAATGTCTGTTCAAGCCAAGCACAGGAAACTCTGTGCACCCTTGGTGTGGCCAAACAGTCCAGTTACCTACTTGTTTTCATCCATCTCTGCCCTCCCTCTCTTCCTTACTGACAGCGGTGGTGCCTTGAACATGCTCGGCCACACAAAGGGTGCCCTGAACATGCTTGGCCACACAGAGGGTGCCCTGAACATGCTCGGCCACGCAGAGGGTGCCCTGAACATGCTTGGCCACGCAGAGGGTGCCCTGAACATGCTCGGCCACGCAGAGGGTGCCCTGAACATGCTCGGCCACGCAGAGGGTGCCCTGAAAATGCTCGGCCACACGGAGGGTGACCTGAACATGCTCGGCCACACGGAGGGTGCCCTGAACATGCTCGGCCACACAGAGGGTGCCCTGAACATGCTCAGCCACACAGAGGGTGCCCTGAACATGCTCAGCCACACAGAGGGTGCCCTGAACATGCTCAGCCACACAGAGGGTGCCCTGAACATGCTCGGCCACACAGAGGGTGCCCTGAACATGCTCGGCCGCACAGAGGGTGCCCTGAACATGCTCGGTCACACAGAGGGTGTCCTGAACATGCTTGGCCACACAGAGAGTGCCCTGTGGGTTTGTGTTTGGTTTAAACACTCATTTTGTGCTTACAGTTGACACTTGCAGCGTCAATCAACTAAAGAAAAAACAGATTGGCGCCAACTTAAAGGACTTTTAGTTTTGTCAGCGCAAACTGTATAACTCATAAAAAATGCCCTCAGTAGTCAAACACAGTTTGCTCATTTGTCGGTCAATGGATACATGGGACAATGATCAGGAACATGTGATTTTTTTTTACAATTATTCATTTGCCCCTTCATAGGCATAAATGAAAAGGGTTCTTAGGGCTCATGCAAACAGCATGGCACAGGGACCTCTGGGGCTATATTGTGGCTCATTATGCCCAATTTTATACACAGGCAGATGAAGTTGCGGCATGCTCCATCAGATGCCGTGTAAAGATACCATCACATTAAGCGACGCTGCAGCGATATCGACAACGATGCCGATCGCTGCAGGGTCGCTGTGTGGTCGCTGGGGAGCTGTCACACAGACCGCTCTCCAGCGACCAACGATGCCGAAGTCTCCGGGTAACCAGGGTAAACATCGGGTTACTAAGCGCAGGGCCGCGCTTGGTAACCCGATGTTTACCCTGGTTACCAGTGTAAATGTAAAAAAACCCAAACACTACATACTTACATTGCCGTGTCTGTCGCGTCCTTCGCCTTCAGCTTCCCTGCACTGTGTAAGCGCCGGCCCTAAAGCACAGCGGTGACGTCACCGCTGTGCTTTGCTTTACGGCCGGCACTGACACATTCAGTGCAGGAAGCTCTGAGCAGCAGCGCGGACGCCGGGGGACGTGACAGACATCAGAAGGTGAGTATGTAGTGTTTTTTTTTTACTTTTACAATGGTAACCAGGGTAAATATCGGGTTACTAAGCGCGGCCCTGCGCTTAGTAACCCGATATTTACCCTGGTTACCATTGTAAAACATTGCTGGCATCGTTGCTTTTGCTGTCAAACACGACGATACACGCCGATCTGACGACCAAATAAAGTTCTGGACTTTCAGCAACGACCAGCGATATCACAGCAGGATCCAGATCGCTGCTGCGTGTAAAACACAACGATATCGCTATCCAGGACGCTGCAACGTCACGGATCGCTATCGTTGTTAAGTCGCTCAGTGTGAAGGTACCTTAAGTGACATATTCTTCTCTAGAACCATTGCTGAAGATCTTCGTAATACAATGCCAAACACCAGGGTGCCTATTGCTCCATAGTATGGCACTGTTCTCCACGTGCCTACATACAAGTCCGCTGAAGCCTATTTGTACTGTTTCCAAGGGTCTCATACCTCCTAGATGACTTGTTTGCTCTTTTGGGGTTATTGTACTTTTTCCCAGTTGGCTCCAATAATTTCCTTCCTCGTGAATCTTAACAGCACATACAATTTATTTTCCTTGGTATTGAATAAAAAGCTGCAGATTGCAATTTAGCCGAGAGCATATAGGTACAGTAAGATAAAGGAGCTCTGACCAGATCTCACAGTGTTTGCTAGAAAAGCACTTTGCATAAACCTGCCATGCAGTCTTAGCATTGAACAAAGCATACATTTATTTAAAGTCCATGACCTCACGCTAAACTCTAGCCACTCGGCTAATTTGGCATAAAGACATTCAGTACAATGCTGTACCTACTTACATCAGTTAAATGACCCGATAAATGAACTCTCGGCTAAAGACAATACGCTCACTGTACCGGCCATGTCACTGAATCAACAACTTATTTTGCCTTTGTGCTTTGTACATTTTTTATCGGATGATGTCTTAGCACGGACATTCGATAATATTACATCATATGTTCTGGTGCGTAAATATTTGTGTCATTTCCAATGCGCTGGATGAGATGATGAGAAACGCCAGTAGGGATCGTACAGATTCCTGCAAATTACAAAGAAATCACATCTTGTAGATGTTTTGGAACTGTACATTTTGGATCAAGCTTCTATATAACGTTATTTCTGAATTTAGTTGGATGTCCCCCTCTCAGCTTAAAAAGATAAAAACACAAACATTTTTTGCACTTTGTTTTAGGTGAATACAGCAGCCACCATTTTGTTGGGTCATAAAGAGTTGGGAATGTGCCCCTACTTGGCCCTCATCTGTCCCTCGCACAGCTCTCTGCCCAATCCTCTGGTCCTCTTCTACATGCCTCCTGTCCTTCGTAGTGGTCTTCTGATCTCTTGATTATGCATCTTGATGTCATGATGTGTGTCGGCCCATGACAACATGGCGTAGCGAGGTCTAGTCATTGCCAGAGGTGCCGAAGAGCACCAAGGCACCTAGAAGAAAACTGGAGGACTGGGGGTGGAGTTGTGTGGAGGGACAGGTGAGGACCAGAGACAGGTGAAAATATATGCATTTTGGAAGCCCTATGTTTCATATGCTTTGGGATCTGGAGACGCATTTGATTTGAAAACATTTGATACAAATCGAACTTCCAAAGTTCACATCAGCTCACGGATGCAGGCAATGATCCACAAGGGGTGCGGTGCACTGACAAATCCTGGCCCAAGTTTCAGGTAAGTAGACATGAAGAGAAAAAACAAAGTCCAGCTAATGTAAAAGAAATTTTTCTAGAAAAACAAGTAAAAAAATATTCTTAAAAACATCATTTATTTGAAAGCTCTAAACCAAGAAAAAAACACAGCATTAGGCCTAGGCTTTTGGAACGCTACAACGCTCTTAATGTGCAGTAGGTGGCGGATGAGCAGCAGGTGGCGGATGTGCAGTAGGTGGCAGATGTGCAGTAGGTGGCAGATGTGCAGTAGGTGGCGGATGTGCAGTAGGTGGCGGATGTGCAGTAGGTGGCGGATGAGCAGTAGGTGACGGATGTGCAGTAGGTGGCGGATGAGCAGTAGGTGGCGGATGTGCAGTAGGTGGCGGATGAGCAGTAGGTGGCGGATGAGCAGTAGGTGGCGGATGAGCAGTAGGTGGCGGATGAGCAGTAGGTGGCGGATGAGCAGTAGGTGGCGGATGTGCAGTAGGTGGAAGATGTGCAGTAGGTGGAGGATGTGCAGTAGGTGGAGGATGTGCAGTAGGTGGAGGATGTGCAGTAGGTGGAGGATGTGCAGTAGGTGGAGGATGTGCAATAGGTGGCGGATGTGCAGTAGGTGGCGGATGTGCAGTAGGTGGAGGATGTGCAGTAGGTGGAGGATGTGCAGTAGGCGGCGGATGTGCAGTAGGTGGCGGATAAGCAGTAGGTGGCGGATAAGCAGTAGGTGGCGGATAAGCAGTAGGTGGCGGATGTGCAGTAGGTGGAGGATGTGAAGTGGCGGATGTGCAGAAGGTGGCGGATGAGCAGTAGGTGGCGGATAAGCAGTAGGTGGCGGATAAGCAGTAGGTGGCGGATAAGCAGTAGGTGGCGGATGTGCAGAAGGTGGCGGATGAGCAGTAGGTGGCGGATGAGCAGTAGGTGGCGGATGAGCAGTAGGTGGCGGATGAGCAGTAGGCGGCGGATAAGCAGTAGGTGGCGGATGTGCAGAAGGTGGCGGATGTGCAGTAGGTGGAGGATGTGAAGTGGCGGATGAGCAGAAGGTGGCGGATGTGCAGAAGGTGGCGGATGAGCAGAAGATGGCGGATGAGCAGAAGGTGGCGGATGAGCAGAAGGTGGCGGATGAGCAGAAGGTGGCGGATGAGCAGAAGGTGGCGGATGAGCAGTAGGTGGCGGATGAGCAGTAGGTGGCGGATGAGCAGTAGGTGGCGGATGAGCAGTAGGCGGCGGATGTGCAGTAGGTGGAGGATGTGCAGGTGGAGGATGTGCAGTAGGTGGAGGATGTGCAGTAGGTGGAGGATGTGCAGTAGGTGGAGGATGTGCAGTAGGTGGCGGATGTGCAGTAGGTGGCGGATGTGCAGTAGGTGGCGGATGTGCAGTAGGTGGAGGATGTGCAGTAGGTGGAGGATGTGCAGTAGGTGGAGGATGTGCAGTAGGCGGCGGATGAGCAGTAGGCGGCGGATGTGCAGTAGGCGGCGGATGTGCAGTAGGTGGCGGATGTGCAGTAGGTGGCGGATAAGCAGTAGGTGGCGGATAAGCAGTAGGTGGCGGATGTGCAGTAGGTGGAGGATGTGAAGTGGCGGATGTGCAGAAGGTGGCGGATGTGCAGAAGGTGGCGGATGAGCAGTAGGTGGCGGATGAGCAGTAGGTGGCGGATGAGCAGTAGGTGGCGGATGAGCAGTAGGCGGCGGATAAGCAGTAGGTGGCGGATGTGCAGAAGGTGGCGGATGTGCAGTAGGTGGAGGATGTGAAGTGGCGGATGAGCAGAAGGTGGCGGATGTGCAGAAGGTGGCGGATGTGCAGAAGGTGGCGGATGTGCAGAAGGTGGCGGATGTGCAGAAGGTGGCGGATGAGCAGAAGGTGGCGGATGAGCAGAAGGTGGCGGATGAGCAGTAGGTGGCGGATGAGCAGTAGGCGGCGGATGAGCAGTAGGCGGCGGATGAGCAGTAGGCGGCGGATGTGCAGTAGGCGGCGGATGAGCAGTACGTGGCGGATGTGAAGTAAGTGGCGGATGTGCAGTGGGTAGCGGATGTGCAGTGGGTGGCGGATGTGCAGTGGGTGGCGGATGTGCAGTGGGTGGCGGATGTGCAGTGGGTGGCAGATGAGCAGTAGGCGGCGGATGTGCGTAGGTGGCGGATGTCTGGGCCAGGCCACTATACAGTTGACGAACCTGTGCTGTGCAGCTCTGAGGGACAGCTAATCGACGGGCGGTACGGTGTGTCGCACCCCCACCGAACAGACACTGATGACCTATCCTAAGGAAAAACAATCAATGTTAAAGTCCTGGACAACCCCTTTTAAGAACCAGCAACATTATAATCCACCACCATGACATTAGAAAAAAGTCATATCCATTTATTTAATGGACTTCTCTGGCTTTTACAAGTTAACAATTACTAGATCTTTCCCCAGAATGAATGGCTGATATCAGAGAGCAATAGACTGCATATTGCACAGGAAGCTTAGCCTCTTTAAAATCTAAACGAGTGATGAACCTGATAGACTGAAGGGGTTGGTAATATACGGTATGTTATTAACTACCCTATTACTACAAACTGTAGGTGAAAAAGTCGTAAAAGTAGCAAAAATACTGTAAAAGCGGGGTATTATTAGACTATACTTAAAAGAACTTTGTGCTGCGATGTGGTTTTGTAGGAATATCCATGAGAGCCTACTTGTATGTTAATTAGGTTGTCAGTTTGATTGATTTCTTCAAGATTTGGAGGGATACCTGTAACTAGACCTGTAGGGGATGTGCATGAAATACACAAAACACTTTATATATTTATGACTGATGCATACATTATACATATCACATGTATCTAATTATATATGACATCACATATTTATATTCTTACGCCCAACATGTCTCAATACTGCATCCCACATAGGAGAAAGGTCTTGTAAGGTCTTTCCCCTGAAGACACCTTCTCCACCCCCTCCACATATTATACCATAAGCTGCCATGCAGAGTTAAGACTCGTGTACGTCTGCCACCTGCCCAGTAATGTTAATGGCAGGCTCTGTTCTGCGAAAGTGGAAAAAGACAAATACTCGAGCTGCCTCCGCTGTGAGTGTAAACAGCGCATGGTTCACATAGTAGACCCAACATCACAAGGAAGCAAGAGACCATCTCTGGTCACTTTCGCTAAGGACCTCGGCTTGGGAGTTTCCAGCCAAAAGCATCCTAGCAAACGCAGTTATCTACCGAACACTTCACATCCGATAAGGTCCACTGCCGGAAAATAAATAAAAAATAATCCAAACTTTTATATAACCCAAACCTACGGAGATGGTAGAACAAAGATTGCACTTGGCTTAGCCTTAATTATAATTCAATCTTCCCGACAGAAAATAATCTAGGAATGCTTCAATTTGCGATACGGTAACAACAGATTACAAGCCTACCTCTATGTTTCTCTCTCTCTCTGTTGGCGAGCGCTGGTGCCCGGCGCAGGTACGGCGTGGCAATCAATTTGTTCTGCAGACACAACGGCTTCCTTAGAATACTAATGAAAATGCATCCTTCCCTCTCCTTCGACTTGACTCCCCAGTGCCCAGGTCCTGACCAGTACGAAAAGGAGGAGAGAATATCCTCTAAGACACCTACTGGTACTAATCAACAGTATGTGTGTCACGGCATAGGATTAAAACCTTTACTACGCTCGAATCACTCTGAGCAGCTAAGCGTATGCAGGACAAGGTCAGCATTAAACACGTATACACACACACACACCCAAGAAGACTGGAGCGTACTGATTCATCTCTCGGGTCCATTGACTGGATTTTACCTCCGGGGATTGCAATTATATCTTAGGGGAAGGATCAAATGCATCGTAAAAAAATAAAAAAATAAATAATTGCGTACTAAGGATTGTCGCCTGTGTTCCATTGCAAAAAAAACAAACAAAAATACGTTTTTGTTTTTTTTTTAATTGACTTCGTGTCGCTACACTTGGGTAACAACGGAATCGTCCGTGCGCGGTTTGTTATGCCGCTATAGCATCGAACAGCAGGTATCCTCTTTGTCCAGAGACGTCTGAGGCCAAGACACAAAAATCTGCCAAGCTATTCCCCTCCGCTTCTATAAGGAGCACTCGGCCATGAAACATCTTATTAACCTTTCACGAAAAGGAGGAAGAGGAGGAAGAAAAAGAATTAAAAAAAAGAGTTAACATCTAATAACAAACACAACGTTCCGTCCCGGATACTTCTGAGACGACACAAAAGCGGCGTGCGATACAAATTGGCGACAGGGACGGAATACAAAAAGGTCACAAAATAATTAGAAAAAAAAAACAAGAAATAACTTTTTACGAGCCGGAGATGTTGACTACGCAGCGATTTGGCCGTTTGGTGACGGTATCACACATTTCGACTAATTCCAATGACAAGGATATAGATCAATGTCCATATCATCATATCCGCTCTCCACGGCTTGCTCACTGCACCATACTTTAATCACCGACATCCAATATATAAGCAGCCGCAATGAGACATCATGAAAGGGACGATAATCAATAACGCAGCCATCGCCCTTGACACGGTGACATTGGATGGCGGCCATGTGTTAGGGGACCCGCTTCCCCACCTGGCTCGTGACCTTGTCCTTTACTTGACCCGAAGCCTCTTGCATGAGGCGGCAGACTCCTCCTTGCAGTCTCAGCAAGGTCGAATGGGTCAGCATGTCCCCATCTATAATCCGCCACCATTTGTCAGCGGGGAGGCTTGAAGGAGGCATGCTTGCTACAAGGAGAGAATGCCCAATTAGGCAGCTGTCACACAAAGCATTGGATGCAAAATTATCCCCTGTCAAAAGGAAGAGCAGCTGCGGGTGCCAATTACAACAATCTTTCCACCCTTTGGGTGCCGGAAACTGCACAGAAACAACAGGGGGGGGGGGATCTGTCACAGCATGGCATTGAACTAGAGCAGTCGTGTTAGAAGGCCGAGGCCGTCCCTAGAGGGGCAGTAGAAAGACACAATGACCCTCATGACCCCGTATCCTTATGGGAGCACAAACATGGCAATTACAGGGTTAAAAGCAGCGCATTGGATTAGCTAATGTACTGCTTAAATACCTGTCCATGCAGATTCCCAGTATCCCATCACGGACAATTATGGGAAACGTTCACCGGCCACATTACTGGCAGCGAAGTGATAATCCAGCGCATATACCAGTGACCTCAGCGGCATTCCATCCAAGAACAAGGTCAGGAAAGTAGGACATGTGCGATGATGGGGCGGCGAGAGAAAGGCAGCTCTGCACGGTCAGGCCTGCTGTACGAAGAAGTAGAAAAGGCCGATACCAGTAACACTATACAAAGATGCTCCACTTTCCGTGTGGATTTCCACTATGAATTGTTGACCGAAAGTAAACTTTACTGTAACTTTAACGCAAAGAGAACTCACAAAACTATGATTCTCACAGGGTAAGGTCACACGACCGTTTACTCCACATCCGAGACAAACGGTCCAATTATTCTGATAGGACCGAATTCACACGCTCAGTAATTGGTCAGGACTTTACATCAGTATTTGTAAGCCAAAACCAGGAGTGGAACAATCAGAGGATACGTATAAGGCCGGGGTCACACTTGCGAGTGCAATACGAGAAACTTACACGAGTCTCTTGCCTCAATACCCGGCACTGCCGCCGGCACTCGGGAGCAGAGCGTGCAGCTGCACAGAAACACATGCAGCTGAATGCTCCGGTCCCGAGTATTGAGGCGAGTTTCTCGCATTGCACTTGCAAGTGTGACCCCCGGCCTTATAGACACACATCACCACTTCTGTGCTTGTTAAAATACAGATGTAAAATACTGAACGATGTGTGAACATGGCCTTACAATCTAGTCAGAGCGGCATCAGCTTTTCTCGGACGTGGAAAGAAAAAAAAATAAAAAAAAAGGTTCTCCACCTTCTCCATTCAATCATCAGAGTGCGGCACGACTTTTCACGGACCCATAGGCTGGCATTGCGGATTTTGATCTGATACTCAAGTCAAAATCAGACAAGTCTCCGGTTTACTCTGCAGACCACTCAGTCCGAGGAAAAAAAAATTGGGCATTGCGCAGCCCCGATAGCACTCGTACCTATGATATTCTATCAGTGAAAACCACGGAAAGCAAAATCAGTCATGTGCACGAGCCTTTAAAGGGATCATCTTATTATCCACCTCTCGTGTCTCCCCTTTTCCTCATAGTTTGTAAGCTTGCGAGCAGGGCCCTCATTCCTCCTGGTATCTATTTTGAACTGTGATTTCTGTTATGCTGTAATGTCTATTGTCTGTACAAGTCCCCTCTATAAGTTGTAAAGCGCTGCGGAATATGTTGGCGCTATATAAATAAAAATTATTATTATTAGTATTATTATTATCATCTCATTAAAGACAACCCCTTAAAGAATGTGGTCATGGTGGAGATTACGAGCCTTTCTAATTTAGGCTTTGACACATCTGTCCCCATCTTAGGCCAATAGAAGTGTTGAGACAGCCGGGCCTTAGTTTTGCTGATCCCCAAGTGTCCAGCTAGCGGGATCTCATGGGCAATCCGTAACAACTCACCCTGGAATTGCTGCGGGAAGACCAGCTGTCTTTCCCTCAACCACTCCTTTTGCGATTTTCCAGGTACTGTCTCCCGGTACAACCTTCCTCGTTCCCAGACCACCCTCTCCTTATCAGTCACGGAGGTGGGCGTCTCGGCGAGTTGTCTCAAACTCTGTGTGCATCTGTGTGCAGAGCGGCCTGAAACTCCTGGCTAGGGGGAAGCCAAATGCGATGTCAGGGTCTCTTCCCCACGGGAACCGTCTGGGACCTGCTCTGGGTCGTTTTCCTGCAATGACCTTTGCAGGGAAATACCGTAAAGTATTCAGATAAGGCCGGAGACACACTGGTGCGAGAGACGGCCGAGTCTCGCTGGTTAAAAGCAAGCTGTGGCACCTGCACTCCGGAGCGGAGCGTGCGGCTCCATAGCAATACATGGAGCTGCACGCTCAGCTCCGGAGTGCAGGTGCCACAGCTTGCTTTTAACCAGCGAGACTCGGCCGTCTCTCGCACCAGTGTGTCTCCGGCCTAAGAAGGTGTCCGTGCAATACAAGGAACTGGAGAGGTGTCCTTGCTTTCTGGCTAATAGGAGAGGGTCCCTATAACACCCTAAGGGCTCATTCACATGTCAGTATTTGGTCAGTATTTTGCACCAGTGTTTGTATGACAAAACCAAGAGTGGAGCGGACAAAAAAACTATAATTGAAAGATTGACACCTGTTCTATGTTTTGGACACAAAACACTGATCAAATACTGATGTGTGAATAATGCCTAAAAGGGTATATAGAAACAGGTCATCTTCATGAGATAAGTGAATAATGCCCACCTACATGCCCTTATACAGTGGACATCTTTTGGGAGGGGTATTAACTCTTACATCTATTTCATATGCAACATAACCCCCCCTGCAACTAAAAACTGACTTGAAAGTAGGACTTTAATTCTTATAGGACCCAGACATTTTTCTTCAGGGCTGTACAATTATGGCAATACTAAAGTAATAAAGTTTTTTTTTTTTAAATACCGGTATATTTCCATGGTTAAAAAATGTACAGAACCTGAAAAAAAAAATTTAAAAATGCATCCCCATTTTTTGAACTGGCTTACCTTAGTGACCTATGACAAAATTCTATCTCATAGGACGTTATGGAGTTAAAGGCAGATACGTCCCAAGGGTGCACAATACAAATTACATATGTTATTAAGTAGATCTCTTAGACCTGATGAGGCCGGTGACCATACTTGGATAATCCATATCAACATTGGCTGTGTAATCCTGAAATGAAAACGCTGGACTCAGAAAAAGCTCATTTTTAATATGATACAGGGAAACTTTCAACAGCTATTGTGACATGGACTTTCAAAATAAGTATACTGGCCTCATCAGGTATAAGAGATCTATTTATTAATTTATGCAGGATGTTTTGTCAAATCTGGTGACAGATTCCCCCTGAAATATCAGTTCTTACACATTTCTCATAATTTTCAAATGTCAATTTCGTTCTATTCCCTTGATGGGGAAACTTACAGCAAAGCAAGAAACCGATCGCAATCACGTGTCTTGGTCAATAAACTCACATCAATTAGCCGTCAGACTAATGAGTGACACATCTGACACTTCTTGGCAAGTTCCTCTGAAGTAGGGAGGCAAAACAAGGAACTGGCATTAGGAGGAAACTTTCCGCTTACAGCGAGGAGATCCTGGAAAACTTTGGCTATGTTAAGATACACAGACTATCATTTCCTCTTCCTGACAGCCAAGCTACATTCCCAGAGAGGCGCAGTCATTGTGGATGAATGTGATGAATTTCATCATTATCTAACTATTAAGCTATGGACACATCTGGGGGTAACTTTTAATTTTCATAATATGCAAGTATTTGGGGCTAAAAATCATTTTTTTCAATTGGGCTTCATTAAAAATGTTGCATCGTTTAACTTTTATATACGGTGTATTGTACTGTTTAATACTGGCTGCAGAATGAGTTAACTGAACATTTGTCAGCGAGCTCATTGAGGAAGGAGAGTTGGCAAACTCTATTACCTGTCTTTAAGAAGCTGCTTTAAACTTCCTTTAATGTGGTTTGCACTTCAAAATCAGCAGAGAGGAAATCAAATAGAATGACAAATTCCCCATCAGGAATGATGAATTCGCTGGTGGATTCTTAGTTCTTCACTTTTGCAGCCAGAAATCGTCAGATAAACAAATACTCTTGGTGCAAAATTTTAATTGCAAAAATTATTTTTTAGCCCCAAATACATGGATTTAATAATAAAAAAAAAAGCCTCCAAAGTTTCTACATTAATATATCATGAGGTTCTGGAATTCCCTAATCCAGCCGAGTCCAATCCCCGGCTGTATTTTGCAGTCATTTTGTAATGCGTACCACCGAGCAGACACGGGTGTGAATGACCGCGCCGACTGGTCGACATAGCAGACGTCTATTCAAATGATTTTTCACAATGTCTGACAGATGGTCCCCTTGAGACAGATGTCATATCGAGAGACACGACCGTTTGTCCAATGTGATAAGTGCTATTGTCCAAACGGAAAACGACTTGATCCCTAAAAATTGTGAAAAATCACGCCATGTATGACCGCCATAAACGCTGTGATAGACGATATAAAGAGGTCAACTGAATGCAGATACAACGTATAAACGGAAGGGGTTAACAAATGAAGGGCACATCACATATTATTCATAAAGTGGATGTTGCAGTACATGGCACAAGGTCTCTTATTAAAGAGATATTGCATGGTGGCTCAGTGGTTAGCATTGCAACCTTGCATCTCTGGGGTCCTGGGTTCAAACCCCACCAAGGATAACATGTGTGAGGAGCTTGTATGTTCTCCCCGTGTTTCTGTGGGTTTCTTCCCACACTCTAAAGACATACTGATAGGGAAATTAGCTTGTGAGCCCCAATGGGGACAGAGATAAGGTCTGTAAAGTGCTGTGGAATTAATAGCGCTATATAAGTGAGTAAAATAAATAAATCTCAACTTTTCATGGATGAAACTGGACTAAATAGGTCACCTACTTGTAACCATTCTGTACTCTGGCCTTCAGATGGGGCTCCACAAAAATGTAGAAACTTCTTAAAATGAGTTATAGCTAACTTATATATCGTAATTGTTGGTCGAGCACAATCCACCACGTGTGAAGCTATCTAATATGCTTTGGGTTTAAGAATAACACAACCTGGATTTTTGTTCTAGAATTCCATTATCGGAACCATCTGTCACTCAGGAGACAAACAACATACTGAAGGGATTGTCTGGAGAGTATTTTTGGAATTCTCAGATTGATAAAAAAAAAAAGAAAAATAAAAAGTAACCGGACTCACTCCACCGCTCTCTGACACCATAGTCACATGGACCTACACAAGTGATCTACAATAAATAGTGATTGGCTGCAGGGATCACATGTGCCTGTAACAGGATGTTCGCAGAAGTCCATGGACTTCACAGCATTGGAACGGAAGCGGTGGCAGTTCAGTAATGTGGTGTTTCTTAATTATTATTATTATTTATTGATGTTATTGATTTTGTTTTTTAAACCAGCATCTTGCATAAAATGTTTACTCATCTAACAATTCCTTTAAGGGTTCGAGAGAATCGGCCCAAATATGCTAATGACACTTGGCTCAGAGTTTGATCCGAGAGTCATCCGAGTGTGATCCACATGAGCATCACGGAACAGGTGCGGAGGAGACGGAGAACTTAATTTCTCCATCTTCTCCATTGCCTGTGTGAGCGTACATCGGACTGCACTCAGATGACATCTGAGTGCACTGCAGTCTGATGTTTCACACGCACCCATAGACTTGCATGGGTGCGTGTGATCCAAATATCGAATCACGTGGCGAATTGGCATGAGAAAAAAATAGCAGAACATTAAATGGCACTAGGGCATGTTATACAGCTGTGTGAGTAAACCCTAAGCCCACGTTAACACGCTCAGTTTTTGGTCAGTATTTTACCTCAGTATTTGTAAGCCAAAACCAGGAGTGAGTGATAAATACAGAAGGGGTGACGTGTTTTTATTACGCTTTTCCTGATTGTTCCACTCCTGATTTTGGCTTTCAAATACTGAGGGAAAACACTGACCAAATACTGAACATGTGAACGTGGCCTAATAATGATATTTGCTAGCTAAAAGAACAACACTGAAAATATATATATTTTTTACCATTGTCCCGATAAAGGAGTTTTCTGTTTTTTAGAAAACCTTTGTTCACGGCACAAAACCATGCTTCATTCTCCCCCTCCTCAGGTCCAGCGCTGAGTCTCCCATGCGGCATCGTTGTATGTTGTCTGAGACGACGTCAGGGCCGCCGACGCGACGTCAGGGCCGCCGCCACGACGTCAGGGCCGCCGACACGACGACAGGGCCGCCGACACGACGACAGGGCCGCAGACACGACGACAGGGCCGCAGACACGACGACAGGGCCGCAGACACGACGACAGGGCCGCAGACACGACGACAGGGCCGCAGACACGACGTCAGGGCCGCAGACACGACGACAGGGCCGCAGACACGACGACAGGGCCGCAGACACGACGTCAGGGCCGCAGACACGACGTCAGGGCCGCAGACACGACGTCAGGGCCGCAGACACGACGTCAGGGCCGCAGATATCAGATCCAGGGAGTTTGAGGTATTTTTTTTTTATCTAAAGTTAGCCACCAGGAGAAACAAGTTTTCTGAAATTGGAAAACCCAATTCATACTTTCTTGTCATTCACTACGGTATATGAAGTCTACCAAACAATCTTTCATATATCTGAAAGAAATTCCCAATTTGAAGATCCATTTTGCAGAGGGCAGGATAGTGCACCTATAGAGATTGGAACACCAGAATTAGTGTTCTTCCCTCCATTATGGCGCTAGCTCATCTGCTTCCTTGAGCCGCCATCTCAGCGGGAAGTAGCAGGCAATGGAACAATCAACCTGGCTCAGCTTCCCAGTGGGATAAAATGTCAGGATTTCACCATATTACATCTTGTACCTTCGGGAAAATTTGAAGGCTAATGTGTCTCAATTATGTTCTTCAACTGTACCACTAAGCAGAATATATCAGACTGAGTAGATTATGTGTCAACAGTCATAACATCCAGTGAATGTACTGGGAAGGAGTAATTGGACTGGTCAGATTATATTCAATTGTCACTCTCCTCAGCAATACAAGTCTTCTTGTAAAGGTCTAAATATCTCCCCAATTATTCAAGAATGCCTGGTACTACAGCGCAGCACCTAGCCTTAGATATAAAATATATTCTGCATGTGTGAAGCCGGGACAAGGACAAATTTCTGTTATGAATGGACCAATGTTCACACAGTAGTAAAGTTGGTGCGAGTCAATTTGCAGGACACGGTCAATCGGCCACGTCTGTAATCTGTGGCGGGCCTGAAGAACCGCCTCTAACCTTACGTCATCATTGCAGTGTAAGGCACATGTGATGTAGTACCAAGCCGGCTAATTAAAAGAAGAGCCTTGTGTGCTGTCAGGTAACAGGTGGTCCTCAAGGCTCCCGTCCAGTGGCCAGAAATCACTGACATGGCCGATTGACTGAGTTCCAAAAATCAATTTTCACCACCTCTACATGATAGAAGTATATCTAACATATTTGGAGGATTCTAACTTGACTATACTTGCAGTGCTAAAGACAAGTGCCGCAAAATTCATACTCGGTGGGTGAAGTACCAGGAGTTCCTCTCCTTTGTGGACATTTGCCAGGTATATAAGTCCAGGCCATCACATCACAATTTCCAACAACCTTGTATATTGTAGCACTGCCCCACAAATAGGAGCCAAAAGGGAAGAGGATTTACATATAATAGGGTATTTCTAGGAATCTTTTGGGATGAGGTCTAAAACGGGGTAGTGGAGTCGGTAAGCCAGACCTCCGACTCCTCAATTTCCCTTGCTCCCAACTCCTAGTCCCCGAGTCCGACCCCACAGCACGGCCTCACTACTGAGCATGTGCATAATGTGCAGCACAGATTCCTCTCAACTACGACCCCACAGCACTGCCTCACTACTGAGCATGTACATAAAGTGCAGCACAGATTCATCTCATCTGCAACTCCACAGCACTGGTCACTACTGAGAACGTACATAAAGTGCAGCACAGATTCATCTCATCTACAACTCCACAGCATTGCCTCACTACTGAGCACGTACATAAAGTGCAGTACGGATTCCTCTCATCTACCACTCCACAGCACTGCCTCACTACTGAGCATGGACAAAGTGCAGCACAGATTCATCTCATCTATGACTCCACAGTGCTGCCTCACTACTGAGCATGTACATAAAGTGCAGCACAGATTCATCTCATCTATGACTCCACAGTGCTGCCTCACTACTGAGCATGTACATAAAGTGCAGCACAGATTCATCTCATCTATGACTCCACACGACATGTTTTATCTAATGTGCAATTGGGACTTTTCAAGCAATGCTTCCTGGGAGAAATTATGTAAATGAACTGAATTATGTAAATGATCTATCTAGTGCATCTGATAAGTAACTATCGTGTAAGTCAATGTCCAACCATTGAAACATGACCAAGGATATTGGCCAATCTGTAGACAACACTGTTTCGGAATATTTACTCCTCATTAGTGATGAGAGAGTATGTTCGTTACTCGAGTTCCTCCAAGCATGCTCGGGTGGTCTCCGAGTAATTCGACGTGCTTGGAGATTTAGTTTATGTCGACGCAGCTGCATGATTTGTGGCTGCTAGGCAGCTTGAATACATGTGGGGATTCCCTAACAAACAGGTAACCCCCACATGTATTCAGGCTGTCTAGCAGCCGCAAATCATGCAGCTGCGTCGATATAAACCAAATCTCCGAGCACACAGAAATACTAGACCACCTGAGCGTGCTCAGAGAAACTTGAGTAACGCGCATCCTCGCTCATCACTACTCCTCATCAGTACAGGATAGGATTGTGGTTGGCTGTGTGAGATGCAGCTGTAGAAAGGTACCAATTTTTCTTTTGGAAATTCAGCTGATGTCAGGAGTTATACTTGTAATGTTTCTTGGGACTCGTAAGCAAATTAGCATGCCTTCAAAAGGGAAGAAAACGGTCTCGCTAACAGTCCAATAAATTTCTGCCAAATGGAAGAGATACCCCCGTCTTCATGGCAGAAGCATCAATTATTGTTTCAACAATTAATTATTGGTAAAATTGGCAGAATTATCTTTGGGTATACGACCACCTTATAACAGAAGGAAGATCAAAAAGTCTAAAATGAAGACTCAGCTCTACAATGGGAGAAGATCCCTTTAAATAATTGAAATCCTTTCTATCTACGACAAAGCTGTTTTGAAGCGGTTTAGCTTTGTTCTTTACATGTGTTCTAATTAAGTAAGAAATGACCTTGTCATCACACACAGCAGAAATCCTGGATTATGTCTTACAGCAGGGGGAAAAAAATGGAAAAAAAAAAAAATAAGCACCTCGTTTACTGATGAGCGGAGAAGTTTTGGTTGGCTGGATGCTGTAGCAGTTTCACTGCATAATTTTTTGTGTGCTGAATGTCACAGGGCGGGTTAGCTTGACCTTGAGATGCATCAGCAACACAGCAAGGGTCGAGATGCCTGCAGGCGTCCTTGTACTGGATTTACAAGACAAAAACCTTCAAACTGGCTGAAGGACATCTTAAATCTCTTCAAAGGTTTTCTGAACTAATCTGGGCTGCTCTTAGCCGGATCTGTGCCAGTATGAAAGGCAAAATGAAAAACAAGGTCTTTGACGGGCATGTGGTCTCCTCTTAACCCTTTCGGGTTGTCATCATTTTCATTGTTGTGATACTCATTTTTACAAAATACTGATATAGAAAACCCCACACGTAACAACGCAGCAAACCTAATATATTCTCTTATAGATTACAAGACAGCACCAAAGTTTATTCTGGTGATCAACGCCAATGTGTTGGGTCGGACCTATAGTGTACGTAATACAATTAGTGAAGGGGTTTGGGGAAATAATTAGGAAAGCAATTAGTGACATTACTAAGGCATTAGCCACTATGTGCTTCATGCTTTTTTTCATGAAAAGATATATTTTTCAGAATTAGTTAGAAAAGTGATGTAGGTGAAAGTCGCATGTAGTAGGAAGTTTCGATTACCATTGTGGCTGCTGGACCAGGGTGTTGCGAACTGATTCGCACAACTCTAGTAAAGTCAAGAAAAGGTAATCCCATTTTAATATTAATAATATGTAATGAAATGGTCAGTTTTGGTCTACCAAGGAGAATGTTGGACAAACAAGCTGACTATCTACTGTGTATTGGGTTTGATGGCAGGAACATTGTGGAAAGGCATGTTGGACTATAACATATCCAATCCTTTTATTCTTTTGAGAGATAAGCTGCTACCAGAGGAGTCTTTCGGTGGCCTAAGGGGTTGTCTGGCCTTAGAGTGACTGCAGACTTGTAGGCTATGTGCCTGCAAACTTGTGAACCCTCTCATCGTGCACTCTGCAAGGATTCTCCAGGGTCAGTGCCGGGAGCATGACCATGATTTGTATACTTCCAGGCACATTTTGACTAGACGTGTCCGGACGTCAATAAACTTGCCTTGCACGTCTAGTTGGCACTTGACTGCATGTATTCAGTGCGCACCTTGTGAGCAGTCACAAGTCTGCAGTCACATAGTGACTGTAGACTTGTAGCCTAAGGCCAGACAACCCCTTAAAGGGCCCCATACATAACAGATAAATGTTTATGTGAGAAGGATCCAGGAGGAGAGAAGGATCCCGCACACTGGTTTTCCAAAGGTTGATCGTTTTGTTCTGCCTACAGATAAACTGCAGTTTGGCTTTTGCTCTCTCATAGAGACCACAGGTGCGATCGGAGAATACTTTTACATGGCGGAGTCAGGAGAGATGGCTGTCGATTTACAGCTGTGTAATGTGTATGGGGGCCTAATTCTACTATCCTCACTGAGAAGACATTCACGCTCGAGCAAGTAGAGCATCCAAGTCTATGGGAGGAATAGCTGTCAGTCGAGAGAGCTTTCAGCTACTTATTGTGTATGGTGACCTTCACAGAGCAGGTCTCCGCTTTCACTTAAACAGGCACTCCCATCATGTAAGGGTATGTTTCCACGTTCAGGAAACGCTGCGTTTTTGATGCTGCGTTTTTCCGCAGCGTCAAAAACGCAGCGTCCAGATGTTACAGCATAGTGGATGGGATTTCATGAAATCCAGACTCCACTATGCGTTAAAAAACGCATGCGTTTTTGCCACGAAAACGCATGCGTGGTGCGTTTTTTCGAAACGCAGCATGTTGCTACTATGAGCAAAACACGCAGGCACACCGCAGGTGACCTGCCAGTGACCTCAGGTGCAGTTTTGGTCAGGATTTTACCTGCATAAAATCCTGACCAAAGCCTGAAGCAAAACTGAACGTGGAAACATACCCTAAGGCATAGCAGTGACCGTATGAGTGAAATTTACAGATCGATCCTTGTCTACACCTGTCCTATTATTTCTGATACATTACAGGAATCAAGAAAAGGGAAAATAAAGGCAATATTAGAAATAAAGGCAACACCAGAAATATCGGTGGTGTCCCACAAAGCCCATACCCTATAATAGTCAGTAGGGTTTTCGCCATGGTGGCAGTCATTACAAAATACCAGAGCTTGCTGCGCTATTTCACCCGGCATTTTTGTCAAAAACGATCGACTTCCTAAAGGTTAGATGAGTAGGGGTCTAACTGCCGGACCCCAGTCTAGGTTGTTTCTGTACCACCCATAGAGTTGTATGGAGGATATTGCTCATTATTGACTGCTGCTCCGCACAACCGGTTTTGAGGGATGGAGGACTGATGCCCCCATTCGAGGGATTAGACACCCTACAAATCCAACATGGGTGATAAAAGCTTATTGGTTGGAATATCACCTCAGGATGATGATCAGAGAAATTGGAGAATACTTTGACGTCAAATAAATATTATTATTTATTTATATAGCACCATTAATTCCATGGTGCCGTACATGAGAAAAGGGGTTACGTACAGGGTTATAGATAATGTTTATAGTAAACAAATTTACAATGACAGACTGGTGCAAAGGGGAGAGGACCCTGTCCTTGGGGACTTACATTCTAAATGAAACAAAAGATAAATTGTTATTTAAGCAATTTCTTAATACAGACAGGTACAATCTACAGACACCAGGGAAGACCGATCCCTTTATCTGAGTTAGAAAAAAAAAGGAATATTTCATTAATGGAAATGTAAACTAGGAATCTAAAATAAATTATTATTCTGACCTTAGGGAATTCACCTTTAAATCTTCAGCTGGGGCTAATATTGACTTAGATTGCATCAAACAGATGGAAATAATGGGGCTGAGCGAATATAGAAAGTAAATAAGAAGGAATCCATTTCTGCAGCGGGGCGCTGATGGTATCGCTCACGTCTAGCATCAGTAACTGTGGTTATATTTGGTCAGAGCGGGCGAATTCCAGCTAGTGAGGCTCACAATGACAATGCCTCCAAGCATCTTTAGCGTATAGGTCACAGATGTCCTTGGGGGAAAGACAGAAGAGGTGACGGGGAGACCAATACCTTCCAGAGCGATCAGATTCACTCGCCATGTATCACACAATCTATTTTGAACACCTCTGCATAGTTGGAAGGAAGTAACACCCAAGAGTAGCGAAACAAAACGGCACAAGTCAGCATAATAGCACGCAAAAGGCAAAGAAGTGACAGGGAACAAATCCAAATGTAGGTTTATCACTCTTGAATTAAATCGGAGTGATAAGCACGGATGTAGACCTGAAGGAGCTTCTCCAAACCTGTCCAAATCCCCTTGCAGTAGCCAGACTTTGCGACCAGCTGATCGCTGCCTTTTAAAAAGGGTTGGTCCTGCTTAAAGGGAATCCGTCAGCAGGTTTTTGCTCTATAATCTGAGAGCAGCACACTCTAGGGGCTGAGACCCTGATTCCAACGATTTGTCATTACTAGGCTGCTTCAATAAAATCAGTGTTTTATAATCAGGAAATTATCACCACAAGTCTATGTGCCTCTTGGTCCAACCACACTCCCACCCCTGATTGGCAGTCATAGAAGAATTGTACGTAGTGTCCAAAATGTCCTGAAATACAGCTGACGGGAATAGACAAAGAAGTACAATTTCAGAACCGATGACATTTTTCTTTCACCTTTTCCCCGGGTAACTACTCAGATGACGGGTCGCTTCCTTTTCAGAAAATAGATGTGATCAGTCTTTGTTAAAAGACACGACTATCTAACATGACAACCAACCTGATAAAAAGATAGGAAACACTGACATAGGTCACCAATAAAGGCAATGATATCTATGGCCTAAAGGTAGGTGCAATAAAATACCTGCACATACAGTGGGGCAAAAAAGTATTTAGTCTGTCAGCAATAGTGCAAGTTCCACCACTTAAAAAGATGAGAGGCGTCTGTAATTTACATCATAGGTAGACCTCAACTATGGGAGACAAACTGAGAAAAAAAAATCCAGAAAATCACATTGTCTGTTTTTTTATCATTTTATCTGCATATTCTGGTGGAAAATAAGTATTTGGTCAGAAACAAACAATCAAGATTTCTGGCTCTCACAGACCTGTAACTTCTTCTTTAAGAGTCTCCTCTTTCCTCCACTCATTACCTGTAGTAATGGCACCTGTTTAAACTTGTTATCAGTATAAAAAGACACCTGTGCACACCCTCAAACAGTCTGACTCCAAACTCCACTATGGTGAAGACTAAAGAGCTGTCAAAGGACACCAGAAACAAAATTGTAGCCCTGCACCAGGCTGGGAAGACTGAATCTGCAATAGCCAACCAGCTTGGAGTGAAGAAATCAACAGTGGGAGCAATAATTAGAAAATGGAAGACATTCAAGACCACTGATAATCTCCCTCGATCTGGGGCTCCACGCAAAATCCCACCCCGTGGGGTCAGAATGATCACAAGAACGGTGAGCAAAAATCCCAGAACCACGCGGGGGGACCTAGTGAATGAACTGCAGAGAGCTGGGACCAATGTAACAAGGCCTACCATAAGTAACACACTACACCACCATGGACTCAGATCCTGCAGTGCCAGACGTGTCCCACTGCTTAAGCCAGTACATGTCCGGGCCCGTCTGAAGTTTGCTAGAGAGCATTTGGATGATCCAGAGGAGTTTTGGGAGAATGTCCTATGGTCTGATGAAACTAAACTGGAACTGTTTGGTAGAAACACAACTTGTCGTGTTTGGAGGAAAAAGAATACTGAGTTTCATCCATCAAACACCATACCTACTGTAAAGCATGGTGGTGGAAACATCATACTTTGGGGCTGTTTCTCTGCAAAGGGGCCAGGACGACTAATCCGGGTACATGAAAGAATGAATGGGGCCATGTATCGTGAGATTTTGAGTGCAAACCTCCTTCCATCAGCAAGGGCATTGAAGATGAATCGTGGCTGGGTCTTTCAACATGACAATGATCCAAAGCACACCGCCAGGGCAACGAAGGAGTGGCTTCGTAAGAAGCATTTCAAGGTCCTGGAGTGGCCTAGCCAGTCTCCAGATCTCAACCCTATAGAAAACCTTTGGAGGGAGTTGAAAGTCCATGTTGCCAAGCGAAAAGCCAAAAACATCACTGCTCTAGAGGAGATCTGCATGGAGGAATGGGCCAACATACAAACAACAGTGTATGGCAACCTTGTGAAGACTTACAGAAAACGTTTGACCTCTGTCATTGCCAACAAAGGATGTATTACAAAGTATTGAGATGAAATTTTGTTTCTGACCAAATACTTATTTTCCACCAGAATATGCAAATAAAATAATAAAAAAATAGACAATGTGATTTTCTGGATTTTTTTTTCTTAGTTTGTCTCCCATAGTTGAGGTCTACCTATGATGTAAATTACAGACGCCTCTCATCTTTTTAAGTGGTGGAACTTGCACTATTGCTGACTGACTAAATACTTTTTTGCCCCACTGTATGAGAAATGATCCAACGGATCTATGGATGAATCTAATGTAAGGCCCGTACACATGCATTAAGTGTCGCGGCCTTGTCCAAAAACAAACTGCTGTTGAGGTACATACTTAGAAAGCGGCTATTAGCAACGTGCAAAGCCTCGGAGGATGCGCGGCCCCCAACCGATACTGTTAAAAATAACTTTGCTGATGTACACACCGGGTGGAGAAATAACCTTACAAAGTACCTGAGAATAACTGGTCAGGAAAGCTAATACTGAGCTGACCCTCTCCAGGGGCATATTATCTCCCCGGAACACTAATGTATGACTGAAATATCAGCCTCCCAACTCGTAGGAGGGTTTGTGGTAATATTATAATTAAACGGCTATTTCAGCTACCATATGTAAAGCGACCCTCTGGTTTGAATGACGTCTAACAGATCGTGAAGAAATATTAGGACTTCAGCACTGGGGGGACATGCCAAAGTCAGGTTACGAGGTCCTTCAAGGTAATGAATTTATTCTGGGTTGATCACGTTAATTCTATAGAAATCTACTCACTGTTTCCAAAGCCTCCAAAAATATCACCACAAAAGAAGAAAATTAGGAGCAGTGGGGAATTCTCACCTTTGATGGTTATGGCCCCATATCTACAGGGGCATAACTACAGTGCAGGGGTTGCAATTAACAAGTGCTTTTCACAAAATTAGAATATCATCAAAAAGTTAATTATTTCAGTTCTTCAATGCAAAAAGCGAAACTCATATTATATAGAGTCATTGCAAACAGAGTGATCTATTTCAAGTGTTTATTTCTGTTAATGTTGATGATTATGGCTTACAGCCAAAGAAAACCCAAAAGTCATTATCTCAGTAAATTAGAATAATTAACTAAAAACACCTGCAAAGGCTTCCTAAGCGTTTAAAAAGTTCCCTTAGTCTGTTTCAGTAGCTCCACAATCATGGGGAAGACTGCTGACTTGACAGATGTTCAGAAGGCGGTCACTGTCACACTCCACAAGGAGGGTAAGCCACAAAAGGTCATTGCTAAAGAAGCTGGCTGTTCACAGAGTGCTGTATCCAAGCATATTATTGGAAAGTTGAGTGGAAGGAAAAAGTGTGGTAGAAAAAGGTGCACAAGCAACTGGGATAACTACAGCCTTGAAAGGATTGTTAAGAAAAGGTCATTAAAAATTTGGGGAAGATTCACAAGGAGTGGACTGCTGCTGGAGTCATTGCTTCAAGGGTAACCACACACAGACGTATCCAGGACATGGGCTACAAGTGTCGCATTCCTTGTGTTCAGCCACTTATGGCCAATAGACAACGCTAGAAGCGTCTTACCTGGACCAAGGAGGAAAAGAACTGGACTGTTGCTCAGTGGTCCATGGTGTTGTTTCCAGATGAAAGTAAATTTTGCATTTCATTTGTAAATCAAGGTCTTAGAGTCTGGAGGAAGAGTGGAAACTCCACAATCCAAGCTGCTTGAGGTCTTGTGTGAAGTTTCCACAATCAGTGATAGTTTGGGGAGCCATGTCATCTGCTGGTGTAGTTCCACTATGTTTTATCAAGACCAAAGTCAGTGCAGCCATCTACCAGGAAATTTTAGAGCACTTCATGCTTCCCTCTGCCAACAAGCTTTTTGGGAAACAGAAATTTCATTCTCCAACACTTGGCCCCTGTCCACACTGCCAAAAGTATCAATACCTGGTTTACAAACAACAGTAGCACTGTGCTTGAATGGCCAGCAATCTCACCTGACCTTAACCCCATAGAGAATCTATGGGGTATTGTCAAGAGAAAGATGAGACCGCGGACCTAACAATGCAGACGAGCTGAAGGCTGCTATCAAAGCAACCTGGGCTTCCATAACACCTCAGCACTGTCACAGGCTGATCACCTCCATGTGGCCTCTAGACTGGAAGTAAAACCACCTCTTAGCTGACATCGACCACCACTCTTCTATTGATTAGCAAACTTATCGCGCCAGGCAGGCCAATCAAGCTGGCTAATGAAAAGAAGAACCGTGAACGCTGTCAGACAAGAGGCAGTTATGTAATGGCCGAAGGTCTTGGTCCTGCAAATTGATTCTTACTTCTTACCAACTGTAGCCAATGGTTATGTCTTCTGACTCCCCTACACGAGTGCTCAGCTTGGTCAAGGGTTCATGTGTATTTATCAGGTAGAGAGTGGAATGACAAACTCCTTTGCCAGTGACTTATCTCTCCTCAAAGCAAAAGGATTGGGCTCTGATATACAGATGACATTGGGAGAAAGTCATGAGGCCCCCATAAACATCAGACGACCAAAATCAGAGAGTTCGGGTGACTTTCATACAACGTAGCCTAACTGTGTCTATTGGGGTGAAGGAAGATGAGAGAAGTGGGGTTCACGTATATAGTGGAAATTGTATCTGTTGGATAAAACTGCTAATATTAATGTCGCATTTATAAATACTTTCGAAGAATCACATTAACAGAAGCAAGAAATCAAGAATCCATTGAAGGACATTTGAAATCTAAGAGCTTAGAGCTTCTGCCGAGGTCACTTCAGGAGACTTGTTTGGTCTATGTACCATAGACTAGGGGCTTACACACAATTCCTTGTAATAGGAGATTAAAAGCAAAATATCTGTTGGAAAACAAAGCTTCTTTAGGGTCCATTAAGTCTGGTAGGCAGTTAAATGACTGTCGATTTGCTACATGCCAGCTGATCTGCAGTCATGTAAGGTCCCGCAGTCATGTAACGTCCCGCAGTCATGTAACGTCCCGCTTGGCCATCCTGACCGCACTTCCATGCACACAGAACGATTGTTAATACGATCATTCTGTGAACATAAACCATCATCTTCTCAGCAGCACATCACCCGATTACACAGGACGATGCTGTCAACAAGGACAACAATGATTTTTAATCTTGCTTAAAAATAATTTCACTCAGTAAACAAGCATTTTTTGCTCATTCAATGAGTGTTTAGACAGGCCAATAATAGGGAAATGAGCATAGCTTGGATTATCGGCCAGGGTAAATGGGCACATACTGGTGAAGTCTTTATCTATATTTTCCCTGTGTATGTACAGGCTGCATGTAGAACTTGGTCTGGACATTACATTTTGTTTTATAGGAACATCACTAAATTCCAGTCCCCATAACATGTTGAGGGATGTTTGGAAAATCTATGCAAATTGCTTCTTCGGAGAGAAAGAGGACTTGAACTCTATAGCGCCACCTGTTGGAAGCAGCGATCCTACAAGTCATTATTGACCCTTTAACGAGTCTTGCAACATAAACTTGGGATAAAAGCCAAATCAGTATTTCAATTTGCAGACATGGTGTTTCGAGCTATTGGACCTCATCAGTGCAAAGTATGAGATCTGATTTGGCTAGGTGACAGGAGAGTCTCCTTAAATCTACACTGTTTATGGAGACTTTACAAACATTCCGCAACATGTTATGGGGACTGGGACCTCACAACTCCCTCCAGAGATTACATGGTGGGTATGGGGGGAGAAGGATCAGCATGTTAGAATTCAATCAGCTGATGATTTTTCTCTATGGGAGAGACGCTGCTGCAGGGGAGTCTGCAGGGGACAGGGGAGTCTGCAGGGGACAGGGGAGTACGAAGGAGACAGCAAAGTCTTGAGGAGACAGGAGCCTGGAGGGGACAGAAAAGTATGGAGGGGACAGGAGTCTGGCAGAGGCTCATAGAGAACACATGAGCTTTTGGTCGAGCATAAAGTTCCTGTGTATTTATTATGTTGGTCTAATCAGAGAGGAAGAGAACTAGAACTCTACTGCCACCTATTAGCGATCCTACAAATCAATGTTGACCCTTTAACGAGCCTTGTCACATGACTTAAGGTACCTTCACACGAAACGACATCGCTAGCGATCCGTGACGTTGCAGCGTCCTCGCTAGCGATATCGTTTAGTTTGACACGCAGCAGCGATCAGGATCCTGCTGTGATGTCGCTGGTCGCTGAATAAAGTCCAGAACTTTATTTGGTCGTCCGATCGCCGTGTATCGTTGTGTTTGAAAGCAAAAGCAACGATACCAGCGATGTTTTACACTGGTAACCAGGGTAAACATCGGGTTACCAAGCGCAGGGTCGCGCTTAGTAACCCGATGTTTACCCTGGTTACCAGCGTAAAAGTGAAAAAAACAAACAGTACATGCTCACCTGCGCGTCCCCCAGCTTCTGCTTCCTGACCCTTACTGAGCGCCGGCCCGAAAGTGAAAGCACAGCGGTGACGTCACCGCTGTGCTGTTAGGGCCGGAGCTCAGTCAGTGTCAGGAAGCAGACGCTGGGGGACGCGCAGGTGAGCATGTACTGTTTGTTTTTTTTACTTTTACGCTGGTAACCAGGGTAAACATCGGGTTACTAAGCGCGGCCCTGCGCTTAGCAACCCGATGTTTACCCTGGTTACCCGGGGACCTCGGCATTGTTGGTCGCTGGAGAGCGGTCTGTGTGACAGCTCTCCAGCGATCAAACAGCGACGCTGCAGCGATCGGCATCGTTGTCGCTATCGCTGCAGCGTCGCTTCGTGTGAAAGTACCTTTAGGATAAAAGCCAAACCAGAATTTCAATTTGCAGACACTGTGTTTCGGGGGAATTGCCCCACGTCAGTGCAAAGCGGAGATCTCATTTGGCTGTGAGAGGCGTCCGACCGATATCCAAGAAGTATCGCTTCTCCTTGCAGAGATCGACATGCTAAGCATGCAGAGATGAGGAGACTTAAAGCCGCAATGCTCCTCTGGGAAATATGCTAATTATGCAAATTGTCTCTTCAGAGAGGAAGAGAGCTAGAACTCTAGTGCCACCTATTGGAAGGTAGCAATCCTACAAGTCACATGACTTAGGATTATAGCCAAACCAGAATCTCAAATTATCATATTTCAACGAGGAGCATTGCTGCTTTAAGTCTCCTCATCTCGGCATGCTTAGCATGTCAATCTCCGCAAGGAGAAACGATACTTCTTGGATTATTTTGGTCTGATACACAAAAATACGTATGCATGGGGTTTTTTTTTTTGCAAATTCTGTGCGCTCTTGGCACTCCACAGCCAGGCTAAAGGTCAGGAGAAGATTTTTTATGTAACCAGTGATACTAGTGACCGCCAAAAAAAGCCAAACTGTTAAAAAGCAAACAAGTGCAGGAAGCTGTGCTGTGAGAATGACCTACTGTACACACAGCTACATCTATTTCATCACTAGGAAAAGGGAAAAGTCAAAATGAAGAAAGAGGTCAAGAGCCGTCTTATTACATGCTGTCACCTCTGTACATCTGTTGTAAACTTCTGGGAGTTGTAGGAAAAGAGCAAAACAAGGATTTGTTAAAAAAACAAAAAACAGCAATATTAAAACACAATCTTATACTAATAGTAGTCAAATATAGATACAAAAGTGTCAAAGCAACAACAATCCAGACAGCCAATATCCACTACAGGGATTGTACTACATACACCGCCATTACTGCCAGCGGGGTACCACAACACAACATGGACACTCATCTCTCCTTGGATAAGGATTATAAGGAGTAAAAATCCTAAGTGGAGTCCTTCTCCTATTTCATGCTGAAATCCTGGGAGCAACTTCATTTACAAAGAAAGATTCCACAAGTTCTTTAATCACGTATGATAAGGGTTGTTATTCCCATTCTGCTTTATCTGAAACCTACAAGTAGAGAGCATTACAGAATATGCAAAAGAGGCAGATAGCAGTTCAGTGCTTGAAGTACACAGAGAGCAATACAGTACACATAGCACGGGGAGAAATTTAATATATGCAGTACAGGTAGAGAGCAGTACTGTACATGTAGTACAGGTATAGGGCAGTACAGTACATGTAGAGCAGGTAGAGAGCGGTACAGTACATGTAGTACAGGTAGAGAGCGGTACAGTACATGTAGTACAGGGAGAGAGTGGTTCAGTGCATGTAGTACAGGTAGAGAGCGGTACATGTAGAGCAGGTATAGGGCAGTACAGTACATGTAGTACAGGTAGAGAACGGTACAGTACATGTAGTACAGGTAGAGAGCGGTACATGTAGAGCAGGTATAGGGCAGTACAGTACATGTAGTACAGGTAGAGAACGGTACAGTACATGTAGTACAGGTAGAGAGCGGTACATGTAGAGCAGGTATAGGGCAGTACAGTACATGTAGTACAGGTAGTGAGCGGTACAGTACATGTAGTACAGGTAGTGAGCGGTACAGTACATGTAGTACAGGTAGAGAGCGGTACATGTAGAGCAGGTATAGGGCAGTACAGTACATGTAGTACAGGTAGAGAACGGTACAGTACATGTAGAGCAGGTATAGGGCAGTACAGTACATGTAGTACAGGTAGAGAGCGGTACAGTACATGTAGTACAGGTGAGCGGTACAGTACATGTAGTACAGGTGAGCGGTACAGTACATGTAGTACAGGTAGAGAACGGTACAGTACATGTAGTACAGGTAGAGAGCGGTACATGTAGAGCAAGTATAGGGCAGTACAGTACATGTAGTACAGGTAGAGAACGGTACAGTACATGTAGTACAGGTAGAGAACGGTACAGTACATGTAGTACAGGTAGAGAGCGGTACATGTAGAGCAAGTATAGGGCAGTACAGTACATGCAGTACAGGTAGAGAGCGGTACAATAAATGCAGTACAGGTAGAGAGCGGTACAGTACATGCAGTACAGGTAGAGAGCGGTACAGTACATGTAGTACAGGTAGAGAGCGGTACAGTACATGTAGTACAGGGGTCATTCCATGTCAAGTGAACCAATGATTTTTACCACTATATTTTTAATTCTTTTGAGATTTTCTTATTTGGTAATAGTGTGTCAGAGAATGCAAAATGTGAAGAAAAAAAAATTCTAGATTTTTTTTTTATTTTTTATTGATTTTCAAAGTTCGGAAAAAGAATTTTGGTGTTGCCTGCCTTTACATTTCTCCCCATAACTCAGGCTAGAAAAGAGATAGAGAAACAAAATAAACACCATTCTACTGAGAACTGTGCAGGCTTTCACCAGATATGTCTCAAGAGTATCTTTAATAATAATTTACCTATGCGAACGCAAGCGCAAAACTTTAAAACGCATTCCCGAAAAAAACGTTTAATTTAAAAGCTGGGACCGTGATGGGATCATATTTTAAAAAATAAAATTATTACAGTGTCAGTTCAAAAATCTTGATTTCAGGTCTGTTCAGCCTGTGGTCTAACAGTATGGGGTCCATATTTACCAAATAATCCAAGATTGTTAGATATTCCTGTATTATTTTATTATGTTAGAGCTTAGAAGCAGGAGAGGACAGAGGAGAAGCTTTGTTAGGGCTGAGAATGACCGGGGTAGACGGTGACTGCAGAGCAGATGACAGGCCGGCAGCTCGAGCCTCCAGAGGCCGTATTCACACCAAATCTGAACACCCAGGCAACTCCTCAAATGGAGGGAGAAAAATACTCTTAACATCCAGTTCATGTACGAACCAGGACTACAAAGAGGAGGAGAGTTTGTTATATCGGTTACAGGAAGCAGAACCCATCACAGGGACTCAGCAATACCGGACTGTCATCCCATGTAGTGGAAATAAAGACAGTGACGTCCATGACGTGGTAGAAGGCGGCACAAGATCGGCAATGGATGACACAACTGGTTATGTGACCTGTGAATATGATTAGCGCTGACGGCTACTGGACTCTCCAAAGATTGTGAAAATAAAGACGTAGAAAGGACTTTTCTGCACCTTCTGGTCCAGCGCCGTCCTTTGTGTATCCAAGAAAATCAGACATTGTAAAAGTGAACAAAAATCAGATATAACTCAGGTGGAGCCGAGCACCATGACAGCCGTCCATACTCAGACACAGAAGGAAACGGTCATTGGTAGTAAGCGCTGATGGACCAGATGACATTTCATCCTCTAGAAGGGACACATTGATGATAGAAGGCCAGTGTAAAAACCTACTATTAATTGTTTGATTAGTTCATACTTTATAGTACGAGGATTTAACTACTGGACTATTCTTCTTAAACACTTCAGAAATGACAAGTTTAGTGATATAGTAGAAAAAAATTGTTCCATGTATAAATAGGTGGTAGAAATATTGGTTCTTTTAGGCCATGTTCACACTTTGCGTTTTTTACCGCGGAACCGCCGCGATTTTGATGCTGTGGGTCCGCAGCAGTTTCCATAGCGTTTCCATTTACATGTAAACCCTATGGAAACCGCAAACCGCTGTGCACATGCTGCGGGAAAAACCGCGCAGAAACGCAGCGGTTTAAAACCCGCAGCATGTCACTGCTTTGTGCAGAATCGCTGCGATTCTGCACCCATAGGAATGCATTGAACCACTTACTTCCCGCATGGGGCTGTGCCCACGTTGCGGGAAGTAAGCGGATAATGTGCGGGTGGTACCCGGAGCGGTGGAGAGGAGGCTCTCCTCCAGGCACTGGGAACCATATTTGGGGTAAAAAGAATAAAAATAAAAAATCATGTTATACTCACCTCTCAGCGCTGCACGCGGCCGGCCGGTCAGAGTTGCTGTGCGAACAGGACCTGCGGTGACGTCGCGGTCACATGACCGTGACGTCACGAAGGGTCCTTCTCGCACATCATCTTTGGAACCGGACCGCCGGGTGCAGCGCCGAGGAGATCCGGACATCAGAGGGGAGTATAACCAATTTTTATTATTTTTAACATTACTATTGATGCTGCATATTGCTGCATATACAGCATCAATAGTATAGGCGGAAACCCGCAGCGGAAACCGCGGAACAAACCGCGATAAATCTGCAGGGATAACCGCAGCGGTTTTGCCCTGCAGATTTATCAAATCCGCTGCGGGAGAACCCGAAGAGGTCACCCGCAAAGTGTGAACATGGCCTTAATCTTGTTTTTAACATATAATTAGGATCAGACAGTATTTAGAAAATCACACTTGAGGATATGATCACGTTTTTTCTTTTGGCTTGTTCAATGAATTCAGGTTGAAAATGCTGAGCAAGTTGTGTTATGATGATTAAGATGTATTTATTCTGGCACTTTGGTGTTTGTTTTTTGTGTTTCTTTATTGTTACATATAAATGTTGAATGCAATAAGTTGTAATTTGAAAAGAAAAAGGGAAGAAACTCGCACAAACCTAAAATCAGATGATTCAAGGCTTAAAAAAAAATACAAATTTGATAGGTCCCAAGATGAATCCCTGTACAAATATAAACAAGGACACAAGTAACACACATGCTTGTTTTCACAATTTTAAAACATACATTTTTTCAGAATTGCGCATCAAAATGTTTAATTTGATTTCACCAAAACAAAATATAAAGAAACATAGTCTTGTGACATATCAAATGAAAGCCGGTACCGTTCTGAGAAAAATTATGCCTCTCCCACCTCTATATCTGAATTCTAGCCTGAGATATGATAAAAAATGTAAAGCCATACCAGGCCAAAATCTGCGCTTTTTAAAAACTTTAAAAATCTGTAAAAAATTAACTGATGAAGAAAAAAATTCTAAACTTTTAATTTGTAATTAACTAAAGTTGTACTTCATAAAAACAAAAAATAAAAAAAAATCTAAAGACGTCAGGTAAAAAATATTCATATTTGGATCACTTGATATGGAATGACCCACAGGTAGAGAGCGGTACAGTACATGTAGTACAGGTAGAGAGCGGTACAGTACATGTAGAGAGTGGTACAGTACATGTTAAGCAGGTAGAGAGCGGTACAGTACATATGTACAGTGGCTCAGATGGAGAGAAGAGCACATATAGCAGCACAGTACATGCAGCACCGTCCTTAGCAGCACGGTATATGTAGTACAGGTAGAGAGCGGACAAGTACGGTACATGTAGTACAGGTAGAGAGCGTTACAGTACATGTAGAGCAGGTAGAGAGCGGTACAGTACATGTACAGTGGCTCAGATGGACAGTACATGTACAGTGGCTCAGATGGAGAGGAGCAGAGCACATAGAGCAGCACAGTACATGCAGCACCGTCCTCAGCAGCACGGTACATGTAGTACTGCAGTGTGATATACGCAGTAGTACTAAGCAGTTGAGTACAAGCTGTACAGTGAAAGAATAGAACGGACACAGGTTGCAGTGTGGTTCTGGCTGAACCCTGCCAAGGAATTGTGCTTTCCTGCACTTACTGCTTGGTGTAATTATTGCAGGTCATTCATGTAGACATTTGACATTTTGTGCAGCAGGCGGCCACATGTGCAACCTGCAAGAACCTTTATCTGAAGACAGATTAGTAACCCACAGTCTAGACACCTACAGGAGTCCCTATAAAGGAGAGATGTCTAAAAGCAAATAATCTGGTTAGCTGTAGGAAATGGTAAATCAGGCAAACACCGCTGTCTGTGGCCACAGGGCGACAAAGACATGAACAATATCTCTGCACAGTCATCAGCATTGGGATACCGAATGGTCGAAAATACATCAAATAGTGTTACCGTACATGTTGTTGGCTGCATTGTCATAAATAATCAGGTAAGTTGTGAGGTAAATGATTAGTGTTTAAGTATCTGAACATTACTGGACACTATACATATGTGTGCACATCTATTTCAGAGACACCATGTAATGCTTCAATTCCCCTGCAGAGGACTGCGGGGAAAATGAGAATTTGCTGCCAGGTTTTCCTGCAGATTACAGCTCAAGTTGCTTGCCATAAGCTTATCTGATGAAACATTCCAGCACAAAAAAACGCAATTTTTTCCATTTGTAGATAACACTTTGGTAGAAAAGTCTGTTCTAAGTGCCAATCAACGAATGTCCTTTGATTTCAATAACTGCGTTTACATTGCAAACTGGACAATAACTTTGAAGGGTATAGGCAACTTTGGGGCAATTTTTCCTATATTTTGGGCTAAAATCATTTTCATTAGGCTTCATTCAGACGGCTCATTTATTTGGTTTTGCTGTATTTTTTTGTACTTACAGGCGCGTGGCACCACTTTTTGAGCCAGGCATTTCATCTATAGGAGCTTCCCAAGGACAGGTGTCTGCACAGTTGGGCCACTCGTTCAAGTCTATGGGTCCGTGAAAAAAATCACTGACCGTACACATCGTCATCCTGTACAGTCTGTATACTGAGTTTTATTTTTCCCTTTGAGAAAATCAATGATGGTATACACTGACACAGTGACCAAATACTGCCGAAAATCGGACGTTTTTTTCCATGCTGGAAAAAAATGTTGTGTGATGTTCTGCAGCCTGCATGTATTTAAATGCATCTAAGGCTGCAGATTGCAATTCAGTGTAAAATTCGTCCATCGAGTTCAATGACAGCTTGATTGATAATATTTTTGTACAATAAAATAAAGAAATTAAATTTAGGCCAAACATGTTCTTCGTCTTTAAAACACAAGTACATCCAAAGCCAAATGTGACCTGTGTGAAAATAAAAGTAAAAAAAAAAAGAAAAAAGCTAGAATTATCCAATATTTCAATCACCAATATAGGAGATAAACCAGGAAATACAGAGTGGACAGCCGTGTCTAGCACAAAAGAGATCCTTCTATATTCGGCAGATGAAGAAAACCAAAAACAACTTTTTCTTTAATCTGTACATTATCAGGTTGTTTTATATAAACACAAGCATGTGAAGCAGAAGAATGGAAAGCACAGTGATAAGCAGGTCATTGTGACCAGTCAGGCTGTTCTTCTAAATAAATAACAAAAGACAAAAGTATGGAACCAGAAGCCGTAAGCAAAACCCCACGTAACTTTCAGTAAAAGTGTAAAAAACATATCTCTATGGGAAAAGGAGTCACTGGTATAAGATGAGAAGAAAATAGTTCTATCAACGAATACCTTCATAATATGTTTTTGTAAAGTTGGTAAAGTAGCTTCAAAAAGTTAACATGAACCCGGTAAAGTCACGACAGGAAAAAGTTAACCAGAACCCTCAACCTGAGTCCCATGTAAGATGCCCCATGACACCCATCAGGTGTGTGGCACTTATACATTCTACATAAAAGAGAGGACCCCACTGACCATAAGAGCTTACACTCTACAGGAGAGAGAGGACCCTGCTGACCATAAGAGCTTACACTCTACAGGAGGGGACACCACTGACCATAAGAGCTTACACTCTACAGAAGAGAGAGAGAGAGACCCCAGTGACCATAAGAGCTTACACTCTACAGGAGGGGACACCACTGACCATAAGAGCTTACACTCTACAGAAGAGAGAGAGACCCCAGTGACCATAAGAGCTTACACTCTACAGAAGAGAGAGAACCCCACTGACCATAAAAGCTTACACTCTACAGAAGAGAGAGAACCCCACTGACCATAAAAGCTTACACTCTATAGGAGAGAGAGGACCCCGCTGACAACAAGAGCTTACACTGTACAGGAGAGAGAGACTCACCCAATGACTCTGCACATGAAAGCGACTCTACTGTACAAACCGTGCTTCACTTGGAACCACTGATCTGTGATGGTTCAGGTACTGACCATCACTGTAGAAGGTACATTGATCCACTAGATGTCATAGCAGCAGGGCAATATGGAGACGCAAAATGACGTTAGCCGACTCTCTGATGCTTCAAGCCGTGAATCGAATCTCAAAGTGTTCGAATTTGCGTCAAACTGTGAATTTCCGGAAATTCTACTCAAACTTGATCCCCAGGAAATTGATGCGCTCATCTCAAGAACTTGCCTGTCCCTTTCGACCAATGGCTTGCATCTACTTTGTTTAATCTTTGTACCACGGTCAGTCACGTAGCTTACTGAGACCATCTTATATCTGTAAGAGGTCAGCATCTTCCACAATTCTAGCCATTGCCATGAAAATTTTGGACCATAATTGTAAGGCATTTAGTGGAAGGGGCACAACATTTTTTTTTGCTCTGGTAAAAAATAATGTAATAAGCGTAGTGCTATTCTTACACTAGGAAGATTTGGAGTAATTGATAAAACTGTTGGAATAACTAGACCATACATGAATATTTGTCTTGGGAGAGGCCTTCTTGATGTGGCCCCCAGTCAGTTTTGTCTGGTTCCATCTATTAGGAATTGCAATAGGGAACAAGAAGAGTCCAGCAACAAAGCAAGAAAAAAAAAAATCAAAGAGCTAATGTAAAACAAGATTATAGAATGAGCTGCTAATAAAATTTACCTAAATGCAAGGAAATTTTTCCGGAGTTTCTCAGAAATGGTGATATACGAGATGTTCTTGATCATGGGCCAAGGATCATTGCAGACCTCCTTTCACGGATCCCATTAAGTTAGCATTTACTCTGTCTGAAATGGTTACAATGCATTCGACCGTACAACACATGCGGTCCATAAAATCCTGCAGACACCGCATTAAAAATGAGCTAAAAGGTGACGTAAAAAAATAATAAAATCAGAATATATTTGTAGTTCAAAATGAGATTCTACATTAAAAAATATTAATCTCGCACAATCAGTTATTGGCAAAACACTATGAGGTTCTGATTTCAGAGACCGCATGGGCTATTTAATCTGGCATTAGTTATATTTATCTAATTGCAATCACACAAGTTTTCTTGTTATCACACAAGGGAGCAAGAAATCTTCTTAACTGGAAGGGCAGGTGACATTGATCCGGTCACAGAAGACATACCACCCTTGGATAGAACAGCAGACACCTTGGATAAGAATTGCCATAATTACTTTTAGTTACATGACTCAACATTGTTCAAACCTGACTCCAAGGTCACCGTAAGGGGAAACGGCAGCAACAAATAGTTGAAGGGCAATACTAAAGGGCACAGGTATTGACACAAACATATATGTATGCAAAATATGAAGTCAAAACTGGGCAAGTCCCAGAAAGCCTAGAAATTTACCAATGAAACTAATTTTTTTACTTGCTGTCTTTAGATTTCTAGATTAACCGACCATTAAAAATGGCAAGTAGGCCCATTGCAAGGTCTAAAAGTGCTCATGTATTGTTACCACCAGTGATAATATATGAAATCATGTCCTGATAATAAGTGCCAGACTGAAGAACATTGGGCACACCACAGGATTTTATTGTGAGGGCCCACCTTTCTCCCCCATATAAAAGCCCCATAGCAGCTGCTAGGTTTGCACTATGAACTCTCCTTTAGGACAAGCTAGGGCCCACCGGAGGATTCTCTGGTGGGCCTGTCCAACCTTGCTGATATACACACATTGAGGACTATCAGCCGCTAACTTGCCCCAGGAAAACTCAATCACTCACTGTTCGTCCAAATAGATCCAACTGGTGACAAACGTTCACTCCAAACTGGCTACTGCCTTCTGAAATGGGCACATCGAGCTTGGTTATAAGAACACATGATGCAGGCAGTAAAGACAAACACTTTTGGGGAAAATTAATCAATCAAGACTGGCTTTCCCCATGACAGTCTTGATCAAAAGACCTTCGGAGTAAGATGTGCCAAAGTGAACGCCTCTTGATAAGTTTGGTGCATCTTTGGGCTGTAGAGGAACCCCAACTGAAATCTCTTCGACAATTTTTGGCATAAATTATACTAAATATGTTGACTCATAGCCCACACTCCTCTATTTTTTAGGAAATGGGGGGCAGTCATAAAAATACAAAATCATTGTTGCACAATTGTGAGCTGAGCAAAAAAATAAAGATATTTTTACAAATAATTTATTATAAAAGTGACATAATGCCTTCCATTGATTCCATCAGATTTTCTTTCATTTGAAAAGGATCAGTTTTTTTTTCTCACTGGATCAGTTTCAAATGAAACAAAACTGATGGAAATTTATTGGATCCATTTTCTATAGACTTCATGGTTAAAAAAATGGATCCAACTGAAATAAAAAAAAATTTCAGCTGGAGAAAAAAAATTGTGTCTGCACAACTTTTTTGTTAACAGATTGCTGCTGGATGCATTCTAACTGATGATTGCTGGACATGTGAACAAAGCCCAAGAAAGGCAAAACCAAATTACGGTAAATTGTATGTTGTTTCCCTTAAGACCGCTGCAGTCAATGAATATTATAAAGGTGAGTTTACACTGCGTGGTGCGCAGTGTAGACAGTTCTGCAAAATTGGTGACTTATCCAGTTAGATAGGTGGGAGAGCTGACTCTCAGTACTCTTGCCAATCAGCTTATTAAAGTGGTTAGTGTGCCCGACTTCATTGTCTACACAGGTCAGTACTTCACACCGCAAAATATTTAGTACCGTAAGTGCCTGGTATCACAATTCGCTACAGCGTTGTCCTTTCATAAAAGAGCCACAGGACACTTTAAACAGCTGATAGAGGGGATGCCAAGAGCTATAGGGGTTGTCTGGCCTTAGGATACAAGCCTCCAGGCACACTATATGACTGTAGACTTGTGAATCCTCGCAGCGTGTGAACTGCACGCTGTGATGATTCTCCAGTGGTGGTGCCAAAAGAAGAATGAAAAAAGTATGCGATTTCCATTCTTCTGGCCACATTCCAACTAGACTGTATCTGGCCTTGAAAAAAAATACACTGCATTGAGAGAGGCCATGCAGGTCTAGTCGACACATGACTGCGTGCAAATCACATACTTGTGGTCACGCACCGAGAGCCGCAGAATCCTCACAGTGCGCGTGATGTGAGGCTTCAGAAGCCTGCATAAGGAGACTGCAGACTTGTAGAGTAAGGCCAGACAATCTTTTTAAAGCCCCCAATATACATTAAATAGATGTTGTTCGAACCTGACAATTTCAGCGACCATCTAATGTGGGCTCCCGACTCTTCGCGGACAGAAAATGTTGGGGAAGAGCAGGGTCCGGCCTGTAAAATTTCAACGGCTGATCCTTTTGTTTGATATTAGCCATCGTCAGAGATGTTGAGCCGAGCGTCCCTGTATATAGCTATCTAATGTGTAAGATCAGCTTTAGAACACCTTACTAACCCAATATTAATGGCTTACTAGTGGTGGAAATACCGTTGGTGTAACCAGTGAAGCCCAAGAGCTAAGGGGGGCCATTTTCATGCCTAAAACTGGTGGAATTGTGCATTATGATGAGCTTTTGGATTGCAAAGGGCCCATATAATGTTTTTGCACAGGGGCCCTTTTCTGTTGATGTCCACCAGTGTTGCTTACCCTAACGAGTGATTCGAATGCGCCATGTTCTACCATTAACGAAATCTCTTCATTTTTCAGCAGGTAACTCGATATAGTCTTAAAAACACACATAAAAGTGAATCACAATAAACAGGAAACCAGAAGCACACAGTTCTTTGTTGGCCGACTCCTTATTGCCTGTCACAAACGGCTTCAGACATGTAATAAGTAATTTATTAACAGGTTTCATAAGGGAGGAAAAAAAAGCTTGAAACATTTCCATCGCCAACAGATCAACAGCTTTTACTGAATACTTAATGACCGGGCTTCCTCCTCGAGTAATTGAGTTTCATTATTCATTTATCAGCAGGATGGCTCCAGAAACATCTTTGTACTATGAAGTCTGAAAACGCTCTGCAGTTATCTCAAGTCAAAGCTCCATCCGATCATCGGCCTGTATTTATATCCAGTCTTGTGGGGCGAAGAGACAAATTGTACATCGTGATTCTAGATCCACAATTCGCACTTTTGTAACGAAAACTGGGAACATTACACGGATGGGGCAAAGAGTAGCAGTATTAAAAAAAAAAAAAAAGGAATGAGAACATACTGAAAGTTCTGTGTGGTGGAAGGTCATAACCGGCGGACCTTCAATACTATGTCGTAGAAGGTCGAATGTGTAGACCGTGCCTTGAAGGCTTGGAATAAAATTCATCCCTGGTTTATAGAAGGATATGAGGACACATCGGCATGCAGATACTAACATTGCTGCCAACCCAATAACGAAGCAAAATAGCACAGCTCAACCAGTGACTGTAACCCACAACTATTTTATTAAAAGCAGAGTTGAAAGGTTGTCTGAGGCCAAGCATCCAATCTTGGCTCTAAGTGCCTCCTGGCAAAAGCCAGAGTTTACAGCTCTCCGACACGGACCTTCCTCCATTATAATGGGTGGTTGGGGTTAATCCAAGATAAAGTACTCTCAGTGTCCAAAGGCAGAGTAAGGGGGCCTGAAAATAATCATACCATGACATCACCGAAAGTAACACAGAATGTTCTGCATTTACGTGGATATCTGATAAGCCCACAATATTATTAGGAAATTCATATAAGCGCAAACTTTCACAGCTGGTAATTGTCAGAAATATCTGGACACAAAGGCACCACAATCCAGTTTGTATAATTAGGCCAAAATCTCTATCCCTATAAAAATAAAATAATTAGTGGTGACCAGTTACAGTGGTGACATAACAGTGTCAGGACATCAATGCTGCAGCAGGAAGTGGAGACCGGATGGAAAAGGGAACCATTATAACGGGAGTAATGGGGAATCGGAAACATTAATGAATATAGTTTTAATTTTTTGTAATTATTTTTTCCATTATCTGCTGTTTTTCACAAACATTTGCTGACTTCATCCCTTTAAAAGTGTTTATAAATAGGCTTCTTCCATATCTTTTGTTTGGTATTAACCAAAGCAGTCAATTTGGAGTAATAAAGCTGATTCCTTTGGTCACCCGGTCACTAACCTTTATATTATGCAACTTGCTCTGTCATCTTTCTCTTTATAAATCAGTTTTATCATATGTCATAGTCACGGCTCCTGCCTATACAGAGATATGAATGTTCACATCACAGCCGGCTAGCAATGCGCACTGCTCCACTTAGAGTTAATATTAGGCATCTGCAATTGAATTCTAAAGCGGATCTGCCACCAGATTTCAGTATTCAAATTGAATATGCTACTAAATACTGTAGATCTCTTACACCTGACGAGACTGGTGTACTTATATTTAAAATCCATGGCAAAATAGTTTAATAACCCAGATATTAATATGAGCATGTCTTGAGTTCAGCTATAGAATGAATTCGCTTATGAGTCCAAGAATCTTTAGTCTTTGCCCACCCAGTCTGACATCTGCAGCTCATACTGAGCAGGGCCAGATCACAGCAGGGATGGAGGGACACTGAGGAAGTGTCAATCAGGCTAGGTGGGTGGATATGGAGTTATACAATGTTTTTGATATGGATTTTCAAAGTAAATTAGGCATTATTATCAGGTCTCAGAAATCTATGTAATTTGTATTGTTCAATCTGGTGACTGCTCCACTTTTAAAAGTGTGTTGTATTTGGGGCCAAAAGCCCCTGATCATCGACATGGCCCCACAATAACTGCTCCAATGCTCAAATCAAACCGTCATACTCAAGTGCAGATACAATCTTTATTCTGCTTTACAGTATCTGAAAACCTGTAATCTAGTTAATCTAGTAAAGAGAGGAATTATTGCCATTGCTATATATGATTTATGATTTATAATGAATGGTATTATTTCTTTTTGGTGCACTGTGTACTAAATTCCCATGCGACCTCCCCTCCCTGTCCACACAAGAAGCGGTGTTACTTAAGAGACCGCTATCATTGAAGAAATATTGTTTCATATTCTGTAAAGAACTCTTCCCACGCAGAAGATAATGTCGCTCTATTATTGTGAAAAGAGTGAACGCCTCCGTGCACAAACTGTTCAATAGTGAAAAACTGCATAGGCTTTACTAAGAACAAAAAGTGCAAAGTGCCAACTACCCTATGCCAACAAAGGCAATGTCATCAGGAGAAAAAAGCCCGACAGCTCGAGGCCACTACATACGAGTACAATTACAAAATATACGGGAATATTTTAATTGCCATTTCCTATTAATTACTGAAAAACAAAATTGTCCTAAACAGTCATGTCCTACATGCGCAAAACACCGTTGAATTTTCTTATCATTTGAATCGTGACTTTTTGTTTAATATCCAGGTTTTTATTAAATACCCAACTAAATAGTAGAATTATATTACCACAGACAGAAGTGTATGCCAACCTGGACAACTTTCTTCAGTTTGTCCATGGACAGAAATAGAGTAGCTGAAAACATTTCTACGCAGTCACGCTCCTTTTCTTAACCATGCCCCATGCCTTGCCCACTCTCCCTGGAAGCACTCAGGAGATCTGCCAGCGCCTCTTGAAGTCTAGATGTGATCAATGGGACCCCGGGACTTTCATGCAAACAGCAAAATGAATCGGCATCCTCTTCAACTCACAGGTCTGGCAAGATAAAGGATTCGTCTGCAGAACCAATCTAATTTGTCTTTCTAGGCAATGTAAAATAAAATGAAGGGGTAGCATAGCTCGTTAGAAACAGTGAGACCATTGATCATTCCAGTTCCTGAGGTCAAAGACCCCTTTACAGATTGAATTCAAGGGACTCTGTTAGCACAGAATGGACACTCAACCCAAGCACAGGAGCTTGGTGCATTATGGTGTGGTCAAACATTTAGGTTCACCTTCTCACCTACTTGTTTTCCCTCTGTCTCCACCCATACACCCACACCTCTTCTTTGGTGCACAGCTCTGGCTTTAAAGAGCCACAAAAAGACAGTGATATATGGAAAACAAGTAGATGGTGAGTCTGTCAACAAAGAATGACTGTTCAAGCCAAGTACAGGCGGTCGGTGCACCCTTGGCATGGCCAAGCACGTAAGTACACCTTTCCACCTACTTGTTTTCCCTCTATCTCCACCAAACTGCTTTTTTTCTGATTGACAGCTCTGGATTTATAGTGCCTGTACTTATTTTGATCAGTCATTCGGTGCAGACAAGACTCCCTTTATAGTAAGCCAGACTTTCCACTTGTCAGCTGACAAACGAGTGTGTATGGAGTCCTCACATCTTGAGACCCTGAAGATACATGATGTTTGGGAAGATGAGGATCAGGCAACTCTTCTGTTCAGGACATGAGGGTTAGCCAACTCTTCAGTTCAGGACATGAGGGTCAGCCAACTCTTCAGTTCAGGACATAGGTCACCATCAGAGCTTTGTACTATAGACATTCTCCGCTCTACCCATTGAAAACACAGGATCGTTTGGCCAACAGTTATGGAAGGTGTGTGTAGCCTTACATCCTCGTCATCAATAGGTGTATACTCAGAATGTGGGACATCTTTTTCGTCCTTCCCGCCAACAGGATCTACTTTTATACAAATATACGATCTAGAATTAAATCCTTTAAAGGAAGCCAATTATCCTATTAGTCTAACCACAAATTTGTTTTAGAAGAACATGTTGGGTGTTGTAGTCCTACCACTGCCCACGGTGAACAGAGCAGAAGATATTGCTGCGGCATGCCATAATATGAGTGTGAAATGGCCGCAGAGCAACAAGCCCATGAACTCCTCAGTACACCGCTTTTCTGGACAAATACAATGAGGGTGTCATATTCTGTGACACTCGGCAAATAAGCAATTATTTCAATAATTCAATTCAAGTTAAAACAATAGAAAGCAAAAAAAATCTTAAGATCAACAACTTTTGTTTGTAAGTTATAGAAACGCTGAAACAATTTGCTCCTGGCAAGGTTGATAAAATATATCCAGGGCTTTAGCAGAAAATGTTACTTGGCAAGGAGAAGAGCGCAGAGATTTCAAGGTCTCGCTGAAACTCTTTCAAAATGTAAAATTGCCTCTATAGACTGAGACCGATCTTAGCACTGACCTTCACATACCAGCACCTATGTCCTTCACATAAATAACATTACAGGAGATAACCAAAAGGGAGAATTTCACCCCAGAAATGACTTTATGCAAAGTAAATTATAATGAGCTTTAGGTGGGAGGAAAATGCCGGATCTGTGCAGCCCATGGATTTAAAAACAAAGAAAAGAAAAATAAACAGTTGGTTTTTCAATGTATGTCATGGTAATAGCCATAAAGCTCTGTAGGTCTATTATATATCTCCGATATAATGCTGCCACATGACAGCATGCGGAAACACCATATGGCAGCATAAGGAGTGCTTTAGACTAATGTCAGCAATACACAACTGCATCAGCATAGTCGGCCAACAGTCTACTGTGCATGGGGGTCTCCACTAATCTGTCAGATTGTGTTGTGGTGGAGATAAAGATTCAGCATGTCCGATTTTAGTCTGCCGATAATTTTGTTTTCTAATTGATAAGCCGCCGCCAAAAGTGTCTCGCAGCTGCTCTCTCGTATGAAAAATAGAGGGATCAGAAGATAAAGCTGCTGGCCGAACCATCATTTAGCTGACAACACCTAAGTCCTTAAAAGGGTTGTCCAGGCTTGGGACTCAAGTCACGTAGAGTGACTGCAGACTTGTGAATCCTCACATCGCGCACAGTTTGCGCTTTTAGGATTCTTCAGTGCCGAGGGTGAGACCGAGCAGTTCTGTGACTGCAAGTATGCCACTTTTACACTAGACTTGTCCAGCCTTGCTTGGTTCACTTGCTTGAGTGGGGTCGCATGTATGCGAATCAATGCAAACCAGTCAGAGAATCCTGAAAGTGCGCACTGTGAGAATTTACAAGTCTGCAGTCACATAGGATGACTGTAGACTTGATCCACAAGCCTGGACAACCACTTTAAGAAGACTTATGAAGGTTACTTAAATACTTGCTTTAGGCTGGACAGTCAGTCATCATCATACATGTTCTCCTGTTGCCCCAGGTACAATTAACTACACAAAGGCTCGTTTCACATATTCGAAATTCATGGTTTGAAGAGGGTCCATGATGTCCAGGCCGGTCATGGGTCTCCAGACCCAAACTTACGGTACCTGCCTCATATATGTATATGTATATGAGCTTGTTCAGTTCCGATCAGGAGACCCATAGCTGTGCCTGAGCTTTGCAATGTGCACTCAGGCCGTGAATGTTCGATGTGTGAAACCGGACTTAGTCTAATTCTTTCCTACAAGTGAGCAGAAATGCACATGAGGCTGATGAGTTTGGGTCAGCAGAACTATGTCCAGTCCACAAATTGTGGTCCATTCTCAGACTATGAATGTTGAACAACGAAATTGCCCTAAGTCCGTGTGGGTGGTGGAAGATGACTGACTACTGTTTTGCACAAACCACTACATTGCCTAGAGCGGAATTGAAACCATAATATGGAAAACTTCTAAAGGATTTCCCATGACAATGATAAGACAGGCCATAAACATCTGAGTACAGTGATTACCTGTTAAGACTACTGTGCCCATGCCATAAGAGTAAAGTCTGGTCTACCCAACAATATCGGTGGGACAGGATGACTATCTTATCTGTGTAGGGGCCTCCCGACTGTTGCCTCCACCAATGAAGTCAGGAATTGTCCTCATGGGAGATAAACCACTAGGAATTGTGTGGACACACCCAAATACGAAAAAATGCACACCCGGCCCAACAGAGAGGATCAGTCTCTGTCCATTACAGCAAATTCAGATAAGAAAACAAATCCTCGCTGTCTGAGAGGGTCACAGAACTTGGACTCCTACCGATAAGACATTACTTTCATATGCTATTGCAATGCCATCAATGTCTACAATGAGAAAAGCCTGTTAGCATGCTTTCGGCAAAAATGGTTGCAAAATTCCTCAAAGTACTTTAGGTATTTTTACACACACATTAGATCCTTTTATTAGTAGGACTTGAATATACTGTTACTTTGTGTACAGCGATATCTTATAACTACTAAGCTGTATAGTGCAGATGTCTAATCACTTGTGTGATATATATATATATATATATATATATATATATATATATATATAATCCTTCATACACAGATTTTTCCAGACATGAAGAAGCCTTTACTACGGTCACGTTTGGCATGGGTCATATGTCTGCAGAAAAAGCAATAATTACCGGGTCGTGGAACAGAGGTCAGGTTACTCCCTTATCGCACATTCTCCCATGACCTCCAGAACTGGAAAAATATTAGAGGTGGAAAGCTAACCTCTATTATCCTCCAATAACCTTTCCAATCTGGAAGGTCACACGGGCAGAGGTAAACAATCTGTGTGCGAAACAAATGTTACCGGACCTTTATAAAAGGAACAAAAGGAAAAGAAAACAACTGGCTGCATCCCATATCAAATAATCCTACAATGCGCGGAGTACTCTGCCTATAAAACCCAACATGTCATATCGGGTCATGTAGGTTATCCACAAAAATGATCCAAACTGAGTAATATTTAGTAAGTAGGAGTGCTCAGGTTGTCCGAAATTGCCACATGCTTTTTTATTCTAGGAAAGTTGAGGAACAGACAATATGGCAGGCATTATAGCTTCCACAGGAGTGGGTCACTTAGCATTTTTAGCTTATTATGAACCCAAAACTTTTGCATAACTAGACAGATTTACCGTCCATAAGCCAGGGAAACCCGAGTCATAACTAAGCTTTCCTTCAACAAAAAAGAAATTAATTTCACTACTGTAGCGCAACTGCCATCAGGCCAGTACAGGAGGTGGACCCGCTGACGCCAGCCCCTATTTCACCTGGATGTGCGTCGTAGAACACAAATTTAGGTGAAATGTATTGTGGCGCAGGGTCTTGCCGGCTCCCTGCACTGCAATACATGCTGCCGGGCCAATCACAGGCCGTTTTGCCATTGAGGGGCGGACAATGGCAGTGACGTCATGCACTGCACTACAAAACAGGCTGCCAGCAAATCAGTGGCCAGCTTGACAGTGACGGGCGGCGCGTGGCAGTGACGTCATGCCTTGCAGTGCAATACATGCTGCCGGCCAATTAGATACCGGCTTGACGGTCATTGACTTCACAGTGACAAGCGGCACATGGCAGTGATATTATGCGGTGGCCTTGTCAGCTGCCGACTTCTGTGCCGACTGTATAAGAGGACGCTGCACGTCGTAGAAACGGGAAGGTAAGAAATCATTTATTTTATTTTATGTGTTGGATAAGAACAAAGGACATTATACATTATACTAGGAAGAGGCCTAGGATGGGGGGACATTGTTAAAGAATGGGGAACAGAATGGGGACATTGTTATAGGATGGGGCCGGCCCAGGATGGGGAACATTATTACTGGAAGGGGACCAGAATAGGACATTATTACAGGAATGCTCCAGGATGGGGGACGTTATTACAGGATGGGGCCAGGATGGGGGACATTATTACATGGGAGGGTATACACACATGTCTTGAGAGGAATAGCAGGGAAACTATACATTTTCCCATAACAAAATATTACACACACGGCTAAAAAAAGCCCAAATCTAATTTTGAGATTATAACTTGCCCATTAAATAGCCATTGTACTTTCCGACAGCCGGATCTTTTAAGTACCGTAATAAACAGATAATCTGTAAATCACTTTAATTAAAAAAAACATATTTAATTTTATAGTCCAAGGAAAAAAAAACACTCCAAGGTGTCAATCACCAGGTGTCTTCCGTCTGTGTAACTTTTATTTCGCTGCCTGTTGTCAGGTGTAATCCATCGATAGCAGCAGAGACCTTGAGACGGATTACAGGAAGCTAAGACAGGTCTTTGCAGTTTGACAGGCAGGAGAGAAAAATCAGAGGGAGAAACAGGCATAATAGAGAAGTGGGTTTACAATTCAGGGTAGGCTAGGCAAGCTATTGGTCAATGGCAGGAGCAATGCATGCTGTGAAGTGGGGGAAGGATGATGCAGCACCTATAGTGCTGGTAGAGTGTTGATAAAGCAGTTTTACCCGTATGGGGAACAAGGGCAGGAAGACAAATGTTTTTTGTGTAAAAAGGCAGATTCACTTTAAGTACCGTAATTATCCAATAAATCTGTTATAGAAAGTAAACATAAGACTTCCCTGTAATTCAAGATATCTCCAGATATCAGTGCCTACTTCCTACGATCAGATTAACGGGAATATATTGCCCAGCACAAGTTCCGTACAAACGTCAGCACAATAACCAAGAACCTCATAAAAGCCCTGGCCGAGGTTACTCTGAGGTAACAGATGTCAGTGTTGTTTTAGAGCGCGCCATATACCGAACAACGCCTCACTGTGAACAATAAGTATGGGGCAAGGGGTACAAGCAAAGTCAATGATCTGTTTTCCAAAGAGGTGTGCCTGCTCATATCCAGCACGGCAGAGAAGGAAAGGAAAAAAAATCCCTTGTCTGATGTTCACCGTCAACATATTTTTTTTCCCTTCGTTGCCAAGTCAATCACACGTCCTTGAGACTGTGTTAATATTAGACAACGCGGCCTGACCTCCGCCTGACATTAAACCCGAGAACAACCTTGAACTGTAAATGAACTACAAACCTTATCCTCCACAGCTTTTTCTCTCATCAACATTTTATTAATAGTATTAAATTGCGAGAGAGAACTCAACTCTACTAACTTTACAAAGTCGCGCTGTGGACAGAAAAAAACCCTACACTTAATGGGATGGGTAAGCAGAAGAGAAGGCACATCCTGGGAGGTGACGGTATAGAATAAAGGACAAGCAAAGAGATGATCCGTAATAATAGCAATAAACCCATCAATAAACACTGACAGCAGCGCTGGGAAATCAGAATACTATAACGTTACCTGGAACGTAAACACCCCTATACATATACGCACACCCAAAACACATCTAACCAATACACATAGATATCTGCAGACTGTAACTTTTTTGGTACTCTTTTTATTGGAATATATAACAGCTGCAGACTTATGCTGTGGAGGGACTATCTTGATCAGACTGCAGATGGCGATGTGTCAAATGTTCTACCTTATTTATGTGGTTCCTCTCTAGAGTGTCCTGTCCGTCAGGTTGTGATACTGCAGATAACGGTTACCCCAACAGTTAAAGGGAATCTGTCAGCAGGTTTTTGTCACCTACTCTGAGAGTGGAATAATGTAGAGACAGAGACCCTGATTCCTGCAATATGTCACTTGCTGGCTGCTTACTGTAGTTTTAATAAAATTAGTGTTTTATCAGAGGGATATTATCACTTAAGGACTAGTAAACCTGCTGCCAGGTAGTCCTCCATATTCATGATGTCTGTGTAACCCTGCCCCCACCACTGATTGGCGGGGGTGGGGTTATATAGAGCTCAGTGTTCAGAGAACTGCTAGATCTGAGGCAGATAAAACAGTGATTTTATCAAAATGACAGCAAGCAGCCCAGTAAGTGACACCGGAAAGGAATACGGGTTCCTGCCCCTACAAAATGGGGTAACTAAACATGGTGACAGATTCTCTTTAATTCCCCTAAAATGTCTAAGTGAAAATTCAGCTGAAAGCCTAAATCTACAATAGTTTTCTCTTGATTGATTGGGAAGTCTTATTGTCTTGCTGCCAAAAAAAAAAAAAATATCAGGATAGAAAACTGCTGCAGTAAATCTGATTTTTGTAATACAATAGTGCGAGCAAATTAATAAAAATGTCAGACAGTTAATACTCCAAATGCATATGACTAGAAACTGGCGTACAATGTAAGCTGTGAGCCTAACAGCAACAAACGTAGAACATGTGAGATAACATCAGGGCGGTCTCAAGCTCAGAATGGGTATAACTGCCAAGTGCTTGTAACAACAAGCAAAGTTGCAAATAACCCCTTATTAAAAATCCTCTTCATTGTCAAGAACGGAGGGAGTCTTAATTTTGTAGCGTACAGCTCATTAGCTAGGATGCAGTATCAGGGTGACTGGTCACAGATACTCAGCTTGGATATTTTGGAGATGTTGGTTCCACCTATGTGAAAATTGGGGGCTCCTAAAGAAATGGTCGCCATTGAAGTTGAGCGGATCACTTTGCACAATTTCAGTCCACGATCCAGACTTTCTGGCCATGAACAGAACGTCTCTCATAACCGAACCTGATGTCCCACAGGGTAAGGAAATTCATGTCCACGGCCAGAGAGCACTGACCTGGACCGTTGACCGGGGTTGTGCAATGCGAACCTCTCATCTTTAGTTCCCATGCATGTGTGCAGATTCAGGAGTCAAAATGGATTAAAAAATAAAAATGAAAGAAGTTTCATAGTCATCAATAGAAAATAATCCATGGGTTATGGAGTTTAGACACCTTCAAAACCATCTAAGCCCATTGTGGCCCAGGCTTCAGTACAATATGCCCAAACTCTTCTTTCCGAAAATGTATTTTCTGTACAATGACTTTTAAAAAATAAATAAATAAAACCAGTATTTTGCTGAGATTATATAATTCTACACAGACCAACAACATGGACACAACTACCCTCATAAAAATGACAAAGGACGCTTCACGTGTCAACATGGTAGATTCCTTTGCCCTTTACTCCTAGCTAGTCATTCAGCTTGAAAAATGGCAGAAGAGCAAGAGGACTGTGGGAAATCTACTTAATTGTCACACGGCGAAGACACTCCTGCACTCTTCTAATTAACGCCATGTCTTCACGTTGTGACCTTTTGTTCTCTTCTATTATCCCTACCAAGCAGAAGTTCAAATGCTTAAGAAAAATAAACTTAATTGGGGAATGTGCAGCAAACGGTGGCTGGAGGAGCATAGAAAAAGCTTTGTTTGCCGTGTCATGTAGGTTACAGTTCAGGCATAAAGTGGATTATAAAGAAGAATGTCGCACGCTTTCTCCATGCACCTATTACGCTCTATGACAGCGCAGTTTCTTTGTGTGCCCTTTACTAGAATGTCTGCCTGCCTAGAATCCTTAATCGAAGAAGTATAGAACATTCATGGGGAAAAAATTACTGAATTTTTGTAGACGTGTTGGTTTTTAACATAAAATATGGGCCAAAATCTTAGAAATTACATATACGCCAGAGTTCAGCATGTCTTCTTGTGAGCTATGCTGCCCGCATATATTATATGAGATCTGAGAGCTTTGGGAACTTATATATTTGACGATCATTGGAAATACATGTTCCGAAAAACACTTGTTTCCCGATAATCAGCATGTCTCACCAGGCTGTCAATCATCATGCATGAAGAAACCAGTCGTCACTGAAAAATCATTGTTCTCGGCAGCAAAGCATCCTGTGTAAACGACTGTTCCAACGATTGTTCCGTGTGTTTGATTCTATAAAAACAAACAAAGCTCGACCGGGGGACAGATAGTATAAGTGGACCTTAAGGTCCACTTATACTATTACATTACTTGATTGTCATTGCCAGGAATACTCAATCGATCCAAACAGGCTGCCGATCACTCGATGAATGAGCAAAACACTTGTTTGTTGGTTGAAATGGTCTATTGGGCTACACAAAAGATCACCGTTCTCAGCAGCGTATCAGCTTATGTAAACAAGGATATGTGCTGCCGAAAACAATGACAGCTTATGTGCACAGAACGATCTATTAGGCTACGTTCACATTTGCGTTGTGCGCCGCAGCGTCGGCACCGCAGCGCACAACGCAAACAAAAACGCGGCAAAACGCACGCTAAAACGCTGCGTTTTGCGCCGCATGCGTCCTTTTTGGCCGAAAGCTGGACGCAAAAAAAATGCAACTTGAAGCGTTTCTTGCGTCCAACGCTTGCGGCCATGCGGCGCAAAACGCAGCACAACGCATGTCCATGCGCCCCCATGTTAAATATAGGGGCGCATGACGCATGCGGCGACGCTGCGGCGCCCGACGCTGCGGCGCTGACCGCAAATGTGAACGTAGCCTAACAGATCATTGGGTGCGCATCTAAAGAACTATTGAATGACCACCAATCATCAAGTATGTTGCTGGTCAGGGGTCGATTAACACTGCACATCTGCACAGTGTACATGTACCTTTGGCCTTTGCTCCACTCCGACCCTGAAGGCCACCAAATGCACAGAATTGTATGCATAGTATAAATTTTCACTAAAATTCTATTTTCAGCCATTGGTCTCCATTGACTATAGACGATGGTCACATTCAGGCTTCCGTGTATCATGGTCCAAGATGTAAGGACTGGCCCAGTGTCTCCTGACTTGGACTCAACAGTCTACGCATATTTCGAGGCTAACAAGATCAGGTCAAGAGACCTGTGACATGATGTACGTATGTCTAAAATTGGTCTAAGGCACAGATTTTTTTTATCAAAATTATCAGGTCCGTAACATTGTACGGGAAGGTCGGGATGGAACACCATTCTCAAAAAACTCCGACTAGAGACCTCAACAGAACGCTGACATCATAAGCCTTGCTCACTAAGCTGCTTACTTGTCTGTATGTACAGCTGAAGAGACAATTCCCCAAATCCTTCACCAGGCAACAAAAGGGCAGGCACCCAGCAGCCAATAAGATGACAGTAGTTACCGTAACATGTTAGACGGTATGGATTATGCAGTGTCTAGGTCAACTCGTAAGGGATTATAGGGACGTATAAATTCTACCATTTTAAGTTTGAAGGGCATGATTCACTAATCTGCATGATGTCATCCTGAGCTCATTAGAGGCCAAAAGGGTAATCATTAGTCATTTATCCAGAGTCATTAAGGACAGTGCAATGAGAGTCCGAAGACTTTCCATGGTCCGAGACAGCATGTGACAACGCTACAGGGATACATGCTGAGAAACAAAAAATAAAATATCAACCTGGAAGACAAAAACAAAACAACTGTAGGTGGGACAGATCTTAGCAATCAATAAGATGCTCAGATGGCACCGATATCAGGAGAACAAATTCTGCAAGTTATGGCATGCGAATCACACGATGATCACATAGATGTGGTGGGATGTGTCACTGCTTCTATTATCTCAAGACAATAGAATCCAGGGTTTAGGATTTGGCAAACAATCTTCACTTATTAACTTGCTCTGGACTCGTCAGGGTTACTTACTAATTAATCATGTGTGGGAGTGATATATTCTGCAGCCGTCAACAAGAGCACACCAAGAAATCAATGTTTGTTCGGTTAAAAGCACCCCACCGCTTCTTTGTTTTCATGTAGGTATGAGTGACGATGCCAGTAACAGTGAAGTCCAATGATATACACATTTAAGTATTCCAATAAAATTAAGACTTTTATGGCAAATTTTGACCATGGGTGAATTATTCTTCGGGCTTAATAACAACGGCCTACTGTGATGCATCAGCTAAAAACACATTATTGGCCAAATTCAGACAACCATTAGCAAACGGTCTGACACATCATTGATTGACTACATTTTATCTCTTATAGATTCGACTTATTTGGCATCAGAACAAAAGAATCAGGCAAAAAAATAACAACTGGCAAGTCCCTACCTCCCCCGGCATCAACTTTCGGGGGAGAGTCGGAAAGCCACGATACACATTAGATGGCTGACCGATCCCACTAAATTCAGGCAACTTTTATCTGATTTGTAGGAAGGGTTTTTACAGCTCAGCTATAAAGGGTGAAGGCTGGAGATGAGCAGACCGCATAGCGTGACCCCTGGTCCATAGTCCAGGTCAGTGTTCTCTGGCCGTTCACAGGAGACGTCTAGATGTCCTGAGCTTCCACGTTCCCCGATGCAGTGTATGAATTGCCGGGCTGGCGTGACATCATCCGTGTAGCTTGTGGCCCACAGCTGACGTCTCGCCAGCCCGGGTAATCATAAGCTAAGCCTGGCATATCGGAGGGTAGCGAAATTCATGCATCACTGACCATTAACCATTGACAGGGGTTGCACGAAGCAATCTGCTCCTCTCTAGTGAAGGCCTATGCAACACATTCCTGGTAGACAAATATTTGATTACATATTCACCAACACAGTGAGAACCTTTCCTCCTTCATCGCTCTCATTGTGGACAGACTTTATATAAAGTATTTTTCCTGTATAATATGCGGTATAGGAGAGGATTCTTTTATTGTGATTGGCTGCCAGGAACAGCTGAAAGAGGAATGAAGTGATAGGAAAACATCCCCAGAGGAGCTAGTTCAAGTACATTTAGACACTGCATGGTCAGCAAAATATTTTCACACTTCTTCTCACATTGCATTTTTGAAACCTATTGAAGAATAATCATAAACTTCAAAAGGTATTTGGTAGCAGGCCACTATGCTTAGTAGTCACCCAACCGGTAAGGTACCATATGTACGGATAGTTTTAAACTTTCCAAAAAATATGTACTTAAAGCAGTCATCAGATTAGACATTACAAACTGCATACATAATTATGTAAATCTCTTACATCTAATGAGACTGATTTACTTACTTTAAAAAAACAACAATTCAAGAATGGCTGTATAATCCTTTGTGAAAAGTATTAAAAGTATTAAAGTAGCCAAGTATTAAAATGAGCTCTAGCTAATGAAAGGTTAAGTTTCAATTGAGGCTGCTAACATGGATTTTCAAAGTAAGTATATCAGCTCCATCAGGTTGTATGTACCGTACGTATGTATACATATATATATATATTCCATAAAGTACCATAAAGTTTGCATGAAAGTCGAGCGCAGTGCACAAGTTCAAAGTAGAATTTCATGAACTTTTTACTTTTTTATTCCTGCGCACAAATCAGTTTAAACTTAAATGGTCTGAAAAGGGGAAATGTGATCAGTGTAAAAACCGGGAAAGGGGGTAAAAGTTCAAGTTCAATATAACAAAGTTTACTATGTGTCAAGCACATAAAAGAGAGGGAAGGGTGTGAGCTGCCGGAACAACAGAAAAAAGCAGCTCCGGAGCAGATGGTGTGTAAGTAAGTGGGCGCACCGTGTGACATGGCAGACTGTACTACCTCATCGTGAGCAGTTTTTTTCAGTCTTTCCTCATGTATGCCAGTACTTAATTTTTTTTTTAAAGTTTCACAGAACCTAAATGATGGTGGTAACACATTTGAGAAGATAACAGGATACCAACCAAATGTAGCGTTATAGACTGTAACCATAATGGGTGCAGGGATTACAGTCATCTGAGGACCCTAATGGTGGTGGGAGCGTAAAAAGGTCATAAGATGAGATCAATATTAATGAAGATTTTGATTGGGGTCTAAGAGCTGCAAGTTTTTGTAAGAGACTAAATCCATTTTTGTAGATTCTTTATTGGCTAGTGAAGCAGCAAAATTTGGATGGCATCCTACTATATTCAATACCGGTCACCAGATCAAAAGTGGCCAATATTTACCCTTATTTTATTCCCTTGAATAATTCATTTTTTTGTTTTACTCTTTTCTTTTAAATTCTGATCCTAACATCTAAGATGATATTCTCTCTGTCATTACTGGGGAAGTTTAGCGCAAACAGAATAATTATTCAGCATAGTAGAGCTCCGTCTAGTGGTGGCGGCAGGCAGAGATATGGGCCTTTTTAGTGATATCTTCTATGGCCTTTGCAAGGAGAAATGGCTCACAGGATCCTCTAGAGCGTGTCTCTAGGCTCCTCTGCATAATTGCCCTGTAAGCCACACCCCACCTTGCTAAAGACTATAAGTAAAATAAAAAGCCCACATCACTGGGACTGTTAAAAAATAATATAAAATTGATAATAATGAAAAGCAGGTCTTTTTTAATTAACAAACGACTGTCTTTTGTTGGACTTCTACAACATCCCATTTAAACACTTTTCTCAGCTTTTCGATATATGATTCATGACGATTTTAGATGGGACTCCAAATTCAATGTCTCTAAAAAACAAAAGTCAAGATATCGGTTGTATGCAATATAAACATGTATGTTCAATTTAGCTAAGCAATCATGTTTATTTAATGTGGGGGGGTGAGTTAAGTGAGTACATGCTGCTACTGTTCAGGCACATTATTTTGCATGGGTTCAAAAGAAAGACAACAGTCCCATCTTACCCCCCACGCCCCAACATCTGGTAGTGTTGTAAGGTCCACCTGTACACATCATATCAACAACTGATCCCACCAAAATCAGTGGGGTCAGACAACTTTTATTTACTGTGTATAGCTGTACCCTCAGCACTTATAGGGAGGCTATCAATAAAATGGCAGCTGTTTAAATCATTTTTTTGTGTTCTATGTATTAAAAAAAATAATAAAAAATAATAATAATATATATATATATATATATATATATATATATATATATATATATATATATATATTTGCCATTTTTTATATTACCATCTATAAAGACCATGTACATATATTATTTCCAGAAACATCAGTAAGATGGTGAATTAAAAAAAAAAAGCTCCAGTGCAATAATTCTAGATTTTATTTTTATTTGTGATATGCAAAAAAATCAAAATGCAAAAATTAAAAAAATAAACCAATTTAACATCCGATTTAAACAATAGGTCATTTTCTGACAATAGCTTCCCATAGCTGGCCATACACAAGTAAACTGATGGAAAAGAACTAGCCGCCATCCTTCTTTCCTGAGTCCCTCACATTCATGAATGTTCTGCTTGAGCATCCATGTGTTTTCAGAGTAGAGAGTAGGAAGCCTTGGCCAAACCGCTCTGCCGGCGTCTTACATTCTGGAGAGTCGGGAGGGTCCGACATTTCTGCCGGTGGGTTCTGCTGACATTAGTCTATTATGTATGGTGGCTTTTAGTCCCATAATTCTTCAGCACACTAGACTTAACACAGCATGGCCGGACCAGCCTCCTGTCTGTCTTTGACCAACACTCCTGACTTCTTTGACCAACAGTTCATAAGAAAAAAAAAATAAAAAATCTATGGCTTTTTGCAGTTTTTCGATTTTTAGACAGAATGTGCACAAAAATGTACAAGATGTCGAGGAAGAAACATTAATTAATAATGGTGCCAAGCATATCTCCGATATCCAGGATTCATACAGATGCAGGACTGGGAGAAAATTATAAAATCTCAACACAACGGGCCCAAGTATAAGTTAATGGTGGCATCCATCAAATGATGGACATGGTGGACTAAAGTAGTAAAGGAAGAAACTGATATTGGATCATTTGGTCTAGTGGCCTCCAGTCGATGACTGTCCTGCTGTTACACAACTGTATAGTGATTTTGATCGTGCCCTGAATCCCGTAGACTGGTATGGCCTAATGGAATTTGTAATTTTGCAATATTGGGAGGAGAATAGGGTGGAGGGGACAGATTTAGGCCAACTAGTCATTATAAAGTTTGACCTCCTTATCCAGAATACAAACCAGGTGAGTAGTCCCAGATGCCTAGCCAAGTATAACCTCTGGTACCGATGGTAATTCTGTGACACGAAACGACTTGTCTATTCAAAGCTTGAGTTGTAATCAGTATTATGCAGCGTTACCGAGATATTGATTGCAAGGAGAGGTCCTTCTCCACAGTTCTGCCAACCCGTCACATGCTTTTATGTATGGATATATACACACACAGATTTTAGGATAAAGGTAATGGTAAGAGCTAAAACATTACACTAAGGCAACCGGCAAACAGAGAATACCATTGCACGTAAACTGCATTAACCCGACAGGGGCAGAGACAACGCCACTTATCACTGATTATCGGGGTATGAAATGAGAGAGTAACGTGGCATTTCCGAGCCTGTATCACTAGATCAGAAAATGGCTCAAACACATATCTACTTTAATGTGCCTTAAAGGTGTTGTCCGGCCTCCTTGGGTAGAAGTCTGAAGTTATTCTACTGTGCGCTGTTAGGATTCTCTGGTGCTGGCTGGGAAGCAAGCGGGCGAGTCACCGCAAGTATGTGATTTGCATACAGGCGGCCTCACTCAATACACTTGCATACAGGTGAGACACGTCTAGGCAGAATAATTCATGCGATGTGAGGACTCACAAGTCTGCAGTAACAGAGTAACTACAGACTAGTATCCAAGATCGGACAACCCCTTTAAGAACCAGTTCTCATCTTTTGACCTTCCTTTTGTTGAATAAGTAGAACACTCAGAATGCTCTAAAGTCTCTGCTTCTGCTTAACAGGGGCTGGACTCTCTAGGTTTTGTCCCCCAACAGATCATGTTTTCAGGATTTCCTTCGTAATTCACAAGTAATGGCATTATCATCTGGGCAATGCTAAGGAAATCCAGAAGGCACGATCTGTTGGTGGCTCGAGGACTGGAGTTGCTCTAGGGAATGATAACTAAAAAGTGCAATTTGCTTTCCTGCTGCTGCTATAAGGGTCCATAACCATTTCTATATGACAGGAATAGGCAAATTAAGGGATGGGGGTTCCTTGTACCTGAAACCCTCCTATAAGAAGCTAAGAACATATTCTTCCACCACTGGAGGAAGTTTAGTGCAAACACAATGATTAATCAGCATAAAACTTTGTATTAATCCATAAGCAGGAGCTCCCTCTAGTGGTGGTGGCAGGCAGAATTTCATTATTGCATGGGCAATATTGCATTTGGAAGAACCTTTTAAAAAAAACCTCTAAATTTGCCCCTAACTAGATCTTACAGATGATTGTACTCACATTATATTTCATAGCCGGGCTTATGATCTTAAAATTCATGTAGGATTTAAGTCATTTAAACCTTTTGGATAGAGCACTTACATTTTAGGATAAAGGAAATCTGTCAACATGTTTTTAGATACTAAAATGACGTAAAGCATGCGACGTCCATATCTTTGTATCTAAAGTCCATTCCTCCATTTTCTTGAAATCCAGTGGCAAAGCAAATATTCATGAAAATTAGCTGACAAGTGCAGGGGGCATGGCTTGCACTTGCATCTCTCCGGCCTCTCCCAACACACGGCGTCCCTCCTGTCCGTGACTGTTGTCTATGACTTGCTCCTTCGCCTGAGATCCTGAGCAAGCCCCATCATTCATGTGGGCAGCGCATATGAAGATCGATAGTCCAACTCTCACAACATCAAAAAGTCCCTCCTGTGCATGCGCCGCCCCAGGGAATCACAGTGCCTGCGCTAGATCTCAAGCAGGGGGAGCAGACTAAAGAAAAGCGAGACCTGTCAATCACAGGCTGGAGGCTGGAAGAGGAAGAGGCTGGGAAAACCAGAGAGCTGTAAGAGCAGCTCTAAGTGCGCCTGAACTTGTCAGCTCATTCCATATACATTCGCTGCTGGGTTTCTAGAAAACGGAGGCACAGACTTTTTATACAAGGGTGAGATTAGAGTCTAAAAACCTGCAGAAAATGTCCCTTTAATGCGAGTCTAGAATGAGTGATATCACTGTATCTGGAGCTCTAATGTAAGACGGGGTCCGCATTCAGCACTGCAGCTCAGCCCTCGCCAAGGCCAAAATGCTGAGCGCTGCAAATATATACAGATAATTTTATGACTCACAAGCCATGAAGATAATAAGTGGAGCAGGTACAGGTTAACTGAATTACAGCCTTTCCACAGCGAAATAATACCAATGAAAATCTTTACTAAGCAGAAGACTGGTCAATAATGGGCAATTTACAGGACAAGCTAAGCATCATGGGGGATGCCGCACAGCGACAGTTTGATCAATTCAGGCCGTTGATCTGTCATCATAAGTCTTTAAAGAGTTGTCCATTTAGGATGCTTCCCTTCCTCATGGACCATCACATTTCATTTGAAGGGGTCATATACAGTAAACGCACTTTTTTTTTTAGCTAATTTAATTTTCAAAAAAAAGTAGAGCTGTTCTTCTAACAAGGACTACACCAGATACTGAACCTGTCAGTTTCGGTGAGACTGGCCGACCAACTCCGATAAGGGTGCACAGGTTCTTCATCAAAAGCGGATGTTAGGGTCAGACATGATGGATGAGATATGATAAGGTTTCGAAAACTGAAAGTCCATGTGGATGGGGGGGGTCATCATGGCCATCATCATGGTGTGGATGTGGAGGGTAACCTCTACAAGTCCACCTAATCTTTCTAAAATGATTATAACATCACCAAAAACTGCCATCACTACGGTTTTGTTCACGAGATAACACTATTTGGGAAGCTTCAGTTACTCACCCACTTCTTGCCAATTCTGACGAGATTGGTTGACCAACTCTCCTACAAGGGTGCACAGGTTCGTCCTCGACAGAAGATATCAAGGTCAAGTATGTTTAAAGAGATGAGATAAGCTGTCGATCGCATAGTCAAAAGTCCATGTGGATGAGGGGGGAAGTCATGAAGAATAGCTGCCAAGCGAGCTGTAAGGTGATTGGCCACTTTTACAGTCATGGAGGTCATTTTTTACGATAGTGCCTTCTCAACAAACATCTGACAGAAGACAAATTATGTCAAAGATTAGTTATAGCAATGCAATTTAGCGAGGAAGCCTCCCACACCACTCTTTATGGCGGCATTTGCACACGTGGGAGTTGCATTCTTCACCTTGGTGGAATCTTTTTTTTTTCTTTAGCAAAACAAAAACACGGAGCAATGAACCATAAAAAGTTTAATAGCCTCTATTAATCTGTCCACCAAAGGGTACGGTGTACACACGTAGCAGAGGTGAACATGTCATCATTTCACTGGTTCTTTTGCACACTGTGATAGCCCAGTGGGTGAAAATGAAAAACTCAGCCCTGAGAAAGGGGCACTGGTATGAAAAGCGTAAGAGTGAGTCTACGTAATTAAAGAAGACCTGGTTAAAATAATCAGTGCTGGCTCTAATTGTATTCCCAGTGCTCCCCCATGTTTTACATAGTTCTAGAGATATCGGTCTTTTTATTCATTGCTAATTTTTATAGTTTTCCAAGGGGGTGGTGCTCAGAGTAATTATGCAGAGACACGCCCCCAATGAATCCTGTGAGCCACACCCCCTTATTAAAGACTGGTAAATTAGCATTAAATAAAAAAGGACCACATCTCTGGAACCGTATGACATATTTAAAAAAAAGGCAAACAACAGAATACTCAAGCAATTATCGGGAATAAAATTGGAGCAAAAACAGGGCAGATTTGATTAGTTGACAGGTCCTCTTTAAATATATCTCAATTGTATTACTAATTATATTAAAGGGGTTGTCCACTACTCGGACAAACGCTTCTGAATCCCTATGTTTTTCCCTAGTAAAATAATACTCACCTCTGGTGTGGGTGCCATTCCCGCGGTGTCTGCGTTGGTTCACCCAGGGATTGCATAACGCTGTTATGTCACGCAATCCCTGCAGCCAATCAGCGAATGCTTCATTCTCCTCTCCTACATAAGTAATTGCTCCCTGCATCTGGTCTCTCACTTCCTCCCCTTGTCTTGATATGTCCGAAGGCGGAGAGAGTGAACCCATCACTGATTGGCAGCAGGAATCTCCGGGACAGCCAACGCCGACTTCACTAGAACAATGCCGGCACCAGATGGGAGTATAAGAGTTATTATGTAACTGGGAGGAAATATGGGAATTCAGAAGAGGTTGTCCAAGTAGTGGACATCCCCTGTAATTTTATTGCCTTCATACATTTTTTTTTTAAGGGGAGTCAACCTGTGAGTAAAGTCCACAGTTACAATGAAAGCAACAAATAAATATTATTGCCTGCAACGCCAATGTGCAATTTTAGCGGACGATATCAGACAATATTGTGCATACGCCAAACCCTATTGTAGTGCCAATAAAGTAACGTCAGCCATCGCTCAGCGCGGCAGAAGACATCTAGGAGTGATTGTGTCAGTCCATGACGGTATTGGGAGTCTGCGGAGGATTATAAAGGCTGTATGGTATGAAGGTATACATGGCTTCATGCACATACATTACTCCTTTGCGGTGGAGATATTCCTTTAGCACCTTGTCTAGCATCCAGCACATGTCCAGTTGAGAATGAATTGCATCTTGTAAGACCACAGTAATAATAATTATATTTCTATAGCACCACAGACTCGGCAGCGCTAACGCATATCTGAGATCCTTCCAGCTCTGAGTCGGAGTGGTTCTTAGTCATGGTGTAGATTAGTCATATGCTAAAACTAAAAACCACAGAACTCGTAAGGCTGTGTGCACACGTTGCGTTTTTTTCACGTTTTTTCGCTATAAAAACGTATAAAAAACGCATATATTATGCGTCCCATCATTTAGAATGCATTCCGCAATTTTTGTGCACATGATGAGTTTTTTCCGCGAAAAAAATGCATCGCGGTAAAAAACGCAGCATGTTCATTAATTTTGCAGATTTTTCGCATTTTCCCGCTATTTAATGCATTGGGAAGCTCCGGAAAAAAACGCACAAAAAACGCATCCGGATTTCTTGCAGAAAATGTTCGGTTTTGCTCAGGAAATTTCTGCAAGAAATCCTGAACGTGTGCACATAGCCCTAATAGTTTAAAGTCCAGTCCTCGGATGTCCATTACTTTGGGTTGAAAGACACTTTCTTACATTCTTTTTGTTTTAATCTATTGGATATTTGCTTGATCTTACAGGCATGCGGGTGTGCCGCCACACAACCCGAAATGTGTTGGGTGATGGTCTGAAGATGCAGGCAACCAAAATACGTGGTTGACCAATTCAAGAGCCAAGTCCTTGCTATGCTCTTCCACTTGTCTAGAGGTCTTACCATCTAAGATGTTCATCATCCCTACTTTTGCCTATGAATGGGGGTTATCCAGATGGAACAACATTTTGGGTCTCATTTCTGAAAACCTAAAAGAAAATCTGGGGTATTTTTGCCCTCAGCAACCTGTTTTCATTTGAATTGATTGTTTGCATTACAGTGCTGTAATATATATAAAAAAAAGAGATAAATATAAGGGACATTTGGAAGTAATTGAGATTTTGGGTAGCAGTGGCGGAGGGTCCTTGACGTTGGTGTAAACATAGTTCCCTTCAGGATGTAATTAGTAATGGCTGATCTGGCACTTAGTGGGGCTCTGGACAGGTGTGTACCCTGGAAGCCGGTGGTTGGCATTATTTTACCACCTACCGTGGCATGGTGCCCTCGAGCTTGGGCTTCATGCCTGAGGGTAAAGATATATCTACTTTGAATAATTGGTTAAAGTGTGCCAGATCTGGTAACTACAAGGACCTCCCTCTTTTTTCTGGTATTTCGGTAATTCACAATGGTTATTGTATTATTTGTTAAATAAATGGCTGCCGTGGCCAATTTTATCCAAAACATGGTCTCCCGTGTATTTATTGAGACCAGTTGGGTTAATAATACTGGGAATTTTAGTAATAGGGGAAGAAGACTTTAATGGTGCGAATTGGCCATACCCTGTCATGAGAACCTGTCATTTGCCATAAATACCGTATGTATTCCTTTTAACCTTATGTAAACGCCACTGTTCTCCTGAATCCAGCGTTGTTTTTCTTTGGTTCCAACGCTTCTCCGTTCCTGAGATATAACCCTTTCTTTAAAGTATATAACCTTAGTCTTTTTAGCCAAGAGGGCATGGTCCTCAACTGTTCTTCCACACCCCCTTGACGAAAATGTCTAGATTTATATGCATGGAAAAGGGGGCCATATCTCAGGAATGGAGAGGCGTAGAAACAAAAGAAAAACAACATTGGATTCAGGAGAACAGCAGCGTTTACGCCAAGTAAAAAAAAAGTACAAATTTATTCTTTAGTTCTTTTTATCTAGAGAGATCTTCACAGTCGTCTACACAAGATAGTGCACATGATTCAGAGAGCGGAGGCCAGACAGCGAAGCTGCAGCCCAGCTACTGGATCTATCAGAGGATATAATCCACACTGCCACTTCTTCCTAATCACAAACACATGGGAATCTCCTAGATAAGATAATAGAAGCATTTCATGACTTCACCTTCTGGGGAACAAAGTCAAAGAATCCTCTAGCAGGGACGCTTGGCTGCCACAATCATAAAGGTGTAGACGACAATCCAGGGCACACAAAACAGCATTAGGGAGTTAACGCGCCGTGTCTTTAAAATAAACATTAGTCCATCAGCTGTAATCTCCTTTCACAAAGTCCAGCGGTATGACATGGATCACTGACGACAAAACACATATCTAATTCAATTATTTGCATGGGGATGTATGTAGAGCGTAGTTTTGTGGCGGTCTGATACATAGGTTTCCAATATTCGTGTTTCTTGGGGGGGGGCTCCATTTCTTAACCCATCTCTGACGAATGTGATACCTGATATAGTAGATGCATGACCCCAAAGACCCCAAATCAAACAGCCCATCGCTTTGCTGGCTGCTATTCTGAGGGTGGTAAACAGTGACTAATATGAGATGACGAGCGATGGGATCATGTTCTCCTGAAGTCAAATGGTCTCACAGATAGCGAAAATCACATTCAGAATTTCCGATTATAACATCTATATATAAACAAACAAATAATTATAAAAAGCCCCTGATGTAAAATACCCAAACAGCCTACAGCTCTTGGGAAAGTCCTAGGTAGCTCATAGCTTACAGAAACTTCTGGGACTGTAAGACCCCAAGTTCTCCTATAAGGCTATCATTTTTGGGGCTAGGGAATAGAAGCACCACCAATGTCTAGAACAAAGGGAACATCGTATTCTTTAAAGCATAAAATAGTGAATTCACAGTGTGTACGGTCACGTAGCTTCCATAAATGAGCTGTAAGATGACAGCACACAGAATTGATATAGGGAGAGGTGGGGACACCAGCGCACAGACCCCATCAGTGCTATCTTCTCATATGCCGAAAAATATGGTAAGTGATCATATCCTTCATAGGTTGGTCAGCCATTGTTGGACCATTGTTGGAGTGTGCATGTATTCTCAATGGGGAGAGAGGAGAAAGCAGCTACCAGACGTCCCTGGAGGTGGCTCGTCTCCCTTGAGAACACAGGATTGGGCACATATGGTTGAATTTCAATCTATTTTCTCTCCACATTGGCTGAACAAACATGAGACTAAAGGTACCTTCACACTAAGCGACGCTGCAGCGATATCGACAACGATGCCGATCGCTGCAGCGTCGCTGTGTGGTCGCAGGAGAGCTCTCACACAGACCGCTCTCCAGCGACCAACGATGCCGAAGTCCCCGGGTAACCAGGGTAAACATCGGGTTACTAAGCGCAGGGCCGCGCTTAGTAACCCGATGTTTACCCTGGTTACCATTGTAAATGTAAAAAAAAAACAGTACATACTCACCTGATGTCCGTCAGGTCCCTGGCCGTCTGCTTCCCGCACTGACTGTGAGCGCCGGCCGGCCGTAAAGTAAAAGCAGAGCACAGCGGTGACGTCACGGCTGTTGACAGATGCAGTAGTTGCCTGTTTGTTAGACAATCTCTACATGTGTTGCGGCTGTGGAACAGTCGGCAGAGACATGCAGCTACGGGGACTCGAACATATTATTCAAGCACTCTGAAGTCACTCGGTTAGCACCCGAGCATGCTCAGATAACACCTTATCCCAGCACGGTCACTCATCAGTTACTTATCTGATATACATTGTGATATTACTATGATGCGGCACTACAGATCCAGCTCTGCTAAGTACGATATTATACAAAAACATATGAAAAATACAACAGATCCAAAAAGTGATCTGAAAATAAATGGTGATTTCGCTCCACTATTTTTGGTGAGGAGAAATCACTTACATGTTCCGAGGTAAAAAGAACCAATTGTTCTGTCTCCAACATTTGTGTTACATGAAATGTGACATCCTAAATTGCAATATAAGGTCAAAGCAATGCAGGGGAAGCCAGCTGTGGTCAGAGCACACCGCACTGTGTGATGATTACAACCATAACTTGGGAGAGCTGCCAGTTACTGGGCCGTCAGCGTGACTCACTGGAACAGTCATTTCCCTCCAGTGTAGGACTCTGAGGTTGTTCTGTACTATGTCACCCCCTCACCCCACTGACGAGACAAACTGTGACTGCCACATGCAATAAATCCAAAGCTGAACAGAAAGCGCTGCCTGGTCCGCGGAGCTGGCGATCTATCGCCCCTATACTGCGTGCGTCTGGCCCGGATCTTACACAGCACATCAATAATTGCTTCATTATTATGTTATTGTATGTGTACGGCATCCACTGATGACCAGACACGGTATATGTTGGTGCCATGTCTATACGCTGTTATTACGCCCCAAGATAGTAATGCAGTACAGTATACACCGGTGCTAAATTAATACACACTACTAGATCACTGCGCTAGGCGAACAGGAAAGCGCTTTGTAACAATATACTGTTATTACACTCCAAGATTGTACAACACTACTGCAGGCGTTGGAGCCATATCAATATTGAGTTATTACATCCTCTAATTGTAACGCACTACAATATTACTATCATTTCTAGCTTTTGACATTACAGGCCTCTGATATCTGTTGGTGCCATGTTAATAAAGTGTTATTACTTTTCTCTATTGTGAGGCATTACAGTATATGTCAGTGCTATATTAATATACTCTATATCATACTTTCACTGCGCTCTTGATAGCAAACTCTTCTGGTAAATGTCGGTGTTACATCAATATGACTCAAAATAATAATACACTGCTGCATAGGTTGGTGCTATAATAATACACCATTACTATCATTGTTCCTTCCTGACAGTACAACCCTCTGGTATGTGATGGCTAAAGCACTACGGTATACGTAGGAGCCATATCACTATCCTTACTGCTGCTTCATAGTAAAGCCCTCCGGTATATGTAGGTGCCATATCAATATACAATATCACTATCCTTACTGCTGCTTCATAGTAAAGCCCTCCGGTATATGTAGGTGCCATATCAATATACAATATCACTATCCTTACTGCTGCTTCATAGTGAAGCCCTCCGGTATATGTAGGTGCCATATCAATATACAATATCACTATCCTTACTGCTGCTTCATAGTGAAGCCCTCCGGTATACGTCGGTGCCATATCAATATTCAATATCACTATCCTTACTGCTGCTTCATAGTGAAGCCCTCCGGTATATGTAGGTGCCATATCAATATACAATATCACTATCCACTTCTGCTTCATAGTAAAGCACTACAGTATATGTAGGTGCCATATCAATATACAATATCACTATCCTTACTGCTGCTTCATAGTAAAGCACTACAGTATATGTAGGTGCCATATCAATATACAATATCACTATCCTTACTGCTGCTTCATAGTGAAGCCCTCCGGTATATGTAGGTGCCATATCAATATACAATATCACTATCCGTACTTACGCTTCATAGTGAAGCCCTCTGGTATATGCCGGTGCCATATCAATATACAATATCACTATCCGTACTTCCGCTTCATAGTAAAGCACTCCGGTATATGTCGGTGCCATATCAATATACTGGTATTACCATGTTGGTGCCATATTAATACACACTATTACTACTACTCTGGTATATGGCAGCGTCATGTCATTTTTCACGTATTACCTTCTTTGATTGTCAGGGACTACAGTACAAGTAGATGCTATAGTAAGCCGCACATCACTCTCCCTGCTGCCCCGATTGTACCGTCCTGCAGTATATAGCAGTGCTATATTATATGCCATATACTGCTATGCTGGTGCTATATGAATACACATTATCACTATCCATTCGGCCTTTTGAATGTTAAGACCATTGGTATATGTTGGTGCTCTATCAATATACTATTAATATATTATTATTACTATGTTAGTGCTATATTAATACACACGATTACTATCAATGCTCCCACTAGATAGGAAGCCCTATGGTATATGTTGGTGTCATATCAGTATACTATTACTGCCATATAAAGTACAGCACTGCAGTATATGCCGATGATATATAGCTCAGCAGTATATTTTGGTGATATATCAGTATACACTGTACAGCGCTGCAGTATATGTCGGCGCCACATCAGTATACACTGTACAGCTCTGCAGTATATGCTGGTGCCACATCATTGTACACTGTACAGCTCTGCAGTATATGTTGGTGCCACATCATTGCACACTGTACAGCTCTGCAGCATATGCTGGTGCCACATCAGTGTACACTGTACAGCGCTGCAGTATATGTCGGCGCCACATCAGTATACACTGTACAGCTCTGCAGTATATGCTGGTGCCACATCAGTATACACTGTACAGCTCTGCAGCATATGTTGGCGCCACATCAGTATACACTGTACAGCTCTGCAGTATATGCTGGTGCCACATCATTGTACACTATACAGCTCTGCAGTATATGTTGGTGCCACATCATTGCACACTGTACAGCTCTGCAGCATATGCTGGTGCCACATCATTGTACACTGTACAGCGCTGCAGTATATGCTGGTGCCACATCAGTATACACTGTACAGCTCTGCAGCATATGCTGGTGCCACATCATTGTACACTGTACAGCGCTGCAGTATATGCTGGTGCCACATCATTGTACACTGTACAGCTCTGCAGTATATGTTGGTGCCACATCAGTATACACTGTACAGCGCTGCAGTATATGTTGGCGCCACATCAGTATACACTGTACAGCTCTGCAGCATATGCTGGTGCCACATCAGTGTACACTGTACAGCTCTGCAGTATATGTTTGTGCCACATCAGTATACACTGTACAGCTCTGCAGTATATGCTGGTGCCACATCATTGCACACTGTACAGCTCTGCAGTATATGTTGGTGCCACATCAGTGTACACTGTACAGCGCTGCAGTATATGTTGGCGCCACATCAGTGTACACTGTACAGCTCGGCAGCATATGCTGGTGCCACATCAGTGTACACTGTACAGCGCTGCAGTATATGTTGCTGCCACATCATTGTACACTGTACAGCTCTGCAGTATATGTTGGTGCCACATCAGTATACACTGTACAGCTCTGCAGTATATGTTGGTGCCACATCATTGCACACTGTACAGCTCTGCAGTATATGTTGGTGCCACATCATTGCACACTGTACAGCTCGGCAGCATATGCTGGTGCCACATCATTGTACACTGTACAGCTCTGCAGTATATGCTGGTGCCACATCAGTATACACTGTACAGCGCTGCAGTATATGTTGGTGCCACATCAGTATACACTGTACAGCGCTGCAGTATATGTTGGTGCCACATCATTGTACACTGTACAGCGCTGCAGTATATGTTGGCGCCACATCAGTATACACTGTACAGCGCTGCAGTATATGTTGGCGCCACATCAGTATACACTGTACAGCGCTGCAGTATATGTTGGCGCCACATCAGTATACACTGTACAGCTCTGCAGTATATGTCGGTGCCACATCAGTATACACTGTACAGCTCTGCAGTATATGTCGGTGCCACATCAGTATACACTGTACAGCTCTGCAGTATATGTTGGCGCCACATCAGTATACACTGTACAGCGCTGCAGTATATGTTGGTGCCATACCAGTATACACTGTACAGCGCTGCAGTATATGTTGGTGCCACATCATTGTACACTGTACAGCTCTGCAGTATATGTCGGTGCCACATCAGTGTACACTGTACAGCTCTGCAGTATATGTCGGTGCCACATCAGTGTACACTGTACAGCTCTGCAGTATATGTTGGTGCCATATCAGTAGGTTCTGGTGTTCCTGACAGCAGACACATAGGCAGGATAATAACAATGTATCACACAAGTTTCTCCCCCACTGCCAGTAACAAAGTGTAACCAGTTCCACTCCCCACCCTGCTCGGCCAACAGCTCCACTGACAGCTCAGGTCGGAGACCCCCAGGTGACGCTGAGCCCCCCAGGTGACGCTGAGCCCCCCAGGTGACGCTGAGCCCCCCAGGTGACGCTGAGCCCCCCAGGTGACGCTGAGCCCCCTGCCCCTGTGAGGAGCCCCCGTCGGTGTGAGCACATAGCCCAGCTGGGCAGTGTCAGTGTGCCAGCTTCCCAAGGTACAGCATTACCTCATGTCACAAAGCAGACAGCTCCCAGTCTGCCCCCGGCCGCGCACAGCACTGGTGAGCTCGGCACAATGGGGTGGTCCAGGCCCCGGGGACCACCACGCCGAGCGCCCCAGCCGCCCCCTTCCTGGCTGAGTCACACATTGGGCTGGATGAGAAGCTGTACAGTCAGGGCCATTTCCTTGTAACAATACAGCAGCAACATGAGGAGGAAGAAGAGGAGGAGGAAGAGGAGGCAGAGGACGGCTACTCACCCGGGGCCTCAGGTGTCCACATGTCCGGGGTGCAAGCATCCACACTGTCCCCCAAATCCAGAGTGTGCAGCCGTGCGGGAGAGCAGGGTCCGTGTGCGGCTCCGGGCTCTGCTGCAATGTGTGAGCGTCCTCCTCCGGCTCAGCCGGCTCTGCACACAGCCCTCCCACTACTGCCATCCCACTAGTGCCATCCGTCCACTCCGTCAGCTCTTAACCCTTCCACCCACACAGCGCTGCTGTCACCGGAGCGGGAGGAGCAGCCCAGCCCGGGGGTCTGCAGCCGCCACTACCGGGGGCGTCAGTACCGGGGAGGCACATCATGTGCCTGATAGAGCTGCCCTGTGTAATGGCCGCTATATCCAGTCACTGCGCTCTCCCATATGTCTAATGTATCTCTAGCTATGTATCATGTCTATCTATAGCTGTCATCTATCTATTATCTATCTATCTATCTATCTATCTATCTATCTATCTATCTATCTATCTATCTATCTATCATCTATCTATTATCTATCATCTATATATTATCTATTTATCTATCATCTATATATTATCTATCTATCATCTATCTGTCTATCTATTATCTATCTATCATCTATTAGCTATCTATTATTATTATACAGTTTTATAGCACCATTTATTCCATGGCGCTTTACATGTGAATACGGGTCAAATATAGACAAATACATTAAAGGGCCACTGTCACCCCCCCCAGCCGTTATAAACTAAAAGAGCCACCTTGTGCAGCAGTAATGCTGCAGTCTAACAAGGTGGCTCTTTTAGTTTTTGGTTCAGTTATTCCCTAAATAAAGCGTTTTAAAATTTTTACAAAATAACCTGTCCTTAGACCTGGAGGCGGTCCGAAGCTTCCTCGGTGAATCTCCCAACTGCCGTCACTCTTCTCTTCTGGGGATGTGGTCGCCGCCCCCTTCGCGCTGTTTCTTCTTAAATCCGGCGCCTGCACTGTGCGTGCCTGCCTGGGGCAGGCGCAGTCTTCATTGTCCGTCATAGGTCAGATGCAGGGTGCCTGACTGCGCAGGTGCGGGCAGTGCGGCCACCCTGTTGCTGAATCCCCGCACTGTGTTATTCATTATGCACAGTGCGAGGCTGGGGTTCCTGGGCATGCGCACTGCGCTTGTCAGACGCTCCCCCGGTCCCCCGCCTTCCAGCTTTGTTCTTTGTGGCTGTTCCAAACGCCGTCAAGGAAACCTGTATATTCCGGCAACGCTGGAATGCGGGGGACCGGGGGAGCGTCTGAACAGCGCAGTGCGCATGCCCAGGAATCCCAGCCCCGCAGTGTGCATAATGAATAACACAGTGCGGGGCGGGGATTCAGCAACAGGGTGGCCGCACTGCCCGCACAGGCGCAGTCAGGCACCCTGGATCTGACCTATGACGGACAATGAAGACTGCGCCTGCCCCAGGCAGGCACGCACAGTGCAGGCCCGGATTTAAGAAGAAACAGCGCGCAGGGGGCGGCGACCACATCCCCAGAAGAGAAGAGTGACGGCCGTTGGGAGATTCACCGAGGAAGCTTCGGACCGCCTCCAGGTCTAAGGACAGGTTATTTTGAACAAATTTTAAAACGCTTTATTTAGGGAATAACTGAATCAAAAACTAAAAGAGCCACCTTGTTAGACTGCAGCATTACTGCTGCACAAGGTGGCTCTTTTAGTTTATAACGGCTGGAGGGGGGTGACAGTGGCCCTTTAAATATGAGCAGTAGGCATAGGGGAGAGGCTGGGGAGTAGCGGGGAGACAGGTAGATTAGTCGGGCAGCAGAGTGTAGGATGGATTGGAGCGGTGCCAGAGTGCTAGAAGGGAGGCCAGAGAGTAGGAGGTTGCAGTAGTCCAGGCGGGAGATGATAAGGGCATGTACTAGTGTTTTTGTGGTGTCGCACTCAAGGAATGCACGGATCCAGGAAATATTTTTGAGTTTGAGACGGTAGGAGGAGGCAAGGGCTTGGATATGAGGCTTGAAAGAGAGGGCAGAGTCGAGGATCACCCCGAGGCACTGAGCATACAGGACTGGGGAAAGTGAGCAGCCATTGACATTGACAGATAGGTCTGTGTTGTGAATTTGCTTTTTGCTCCCTCTAGTGGTTACTAGTTTTTTGACTCTGGTTTTTCTGTCATTCCTTTTATCCGCACCTGGGTCGTTAGTTAGGGGTGTAGCTATATAAGCTCCCTGGACCTTCAGTTCTATGCCTGGCAACGTAGTTATCAGAGCTAGTCTGCTGTGCTCTTGTCTACTGATCCTGGTTCCAGTTATATCAGCTAAGTCTGCCTTTTGCTTTTTGCTATTTGTTTTGGTTTTGTATTTTTGTCCAGCTTGTTCCAAATCTATATCCTGACCTTTGCTGGAAGCTCTAGGGGGCTGGTGTTCTCCCCCCGGACCGTTAGACGGTTCGGGGGTTCTTGAATTTCCAGTGTGGATTTTGATAGGGTTTTTGTTGACCATATAAGTTACCTTTCTTTATTCTGCTATCAGTAAGCGGGCCTCTCTGTGCTAAACCTGGTTCATTTCTGTGTTTGTCATTTCCTCTTACCTCACCGTTATTATTTGTGGGGGGCTTCTATCCAGCTTTGGGGTCCCCTTCTCTGGAGGCAAGAAAGGTCTTTGTTTTCCTCTACTAGGGGTAGCTAGATTCTCCGGCTGGCGCGTGTCATCTAGAATCAACGTAGGAATGATCCCCGGCTACTGCTAGTGTTGGCGTTAGGAGTAGATATATGGTCAACCCAGTTACCACTGCCCTATGAGCTGGATTTTTGTATTCTGCAGACTTCCACGTTCCTCTGAGACCCTCGCCATTGGGGTCATAACAGTTTGCCAGGCCAGTATTAAATGTTTAATGCATTGCAGAAGAGGGATTATAAGAAAGAAGATTCTGAGTTTTTTTTTTCTTCTTCCCCTTTACCTCAGAGTGGCTATGCTTGCTGCAGACATGAATGTCCAGACCTTGATTACAAGTGTGGACCAGCTGGCTACTCGTGTGCAGGGCATACAAGACTATGTTATCAGAAATCCTAGGTCAGAACCTAAAATACCGATTCCTGAACTGTTTTCCGGAGACAGGTTTAAGTTTAGGAATTTCATGAATAATTGTAGATTGTTTTTGTCCCTGAGACCCTGTTCATCTGGAGACTCTGCTCAGCAAGTAAAAATTGTTATTTCGTTCTTACGGGGCGACCCTCAGGATTGGGCTTTTTCGCTGGCGCCAGGAGATCCGGCATTGGCTGATCTTGATGCGTTTTTTCTGGCGCTCGGTTTACTTTATGAGGAACCCAATCTTGAGATTCAGGCAGAAAAGGCCTTGCTGGCTATGTCTCAGGGGCAGGACGAGGCTGAAGTGTATTGCCAAAAATTTCGGAAATGGTCCGTGCTGACACATTGGAACGAGTGTGCACTGGCCGCTAATTTTAGAAATGGCCTTTCTGAAGCCATTAAGAATGTTATGGTGGGTTTTCCCATTCCCACAGGTCTGAATGATACTATGGCACTGGCTATTCAAATTGACCGGCGGTTGCGGGAGCGCAAAACCGCAAATTCCCTCATGGTGTTGTCTGAACAGACACCTAATTTGGTGCAATGTGATAGAAAAACCGCAAATCCCCTCATGGTGTTGTCTGAACAGACACCTGATTTAATGCAATGTGATAGAATCCTGACTAGAAATGAGCGGAAAATTCATAGACGCCGGAATGGCTTGTGCTACTACTGTGGTGATTCTACACATGTTATCTCAGCATGCTCTAAACGTATAGCTAAGGTTGTTAGTCCTGTCACCGTTGGTAATTTGCAACCTAAATTTATTCTGTCTGTAACTTTGATTTGCTCACTGTCGTCTTATCCTGTCATGGCGTTTGTAGATTCAGGTGCTGCCCTGAGTCTCATGGATCTCTCATTTGCTAAGCGCTGTGGTTTTACTCTTGAACCATTAGTAAATCCTATTCCTCTTAGGGGTATTGATGCTACGCCATTGGCAGCAAATAAACCGCAGTATTGGACACAGGTTACCATGTGCATGACTCCTGAACACCGCGAGGTGATACGTTTCCTGGTTTTACATAAAATGCATGATTTGGTTGTTTTAGGGCTGCCATGGTTACAGACCCATAATCCAGTCCTGGACTGGAAGGCTATGTCAGTCTCAAGTTGGGGCTGTCGTGGTATTCATGGGGATTCCCTGCCTGTGTCTATTGCTTCTTCTACGCCTTCGGAAGTTCCTGAGTATTTGTCTGATTATCAGGATGTCTTCAGTGAGTCTGAGTCCAGTGCACTGCCTCCTCATAGGGACTGTGACTGTGCTATAGATTTGATCCCAGGCAGTAAATTTCCTAAGGGAAGACTGTTTAATCTGTCGGTACCTGAACATACCGCTATGCGTTCATATATCAAGGAGTCTCTGGAGAAAGGACATATTCGTCCGTCTTCTTCCCCTCTTGGTGCGGGATTCTTTTTTGTGGCAAAAAAGGACGGATCTTTGAGGCCTTGTATTGATTATCGGCTTTTAAATAAGATCACTGTCAAATTTCAGTATCCTTTACCGCTGTTGTCTGACTTGTTTGCCCGGATTAAAGGTGCCAAGTGGTTCACCAAGATAGACCTTCGTGGTGCGTACAACCTTGTGCGCATTAAGCAAGGTGATGAATGGAAAACCGCATTCAATACGCCCGAAGGTCATTTTGAGTACTTGGTGATGCCTTTTGGGCTCTCCAATGCGCCTTCAGTTTTTCAGTCCTTTATGCATGACATTTTCCGGAAGTATCTGGATAAATTTTTGATTGTTTATCTGGATGATATTTTGGTTTTTTCTGAGAATTGGGATTCGCATGTGGAGCAGGTCAGGTTGGTCTTTAAAATTTTGCGTGAAAATTCGTTATTTGTCAAGGGCTCAAAATGTCTCTTTGGTGTACAGAAGGTTCCCTTTTTGGGGTTCATTTTTTCCCCTTCTGCTGTAGAGATGGACCCAGTCAAGGTCCGAGCTATTCTTGATTGGACTCAGCCCTCGTCAGTTAAGAGTCTTCAGAAGTTCTTGGGTTTCGCTAACTTCTACCGTCGTTTTATCGCTAATTTTTCTAGCATTGTGAAACCTTTGACGGATATGACCAAGAAGGGCTCCGATGTAGCTAACTGGGCTCCTGCTGCCGTGGAGGCTTTCCAGGAGTTGAAACGCCGGTTTACTTCGGCGCCTGTTTTGTGCCAGCCCGATGTCTCACTTCCCTTTCAGGTTGAGGTGGATGCTTCAGAGATTGGAGCAGGGGCCGTTTTGTCGCAGAGAGGCCCTGGTTGCTCTGTTATGAAACCTTGTGCCTTTTTCTCTAGGAAGTTTTCGCCTGCCGAGCAAAATTATGATGTGGGCAATCGGGAGTTGTTGGCCATGAAATGGGCATTTGAGGAGTGGCGTCATTGGCTCGAGGGTGCTAAGCATCGTGTGGTGGTCTTGACTGATCACAAAAATCTGATGTATCTCGAGTCTGCTAAACGCCTTAATCCGAGACAGGCCCGCTGGTCATTGTTTTTCTCCCGCTTTGATTTTGTTGTCTCGTATTTACCAGGTTCAAAGAATGTGAAGGCCGATGCTCTTTCTAGGAGCTTTGTGCCTGATGCTCCTGAAGTCGCTGATCCTGTTGGTATTCTTAAAGATGGAGTTATCTTGTCAGCTATTTCTCCGGATCTGCGACGTGTGTTGCAGAGATTTCAGGCTGATAGGCCTGAGTCTTGTCCACCTGACAGACTGTTTGTCCCGGATAAGTGGACTAGCAGAGTCATTTCCGAGGTTCATTCCTCGGTGTTGGCAGGTCACCCGGGAATTTTTGGCACCAGAGATCTGGTGGCCAGGTCCTTTTGGTGGCCTTCCTTGTCAAGGGATGTGCGGTCATTTGTGCAGTCCTGTGGGACTTGTGCTCGAGCCAAGCCTTGCTGTTCTCGTGCCAGCGGTTTGCTCTTGCCCTTGCCTGTTCCGAAGAGACCTTGGACACATATCTCCATGGATTTCATTTCTGATCTTCCGCTATCTCAGGGCATGTCCGTTATCTGGGTGATATGTGATCGCTTCTCGAAGATGGTCCATTTGGTTCCTTTGCCTAAGCTGCCTTCCTCTTCCGATCTGGTTCCTGTGTTTTTCCAGAACGTGGTTCGTTTGCACGGCATCCCTGAGAATATTGTGTCAGACAGAGGATCCCAGTTCGTTTCCAGGTTCTGGCGATCCTTTTGTAGTAGGATGGGCATTGATTTGTCGTTTTCGTCTGCTTTCCATCCTCAGACTAATGGACAGACGGAGCGAACCAATCAGACTTTGGAGGCTTATTTGAGGTGTTTTGTCTCTGCTGATCAGGACGATTGGGTGACATTCTTGCCGTTGGCTGAGTTTGCCCTTAATAATCGGGCTAGTTCCGCCACCTTGGTTTCGCCTTTTTTCTGCAACTCTGGTTTCCATCCTCGCTTTTCTTCGGGTCATGTGGAGTCTTCTGACTGTCCTGGGGTGGATTCTGTGGTGGATAGGTTGCAACGGATCTGGAATCATGTGGTGGACAACTTGAAGTTGTCACAGGAGAGGGCTCAGCGCTTTGCCAACCGCCGCCGCGGTGTGGGTCCCCGACTACGCGTTGGGGATTTGGTATGGCTTTCTTCCCGCTTTGTTCCTATGAAGGTCTCCTCTCCCAAATTTAAACCTCGTTTTATTGGGCCTTACAAGATATTGGAAATCCTTAATCCTGTATCTTTTCGTCTGGATCTTCCTGAGTCGTTTGCTATTCACAATGTATTTCATAGGTCCTTGTTGCGGCGGTACATTGTGCCTGTAGTTCCTTCTGCTGAGCCTCCTGCTCCGGTGTTGGTTGAGGGCGAGTTGGAGTACGTGGTGGAGAAGATCTTGGATTCTCGCCTCTCCAGGCGGAGGCTTCAGTACCTGGTCAAGTGGAAGGGCTATGGTCAGGAGGATAATTCCTGGGTGGTCGCCTCTGATGTTCATGCGGCCGATTTAGTTCGTGCCTTTCATGCCGCTCATCCTGATCGCCCTGGTGGTCGTGGTGAGGGTTCGGTGACCCCTCACTAAGGGGGGGGTACTGTTGTGAATTAGCTTTTTGCTCCCTCTAGTGGTTACTAGTTTTTTGACTCTGGTTTTTCTGTCATTCCTTTTATCCGCACCTGGGTCGTTAGTTAGGGGTGTAGCTATATAAGCTCCCTGGACCTTCAGTTCTATGCCTGGCAACGTAGTTATCAGAGCTAGTCTGCTGTGCTCTTGTCTACTGATCCTGGTTCCAGTTATATCAGCTAAGTCTGCCTTTTGCTTTTTGCTATTTGTTTTGGTTTTGTATTTTTGTCCAGCTTGTTCCAAATCTATATCCTGACCTTTGCTGGAAGCTCTAGGGGGCTGGTGTTCTCCCCCCGGACCGTTAGACGGTTCGGGGGTTCTTGAATTTCCAGTGTGGATTTTGATAGGGTTTTTGTTGACCATATAAGTTACCTTTCTTTATTCTGCTATCAGTAAGCGGGCCTCTCTGTGCTAAACCTGGTTCATTTCTGTGTTTGTCATTTCCTCTTACCTCACCGTTATTATTTGTGGGGGGCTTCTATCCAGCTTTGGGGTCCCCTTCTCTGGAGGCAAGAAAGGTCTTTGTTTTCCTCTACTAGGGGTAGCTAGATTCTCCGGCTGGCGCGTGTCATCTAGAATCAACGTAGGAATGATCTCCGGCTACTGCTAGTGTTGGCGTTAGGAGTAGATATATGGTCAACCCAGTTACCACTGTCCTAGGAGCTGGATTTTTGTATTCTGCAGACTTCCACGTTCCTCTGAGACCCTCGCCATTGGGGTCATAACAGGTCTGGTGGAGAGGTGGAGTGAGATGGGGGAAAGATGATGAATTCAGTTTTGTCCATGTTCAGTTTTAGAAAGTGAGCAGAAAAAAAGGCCGAGATAGCAGACAGACATTGTGGGACTTTGGTCCATAAGGAGGTGAGGTCAGGTCCGAATAAGTAGATCTGCGTGTCATCGGAATAGAAATGATACTGCAAACCTTGGGATTCTATTCCCAGGCCGAAGGTGTATATGGAGAAGAGGGGCCCTAGGACTGCGCCTTGGGGAACGACAGACAGGGTGTGAGGTGAGGAGATGGTGTGGGAGAGGGAGACACTGAATGTCCGGTCTGTTAGATATGACGAGATCCAGGATAGGGCCAAGTCTGTGATACCAAGAGATGAGAGGGTCTGTAGCAGGAGGGAATAGTCGACAGTGTCGTAGGCAGGCATCTATTTATCTATCTGTCTACCTAATATTTAGACGTCTAATATCTATTCTATTTAAAGGGAACCTGTCGCCCCCAAAATGGAAGTTGAGCTAAGCCCACCGGCATCAGGGGCTTATCTACAGCATTCTGTAATGCTGTAGATAAGCCCCCGATGTATCCTGAAAGATGAGAAAAAGAGGTTAGATTATACTCATCTGGTGGGGCGGTCCGATCCGATGGGCGTCGCGGTCCGGTCCGGGGCCTCCCATCTTCTTACGATGACGTCCTCTTCTTGTCTTCACACCACGGCTCCAGCACAGGCGTACAGAGGAAAGTACTGCAGTGCGCAGGCGCCGGGCCTCTCTGAACTTTCCCGGCGCCTGCGCACTTTGCTCTGCCCTCAACAGGGCAAATCAGTACGCCTGCGCTGAATGCTGTAGATAAGCCCCTGATGCTGGAGGGCTTAGCTCATCTTCCATATTGGGGGTGACAGGTTCCCTTTAATGTCTATTATATCTAAATATAATAAATAATAAGTGCCTATGAGTCTAATATATATATAATGTATCTATGTGACCACTTTCTGACACTAATGTCTTTATCTAATATCTGTCTATCAAATATCTCATATGTCAATCTATATCTATTACGCAATCTAATATTTATCTATCTATGTCATCAATGCGACACCCGGCACCCCCCGCTGATCAGCTTCGGGGGCTGGAACTGCTCAGTTGTGGAGCTGCGCAGCGCCATTCGTCTAACTTGTGAGAAATACGCACACGTTTTCCTCATTTCAGCCCGATTGAGCAACTTAATTCAATGGGGAAAATCAGTGAGAAATGTAAAGTTATACACAGGCCATACGGAGAACACTCGTGCGACTCTCGGCAGGGAGACTCGGACCGATACGTTTAGTGCGACCCCGGCCTTAGTCTGCCTTACAATGCACAGACCCTCACCAATGCTGTCTTATGATATAACCTTTATTTTTTGCAAATGCTTCCTCACAGCTGCTGCAAACATACAAATGTAGTTTATCCTACATGCTGCACTACATACTGTATATTATACAGGGTGGGCCATTTATATGGATGCCCCTAAATAAAATGGGAATGGTTGGTGATATCAACTTCCTGTTTGTGGCACATTAGTATATGGGAGGGGGAAAACTTTTCAAGATGGGTGGTGACCATGGCGGCCATTTTGAAGTCGGCCATTTTGGAGGCCCACCAAGGTGTATCCATATAACTGCCCACCCTTTACATATACAGTATATATGTATATTTATATGTATGTGTATTTATATATACAGTATATGTGTTTATTTATTCTTTTATTTTTAATAATAATAATACACTAAATTCCTTTCCTTCGACACACGATCCGGAATGATTGACAATCCGGACTGTTTCCTGCACAGAACTGCAATATACTGAGGAATTTCACAAGACATTAATGTGCTATTATTTCATTTCTGATCTTTTCTTCCTGTAAATTTCTCCCCCATTACAATATAGTGTGCAGCGTTATTCCAGAATCTTTGATAACTCCCGGGTCCCATGTAGGCGCTGGGTTATATAATTATGGAGTTGTATTATTGTTTTCTCCCATATCATCCATCCATATCACTGGGAATAGCAGATTTTTGGCTCAGTCCCCATCTCCAGATATCTCCTCCCCGGCTCAGGGACGTCCGACCATAGAGAAAAGCAGCAGGGTTTTGTCAGGTACATACTGGCTTGTTCTCAGTGACAAGACCCCAGAGATTCTCCGAGCAAGTGGAAAGCGGATAAATCTCTGACCTGCATCAGGGGTAAGACAGGGGCTGAATAGTGTGTGGCGCGTCAGCATCGATCACCTTGTGCCCCCCAGCAGGAAAGGAAGGTGCAATGCAGGTTGGTGTCGGCGCCATTCGGAGATGGACATGCCCACAGTCAATATGGCTGCGGGGAATATTCTTGTTGCCTATAGGGTATATATGATTATCTCAGATCACAGCCGTCTATTCAAGGCTAGTAAAGAAGATTTACCGTTATATATATATATATATATATATATATATATATATATATATATACTGCTCAGCATAATGAGGACACCCCCTTTGAAAAGTAAGATGTGAATCAATATATCACTGAACGGCAAGAGCAATTTATAAAATTTCATAGAACTTTTTTTTTTTTTAACCCATAACTTGAAATTTAGGTTAATAATGTAACTTTCATTACAAAATCTTCTTTTTTACTTAAATTAGTTGATGCAAAGATTAGTACACCCCACATAAAAAAAACAACCAAGTCTAATATTGTGCATTAAAGACAGCACCAAGTCTAGAAGTTGGAGACATATTGCAACATTTAACTTCTTCCATTCTCTACGAACGATCCTGGATTTTGATGCTCAAATTGTCTCAGAGAAGGTGTAAAAATGCCAAAATCTGTTGTTGTTGGGTTTTTTTGCTACTACATGATGCGCCAAAATTTGCATTATTTTTATTCTAGTTTTTGGGTGTAAACAGTTTAGTTTAATGAGTTATCCTGTTTTTTTTTGCTTTTTTATTTTGGAGTAAAAGTTTGGATATTAGACAGTTTTATTTTTGTGCCAAATTTAATATGGCTTTACGCTTGTATTTCCAGTCCTTGTCATTTTTGGGGTTTACTCGACATGGTTTACTTTATCCAGATGCGTTCAGTTTATTTATCATTTGCATTTTTGTAATGTTGCTAGATTTTCGAGAATAGTATGCCAATACTAGAGGAGTATAAAATCTGTCTATTGTTTTTTTTTTGCATAGGTGAAGACAAAGGGTCAACTTAGGGCTGTCCCACACGTCCAGATAATTCCGGTACCGGAATAAATCGGTACCGGAGTTATCCGTGTCCGTGTGCCTGGGAACTCACGGAGGCCATACGTGCGGCACACGTGTGCCGCCCATATGGCGAGTGGGTACCACACGGAGCGTGTGGTACCCACTCTGCATCATGCTGAAGCCGCGATTCATATGTTCCCTGCAGCAGCGTTTGCTGCAGAGAAAATATGAATAATAGTGTTTAAAATAAAGATCTATGTGTCCGCCGCCCTCCCACCCCCTGTGCGCCCCCCCGCTGATCAGAAAATACTTACCCGGGTCCCCCGTCGGCTGTCGCTCCTTCCTGGTCTGGCCGCGGCTTCTAGTGTATGCGGTCACGTGGGCCCGATCATTTACAGTCATGAATATGTGGCTCCACCTCCCATAGGGGCGGAGCCGACTATTCATGATTGTAAATGATCAGCCCCACGTGACCGCATACAGTAAGCCGCGGCCAGACCAGGAAGGAGCGACAGCCGACGGGGGACCCGGGTAAGTATTTTCTGACCAGCGGGGGGGCGCACAGGGGGTGGGAGGGCGGCGGACACATAGATCTTTATTTTAAACACTATTATTCATATTTTCTCTGCAGCAAACGCTGCTGCAGGGAACATATGAATCGCGGCTTCAGCACCATGTGGGGGGGACAGTGCTTACTGTAGCGCTGTCTCCTGCACGCACACGGACCCCAGACGGAGAATGTCCGTGTGAGGTCCGTGTTTTACACGGACCCATTGACTCTATTGGGTCCGTGTAATACGTGCGCTCCCACGAACACTGACATGTGTCCGTGTTTGGCACACGGAGACACGGTCCGCAAAAAATCAATGACATCTGAACAGATGCATTGATTTTTATGGGTCTACGTGTGTCAGTGTCTCCGGTACGTGAGGAAACTGTCACCTCACGTACCGGAGCCACTGACGTGTGAAACCGGCCTTACACAGAGTGATGTTTACCGGTCAACATTTGGCTCACTGCAGATAAGCTGGGATTATTCTCGGCAGCGCGGGATCTGTTTACACAGGACGATGTGCTGCAGAGAATGATGATCTATCTATGTTACAATAGCTGTCAAATTTGTCCAAAATCAAGTGTGATTTTGTTAATTTGTGATAAAGTCCAAATGTGAAAAACAGAAAGATAAAAATGAAAAAAATCTTTAAAAAAAATGGTTTTTTTTTGTTTGTTTTTTTGGAGGGAAATTTTCAAAAACACCATGAATGTCACGTGTTTTCCAATGATAGCCGAGTGCAGTCCGATGTGTGGACTTGAGTGGGTGCGCATTATCCAATTTGCGCAGCTACTCACAGAATGCTGCGATTTTTTTTCGTTCTGTAGAAAAAGACTCAGTCTGCCCTGCCCAATAGTATGATATCCGATAACATCATATAGCACTTATCCGGGTTATACGCTCATGTGAGCGAGCCCAAAGAGTGATGTTTTTCCAAGTCCTATAGAGAAGCCTAAGGAAAAATGTCTAAAAAAAATAACATTTTACATCGAGCCACTGTCACAGCCGATATCTGCGGATCGGAGCAGGGTGTTGGACGCAAACCGATCCCAAATTGATGGCCCACCCAACGGACAAGTCATCAGTATGACCCCTTTAAACTCAATGGGGACACTAAGGCTACGTTCACACTAGGCGTTTTTTCAGCTTTTTTTTTCTGCAGCAAAACCTGCTATCTTGGCAAGAAAGAAATCAGGTATATCTTGTGTTTTTTTGTGCGTTTCTCCTGCATTTTTGTCATGCTAAATTTGACTGTTATGCATGCTGAGAAAGTTTATTGCAAAAAAAATCTATTTAATTAGGTTTTGGCCCAAAAAATGCAGCAAAACCTGATACATTTGTTTTTGGTACGGATTTTCAGTGGTTTTTCACCACCCATTACTTTCAATGGGTGAAAAATGCCGAAAAAACGCTGAAAGTAGTGGCATGCTCTATAGTGCAAAAAACCATGAAAAGCAAAAAATACTGATGACAAAAAAAACAATGTGCATGCATGAGATTTCTGAAATCTCATGGACTGGTACTGTAAAAAGTAGCTGAAAATTTGCATAACAAAAAGCATTAAAAAAGACGCTGAAAAAAGTGTGAACATAGCCTTACTTTTCAGACATATTGGTGACCTCTTAAAGGGGCAGATGCTTTACATTTTGATGAGCTGAAGAAATGCAAAAAACAATTAATTGTTAAAGGCCACATGTCCACGTACGAGTACATAGTGTACAGGCGGTGCATTTGGAAAAGATGAAGGAGCAGCGAGGTGACGCTGCCGCTTGTATTACAATTCCTCGGTGCTCATGTACAATATGCTCAGCTGTGTGCGAGCTTTGCCGTCTGCCTCAGAGCAGTAGGGACTCAGACTGTCCTGAGATTTTCCAGGTCTCTGCCAAGTCTCCACAATCTGTGCCGGTCCCTCGGTGAGGTCACTGCTTCTTATTTACAGGACAACACAAGTAGCTGATATTTTCTCAAGTGCTTTGTATAACATGTGGATATGATTTATTCACCAATTTATTGCAAATTCTGTTTTCTGTGAAGCCTTAAATCCCATAGGCGAAAAGTCAAAATAAATATATAATATATTTCTGGTGAAATGCATGAGCCTAGTTGTAGGTCACATGCCCAGGGCAATGTTGTCTAAGCTGGAAAATAAGTACCTTGTGTTTGTAACCATGACAGATCAGTACTCACGAGAGTCAGTATTGCCTTGTAAGGCCGGAGTCAGACTAAACATATGAAAAATCGGTGCGAGTCTCCCTGCCGAGAGTCGCAGGAGTGTTCTCCGTACGGTCATCCGTGTGTAATGCGATTTTCTCTCAGCCATTTATCCGTATGACATCCATATGACATGCGCATGGCTTTACATTTTTCACTAATTTTCCCCGTTAAATGGCTCAATGGTCGGAAATGAATCGAAACCTAATTTAAGGAGGCCATATTTTGGCTCCCCAACAAGTTCCCTTCTCCAATCTTTCAAATCGAGTCCCTGCTGGTGTCTTCTTCTTGCTCGTTTGTGACAAACATGTCTGAGAGCCTAACCTTATACACAACTGAGCGGGTTCTTCTACATTGGGTCTTGTTTCAATGTTTCGGGGAGCCTTACCCAGTGATTGTTGATCCGTGAAGGCGTGTTCCTGGATTTTTTATTGGCCGCCAAGAAAAACTGCATGCCAAGCTTCCTGTTTTTTGCCTGATGCAATTTTCTGCCTTCAGGAAAATGTGTGCATATTTGTCGCACGCTAAACGGATAGTCCATGTAGCGTCCAAGTTTTTCTCTCACCCATTGACGTGCATTGGCGAGTCTCGGGCGATACACGCGTACAATCACAGCACGCTGCAATTTTATACGCATGTCGAATATGCCTGAGAAAAAAAATACACCTATGTGAGCTGCCCCATAGATTAACAATGGTCCGAGTGCTATGCGATGTTTTCTCACATAGCACTCGGCCGTATTCTACAGTAGTCTGACTCCGGCCTAAGAGCTGCTATTCTTTCAAGATGTGAGTAATAATAATAATAATAATAATCTTTATTTTTATATAGCGCTAACATATTCCGCAGCGCTTTACAGTTTTGCACACACTATCAGTACTGATGTGACCACTTTATTTCATTATGTGCAAGTACATAGTGTTGTCTAATTGGGGAATAGATGGCACCAAGATATTTTATGAGGATTGGACATAGGTAGTATGATCTCCGAGCAAAGGTCTACTTTGGAAGCTAAGGTTCTGGTATTCTTGTGCACGTAACAAGGGGCGAAAGCTTCTGAGTTATGGACCCCCTAAGGGTAACCATGTTTACAACTACAGTGGTGCACCCTAAGGGTACCATCTCACTATACGATTTACCAACGATCACGACCTGCGATACGACCTGGCCGTGATCGTTGGTAAGTCGTGTGGTCACTGGAGAGCTGTCACACAGACCGCTCTCCAGCGACCAACGATGCCGAGGTTCCCTGGTAACCAGGGTAAACATCGGGTTACTAAGCGCAGGGCCGCGCTTAGTAACCCGATGTTTACCGTGGTTACCAGCGTAAAAGTAAAAAAAAAATAACGTACATACTCACCATCTGATGTCCGTCAGGTCCCTTGCCGTCTGCTTCCCGCTGACTGTTCCCGCTGACTGAGTGCCGCCGTAAAGTGAAAGCAGATCACAGCGGCGACGTCACCGCTGTGATCTGCTCTCACTTTCCGGCCGGCAGTCAGTCAGAGCGGGAAGCAGACGGCAAGGGACCTGACGGACATCAGATGGTGAGTATGTACGGTTTTTTTTTTTTTACTTTTACGCTGGTAACCACGATAAACATCGGGTTACTAAGCGCGGCCCTGTGCTTAGTAACCCGATGTTTACCCTGGTTACAAGCGAACGCATCGCTGGATCGCTGTCACACACAACGATCCAGCGATGACAGCGGGAGATCCATCGACGAAAAAGTTTCAAACGATCTGCTACGACGTACGATTCTCAGCAGGGTCCCTGATCGCAGTAGCGTGTCAGACACTGCGAGATCGTAACTATATCGCTAGAACGTCACGAATCGTGCCGTCGTAGCGATGAAAATGCCACTGTGTGACGGTACCCTAATCATGGTCTTAAGAGAATCTCAGCAGTTGACCATGATGTTACTGAAAATGAATCTCTATACAGAGACCAACACTGATATTACTGCCATATGCTGACCATCAGGGCCAGACTGTCCATCCGGCAATTCTGGCAAATGCCAGATGGACCAGTCTGGCCTTGGGCTGCATCAAATGTTAACTCTGTTAATGGTATCGGTGTCCTCTAGACATCGGTACTGTTAACAGCTGTGCCAAAGTAAAGAGCCTCCATTCCGTGCTCTATCACTTACTTCGGGAGGCTGAACAATACTTTCAATCTGCGGCCTGCTGGAGGATGGCGTCATGCAGGTAACGTCGATAGCGCAATGACATCACTGCATTGCGCCACTGATGGTCACTGCAAGATGCGATAGAACAGGAAGCAACAGCTGCGGTGGACGCAGGGTCTGGATTAGGTGAGTATAAAGTTTTGGGGATTTTTTGTGAGCTGTGGTGGTCATAATACTGTGGAGGCCATCACACAGTATTGGAGCTGCGAGGGGGCTAACATACTGCATGGAGGCTGTGAATGGGAATCTTTATATTATATGGAGGCTGTGGCTGTGGGGACCATCATACTGTATCGGGGAGGTGAAGGGGACCCTCATACTTTGTAGGAGATGTGGGAGGCCATCATACTGTATTAGGAATGTAAGTGGACCCTCATACTATGTGGGGGATATCATACAACATTGGGACCAATAGGGGGGAATCATAATGTATGGGGCTATAAAGTGGTTCATCATGCTATATGGGGGCTGTAGGGGACCATCATACTTTATTCAGGGTGTGAGAGGGACCATCACACTGTATTGGGGCTGTGAGGGGGGACCCTCATACAAGACCCTCATACAAGACACTTATAATGTATTGGAGCTTTGAAGGGGACCCTCATACCATATCAGTGCTTTTGAGGACCATCATACTGTATTGTGGCTGGGAAGACGACCTTCATACTATAAGGGGGCTTTGGGTGACCAAAGTACAGTACAGGGGCTTTGAGGAGGACCCTCATACTATATGGCGCTGTGGGGACCATTATAATGTATTGGAGCTGTGAGGAGGACCCTCATAATATATGCGGGGCTTGGGGGGACCATCATGCTCTTTTGGGACTTTGAGGGGGTCCATCATACTATATGGGGTCTGTGGGGGACCATCATACTAAATGAAAGACTGGGGGGGATAATTATACTGTATTGGGACTGTGGTTTGACCATCATACTGTATTGGAGCTGTGGAGGGACTATGATACTGTATTGAGGCTATCAGGGACAATCTTACTATGTTTGGGGACCATCATACCGTGTGGGGCAATGTGGGGGAAACAAAATACTGTGTGGGGGGCTGTGGAGACCATCATACTGTGGGGAGACCATCAAATGTTAACCCCTTCACGACATGCGCCGTACATGTAAAGCGCATATCGTGTCCCTACCTTTGATGTGGGCTCAGGCGGTGAGCCCACATCTTTCCAGGCACATGTCAGCTGTTTTGAACAGCTGACATGTGCCCCTAACAGCCGCGGGTGGAATCGCGATCCACAATTACAAAAAAAATATATACACATATTTAGTATCGCCGCATTCAGAATTGCCCAATCTATCAAAATATAAAAAGAACTAATCTGATCGGTAAACAGTGTAGCGCTAAAAAAGTCAAAACGCCAGAATTACTTTTGTTGGTCGCAGCAACATTGCATTAAAATGCAATAACGGGCGATCAAAATATCGTATCTGCACTAAAATGGTATCGCTAAAAATGTCAGCTCGGCATGCAAAAAATAAGCCCTAACCCAGCCCCAGATCATGACAAATGAAGACGCTACAGGTTCTCGGAAAATGACGCACTTTTTTTAAAACAAACTTTGGATTTTTTTTTCACCATTTAAATGAAAAACAACCTAGACATGTTTGGTATCTACAAACTCGTAATAACCTGGTAAATCATAATTGACACCTCTTAGCTCTACAATGCAGAGTAGGGTTGTGCTCAAAAGTTTACATACCCCGGCAGAATTTTTGCTTTCTCTGGGCTTTTTTCAGAGAATATGAATTAACATTAACCAAATTCCAAAGACATACTGATAGGGAATTTAGATTGTGAGCCCCAATGGGGACAGTAAAGCGTATGTAAAGCGCTGTGGAATTAATGGAGCTATATACAGTAAGTGAGTAAAATAAATAAATTGATAATTAAATAACACCAAAACTTTTTCTCCATTCTTGGTTAGTGGTTGGGTGAAGCCATTTATTGTCAAACTACTGTGTTTTCTCTTTTTAAATTATAATGACAACCCAAAACATCCAAATGACCCTGATCAAAAGTTCACATACCCCATTTCCCCACAGTATGATGGCCCCTTAGGTCCCCTTTACACAGTATGATGTCTCCATAGTTCCCATATAGATAGTATGATATTCCCATAGCTCCCCTATACATATTATGCAAGCTTTTAGAGCCCCCAAAGCCACCAATATAGTATAATGCCCATCACAATGTATTGTAACCCCATCAGTAACTCTCACAAAGTATAATTCCCCTACACACAGTATATTACCCAAAACACTCCACAGTAGTCTTCACACAGAATAATGCCCCTCACAAAGCATGATAGCCACTAGTTTTCACACAGTATAATGCCCTAAAAGGCCCCAGTACACAGTATAATGCCCTAAAAGGCCCCAGTACACAGTATAATGCCCTCTATACAGAGTATGATGCCCCCATAGCTCCCCTATACACATAATGCCCCCACATTGCATAATGCCCCACAGCCCCCCTAGAAGTACTGCAAAAAATAACACAATTATATTCACAGGGCAATTTAATAGTATTTTAGCTGGGAGCATGTTGTAATCAAAGTAACATGGTCCCCTAGCTAATAATGTAAACTGCAGACACTCACACTGAATGGATAACTGTGTAAAATATACAAACCAAGTGCTGTCTTCAATGTGCATCAATTAAATTTATCAATCATGTAGATTGTAAGCTTGTAACTGTTTAAACTGTCTTACCATGTATTGAATTTATTGTCTGTATATGTCTTTGCTTAATTGTAAAGTGCGGCGGAATATGTTGGCGCTATATAAAATAAAAATATCATTATTATCAATTTTATTAATGAAAAAATAAAATATACAACAATTACACAGGATAAAAAGAGGTAAAAACAAGAAGATATGACATCCTCGGGAAATGGCAGGTAAAAGGTAATAAATGACTAATTTTTTTTGCAACAAAACAGAGGTTAGCCAGATATAGGAAAGGAGCGAGACCAGATGAAATGCAAAATCGCTTGTTTCCCTATTCCCTAATCTCCAATCTCCAGTGACCTGACAGCTTTGTTATAAAAAAAATGCATGAGCATGTACATAGCGAATTAAGCGCTTACCCATTATAAAGTACCAGTGCAGTGTCCCAGGGAAGAGCCCCGTCGCACATTTCGCGTTTGCTTTCTCAAAGGGTTGTAAAAAATAAACATCATGTACCATTCCCACCTAAGACTGGATCCTGGCAAGTCCTCTTGTAGACAATGGTAGGGTGCACGTGGATCAACACAGTGATGTCATCGCATCGGGAAGTCCCACGGTGATTACATCATCAAGTCACTTTTCTTTGCCCTGGAATTGCCACTGTATGACCCTACCATTCTCTAGACCACAGGTAGCACCGAGAGTGGTAGTACCTGAAGACCTCCAGGCTCTACCATAGAGTTTAACACACCAATACAGTTAAGAGTGGTGGCTGTTCCAGATGGGTATCTCTAGGTGACTGCCCCTACTGCTACACCTACCTAAACACTGACAGATGAATTACCTTACCGGCAGTGGTCTTCCCAAATGGCAGATACCTCTTTCAGCAGAATAATGCACGTGCCACACTGCAAGAACTGATCAGGAATGGTTTGGTTAACTTGTCCTCCAGATGCCCAAGATCTCAATCCAATCAAGCATCTAAAACAAGTTAGATCTATGGAAGCCCAACCCCACAAATTATCAGGACTAAAACCTACCATGCAGATTGGCCGCAGAGCTCCGGTCAGCTTTGTTCTCCCAGACATAAGCCGCTGCCAGAGATGTCTGTTGGCGGCCTTCTCTTGGAGAACCCAGGAGTGCTCAACCAAGCGATGGGAGAGATGACTGATGGCTGAAAGGTCATCCGAAGCATTGTTCTACGACACCCATCAAATGTGTATGGGGGCGTTTAGAGGATCTACTGCTAACATCTTGGTGCAGGATACCACAGGCAACGTTTAAAGGTCTTATGAAGAGCACAGGAGTCGACCTACACAGTATTAAACAGGTGGTTACCATCTTGTGGCTCTATCTTGTCTTTGCAATGACTTACTGTAAAGTTCTTTCAAGCATTTCCTGCTTGTGTGAACCTAACAGTCTTTGACCTATGATATAGGCTCATAGCTGCTGGCAACTGAGATCGTGACCTTTGATGTGAGGCACAGTTGGGAGTGCAGCCATCCTCTCCAGACGTACGGCCTATCCCCCTCCGAGAACATCCTCCCTACTGTGGATGAAGGAGGAGATTGTCCTCTAGGTTGTTTTGCAGAGCTCATTCTGCTTCATAAGATGAAATATGCTGACAAGAATATATTGTGCTGCTTGGACCTACTTCTGTGTTACATCCTTGGAGAGTCCAATTCTTCGTATTACTAGAAATGCAAGATGCAGATGTACATATTCAAATTATTTTTTAATTGAAACCCTTCTTTATATTTACATAGTCATCAACTGAGAGGGTGACATTTTAAAATATGTGCATGCCCAAAAGTCTGTAGTCAAGGTCATATTAGCAAGGCGGACCATGTGGCTTCATAGGGCAATTGCCACCACCGAACACCTCCTCTTAAATAAAAGCTTTGTTAGGCCATAAGTGGTTGGAAAGCTGGAGAATGGAAAGAGCTTAGACAGGATAACCAACACCTGGTCCACCTATCGTTGGTTAAAAACCTCAGCATCATAATTAAATCCAAGTTTGATACTTGCTATGGTCGCCCTCTTTTTTAGTGTCATATCACGCTCTACAGCAGTGTCCTATATGGGAGGTTCTTTATCCTTTATTCTGAGAACCGATAGGAAATCCAACAGTAAGTACAGTACATCCTAGTGATATTCCCCAACCTTGTCAGAAGGTTTTTGCCTCCCAATCTCAGAGCAACATGATATAGGGGCAGACACCCTGATTCCAGTAACGTGTCTCTTACTGGGCTGTTTGTTTCAGCTTTGATAAAATCACTGTTTTATCAGCAGGAGATCAACACTAGAGGACTAGTAAAAGTCCTGCAATGTGGTCCTCCATATTCATGAGCTCTACTCCCACCATTGATTGGCACCTTTCTGCCTATGCACAGTGCACACAGAAAGCTGCCACTCGGTGGTGTGTGCGGGAATATACAGACCTCAGCATTTGAAGAACTGGTAGATCTACAGCAAATATAAGTGATTTTATCAAAACTTCAGCAAGCAGCCCAGTAAGTGATACATCACTGGAAGGAGGGTCTTTGCCTTCAGATAGTGTAGCAAAAACCTAGTTATGGATTCCCTTTAAAGAGAACCTGGTATCACAATCTGAATTCATAGTATCATATAAAATGGTATTAGGTTCTTGAAGAAGTCACTTGAAGGAAAAAAATAGGTTATGAAGTAACACATGCGATTTGTGAAGAGTCCAGTGGGCGGTCACAGTCCTCATGATTCATGCAGTCCCATGTCCATCCTGGCTTGATTGACCTCCAAAAGGCTGGGGTACATCATTACCAACTCCAGCGGCATCAGTGTAAAGATGAAGCTTCACATTGTGACACTCCTATATATCTGAGAATACCTCTATATGTATCTATCGTTAGGATTTAATATACTTTTCAAGGAATTAAAGAGACTCCTGTGATTGGAATCAGATTAACACTTCGATCGACCGATAATATCAGAATAAATGCTAATCTAATCTCTAATCTCAATATCTACATGAAAAAATGGTGGGCATCTGTCAGAGAGGGAATATAATGGGGGATTAAGGATGGGGAAGTGATGAAGCAAGAACAAGAGTGACCCCTCAGAGAAGGAAATTGGTAATGAATAGAATGACTTTACAGGAAATGAACTGGATGAGTTATACAGATAAGAAGGAGGCAAAAAAGGGAAGGTCTGAGGGTTTCTCAAGAAGTAAAATAAAAAAGAAGTCTGGGTAAGAAGATATCTACTGGTCATTTACAGTATCTTTATGTTTCTATATTTTTTAATCAGGATTTAACAGCTCATTTACCGATATTTATACTGCACCCACATAATATTTACAGTTATTGTAATAATAATTTTATTTATATAGCGCCAACATATTCCGCAGCGCTTTACAAATTATAGAGGGGATTTGTACAGACAATAGACATTACAGCATAACAATAATCATAGTTCAAAATAGATACCAGGAGGAGTGAGGGCCCTGCTCGCAAGCTTACAAACTATGAGGAAAAGGGGAGACACGAGAGGTGGATGGTAACAATTGCTTTTGTTGTTCTGCCCAGCCATAGTGTAAGAATTGAGTGTTCATGTAAAGCTGCATGAACCGGTTATCAGCCTAAATATGTAACAGTACAGACACAGAGAGATATTAAATACTGTACATAAAGCATATGAGAACATGATGTGAGGAACCTGATTATGGTTTAAGTTTTTTGAATGGGCCACACAGGGATCGTTAGGTTAATGCGTTGAGGCGGTAGGCCAGTCTGAACAAATGTGTTTTTAGGGCACGCTTAAAACTGTGGGGATTGGGGATTAATCGTATTAACCTGGGTAGTGCATTCCAAGGAATGGGCGAAACAAGTGCAAAGTCTTGGAGACGGGAGTGGGAGGTTCTGATTATTGAGGATGCTAACCTCAGGTCATTAGCAGAACGGAGAGCATGGGTAGGGTGATAGGCTGAGACCAGGGAGGAGATGTAGGGTGGTGCTGAGCCATGGAGAGCTTTGTGGATGAGGGTAATAGTTTTGTACTGGATTCTGGAGTGGATGGGTAACCAGTGTAATGACTGGTACAGGGTAGAGGCATCGGTGTAACGGTTGGTGAGGAATATAATCCTGGCAGCAGCATTCAGGACAGATTGGAGCGGGGAGAGTTTGGTAAGAGGGAGAACGGTTAGTAGACAGTTACAATAGTCCAGACGAGAATGAATGAGTGAAACAGTAAGAGTTATTGCAGAGTTGAAAGTAAGAAAAGGGCGAATTCTAGAAATGTTTTTGATTTTTGAGATGCATATAAGGAGAGTGAGCCAGTGATTGGATGTGGGGGGAGAATGAAAGCTCGGAATCAAGTATGACCCCAAGGCAGCGGGCATGTTGCTGGGGAGTTATGGTAGAAGTACACACGGAGATGGCAATGTCAGACAAAGGTACGTTAGTAGAGGGAGAGAACACGAGGAGTTCAGTTTTTGACAGGTTCAGTTTCAGATAGAGGGAGGACATGATATTAGACAGGGGTGTCAAACTGCATTCCTCGAGGGCCTCAAACCATGCGTGTTTTCAAGATTTCCTTAGCAGTGCACAAGATGCAGGAATCATCTGTGCAGGTGATTAAATTATCACCTGTGCAATACAAGGAAATCCTGAAAACATGACCTGGTTGCAGCCCTCGAGGAATGCAGTTTGACACCCCTGATGTTAGAGACAGCGGTAAGACAATCACTGGTGTGTTCTAAAAAGGCAGGTGTGAGATCAGGAGAAGTGTATAATTGGGTGTCATCAGCATAGAGATGGTACTGGAACCCAAATCTACTAATTGTTTGTCCAAAAAGGGCAGTATACAAAAAGAAGAGGAGGGGGCCTATGACTGATCCTTGAGGAACCCCAATAGTAAGGGGAAGGTGAGAGGAGGAGGAACCAGCAAAAGATACAGTGAAGGAGCCGTCAGAGAAATAGGAGGAGAACCAAGAGAGAACGGTGTCCTTGAGGCCGATGGAGTGTAGCATAGTGAGGATGTCGAAAGCTGCGGAGATATCCAAGTGAATTAACATGGAGTAGTGACCATTATGCAGATTTTAATATTTATGAACTGAGTGAAATGGAATTTTTCATTGTGGAAGGTTCATCCTTCTGTATTAATAGCACGGTGGCTCAGTGGTTTTGTTGTGCAGCGCTGGGGTTCTGGGTTTGTATGTTCTCCCCGTGTTTGCGTGAGTTTTTTCCAGGTTCTCCGGTTTCCTCCCACACTCCAAAGACATACTGATAGGGAATGTAGATTGTGAGCCCCAATGGGGACAGTGATGATGATGTCCATAAAGGGCTGGGAAATTAATGGTGCTATATAGTGAGGAAAATAAATAAACAGCAGTAACACAGTAGGCATCAGGAGGAGATGTGAACTTATGAGTAGAGATGAGCGAATTTGCTCGGGCTCCCTCTTATTCGGCAAGCTGCAGAGGGAACCCGGCTTCCTAGATCATGCCTGTGTGTTGGGCTCTCCATGCATGTGTCATGACTGTGACATAGCCGCGACACATGCAGCTGCGGCGGTGATCAGCTGATCGGCCAGAGTGATCCAGGAAGCCAGGTTCCCTCTGCAGCTTGCCGAATAAGAGGAAACCCGAGCAAATTTGCTCATCTGGATGTGTACCACTGATGAGTTGTGTTGTGGCACTCTTGGCTGGCCGTAAGGTGTTGTGACTTCCAGTGGGATCTGCGTACTAGGTGGCATTCTTCTTTGCATGTTGGAGTCTGTTTGGTAATGGTGGTCATGTCTGTCATTTGCAGAATATTTTTTCTGGCAGTGGTAATTCTGGTAAAGCTGGAATTTGAATGGATTATGGGAGCATTACAGGGCAGAGAAAGATTGGGAATGGGATCAACTCTGCAGCCCCTAAAATACTATTTGAGGGTTAATTACTTTTACATAATTGGGCCAGAAGAAGCGCAGAACAGTGCGAAGAGTCCAGACCCTGGGTGCTTTGTGCACCTTTGTCATTTGTCTTGCATTTCATGAAGATAATAGAAGATTTTGTTTTACCAGTGAGTGCTGTCCCATTTCTTCTATATTGGATATTACATCTGTCCTTCACCGCCTGTGTCACTTCTAAAATTTGTTCCTGTATTGAGGATAACAAGCTGATTCGCCAATGCTTGAAGTTAAGTCACGTAGTCGCTGTGCCGACCCAGCTTCTTCGTACTGAATTTATATTTACATGATTATGTAGCCTATTTGTTTAGTGATGTCTGGTAGTATCACTGAGGCACATCATATCTCATGTTTCCATCACATGCCCCTTGCTTCAGCCATACAGTAATATGAGAGAATGAGATGTTCATGCCAGCAAGTGTTGCAGTTCCTTTGGGGCTTTGATAATTTTTTATACAAAAGATAATGCAATGATTAATGGAGGAACTATCTAAAATAAATTATCTAAATACTAAGATACCTAAAAGCAAAACTAAAAACATAAAACTTCAATAGCAGCCAGCAAGCCTCTCATCCGGCAAGTCTTAACCCTCCGATAAAGATGGACAGTTTGGCTGAGCGTATATTTATTCCCAATAGGAAGAAGGGTCTGAGACACTTCCAATCACCTCTGCCGGTGACATCTCCTAGGAGAAGAGAAGGATTTGGCATTCAAATTTATTGTGCCCCTGACATCATCTGTTGGGGAAGAATCTACACATTAGATGGTCAGCCATTCATGATGAAATATATGTCTGATGTTGGGTATGTATGTAGCGTCCATTTCTTCTGGAAAAAGTAAGAGTGTGAAGTGAGTGAAATCAATGGTAGGAAACCAGAGAGGCAGGAAACGGAAGAAAGGTCAGTGAAGTTCAGATATAGTCCTTCTGATTTCTCAGATAACCTAGACCAGAGTTCCCACTTGTCTGTCCACTTCTCCATTCACCTCCACTGGTGCTCATACTCCCTTATGGGCAGGTAATACTGAGGTGTAGGAATAATCAGCATGTTTTTTAATGTAAAGTATCTAAGCATTCCTCACCTCGTTTCCCCTTTAGGCGTATAGAACTGGCCCTATATCACCTCGACTTTTGGCTCTATAATGATGACATATCACATAGCCTGAGGGGATGGTGGATACCGGCCAACACTAGAGAATTAAAGGGCAACTGAGGTGAGGAATCATCACTTCCCCTTCATAAACAAATAAGGAGAACCTCAACCCCCTCACTAAAAAAAGAGATAGGGAATGCGTTGTGGAGTGGTTCAGGCAGGAAAAAGTTAACAGGCAGCTGTAGGGAGTGACTGAAGCTCTGGGCAAAGTAGCTGATGAGTAGAGATCCTGATATGTATGAAGAGATTGCTTTATCATATTCGCACGTATCACTGACTATAAATTATAATGGAAAACAGGCTTGTGATCTAAAAAAAAAAAAAACAACTATTTTTAAAACCAGACATTTTTTTTCACAGAAAATGTATTGCAAAAAGTTCACTCTGTGTAAAATTGCAAAATGTTTATAAAAACAAGCAACTTTGCAATTGTAATATTGTTAAAAAAAAATTCTCAGTTTTCAAGGTCAGAGGCATTTTTAATTTTATTGTTTAAAGGGAACCTGTCAGGTAAAATAACTTTATTAACCTGCAAATATGGGGTTAATCTGCAAATTAATAGCATTCTGACACCATGCAGCACCCGCACTGAGTACCTCCGTTGCCCAGAGGAAGTGCGTTGTATTCCCCCCGGCAGTTTGGCCTCCAGTCATAGTGGTGGTGCCAGCACAGTTTTAGTCATCGCTCTGTGTATAGAGAGCAGCAGTTGTAACTGCGCCCCCGGCACTGACTGACAACCGGCCTTAATTATAATCTGGCTGTCAGTTAGTGCCACACCTGTGACTAAAAGAGCGAGGCTGCCGTGAGGAATAAACTTAATTTCTTTTTGGCAGCAGGGCTCTCAGTGTGGGCACCGCACGATGTCAGATACGTATTAACATGATGATTAATAGTGTTATTTTACATGACAGGTTCCCTTTAATGTTCAACTGCCATCCAGCAGCTCGTAGAGGGATCATCAGAGCTTACAAGCTCTTTTCAATAGAGCATTGCATACACTGATCTAAAACTGGACGGGTTGTTGGAGCGTGCTATGGTGTCCCTGTGCAATCATATCACTGGTGTGAGCTGCCAGTCTTCAGGCATGCACGGGAAGCCGGGAAATTGAGGAGCAGTAGGCTCCTAAAGATTAAACTTGAAAATAGTCGTTTAATGAATGCATATGGGTTTAAATGGAAAGTTTTCCATCTATGGTCATTTTCCATACACTTCAATGTAAGAACAAAATATATTTATTTTTGTAAAAAAAAAAAATGGAATTTTTAGAATAAAACCATTTCAACCATGAATTCACATAAACTGGTTCTTGAACTGATCAGTTACATTCTGTTTTTGTTTTTACCTTTTAAAATGGAATAGAAAAACTTAAGAAAAGAAGTAAAAAGAATGGTAAAAGGGCACTAAGGCCGAGCTCACCTTGTGTGTCTCTGCTCATTCCTGACTCTGTTGGAGGTTTCCATCTGAATCCCTGAAAAATAGGATTTAAACATGCCCCTGACAGAGCCATTGACTTTCATTTGATCTTCTTTCCGGTGGTATCTGTCTTCTAAGCTGGACGCAAAAAAATATTAAAATTCGAGAGTCCTCAGTGGTTTATACCTTTTAATGGCTAATTCAAAATGATGGTAACAAATAGCAAACTTTCGAGACTACTCAGGCCATAGTAAATAGTCCAATGCAAATTTATTTCTTTATAGCCACAGTGTTTTTTTCAGTAACCAGTATGCCTCCTCCACAAAGGTTTTTTGTTGTTGTTTGAAGGATAACCTATTGATTGTGAGAATAACATAAGAAAAAGCGATAGTAGATGAAATTATATGGCGTTGCTCAAATATTCAGTACTGTGTAATAGTTTTAGGAATGTGTGGAATAAAATGCTAAAAAGTAAGAATTCTTTCAGATAGAGAAGTTTTATTAGTTTATTATTATCAATTAAAAATGCAAAGTGAGTAAGCAAAAAAGAAATCTAAATCAAATCAATATTTGAGGTGACCGCTCGTTGCCTCGAAAACATCATTAGTTCTCTGAGATACACTTGTACAGTGTTTGTAAAAGAACTTAGCTGGAAAGTTTTTCCAAACATCTTGGAAAACTAACCACAGAATGTCGTTTGTCACTGGAAATAGAGAACAAGGATAGACAATGCCAGAAAGGTACTGGGAGGGCCGCAAAAGATAGTTGTCCCTATGTGGGTAATACACAGTTGAGGGAACAATATCAAGCAAATTCTTCCATGCCACAGTCCAGGAGAGGAAGATACCTTCCCAGGTAAATGGGATATGACAAGCCTAACCAACCCCAAGCTTTTACAAACGTCTGCCTATCTCAACAGGCTTTGGCATTTGTATGCATGAGCCAGCCTACCCCAGTGCTAGAGAACAGAAGTTTTTCTGACAGCTGTGGAGAAGATCAAAATTTCCAGAAAGGCATGCTCCCATCTGTGATCCACCGAGCGACCGAGAATTTGAAGAGAGAAAAATGTGATGGTGAAGCCAGTGTTACTTGTTTCATTTTTATCACCACCTGAAACTCCTCATTGGGCTGGTAAGGCCATGTTCATTCTGGGGTGGATCCTGTGGAATCCCTTTAGAAAAATAAGGTCAGATTCCAGTAGGGTCTCAAAAAAAAAAAGATCCAGTTGAGGGATGGTTTCTGCTTACCCTTGTGGCCGAGAAGGCCTGTGTTCTTCTAATAGCTAGATAGGCAAAACTTTTATTTTTCCTTCTATTTCTGTTGTGCCTTTTGTGACCTTTTCTGTTGGATTTAGGGCAGCCCTGCAGTTAGGAGGTCCTGCACCCTCAGCAAAGGACTGATCCAAATCCACAAGTCTATTTTGCATTTTAAGTACTGTTGCCGATGTTTTGGACTATTTCTACCTCGTGATAAAGGGTCCTTAACCGAGAAGGACCAGATTCCATGCCAAGGAATTCTTTTATCACAAATCTGGACAACCTCTATAATTAAAACATCTAGCACTGTAGCATGCCTAATCCTAAAAGCATCTGCTTTCCGGTTACAGGTGTCATCACGACATATACAATTTTCCAACTTACTGTCACAGGGTTACCGCAACAGAGAGGAGCCAGAAGACTGCAGCGTCTGATTGCTCCTACCCCTGTACTGAAAAGAAGCACTTCACCTTCTTTTTAAACGGTGTTAATTTCTTTTGGCAGTACAGTGGTTAGTCGGCCATGTTGGGAGCTGTGAGAGTCTTGGCTCTCAGCTGAGCTCGGTTAGCCACTCCTATCACCTATATAATCTGGGTCCCGACTGACACACATCTTCAAAGTTGGCTTATGCTGTATGGCTGGGTGGATAGTTTAGTGGTTATATAAGAAAGCGTATGGTGGGTTTATCAGTGACTATTGCTTGGGTTTGTAAGTGTGATAATTTACTTTCCTCCTCCTACTATGGTTTTGCCCCATCCTCCACTCCCCGGTGTATTCCTCTGTTATATGTGAGTGAATATTTGTATGCTTGGTATTTTCAGCGGTCCTTGTTCGTGTTGCCTTGTTCATCTTTTTGCTGTTCTGCGGTACACGGTTGATCTTCTCTTACCTGGGTGGGGGAAGGGTATAAACGGAGGGCAGATACAGGAGATAAGGCAAAGGTGGAGGCCCCAGTAACTTCACTTTCAGAAGTATCCCGGGGAATAGGGAGAGCTAGGGCGTCCCCTAGCGTTAGGGACAGGAAAGGAGCCCCTGGTCCCAGGTCACCCGACATCCGAGTCGTGACACTTACGTTCATTTGACAACTACTTTTTCATCCTGCTACACTCAATGAAGTAGGGGCTGTAGTATTTCACTGAACATGGAGAGAATTATGATGAGCATCTCGACGGCACTGCTGTAATTGTGCAAATCGCATATGAGCGGCCACATGATGACATGAAGCTATGTATATGAGGGGGGCGCCAAACTGAATTCTTGCCCCAGGTGCTGGAAGACATAGATCTGCCTCTGAAAACTGCACAGTGTACATCTGGCCCATAAAATCCTATTAGAACTGTACTGTATACATCCATATACTTTTATTCTATGGCCATATATATACTTCCAACAGTATAGCCAGATGTGGTGTAAATAGTATCCAAACATAATCCAAAACTTAGGCCAACTTCGCATACAGTGTTTAGGAGCATTTTTTTTTGTGTGTTGCTAAAATGCTGCAAAAAATTGTAGTAAAAAATATAAATGACTTCATGCACTTGGTTTTGTTGAGGGACATTTTAGTGACATTTTTGCGTTCAGTTGCATTTTCAGAAAAACTTAGGTAGAAATATAATGTTTTGCAATAATTTTTCACCAAAGGCTTCTCAGTAGACTCTTATTAAACCTGGAGCAACCCCTGTACAAAGGTACACAAAATAAAAAATAAACAACACTAAAAATGCAAGTAAAAAATATAATAGAAAACTGTTTATACCGCAGATAATTTGCAAAATAAAACTTGAAAAAATCCTGTTTAAATAAGGCTTTTAATTTATGTAAATTCTATGAAGGTGCGTGCTCCATCACATAGCCTCCAGTGAAGTAGTTCCATTAGTGGTAATAAGTAAATCATGGTTTCTACAATTTAGGTCATTCCCAGTTATGTGCTGCTGTAAGTTTGTTAATGCTTCCAGTGGAACAGTCTGTTAGGTCAAGCAGCAACAGTGCAGCATCAGAGCAGTGATTGTCACCGGCTGACCTGATCTTACCTTTGCTGCTCACATTAAATAAAAAAAACAAAAAAACTTCCTTCTCCTGTGTAACAAGGGCATTGTCATATATCACGTGTATTAGTCACAGGCAGATGTCTTCAACTACACAATGGCAAATTAACTTTATACACCCTGTTCTATTTTGGTCCCTAAGCTGCGATCTAGAAACCATAGACAAATATATATTCAGAGGCAACTCCGAGATGCCATAAATGTAAGTGCATCAGTGTGCATATATACAGTGTGTGTGTATATCTATCTATCTATCTATCTATCTATCTATCTATCTATCTATCTATCTATCTATCGATCTATATATATATATATATTAAAGATTTTTCTGTATTTTCATGACTATGAAAATTGTACATTCACACTGAAGGCATCAAAACTATGAATTAACACATTTGGAATTATATACTTAACAAAAAAATGTGAAACAACTGAAAATGTGTCTTATATTCTAGGTTCTTCAAAGTAGCCACCTTTTGCTTTGATGACTGCTTTGCACACTCTTGGCATTCTCTTGATGAGCTTCAAGAGGTGGTCACCAGGAATGGTTTTCAATTCACAGGTGTGCCCTGTCAGGTTTAATAAGTGGGATTTCTTGCCTTATAAATGGGGTTGGGACCATCAGTTGTGTTGTGCAGAAGTCTGGTGGATACACAGCTGATAGTCCTACTGAATAGCTGTTAAAATTTGATTTGTATTATGGCAAGAAAAAAGCAGCTAAGTAAAGAAAAATGAGTGGCCATCATTACTTTAAGAAATGAAGGTCAGTCAGTCCGAAAAATTGGGAAAACTTTGAAAGTGTCCCCAAGTGCAGTGGCAAAAACCATCAAGCGCTACAAAGAAACTGGCTCACATGAGGACCGCCCCAGGAAAGGAAGACCAAGAGTCACCTCTGCTTCTGAGGATAAGTGTGGGGTCGCACGCATTCAGCAAAGCATCGCTTTAGCTAAGCATCAAGTTATAGCAGTTATTCCATGGCAGTTAGTCAGGGCAGGAGTCAGGTAACCCACACTCTGCTCTCCCTTCTATCCATGTGCTTTATTCCTATCCTCCTATGCTCCCTTGCAATCCACATTCACCGCCCAATCCCCCCTCCATCATGACTCATATACATCAGCTCCTCTCTCCTTCCCTCTCCCATGTACAGCTCCCATGCACTTCTCACCTTCCTGAAAAACCTCAGTCCCTCTTGCCAAAACACACTGCACAAAAAAAACTTCTTACAATTCCAAAAACTTCTTGCTTTTTATCTTCCTACTCCTACTGATTTTGGGAGACATCTCCCCCAACCCTGGTCCACCATCCCACAACCTCAACTGCTACCCTACCTCACATCAAAACCATTCTAACCTTATTAATATTACTTTCACTCCCTCATCTCCTTCTTTTAATTGTGCCCTTTGGAATCCACGGTCTGTATATAACAAGCTTCCTTTCCTGCACAACTACTTTCTGAACAACTCTCTAAATCTATTGGCCCTCACTGAAACCTGGATCCAGGATTCTGACAAGGTCTCCCCTGCTGCCATTTCCCATGGTGGCCTACAATTCTCCCATTCCCCGAGACCCACAAACAGACCTGGTGGTGGAGTCGGCATACTCCTCTCCCCACAATGCACCTTCCAGGTCATCCCACCAACTCCATCACTCTCATTCCCTTCTTTTGAGGTCCACACCATCAGGCTCTTCCGTCCCCTCTCCCTCAGAGTAGACGTCATATACCGGCCCCCAGGCTCGCCCACCCACTTCCTGGACCATTTCTCTGCCTGGCTGCCGCACTTCATGTCCTCAGAACTCCCAACCCTTATCCTGGGAGACTTCAACATCCCCATAAACAGCCCCACTTCTACATCTGCATCCCAGCTTCTATCACTAACCACTTTGCTCAGCCTCTCACAGCTCTCAACCTCTGAGACACACAAGGACGGTAACACCCTTGACCTAGTCTTTGTCTGGCTGTGTTCAATCTCCTACCTAAATAACTCACCACTTCCCCTCTCTGACTACAACATTCTCTCCTTCATGCTCACAAATCCTCGCTCACCCCAGCACCCTCCTACCTACCATTCAGTCAGAAATCTACAAACCATTAACCCTCATACACTCTCAGACTCCTTACACTCATCGCTGTCCCCAATCTCCTTTTTTTCCTGTCTTGATCTGGCAGTACATCACTACAATGATACTCTTAGAAGCACACCAAACCAAGTAGCTCTCCTCACCCTCAGAACCTCCAAACACAGAGTAAAACAGCCCTGGCTCACATCGCAAACTCGATTTTTCCAGCGATGCTCTAGGAGTGCTAAACGCTTATGGAGGAAAACTCGCACACCAGAAGACTTCATACACTTCAAATTTATGTTAAAAACCTATAACTCTGCCCTTCACATCGCCAAACAGACCTACTTCACCACTCTGATCTCCTCACTATCCAACAACCCCAAGAAACTTTTTGACACCTTTCACTCCCTCCTCAGGCCAAAAGCTCAAGCCCCTATCACAGACATTTGTGCTGATGACCTGGCCTCCCACTTTATAGAGAAAATAGACAATATCCGTCAGGAAATCCGCTCCCAATAACCAAGTTCAGTGACTCCCATCCCTCCCTGCATCTCCCCTGGCTCACTCTCCACATTTGATCCCATCACAGAAGAAGAAGTCTCCAGGCTCCTCTCTTCTTCTCGTCCGACTACATGCACTACCGACCCCATTCCCTCTCATCTCCTCCAGTTTCTCTCTCCAGTCGTCACTACTCACCTAACTACAATCTTTAATCTCTCACTCTCCTCAGGCATTTTCCCGTCCTCCTTCAAACACTCTATCATTACTCCGTTACTAAAGAAACCCACCCTCGACCCATCCTGCACAAACAACTACAGACAGGTCTCCAATCTCCCCTTCATCTCTAAACTCTTGGAGCGCCTAGTCTACTCCCGCCTTACCCGTTACCTCTCCATTCACTCCTTCCTAGACCCTTCACAGTCCGGCTTCTGCCCCCTACACTCGACAGAAACTGCACTCATCAAAGTGACCAATGACCTTCTGACAGCAAAATGTAACGATGACCACTCTCTGCTCATTCTTCTCGACCTTTCTGCAGCTTTCGACACTGTTGACCACCCTCTCCTAGTCTCTAGGCTCAGGTCACTTGGCATTAAGGACACTGCTCTCTCCTGGTTCTCCTCCTATCTTTCTGGCCACTCTTTCAGTGTTCTGTTCTCTGGCTCCACTTCATCTCCTCTTCCTCTCACTGTCGGGGTACCCCAGGGCTCAGTCCTTGGCCCCCTTCTTTTCTCCCTCTACACTGCCCCAATTGGACAGACCATCAGCAGATTTGGCTTTCAGTACCATCTTTATGCCGACGACACACAACTATACACGTCATCCCCTGGCCTTACTCCTGCTGTACTACAGAACACCACTGACTGTCTGTCCGCAGTCTCCAACATCATGTCCGCTCTCTATCTGAAACTCAACCTCTCCAAAACTGAACTTCTTCTGCTCCCACCATCTACTAACCTCCCTAAACCTGATGTTTCCCTCTCCGTGGGTGGCACCATAATAACACCCCGGCAGCAGGCACGCTGTCTGGGTGTTATGTTTCACTCCGATCTCTCCTTCACATCCCATATACAATCTCTCGCCCGCTCATGCCGCTTACACCTAAAGAACATCTCTAGAATCCGCCCTTTTCTCACTATAAAAACAGCAAAAACCCTCACTGTCGCCCTGATCCACTCCCGCCTGGACTACTGCAACTCTCTATTAATTGGCCTCTCCCTCACTCGACTTTCCCCTCTCCAGTCCATCCTTAATGCAGCAGCCAGGGTTGTCTATCTAGCTAATCGTTACTCAAATGCGTCTGCTCTTCGCCAGTCATTACACTGGCTGCCCATTCATTGCAGGATACAATTCAAAGTACTTGTTCTCACCCACAAAGCTCTTCACAGTGCGGAACCCCCTTACATCTCCTGCTTCATTTCTGTCTATCGGCCTTACCGACCTCTGCGCTCTGCAAATGACTTTCGACTAACCTCTGCACTAATCCGTACCTCCCACTCCCGACTCCAAGACTTCTCCCGTGCTGCGCCAATCCTCTGGAATGCTCTACTCCAAGAAATTAAGACCATCCACAATTTGCATAGTTTTAGGCGCTCCCTCAAAACACATTTGTTCAGAGCAGTCTATCATGTTCCCTAATCAGTTATTTTGTTTGTGTGTAGCCCATTCACTACTTCCATCTATCCCCCACTCCCTGAAGATGGCTGGACCATCATTGTAAATACATCATTGTAAATACACACCTGTACTTTGTATCTCCCCCACCTCATTGTAGATTGTAAGCTCTCATGAGCAGGGTCGTCTTGTGTTGCTTTAATTATTGTATGTTAACATTGTTACTTATGACTGTTGTGTTTGAAGCTGTTAAACTGTAAAGCGCTACGGAATATGTTGGTGCTATATAAATAAAGATTATTATTATTATAAGTTTATCCGAGTCACCAGCCTCAGAAATCGAAGGTTAACAGCAGTTCAGATTAGAGACCAAGTCAATGCCTCACAGAGATCTAGCAGCAGACACATCTCTACAACAACTGTTAAGAGGAGACTTTGTGCAGCAGGCCTTCATGGTAAAATAGCTGCTAGGAAACCACTGCTAAGGACAGGCAACAAGCAGAAAAGACTGGTTTGGGCTAAAGAACGCAAGCAATGGACATTAGACAAGTGGAAATCTGTGCTTTGGTCTGATGAGTCCAAATTTGAGATCTTTGGTTCCAACCACCGTGTCTTTGTGCGACGCAGAAAAGGTGAACTCTACATGCCTGTTCCCACCGTGATAGTACAAGAGATGTGGTGCACTCCGCATGGAAAAAAAAGGTGCAGGCTGAACACAAAGTCACAATGTCTATAGAAAAAACAGCCGCACACTCAAGACTTGCAGGTTTCGACCAAGGCTGGTCTTTGTCAAAACCACACTTCTAATGGAGGGTAGAAAAGGTGCAGAGGCAGTACTGCATCACCAAGGTGACGGACTCAGTGCTACAGGACCCTTGCAGACTCCGCCCACTCCGGACTGCCTCTGCACCTTTTCTACCCTCCATTAGAAGTGTGGTTTTGACAAAGACCAGCCTTGGTCGAAACGTTAACCGTAACTTAAAGTATCCGTCATTTTCTCTGAACACTAATAAGCATTTGGTGATGCCTGTACTAAAAATAAAAAATACAACTTTCACGTAAAAACCTGCAAGTCTTGAGTGTGCGGCTGTTTTTTCTATAGACATTGTTCCCACCGTGAAGCATGGAGGAGGAGGTGTGATGGTGTGGGGGTGCTTTGCTGGTGACACTGTTGGGGATTTATTAAAAATGGAAGGCATATTGAACCAGCATGGCTACCACAGCATCTTGCAGCGTCATGCTATTCCATCCTGTTTGCGTTTAGTTGGACCATCTTTTTTTTTTCAACAGGACAATGACCCCAAACACACCTCCAGGCTGTGTAAGGGCTATTTGACCAAGAAGGAGAGTGATGGGGTGCTACGCCAGATGACCTGGCCTCCACAGTCACCAGACCTGAACCCAATCGAGATGGTTTGTTGTGAGCTGGACTGCAGAGTGAAGGCAAAAGGGCCAACAAGTACTAAGCATCTCTGCGAACTCCTTCAAGATTATTGGAAGACCATTCCCGGTGACTACCTCTTGAAGCTCATCAAGAGAATGCCAAGAGTGTGCAAAGCAGTCATCAAAGCAAAAGGTGGCTACTTTGAAGAACCTAGAATATAAGACATAATTTCAGTTGTTTCACACTTTTTTTTGTTAAGTATATAATTCCACATGTGTTAATTCATAGTTTTGATGCCTTCAGTGGGAATGTACAATTTTCATAGTCATGAAAATACAGAAAAATCATTAAATGAGAAGGTGTGTCCAAACTTTTGATCTGTACTGTATATATATATATATATATACAGTATATATATATATATATATATATATATATATATATACTGCTCAAAAAAATAAAAGGAACACTTAAACAACACAATGTAACTCCAAGTCAATCACACTTCTGTGAAATCAACCTGTCCTGTTATGTAGTAACACCGATTGTGAATCAATTTCTCCTGCTGTTGTGCAAATGGAACAGACAACAGGTAGAAATGACAGGCAAATAGCAAGATAACCCCTATAAAGGAGTGGTTCTGCAGTTGGTGACCACAGACCACTTCTCTGTTCCCATCCTTTTTGGCTGTTGTATGGGTCACTTCTGCATTTTGTCATTTCTCTCACCTCTAGAGGTACTGTATAGTAGTATGAGGTGGTGTCTACAACCCACAGAAGTGGCTCAGGTAGTGCAGGTCATGCAGAATGGAACATCAATGAGAGCTGTGGCAAGAAGGGTAGCACAGTGTCCAGAGCATGAAGCAGATACCAGGAGACACTCAGGTACACCAGGAGACATGGAAGGGGCCCATAGGAGGGTAACATCCCAGCCACAGGACTGCTACCTCTTCATTTATGCAAGTAGGAACAGGAGGCGCAGTGCCAGATTCCTGCAAAATGACCTCCAGCAGGCCACTAACATCCTTGTGTCTGCTCAAACTGTCAGAAACAGACTCCATGAGGGTGGTATGAGGGCCCAATGTCCAGAAGTGGGTGTTTTGTTTACAGCTGAGCACCTAAATGGCGATTGGCATTTGTCAGGGAACATCAACAATGGCAGATTCGATTTTAGCGCCCTGTGCTCTTCACGGATGACAGCAAGTTCATACTAAGCACATGTGACAGACGTGACTTAATCTGGAGACACTGTGGAGAACATTCTTCTGCCTGCAAAATCCTCCAGTATGACCGGTGGGTCAGTAGTGGTGCGGGGAGGCATTTATCTGGAAGGCTGCACAGCCCTCCATGTGCTTGCCAGAGGTACCCTGATTAGGTACTGTGAAGGGATCCTCAGACCCATTGTGAGACAATATGCAGGTGCAGTGGGCTCTGCGTCAGCAGCTTGTAGTACTGAGGAGCTGGAGAGAGTGGGCTTGAGCGCCTGAAAAGCGGTCTTGCAGGTGACTAACCTGTCTACCGCGAGAGGCAGCTTGTTCTTGATGCGCAATGAGACTGACGAGATGCTCAAGCTGGGGGTGATCCCGTAGTCCTCGTCCCCAGAAAGGACCGAACAACCCGGTTCTGGGTGGACTACCATGGGCTCAACGTTGTCATGGTACTTGGCCCCGGCCAACTGGTCCAGCAGGTCATCAATGTGTGGCATAGGGAATGCATCGGTGACCGTGACAGCATTGAGCCCATGGTAGTCCACCCAGAACCGGGTTGTTCGGTCCTTTTTGGGGACGAGGACTACGGGATCACCCCCAGCCTCAGCATCTCTTCAGTCTCATTGCGCATCTGCTGCTGCACCTCGAGAGAGACCCGACATGCTGATCGCCGGATCGGGGGGGTGATCCCTGGTGTCCAAGTAGAGGACAGCCAACTCAGTCCTTCCGTGAAAGCTGCTGAACAGCTCCTGGAAGGGGTGTAGAGTAACTGCCAGCTGGGACCGTTGGTCCTTGGAGAGCTGGTGGCCAATCTCTACGTCCTCAATGCATCCGCCCACCTTGGCTTGGGTGAGCAGATCCAGGAGGGTTTCCACCTCCCCCTCCTCGGGAAGGTTGCACATGGGATGGGCACAGGCCTCTCGTTCATGATGCACCTTCATCATGTTCACATGGAAGGCCTTCTTCCTTCCACAGGCTTGATCTAGGGTGACCAGGTACGTGACGTCATTGAGCTGCTGGTGCACGAGTTATGGGTCCTCCCAGGCTGCGTGAAGTTTGTCCTGTGGTATGGGGACCACTACCCACACTTTCTGACCCACCTGGTAGGTCCTTTCACAAGCATTCTGTTCATACCAGCGCTTCTGATCAGCCTGGGCCATATTGTCCTGCACTAGCCGCGACAAGGCAGTTATTTTGTCCCGGAAGCGCACAATGTACTCAATGACCGATGCTACAGAGGTGGGCAAGTCTCCTTGATTTTGTGCCTTTTTCACCAGAGCAAGGGGCCCTTGCCCATACAGGAGCACAAAATCAAAAGAAAGAACGGATTAAAAAGTCAATGAGTACCTTGCCAGAAAATTTTATCACTTTTTAATCAAACATATTGGTGTGCATTGAACATTCAGCTAAAGAAAGGAGGTGCACATGTAAATGGAAATCAATGGTACAAAGAAGTCAGAAAATTATATAAATCTGTAAAAATATAAATATATAGAGACTGAATTAAAAAAGTGAATAGATAACAAATAGATAACCGGGTACAATGGCCTGAAGTGTGTAATGTTCAAAAAGCAAATGAGTAAGCATACCGTATGTGATGCCTAAACTTGGTAAGTAGCTAGTATGAAGAGTCATAATTAGTGTTGAGCATTCCGATGCTGCAAGTATCGGGTATCGGCCGATACTTGCTGTATCGGAATTCCGATACCGGGATTCCGATACTCTTGTGGTATCGGGTATCGGGTATCGCAACAACATTAATGTTAAAATGTGTAAAAGAGAGAATTAAAATAAAAAATATCGCTATACTCACCTCTCCGACGCAGCCGGGACTTCAGCGAGGGAACCGGCAGCGTTGTTTGTTTAAAATTCGCGCTATTACTTGGTTACGTGAATTCCCGGCTTGTGATTGGTCAGGTCGGCCACGTTGCCGGGACGCGGACCAATCACAGCAAGCCGTGACGAAATTACGTCACGGCTTGCTGTGATTGGTCCGCGTCCCGGCAATATGGCCGCCCTGACCAATCACAAGCCGTGACGTCACGGGAGGCTGGACACGCGCCCATTTTAAAATGAGCGCGTCCAGCCTCCCGGCTTGTGATTGGTTGACCGCGGCGCAACCAATCACAAGCCGTGACGTCACGGGAGGCTGGACACGCGCCCATTTTAAAATGAGCGCGTCCAGCCTCCCGGCTTGTGATTGGTTGACCGCGGCGCAACCAATCACAAGCCGTGACGTCACGGGAGGCTGGACACGCGCCCATTTTAAAATGAGCGCGTCCAGCCTCCCGGCTTGTGATTGGTTGACCGCGGCGCAACCAATCACAAGCCGTGACATCACGGGAGGCTGGACACGCGCCCATTTTAAAATGAGCGCGTGTCCAGCCTCCCGTGACGTCACGGCTTGTGATTGGTCAGGGCGGCCATATTGCCGGGACGCGGACCAATCACAGCAAGCCGTGACGTAATTTCGTCACGGCTTGCTGTGATTGGTCCGCGTCCCGGCAACATGGCCGACCTGACCAATCACAAGCCGGGAATTCACGTAACCAAGTAATAGCGCGAATTTTAAACAAACAACGCTGCCGGTTCCCTCGCTGAAGTCCCGGCTGCGTCGGAGAGGTGAGTATAGCGATATTTTTTATTTTAATTCTTTCTTTTACACATTTATATGGTTCCCAGGGCCTGAAGGAGAGTTTCCTCTCCTTCAGACCCTGGGAACCATCAGGAATACCGTCCGATACATGAGTCCCATTGACTTGTATTGGTATCGGGTATCGGTATCGGATTGGATCCGATATTTTGCCGGTATCGGCCGATACTTTCCGATACCGATACTTTCAAGTATCGGACGGTATCGCTCAACACTAGTCATAATACAAAGTCAAAAGTAACCAGTCAGATAGCATATCGGATGCACATTAGACAATGGGAAACAGGCATGTAAAATGGTAAAGAGATCATAATGAAGGTGTAATAATAATATAATAATAACTAGATGGCAGCCCGATTCTAAAGAATCGGGAGTCTAGAATCCATATATACTTTATTTATTCAAATGTAAGAATAATACAATTAATAAATAATAGTAAGAAAGAACAAAAAATGGCTGCACTCACCAGCTCTTGACAATTCTTGACAGTACGGCACATTTCTGATTGGTCGCTCGCGGCAGGCGGCAACCAATCAGAAAAGTGCCGCGCACCACGAAGGCATATATCTTTGTCCACCCTGAGCGGGTGTAGGACGCTGGTGACGTCACTTATCTCCGGACATTATCTCCGGACAAAGCCACGGAAGTTGGCACAAATTGCCGGAAGTAGTATTCTAGGCAATTATATATTAGATTTTAATGTTATCAGTGTTTACCTTTGAACGTTTATATTGTATTGTCCTGTCACCAGCCATGTGTACGATTATCGGCTGAAAGCCTCTCTGGAACCAATAATCACCCCATGTAAAGGTATCTTTATAAGTTAAAGATTCAGAATACTATGACTTTTATCATATCCTGAACAGTCAAGTTTTTTATGAACCGTTAAGGTTTTCTGGTTGAAGTAAAAAAAACTCTGAGTGTTTACAGTTTGAAACCATAAAATGTTGAAAAATTATGTCATTCTTGAGTATATCACTCAATGGTGCTCATAAACGTGTCAAATTTGATCTATAATATACTTTAATATACGTTACTTTAATCTTTAATATACTTAAGAACAGGGCCCCAGACATCACACAGGGGGTCTGAAACACTGCACAGTGGTCCAAAATATCGCTGTGCTCTGCCTGGGGCCCCATATGCTGCCTGGGGCCCCTGTGCTCTGCCTGGGGCCCCATATGCTGCCTGGGGCCCCTGTGCTCTGCCTGGGGCCCCATGTTCTGCCTGGGGCCCCTGTGCTCTGCCTGGGGCCACTGTGCTCTGCCTGGGGCCCCATATGCTGCCTGGGGCCCCTGTGCTCTGCCTGGGGCCCCTGTGCTCTGCCTGGGGCCCCATATTCTGCCTGGGGCCCCTGTGCTCTGCCTGGGGCCCCATAGGCTGCCTGGGGCCCCTGTGCTCTACCTGGGACCACTGTGCTCTGCCTGGGGCCCCATATGCTGCCTGGGGCCCCTGTGCTCTGCCTGGGGCCCCTGTGCTCTGCCTGGGGCCCCATGTTCTGCCTGGGGCCACTGTGCTCTGCCTGGGGCCCCATAGGCTGCCTGGGGCCCCTGTGCTCTGCCTGGGACCACTGTGCTCTGCCTGGGGCCCCATATGCTGCCTGGGGCCCCTGTGCTCTGCCTGGGGCCACTGTGCTCTGCCTGGGGCCCCTGTGCTCTGCCTGGGGCCCCATATGCTGCCTGGGGCCCCTGTGCTCTGCCTGGGGCCCCATGTTCTGCCTGGGGCCCCTGTGCTCTGCCTGGGGCCACTGTGCTCTGCCTGGGGCCCCATGTTCTGCCTGGGGCCACAGTGCTCTGCCTGGGGCCCCATAAGCTGCCTGGGGCCCCTGTGCTCTGCCTGGGACCACTGTGCTCTGCCTGGGGCCCCATATGCTGCCTGGGGCCCCTGTGCTCTGCCTGGGGCCACTGTGCTCTGCCTGGGGCCCCATATGCTGCCTGGGGCCACTGTGCTCTGCCTGGGGCCCCATATGCTGCCTGGGGCCCCTGTGCTCTGCCTGGGGCCCCATATGCTGCCTGGGGCCTCTGTGCTCTGCCTGGGGCCCCTGTGCTCTGCCTGGGGCCCCATGTTCTGCCTGGGGCCCCTGTGCTCTGCCTGGGGCCACTGTGCTCTGCCTGGGGCCCCATATGCTGCCTGGGGCCCCTGTGCTCTGCCTGGGGCCCCATATGCTGCCTGGGGCCCCTGTGCTCTGCCTGGGGCCCCTGTGCTCTGCCTGGGGCCCCATATGCTGCCTGGGGCCCCTGTGCTCTGCCTGGGGCCCCATGTTCTGCCTGGGGCCCCTGTGCTCTGCCTGGGGCCACTGTGCTCTGCCTGGGGCCCCATATGCTGCCTGGGGCCCCTGTGCTCTGCCTGGGGCCCCATATGCTGCCTGGGGCCCCTGTGCTCTGCCTGGGGCCACTGTGCTCTGCCTGGGGCCCCATAGGCTGCCTGGGGCCACTGTGCTCTGCCTGGGGCCCCATAGGCTGCCTGGGGCCCCTGTGCTCTGCCTGGGACCACTGTGCTCTGCCTGGGGCCCCATATGCTGCCTGGGGCCCCTGTGCTCTGCCTGGGGCCACTGTGCTCTGCCTGGGGCCCCATATGCTGCCTGGGGCCCCTGTGCTCTGCCTGGGTGTAGGACACTGGTGACGTCACTTATCTCCGGACATTAGCTCCGGACATTAGCTCCGGACATTAGCTCCGGACATTATCTCCGGACATTAGCTCCGGACAAAGCCACGGAAGTTGGCACAAATTGCAGGAAGTAGTATTCTAGGCAATTATATATTAGATACCTGTATAATTGTCAGCAGTGGCTCTGACAAATGCGCCCACTCCGACATGCTTTTAGACACTGCCTTCAATAGATGTGCCCACCCCCTGACTAAGGCAACAGCAAAACACACGTACAGGTGCTTCTCCTAAAATTAGAATATCATAAAAAAGTTAATTTTTTCAGTTCTTCAATACAAAAAGTAAAACTCATATATTATATAGAGTCATTACAAACAGAGTGATCTATTTCAAGTGTTAATTTCTGTTAATGTTGATGATTATGGCTTACAGCCAATGAAAAATAGATCACTCTGTGTGTAATTAATCTATATAATATATGAGTTTCACTTTTTGTATTGAAGAACTGAAATAAATTAACTTTCTGATGATATTATAATTTTGTGAGAAGCACCTGTACATACCCTATATTTAGGTATCCAATCCTTACACTTCTGATTTTTTTTCTTTGTAAAAAATTTAATTATAGACGTTTTGTTATATTTTATGCATACATGTAGATATCTTCTATAGTTTTTCTGCTACTGTCTCATCACTGTTCCCTATTGGCAATGACATTTTTTGCAATTCTTAGTGAACTAAGCCATGATGACATCCTAGGGAGCCATGGGCAGTCAGCACTGTACATGCCATGTCCATCTGAAACAGGAGATTTATTTTAAAGTGATAATCGGCGTTTTGCTGGTGCTGTCATACAATCTGGACCTTCCTAAATTGTTTTTTGTTTAAAGTTAACAAGTAAAACAACCTAATGGCCATGTCTCACTAATAGACATCATAGAGAGATTCTGCAGGGAAAGACACAGATCTTTCACAGAACTGTCTGCATTACCCCAGGCTTGTACAATTTACATAACACATGTTGGCTTTTTTGGCCATAAAAAAGAGTCAAAAGGTCAACAGTGAGCACATGAATGGGCTTATTTATTACAAGAGCTTAATTTGTAGAGAACATGGGCATGGAATTAGGAATTACCTGAGAATAGTATATACATTGTATGATGTTTTCACAAAAATTTGAGTTTCTTGGTTGGAAAATTAGGAATTACCTGGGAATGGGATATGCACTGTTTGTTAAATGTTACCACATTTTGTACTTTTTCAGCACTGGATTGCAAAATTTAATTAAAAAAAGATTATACTTTAAATTACTATGAATTGATAGGACATAATAGAAATTGTACATTCTCAACAAAAGTCACAGGTTGAGCAACACTTCTCTAAACTTTTGTTGTTACGTGCGCAACTGTCCCCACTACTGAGCCAGGCCCACCATGGGGACGCCGACAGTGATAGGAAAGGTATCTCCTTTGTATGGCTTTGGCTGGCTATGCTCCATGTATCCTGTGTAAATTACTATGCTTCCATTATTAGTATAGGTCCTCTTGACCGGACAAGGACAGTGGCCATTCTGCACGCAATGCTGAGGGTGGGTTTGGCCACCTTTGGGTTAACTCAGCATAATGCCAACTGACTCTTGGACTGCTTGACTTTTTTCTCTGCCTAATCTTATTACCTGAGCTCATGGTCTTGAACCCAACTACAACTAAAGATGTATTTGGCTATGGTTTTATATTGTCTGTGTTCCTTTAATTCTGACCTGGCTTGTGTAAATTCATTCCTCAACTTTCTCCATCGGCAAGGAGCTACTCTATAGACACAACCAAGGAGACCTTCAGTGAATGCCACATGTCTTTATAAGATTGAGAAGGTGAACACCAGGAAGCTCCTGGGACCAGCTAAGTGGAAATGCTGGTGAAAAGTCTGTATATAGACTCCTATCTTGAGTTGAATGATTTTTTTTTCAACACTTCAGTTCTCAGTTGAGATATTTGCCATTTTGGTCATGCTTTCATATGATGTAAAACTTTCTTAATATTGTAAAAAGTTAATGAATGTAATGTTAATTGTGGCAAAATGGATTAGCTCCCTTGAAAGTGCTTCCTCATCAGTGGCGTATTGCTAATAGATCACACTGCTGCTATAGGGCTCGTGAGTTACATATGGCCACTATAGGCCACACTGTCACACTTTCAGATGCAGATACGGTTGGAAACAATTTTAGAAAAGGGAGCCATCATTCTGTTTGATCATTCTCCCTGTTCACCTGAGCTGTGACGTCTCAGGAGGCAGCTGGTGCGATGAACTCACTATATTGAGCCTGGTGACGTCACTTCATTGCACCTGCTGTGTGGAGCCTGAGACCACATGCTGCAGAGTCTGGAGAAGCGGGGGAGCGGAGAGAGGAGACCACTTTTTTATTTTATCAATGAGTCTGGGGCCATAATAATGTGTTGGGATCTTTGGGGACCATCACCTGTATGTGGATGTGATCAAACTGTGTGGAAGGTTGATTGGGGATGTCACGGACGTGGTTTGTGGTTTGTGTATCTCGGACCGAGGAGAGCCTGGAGGAGCATGACTAAGCGATCACTGGATGTTTCACTAGAGCCTCTGATGGTGAGGTAAGACTTGGCTCCTGATAAACGCCAGGTGCCACTCCAGGACAGACCAACGGACACTCGGCAGGTGGACCCAGAAGGACGGACTGGATGGTGCAACAGGCAGAGTTTGAATCAGAGTGCAGCAGGCAGAGTACGTATCAGAGTGCAGCAGGCAGAGTACGTGGCAGAGTGCAGCAGGCTGGATCGGCACCAGAGCGCAGCAGGCAGTTTTATTTTTTAAAAATTCTGTAGAAGTATGGTTGAAAAGCAATGTCTGACTTTCATTTGTTCATTTTCATAGATCTTTTATTTATTATTACTTTTGTCAGATTCAAGTTATTTCTGCGACCATTGTGGGTTTTTCTGTCATTAAATGAGGGGTACCAACAATTTTGACCACGTGTGTATATTAATTTTGTGAACCGATTTGCAGGACCCGGTCCATCGGCCAGGTCAGTAATCTGTGATCATAAATGGGATCCCTCATTACCACTTCGTATGGCCTTTGAGGCTCTTTTTTTATTAGCCGGCCTGGTGCAGTGTCACACGTGCGTCACACTGCAACGATGATGTAGCGACCACTTGCAAATCAAAAGAGGAGTTGTGGATGACGGGAGGTAGGATGAGGTTCTCATGGCTGCTCTCCAGTGGTCACAGATTACTGATGTGGCTGATGGACCTTGTCCTACGAATAAATGCGTACCAACACTATTATTACAAATGAAATTACTAAATCATGATATAATCTTTTTTTATTTTGGCCCATTGCAATGAAGATATATAATGATGACTTCTTTTCTAAGTGTTTCAACAGCCATTTCTCCCTACATCTTCTCACAATCCTGTGACTGGCTGTAAGTCAACTATCTAAAGTCTCTCCCACTGCTCCACTTCTCTGTCTGCGGTAGTAGACAGAGAAACGATCCCCAATTTTCTGTAAGGATTTCTATAAGATTATTTCAGGAACATGCAGAAAATCCAGCAGACTGTAGACCACTATGATCAAGTTCAATACAACTTGGAGGTGGAATCCTCACCTATCATTTATATGATTTTTCCCCATCCACAATTTAACAGTCAAAGCTACTGTATTACCTTTTTCAGTGACATGGCTAAAATAAAGTGACTTGGGAGATTTTTTATTTTACGCTGTTCAATTCCAATAAATTAATTTTTCAGATAACTCCTTTTGTGTGGATGCCTAAACATAAATCTTCGGGACCCTTAGACATTGGGCAAAAGGCAACAGATTAAAGTAAACTGTTTTATTTTTACAGCCATGGTACAAAATAAGTAAACACCTACTGTAGCTATTCTCTTACTGTTGCAAAATAATTTCTTATTAGGGCAGAACAACTTTTTATGCCAATATGTGTAGAAATCTTTAAGGGAATGTATGTGACAAAATGAACTATTGTTGAAATCAAAAATTTATTTTAAACATATGTATTTACAATTTTTTTTATATTTTTCAATTGGTTTTGCTGATTTAAAAATTAGAAAATGAATCCTGATATCTTGCAGTTTTTACACTGGTTACTGATCCTCATTTCTTGTTCTCTAGACATCAGTTCTCAATTGTTAACGAATTATCATCACTTGGCAATATTACAATGAAAGGAAAAATCTATGTATAAATTTCACAGAATCCACCATTCACAATAGATAACTGACCACAGCTCACCTCTTCACCCTCCCTGTACAGAGACCTCTGCACAGGTTACAGAGCATGACCACAAGACCCTTCCTTGAAAGCCAATGATTCTATTGCTTTCTTTATTCCATATTTTAGCTGTAAACAGCCTTTCTGACAAGTTGGTGGCCCACATAATCATGTCTCAAGAAATCCTTCAGAAAAACCCTGATTAAGGGAGAGAGGGAAAAAGCGAGACAGGTGCGGCGCTTCCTCTGAGTGTAATACGTTTTTATCAACAATGAAAAATTCTGTTAGTTAAGGTTATGCTCACTTTTACTCAGTGGGAAATGCACGTTGAGATTCTCAAGGAATCAATTCTTTGTGTACTTCTCCATATCTTCCATATCTTGATTAATCCAATAAGGTGTGGAGCTCACTTTGGAGAACTATGTACAGATCCTGCTTCAGATCTACATAGGTAGTAGATTCAGAGTAAAGAGAAACTTCAAACTGATGTGGAGAAATCCCTAGGTAATGAGCGCCACATCAGTTTGGAGTTTCTCTTTACTCTGAACCAGGTATAAAGAAAGGCATATCTAAAAAATAATGTAATGCTGTCTGCAGGGAATGCAGGGCAAGAGTTAGAAGAACTAAAGTCAGTAATGAAGTGAAGCTTCCAAGGGAGACCAAAAGCAAAAGAAAAGGATTTTGGTGGTATGTTAAAAGCAAAAGAAAAGTCAAAGATGCTTTAGGATTTTTACAGGATGAACAGGGTGAAGTGGTCAAAAATGATGTTAAGAAGGCCGAACATTTAAATTCCTATTTTGCATGTGTGTTCTCAAAGAAAACAAATGTAACATCAACTGATCTTCACGGTGTTATCGAAAAAATAAAAGTATCCACACTATCTATAAACAGAAAGACTGTGAGGGAACACTTACAGTAGTTAATTTAAATTAATTTTAATTAATTCCTGATCCAGATGAATTTCATCCTAGGGTATTGAAATAGAGAGCAGAGGAAATTGCAGAACCACTAGCCAGAATCTTTGAACATTACTGGGGAACAGGAGAAGTCCCAGAGGAATGGAGAAGGAAATTTTTTTCCCTATGTTCAAAAAGGAAAGAAGATGAAGATAGGAAATTACAGGCCAGTGAGCCTTACTTCTATACCAATAAAGATCTTTGAGCAAATTATTAAACAGCATGTATGCACAGTTGACAACAGAAGTTTACATACACTGTATAAAAAGACACATATGCATGTTTTTCTCAATATCTGACATGAAATCAGAATAAAGCTTTCGCGTTTTAGGTCCATTAGGATTAACATAATTATTAATATTTGCCAAATGCCAGAATAATGAGAGAGAGAGAGAATGTTTGAAGGCATTGTTATTACTTACTACAAGGTCAAAAGTTTACATACATTAAGATTACTATTTCTTTAAACAATTCTGGACTGCCCATATGATGATGTTATGTGTTTGGAAACTTCTGTTTTTTTGTCAACATCTGAGTTAATTAGAGACACACGTGTGGATGTATTTTAATGCACACCTGAAACACACTGGTTTTTTGTGTAGCATCATGGGAAAGTCTAAAGAAGATAACCTGGGTCAACAACTCAAGCTGGGTAAGCAAAAGTATCACTGACACAGAACAAGGCCAGCAGCAGACTTAAATAGCCCTTCCTGAACCAAAGAGAGGTTAAACAAGGTTAACCCCCACCTGACCAGGACGGGAGGAAAACCCCGTCCTGTGTCATGACAGCTCTGTGCTGTCAGTAGTGTTGTTCAACATTTTTATAAATGATCTAAAAAAGGAAACTGAAGGTAAACAGATCAAATTTGCAGATGATGCAAAGCTAGGAGGGATAGCTAACACTAGAGAAGACAGAGAAAGCATTTAGAAGGATCTAGATGAGCTTGTACAATGAGCAACAAGTAAAAGAATGATGTTAGCAGGGAGAAATGCAAGATTCTACATCTGGGCAAGAAAAACGAAAATGACATTTACAGAAAGGGAGAAATAGAGCTAAGCAACAGCATATGTGAAAAATACTTGGGTATACTATTAGATCACATACTACACATGAGTCAACAGTGTGATGCAGCAGCAAAAAAGGCAAACAGTTCTGAGATGTATTAAGGGAAGCATAGAGTCTTGATCACATGAAGTAGTTATCCCCTTGTACTCCTCATTGGTCAGACCTCATCTTGACAACTGTTTCCAATTTTGGGAAAAACATTTAAAAAAAGACATTGCAAAAGTGGAGCAAGTTTACAGAAGAGCTACTAAGCGAACTGCAGACTATGTCCTATGAGGAACAGTTAAAGGATCTGGGAATGTTTAGCTTGCAAAAAAGAAGACTAAAAGGAGACTTAATAGCTGTCTACAAATATCTGAAGGGATATCACAGTGTAGAGGGATCATCCTTATTCTCTTTTGCACATGGAAGCACTAGAAGCAATGGAATGAAACTGAAAGGGAGAAGATACAGATTAGATATTAGAGAAAACTTTTTGACAGTGAGGGTGATCAATGAGTGGAACAGGCTGCCACGAGAGGTGGTGAGTTCTCCTTCAATAGAAGTCTTCAAACAGAGGCTGGACAGACATCTGTCTAAGATGGCTTAGTGAATCCTGCATTGTGCAGGGTGTTGGACACGATGACCCTGGAGGTCCCTTCCAACTCTAACAATCTCTGATTCTATGTGTAGCATATATAATAAAAATAGTATGAGGAAGCAAAACAGATAATAAAAATAGAAGAATGCACATTTGAAACTTTTTTTTCTTATATCCGCTTTATGGATGAGAGACTAGCAAGCAAAGATTTATTCTGTAGTACCATTAATTTCAGAGGTTGATCCATCATTCACTATACAAAGGTCTGGCACTAAAGAGGTTAAGTCAAGTGTTTGTGTTGGGCATAAAATCCAGCCGTCAGGATGCCAGCGCCCATCTTTGCATTGTACAGTAGAGCGCCTCACCTCAGCTCACCTCATTTTTATATTATTTCTTAATTAATTAGTGAGCCAGCTGCCGGCTTTTTTCATTCTCTACTGTAATCCATTCAAAACATTGCTGGAATCAGCTCGCTAAACCAATCTCTCCTCCTAATTCCCTTGGCTGGCTCTCCGCACTATCAACCACAATATTTTCCTGCCTGATTTTAATGTTTCATGTTGGTCCATCACTGAGTGTTGGTATGCTAAATGGATCTGGCTGATTTATTGCTGTTTGTTCTTCTTCATCAAGCTTTGCTTCTGAATCTGCAAAAGCAGCGACACACCCAAAGTTACCTAAGTGATACAATGCACGGTCTACACTATTTGTACAGAGTTAATAAATATGGCTATGCTCTTACAGAAACAATGACATCAAAACCAAAGAAATGAGCTGGAACATAAGTTGGTATAAGTGCAATATGTAACTGCATGTTCACCCTATGGACATTTAACAGACAAAACCTAAGCTAAAAACAAAATAAGCATATACCCCATAAAATCCATCCCACCACAGCAACGTGTACCTCAATATGCATAAGTTGGGTTAGAGCAGGATCAGGGCCTGACTGTTCAGACACCTGCCCACTGAAAGTTATGTAGATGAAATGCCTAGCGCAGAAAAGGAAGCCACACCCCTTTTGGCACAAAGTACAAGAAACTACAGCAAAACCAAACAAATGAGCCGGAACATAAGTTGGTATAAGTGCAATGTGTAAGAGTACATTCACACTGTGGCCATACAACAGACAAAACTGAAGATAAAAACAAAATGAGCGCATATCCTGCAGTAAGTAAATATGTAAATAGTAATAGTACATGTAAATAACATAGGGTACTTAGGTAACACTATTTTGATCAAAAAAGCGTAAAAGTTGATTTATTGCTGTTTGTTCTTCATCAATCTTGCTTCTAAATCTACAAAAGCAGCGACCTGTTACCCAAGTAATGCAATGCATGGTCCATACTATTTGTAGAGTTAAAATACAATTTTAAGTAGATGGGAGGAAGAGAGGGAGCTAAAGGCAGAGCTTGTTGTTTATATTCTTGTCCCTCTCTACTTCAACACAGGCCAGCTCAGTACAACAGTCCAGTTAGCGAGAGTCCTATTCTCAACCTACTTTTCCATGTCTTCTAGCACTTCCGCCCGAGTCACTCTCTTCATCTCACATACTCTGTCCTGTCTTGCACCCATCAGAACCTAGTCTATTGACTATCATCTCATCGGTCCAAATCACTCGTTTCCAATCTTCTAATGTCCACTTTTTGTACTTTTTTACAAACTTGAGTCAACGCATCTTATGATGATATTGAAATTCAAGCTCCTTCACCTTTTTTCGGGCCACCTTTTCAGACTTCTGTAACGTGCGTCAGATGGGCCTTGCATGGATATCTGTGATCTCACTATTATGAAGCATGTGAGCAACCTCCACTGTTGTGTTTGTCATGTCAAAACTGATAAACCTTGTGATGATCTGAATTGTTGACTCAGATATTTTGCCTGGACGTCCCCCTCTTGGCTTTTGCATGGATGAACGAACTTCATTTCATATTCTTCCAACAGTCATGTCACTCACATGATGCAGTTTGACAATTTTCTTGGAAAAAAGACCGCTATCAATGAGCTGGATGATGCGGTTTCTCTTTTCTTGTGAAATCTTCTTCATGGCTGCTCCTCGAACCAGTGTCCTTTTGCTTGGGAATAAACCTAATAACACACTGAGCTAACAGGGAATGTGAGAACAGGTAGTAATTTGTAGTATACATGAAGACACTACTCGAACAACCCCCTCTGAATCCCTGTTTCTCCCTTGTAAAATAAGAACACCTATGAGAGCTGCTGCTCTCTCATTTCCTATGGATGTACAGGTGCTTCTCACAAAATCAGAATATCATCAAAAAGTTAATTTATTTTAGTTCTTCAATACAAAAGTGAAACTCATATATTATATAGAGTCATTACAAACAGTGTGATCTAGTTTGAGTGTTTATTTCTGTTAATGTTGATGATTATGGCTTATAGCCAATGCAAACCCAAAAGCCATTATCTCAGTAAATTAGAATAATAATTATAAAAAACACCTGCAAAGGCTTCCTAAGCAGTTAAAAAGGTCCCTTAGTCTGTTTCAGTAGGCTCCACAATCATGAGGAAGACTGATGACTTGACAGATGTCCAGAAGGCAGTCATTGACACGCTCTACAAGGAGGGTAAGCCACAAATTATTATTATTATTATTATATATTATTATTGCGCCATTTATTCCATGGCGCTTTACATGTGAGGAGGGGTATACATAATAAAAACAAGTACAATAATCTTGAACAATACAAGTCACAACTGGTACAGGAGGAGAGAGGACCCTGCCCGCGAGGGCTCACAATCAACAAGTGAGGGTGAGGATACAGTAGGTGAGGATAGAGCTGGTCGTGCAGTGGTTTGGTCGACTACAGGTGGTTACTGCAGGTTGTAGGCTTGCCGGAAGAGGTGGGTCTTCAGGTTCTTTTTGAAGGTTTCGATGGTAGGTGAGAGCCTGATATGTTGTGGTAGAGAGTTCCAGAGTAGGGGTGATGCGCGAGAGAAATCTTGTATGCGATTGTGGGAAGAGGAGATAAGAGGGGAGTAGAGAAGGAGATCTTGTGAGGATCGGAGGTTGCGTGCAGGAAAGTACCGGGAGACGAGGTCACAGATGTATGGAGGAGACACGTTGTGGATGGCTTTGTATGTCATGGTTAGGCTTTTGTACTGGAGTCTCTGGGTAATGGGGAGCCAGTGAAGGGATTGACAGAGGGGAGAGGCCGGGGAATAGCGGGGGGACAGGTGGATTAGTCGGGCAGTTGAGTTTAGAATAGATTGGAGGGGTGCGAGAGTGTTAGAGGGGAGGCCACAGAGTAGGAGGTTACAGTAGTCGAGACGGGAGATGATGAGGGCATGGACTAGGGTTTTTGCAGATTCTTGGTTTAGGAATGTACGGATCCGTGAAATATTTTTGAGTTGAAGGTGACAGGAAGTGGAAAGGGCTTGGATATGTGGTTTGAAGGAGAGATCAGTGTCAAGGATTACCCCGAGACAGCGAGCTTGTGGGACTGGGGAGAGTGGGCAGCCATTTACTGTAATGGATAAGTTCATTGGTGGGGTCACGTGAGATGGGGGAAAGACGATGAATTCTGTTTTGTCCATGTTAAGTTTTAGAAATCTAGCAGAGAAGAAGGATGAAATAGCAGATATACATTGAGGGATTCTGGTTAGTAGGGTGGTGATATCTGGTCCAGAGATGTAGATCTGTGTGTCGTCAGCATAGAGATGATACTGAAAACCATGAGATTCTATGAGCTGTCCCAAGCCAAAAGTGTAAATGGAGAGCAGGGGCCCTAGAACTGAACCTTGCGGGACTCCGACAGATAGGGGGCGAGGTGAGGTGTGAGACGCTGAATGTCCGGTCAGTTAGGTATGATGAGATCCAGGATAGGGCCAAGTCTGTGATGCCAAGGGATGAGATGGTCCGCAGCAACGGGGAATGGTCCACTGTGTCAAAGGCCCAGGAGGAGGAGGATAGAGTAGTGTCGCTTGCTCTTGGCGGTTAATAGGTCATTGGTGACCTCAGTTAGGGCAGTTTCAGTGGAGTGGTGTGACCGGAAGCCTGATTGTAAGCGGTTGAAGAGGGAGCAGGAAGATAGATGGGAGGACAGTTCAAGATGGACGTGTTGTTCCAGTAGTTTTGAGGCATAGAAGTGATATAGGGCGATAGCTAGATACAGAGGATGGGTCAAGAGAGGACTTTTTGAGGATAGGTGTGATTGAGGCATGTTTAAAGCTTGAGGGGAAAACACCAGTTGTTAGTGATAGGTTGAAGAGATGGGTTAGGGTTGGGATGAAGACTGTGGCGAGGTTTGAGATGAAGTGGGAAGGGATCGGGTCAAGTGCATAGGTGATGAGATGCGATCTTGAGAGTGGAGTGGAGAGTCAATCTTCTGTAATGGTGGAGAAGTTGGTTTTGGATGTGGAGGGCTGGGTAGTTGGGAGGAAGGGCTCTGGGGGTTGTCGACTAAAACTGTCTCTGATGTTCTCAATCTTCTGCTTGAAAAATGAGGCAAAGTCTTCAGCTGAGATGGGAGGGAGGAGGTGCTGGGGGACGGAGGAGAGAGTTGAAGGTGTTGAATAACTGTTTAGGGTTGTGAGACAGGGAGGATATGAGAGATGAGAAGTAGGTTTGTTTTGCTGTGGCGAGTGTGGTCTTAAAAGTAGTGAGGGACTGTTTGAATGCGATGAAGTGCTCGATGGAGTGGGATCATTGCTAAAGAAGCTGGCTGTTCACAGAGTGCTGTATCCAAGCATATAAATGGAAAATTGAGTGGAAGGAAAAGTGTGGTAGAAAAAGGTGCACAAGCAACCAAGATAACCACAGCCTTGAAAGGATTGTTAAGAAAAGGCCATTCAAAAATTTGGGGGAGATCCACAAGGAGTGGACTGCTGCTGGAGACATTGCTTCAAGAGCTACCACACACAAAGGTATCCAGGACATGGGCTACAAGAGTCACATTCCTTGTGTCAAGCCACTCATGACCAATAGACAAAGCCAGAAGCATCTAATCTGGAGAGTAGAAAAAGAGCTGGACTGTTGCTCAATGGTCGAAGGTGTTGTTTTCAGATGAAAGTAAATCTTACATTTCATTTGGAAACCATGGTCCCAGAGTCTGGAGGAGAGGAGAGGCCACAATCCAAGCTGCTTGAGGTCTAGTGTGAAGTTTCCACAAATTAGTGATGATTTGGGGAGCCATGTCATCTGCTGGTGTAGGTCCACTGTGTTTTATCAAGTCCAAAGTCAGCGCAGACGGCTACCAGGAAATTTTAGAGCACTTCGTGCTTCTCTCTGCTGACAAGCTCTTTGGAGATGGAAATTTCATTCTACAGCAGGACTTGGCACTAGGGTTGAGCGAAACGGGTCGATCATTTTCAAAAGTCGCCGACTTTTGGCTAAGTCGGCGTCTCATGAAACCCGATCCGACCCCTGTGCTTGTCGGCCATGCGGTACGCGACTTTCGCGCCAAAGTCGCGTTTCAATGACGCGAAAAGCGCCATTTCTCAGCCAATGAAGGTGAACGCAGAGTGTGGGCAGCGTGATGACATAGATCCTGGTCCCCACCATCTTAGAGAAGGGCATTGCAGTGATTGGCTTGCTGTCTGCGGCGTCACAGGGGCTATAAAGGGGCGTTCCCGCCGACCGCCATCTTACTGCTGCTGATCTGAGCTTAGGGACAGGTTGCTGCCGCTTCGTCAGAAGCAGGGAGAGCGTTAGGCAGGGTCCACTAACCACCAAACCGCTTGTGCTGCAGCGATTTCCACTGTCCCAACACCACCTTCGGTGTGCAGGGACTGTGGAAGCTATTTTTTTTTTTTTTCCCCTCAGCGCTGTAGCTCATTGGGCTGCCCTAGAAGGCTCCGTGATAGCTGTATTGCTGTGTGTACGCCACTGTGGAAACCAACTGCTTTTTTCAAAGCACATATCCTCTTGTTCCTTCCTTTCTGCACAGCTATCTTTTTTGTTTGTCCACACTTTTTATTTAATTTGTGCATCAGTCCACTCCTATTGCTGCCTGCCATACCTGGCTTACATTACTGCAGGGAGATAGTAATTGTAGGACAGTTTTTTTTTTTGTTTTGTTTTTTTTTTGTGGGAGATTAAGATTGGCATTTCTGCTACAGTGCCATCCCTGTGTGTGCCATCTCTCACTGAGTGGGCCATAGAAAGCCTATTTATTTTTTCCGTGATTTGTGTTCTAAATTCTACCTCAACACAAAAACACTACATCAATCAGTGGGAGAAAAATATTGGCCTCAGTCAGGGCTTGTGTGCCACTGCTGTGTGTGCTATCTCTCATTCAGTGGGCTATAGCAAGCCTATTTTTTTTTTTTTTTTTTTTTTTTTAATATTATTTGGTTTCTAAAGTCTCCCTGAAAAAAAAAACAAAAACCTAAAAAAACAGTGGGAGAGTAATATTGCCCTTTCAGCTTGTGTGCCAGTCTTGACTCCTGGGTGTGCCACCTCTCTCCCTCTCATTCAGTGGGCCATAGAAAGCCTATTTATTTATTTTTTTTAATATTATTTGGTTTCTAAAGTCTCCCTGAAAAAAAAAAAAAACCTAAAAAAACAGTGGGAGAGTAATATTGCCCTTTCAGCTTGTGTGCCAGTCTTGACTCCTGGGTGTGCCACCTCTCTCCCTCTCATTCAGTGGGCCATAGAAAGCCTATTTATTTTTTTTTTAAAATATTATTGGGTTTCTAAAGTCTCCCTGAAAAAACAAAAAATACATAAAAAAACAGTGGGAGAGTAATATTGCCCTTTCAGCTTGTGTGCCAGTCTTGACTCCTGGGTGTGCCACCTCTCTCCCTTTCATTCAGTGGGCCATAGAAAGCCTATTTATTTTTTCCGTGATTTGTGTTCTAAATTCTACCTCAACACAAAAACACTACATCAATCAGTGGGAGAAAAATATTGGCCTCAGTCAGGGCTTGTGTGCCACTGCTGTGTGTGCTATCTCTCATTCAGTGGGCTATAGCAAGCCTATTTTTTTTTTTTTTTTTTTTTTTAATATTATTTGGTTTCTAAAGTCTCCCTGAAAAAAAAACAAAAACCTAAAAAAACAGTGGGAGAGTAATATTGCCCTTTCAGCTTGTGTGCCAGTCTTGACTCCTGGGTGTGCCACCTCTCTCCCTCTCATTCAGTGGGCCATAGAAAGCCTATTTATTTTTTTTTTTTAATATTATTTGGTTTCTAAAGTCTCCCTGAAAAAAAAAAAAAAACCTAAAAAAACAGTGGGAGAGTAATATTGCCCTTTCAGCTTGTGTGCCAGTCTTGACTCCTGGGTGTGCCACCTCTCTCCCTCTCATTCAGTGGGCCATAGAAAGCCTATTTATTTTTTTTTTTAAATATTATTGGGTTTCTAAAGTCTCCCTGAAAAAACAAAAAATACATAAAAAAACAGTGGGAGAGTAATATTGCCCTTTCAGCTTGTGTGCCAGTCTTGACTCCTGGGTGTGCCACCAGGGCCGGCGTCAGCACCCGGCGTACCCGGGCAAGTGCCGGGGCCCTGACGAGACGGAGGGGGCCCATAACGGTAAGACACTGCTGCCGACACTAATGCGCATCATGCGCTCCTGGGGGGGCCCCGAAGCCGGACTTCATCCCTCCCTGCAGGGCCGCCATCAGGGCATTACAGCCCTACCCTTACTGGCATATGGTGCCCGCCAGGTGAGCAGAGAGGGGCCCGAGCGGCCTCTCACTTCTGCTCTCCACTCCTGGTACAGCCGGCGTGCTGGAACACCGGGTGTCAGCGCATCTGCGCGCACTCATTCTCTGCCCCTTCCTCTCTGCATAGTGAGGACTGGAGCAGTGCGCGCGGCCGTGCAGAGAGTTGCTGGCTGCAGTGTAGCAGGGGCACACAGTCACACACGCTGTGACACTACTCACCGCAGTCAGCAGCAGAAGCATCGGATCCCTCCCCTCCAGCAGCGCCACAGCTCTCACACTGTGAAGAGCCATGGAGGGGCGGGACTAAATGTCGGGGGTGGAGCCACAGACAAGCAGGGAGAAGAAGGCAGAAAGGATTAAGGAAATATAAAAATCAGAGCGGGAGACAGAAAACACAACAGAGAGGCAAGACACAGGTGAGAAGTTTACATATATATATATATATATATATATACTATATAATTGTCTAAGGGTCACACTTCCGTCTTTCTGTCTGTCCTTCTGTCTTTCTTTCTGTCACGGATATTCATTGGTCGCGGCCTCTGTCGTCGCTGATTGGTCTCGGCAGCTGCCTGTCATGGCTGCCGCGACCAATCAGCGACGGGCACAGTCCGATTAGTCCCTCCCCTGCAGTCAGTGCCCGGCGCCCACTCCTTCCTCCCCACAATCAGTGCCCGCTCCATAATCCCCTCCAGTCACCACTCACACAGGGTTAGTGGCAGCGGTAACGGGCCGTGGTGTAACACACTCCGTTACTGCTGCTATTAACCCTGTGTGTCCCCAACTATTTACTATTGATGCTGCCTATGCAGCATCAATAGTAAAAATATGTCATGTTAAAAATAATAAAAAAACAAAAAACCTGCTATACTCACCATCCGTCGCCTTTCCCGCTCCTCGCAACACTCCGGTGACCGCTCCATGCAAGCGGCAGCTTCCGGTGCCAAGGATGTGACCTGTGACCGCAACGTCATCACAGGTCCTGCGCTCATACCAGCCCTGGGACCGGAAGCTGCCGCGTGCGGTACAGGGCCAGAACATCATCGGAGGGTGAGTATATGTTTATTTTTTATTTTAAGTCTGTATACTACGTGACTTTGTGCTGTATACTCCGTCACTGGGCAATATACTACGTGGCTGGGCAATATACTACGTGGCTGGGCAATATATTACGTGGCTGGCCAAATTACTACGTGACTGGGCAATCTACTACGTGGCTGGCCAATATACTACGTGGCTGGCCAATATACTACGTGGCTGGCCAATATACTACGTGGCTGGCCAATATACTACGTGGCTGGTCAATATACTACGTGGCTGGGCAATATACTACGTGGTTGTGTTATATACTACGTGGCTGTGTTATATGCTATGTGGGCTGTGCAATATACTACATGGCTGTGCTATACGCTACGTGGGCTGTGTTATATACTGCATGGGCTGTGTTATCCACTATGTGGCTGTGCTATATGCTACGTGGGCTGTGTTATATGCTATGTGGCTATGCTATATTTCTCTGCTGTATCTGTGCATCATGAATCGTGCTATGTGTTAAAGGGGGGGGCCCACTGAGACTCTTTCGCCCGGGGCCCTCTAAAACCTGGAGCCGGCCCTGTGTGCCACCTCTCTCCCTTTCATTCAGTGGGCCATAGAAAGCCTATTTATTTTTTCCGTGATTTGTGTTCTAAATTCTACCTCAACACAAAAACACTACATCAATCAGTGGGAGAAAAATATTGGCCTCAGTCAGGGCTTGTGTGCCACTGCTGTGTGTGCTATCTCTCATTCAGTGGGCTATAGCAAGCCTATTTTTTTTTTTTTTTTTTTAATATTATTTGGTTTCTAAAGTCTCCCTGAAAAAAAAAAAAAAACAGTGGGAGAGTAATATTGCCCTTTCAGCTTGTGTGCCAGTCTTGACTCCTGGGTGTGCCACCTCTCTCCCTCTCATTCAGTGGGCCATAGAAAGCCTATTTATTTTTTTTTTTAAATATTATTGGGTTTCTAAAGTCTCCCTTAAAAAACAAAAAATACATAAAAAAACAGTGGGAGAGTAATATTGCCCTTTCAGCTTGTGTGCCAGTCTTGACTCCTGGGTGTGCCACCTCTCTCTCTCTAATTGTGGGCCATAGAAAGCCTTTTTTTTTTTTTTTTTTTTTTAATATTATTTGGTTTCTAAAGTCTCCCTGAAAAAAAAAAAAACATAAATTAGGTGGGAGATTAATATTGACATTAGTGCTTGAGTGACAGTCCTGCGTGTGTGTCATCTCTGTGATATTGTGCCACAGAAAACAGAGTGTGTAACATTGTGCCTGATTTTCCTTGTGGTCTCACCAACCTGTTAAGGGATATTGAAATCATACTGAAGTTATAGCTCACCGTGTAAGTTGTTTGACAGCAACAAATAAAGTTACTTTGGTTAAGATTTTAAAACAATGAGGAAGTCTGGTGCAAGAGGTCGTCGTGGGCGTTCATTGTCAGCTGGTAATGATGGTAGTGGTAGTGGAGCATCAGGTGGTCGTGGGGATAAAAATATTCCACCTAAGTCTGGAGCTGTGGAGCCAGTTTCGTCGTCAGGCTACACAAGGCCTCGAACGCTCTCTTTTCTGGGAGTAGGAAAACCGCTTTTAAAGGCGGAGCAGCAACAGCAAGTTTTGGCTTACATTGCAGACTCAGCCTCTAGCTCTTTTGCCTCCTCTTCCGAAACTGGTAAATGTAAAAGCAGCGCGTCGCTTGTGGATGTTCACGGTCAGGGACAAGTCGCTTCCTTGTCCTCCTCAGCAAAAACTACAACAAGAGAGAAGGATGCAGCAGGCGACACAACGGGTCACTCCATGGAGCTCTTTACACATACCGTCCCTGGCTTAGAAAGTGAAACATTTAACAGGCCATGCCCATTACAAGTATATTCTGACATGGAGTGCACTGATGCACAGCCACAGCCAGAGTACTATGCTGCTCCTTTGACTCAGACCACCACATTGCCCTCTCAGGGTACAGATCCACAATCAGACCCTGATGAGACTATGTTGCCCCGCCACGAACGCTATACCACCGACCGACACAGTGACACAGACGAAGTTGCACACGAGCTCGAAGAGGAGGTAATAGATGACCCAGTTATTGACCCCGATTGGCAGCCATTGGGGGAACAGGGTGCAGGCGGCAGTAGTTCAGAAGCGGAGGTGGAGGAGGGGCCGCAGCAGGCATCAACATCGCAACAGGTTCCATCTGCCGGGCCCGTATCTGGACCAAAACGCGTGTCAAAGCCAAAACCTGTTGGAGCACAGCGTTGCCATCCGGTTAAAGCTCAGTCTGCAATCCCTGAAAAGGGATCCGAGTCTAGGAAGAGTGCAGTCTGGCATTTTTTTAAACAACATCCAACTGATCAGCGCAAAGTCATCTGTCAAAAATGTTCAACTAGCTTAAGCAGAGGTCAGAATCTGAAAAGTCTAAATACTAGTTGCATGCATAGACACTTAACCACCATGCATTTTCAAGCCTGGACTAACTACCAAACGTCCCTCAAGGTTGTAGCACCCTCGGCCAATGAAGCTAGTCAGCAACGCAACATCCCTTCCGTCACTGTAAGGCCACCATTTTCCGCACCACCGGCAGTATCTGTGCAGGTTTCTTTGCCAGCCAAAAGCAGTCAGGGTCAGGGAATCACCAGTTTTGTAGGAGGAAATATTGCATCTAGGGCACCGGCGGAAACAATACCGTCTCCAACCGTCTCTCAGTCTGCCATGTACACCGGCACACCCGAAAGTTCCACGATCTCCAGCTCTCCAGTCCAGCTCACCCTACATGAGACTCTGGTTAGAAAAAGGAAGTACTTATCCTCGCATCCGCGTACACAGGGTTTTAACGCCCACATAGCTAGACTAATCTCGTTAGAGATGATGCCCTACCGGTTAGTTGAAAGCGAAGCTTTCAAAGCCCTGATGGAGTACGCTGAACCACGATACGAGCTACCCAGTCGACACTTTTTTTCCAGAAAAGCCATCCCAGCCCTGCACCAGCATGTTAAACAGCGCATCGTCCATGCACTCAGACAATCTGTGAGTACAAAGGTGCACCTGACTACAGATGCATGGACCAGTAGGCATGGCCAGGGACGTTATGTGTCCATCACGGCACACTGGGTGAATGTGGTGGATGCAGGGTCCACAGGCGACATCAATTTAGGGACAGTTGTGCCTAGCCCACGGTCTAGGAAACAGTTGGCTGTAGGCGTTCGCACCCCCTCCTCCTCCTCCTCCTCGTCCTCCTGCAGAAGCTACAGCTCTTCCACAGAACGCAGTCTGCCAACCACTCCATCGGCAGATGACACTGTTGCACACCAGTTGTCCCATTATGGGCCAGCTACTGCCAAGCGTCAGCAGGCTGTATTGGCTATGAAGTGCTTGGGCGACAACAGACACACCGCGGAAGTTCTGTCCGAGTTCTTGCAACAAGAAACGCAGTCGTGGCTGGGCACAGTAGATCTTGAGGCAGGCAAGGTAGTGAGTGATAACGGAAGGAATTTCATGGCTGCCATCTCCCTTTCCCAACTGAAACACATTCCTTGCCTGGCTCACACCTTAAACCTGGTGGTGCAGTGCTTATTGAAAACTTATCCTGGGTTCTCCGACCTGCTCCTCAAAGTGCGTGCACTTTGCTCACATATCCGACGTTCGCCTGTACACGCCAGCCGTATGCAGACCTATCAGCGGTCTTTGAACCTTCCCCAGCATCGCCTAATCATAGACGTTGCAACAAGGTGGAACTCAACACTGCACATGCTTCAGAGACTGTGCGAACAGAGGCGTGCTGTTATTTATTTGTGGGAGGATACACGGGCAGGCAGTAGGATGGCAGACATGGAGTTGTCAGGTGTGCAGTGGTCTAAGATACAAGACATGTGTCAAGTCCTTCAGTGTTTTGAGGAATGCACACGGCTGGTTAGTGCAGACAACGCCGTAATAAGCATGAGCATCCCCCTAATGCGTCTGCTGATGCAAAGTTTGACGCACATAAAGGAGCAGGCGTCTGCACCAGAGGAAGAGGAAAGCCTTGATGACAGTCAGCCATTGTCTGGTCAGGGCAGTGTACAGGACGAGGTAGCGGGCGAAGAGGAGGTGGAGGACGAGGAGGATGATGGGGATGAGTATATTTTTAATGCCGAACCTTTCCCGGGGGCACAGGAATTTGGTTGCGTGTCACGGCCGGGTTCTGGTTTTTTGAGGGACACAAGTGACGTAGATTTGCCTGCAACTGCCCCTCAACCAATCACAACCGGAGATTTGACAACTGGAACTTTGGCCCACATGGCGGATTATGCCTTACGTATCCTAAAAAGGGACACACGCATTACGAAAATGATGAACGATGACGATTACTGGTTGGCCTGCCTCCTTGATCCACGCTATAAAGGCAAATTGCAAAATATTATGCCACATGAGAACTTGGAACTAATATTAGCAACCAAACAATCAACTCTTGTTGACCGTTTGCTTCAGGCATTCCCAGCACACAGCGCACGTGATCGTTCTCACACGAGCTCCAGGGGGCAGCAGACTAGGAGTGTTAGGGGTGCACACATCAGAAGTGGCGTTGGACAGAGGGGTTTTCTGACCAGGTTGTGGAGTGATTTTGCTATGACCGCAGACAGGACAGGTACTGCTGCATCAATTGAAAGTGACAGGAGACAACATTTGTCCAGTATGGTTACTAACTATTTTTCATCCCTTATCGATGTTCTCCCTCAACCGTCATTCCCATTTGATTACTGGGCCTCCAAATTAGACACCTGGCCAGAATTGGCAGAATATGCATTGCAGGAGCTTGCTTGCCCGGCAGCAAGTGTCCTATCAGAAAGAGTATTCAGTGCTGCAGGTTCAATATTAACCGAAAAAAGGACTCGTCTGGCTACCCAAAATGTTGACGATCTAACATTCATTAAAATGAACCACAACTGGATTTCGAAATCTTTTGCCCCACCTTGCCCGGCCGACACCTAGCTTTCCTATGAAAAGCTCTTGCCTGTGAATTACTTTTCTAATGTCTAATTTGCTGCAGCTGATTGTACAGCATACGACATGTTTACACCTCCCTAAATGGCAAAACTCCCCACACGGGGCCGTGGTATCGCGACTTGGCGCAAGCACCCGTGAGACTGCTGTTTGTCTGAAGAGGTGGGTGTGCTCGCTTTTGGTTGACGGCATTGCTACTGGGTCCCTCATAGTACAATATAGTGTCTCTGGCGGTGGTGGTGCGCACCCAACGTCAGACACACCGTTGTAACATGAGGGGCCCTGGGGCGGTCCCGCCGGCCTCAAGAGAGTTCCCCCCTACCCCAGCTCAAAATGTGCTCTACCACGTGCAAAATTATGTCGCACAGCTCCACCAATCTTTAGTCTATTCGCTGACATCATTCAATGTCTGGCACTGACAATACAAATTTGTAGACATCTATGATGCAACTTAAAGTAGTCTGTGTCTGTGTCCTATATTGGCACCATTAAATAGTTACTGCCAAATTACTATGTCAGAAACTCAGTAGATGAGCCCACCCCTGTACCTAAGTATGCCACCTTTTTTTTTGTTTTGGTTGTTTTGCGAGACATTAACATCTATTTATATTTTGGGAGTACTGGGACAGACACTCCTTGCACTACTCCTCCACTCACCACCAAGCTGCCTGTGTATCCATGTAACCGCTGTAAAGCTGCCATGAGCCTATTGTTTGTTATTTTAGGCCTTTGATAGCCTGTCTGCGGTCCCTACTTTAAATACTCCTCCACTGACCAGACCACTGCTGCCCGTGTACCCCTGGAACCAATTATAAAGTGCCTACAGCCAGCCCATTTTCTTATGTTAGGCCTTTGAAGCCTGTCTGCGGTCCCTACTTTAAATACTCCTCCACTCACCACCACCAAGCTGCCTGCCCGTGTATCCATGTAACCGCTGTAAAACTGCCATAAGCCTATTGTTTGTTATTTTAGGCCTTTGATAGCCTGTCTGCGGTCCCTACTTTAAATACTCCTCCACTCACCACCACCAAGCTGCCTGCCCGTGTATCCATGTAACCGCTGTAAAACTGCCATAAGCCTATTGTTTGTTATTTTAGGCCTTTGATAGCCTGTCTGCGGTCCCTACTTTAAATACTCCTCCACTGACCAGACCACTGCTGCCCGTGTACCCCTGGAACCAATTATAAAGTGCCTACAGCCAGCCCATTTTCTTATGTTAGGCCTTTGAAGCCTGTCTGCGGTCCCTACTTTAAATACTCCTCCACTGACCACCAAGCTGCCTGCCCGTGTATCCATGTAACCGCTGTAAAGCTGCCATGAGCCTATTGTTTGTTATTTTAGGCCTTTGATAGCCTGTCTGCGGTCCCTACTTTAAATACTCCTCCACTCACCACCAAGCTGCCTGTGTATCCATGTAACCGCTGTAAAGCTGCCATGAGCCTATTATTTGTTATTTTAGGCCTTTGATAGCCTGTCTGCGGTCCCTACTTTAAATACTCCTCCACTGACCAGACCACTGCTGCCCGTGTACCCCTGGAACCAATTATAAAGTGCCTACAGCCAGCCCATTTTCTTATGTTAGGCCTTTGAAGCCTGTCTGCGGTCCCTACTTTAAATACTCCTCCACTGACCAGACCACTGCTGCCCGTGTACCCCTGGAACCAATTATAAAGTGCCTACAGCCAGCCCATTTTCTTATGTTAGGCCTTTGAAGCCTGTCTGCGGTCCCTACTTTAAATACTCCTCCACTCACCACCACCAAGCTGCCTGCCCGTGTATCCATGTAACCGCTGTGAAACTGCCATGAGCCTATTGTTTGTTATGTTAGGCCTTTGATAGCCTGTCTGCGGTCCCTACTTTAAATACTCCTCCACTGACCAGACCACTGCTGCCCGTGTACCCCTGGAACCAATTATAAAGTGCCTACAGCCAGCCCATTTTCTTATGTTAGGCCTTTGAAGCCTGTCTGCGGTCCCTACTTTAAATACTCCTCCACTGACCACCAAGCTGCCTGCCCGTGTATCCATGTAACCGCTGTAAAACTGCCATGAGCCTATTGTTTGTTATTTTAGGCCTTTGATAGCCTGTCTGCGGTCCCTACTTTAAATACTCCTCCACTGACCACCAAGCTGCCTGCCCGTGTATCCATGTAACCGCTGTGAAACTGCCATGAGCCTATTGTTTGTTATGTTAGGCCTTTGATAGCCTGTCTGCGGTCCCTACTTTAAATACTCCTCCACTGACCAGACCACTGCTGCCCGTGTACCCCTGGAACCAATTATAAAGTGCCTACAGCCAGCCCATTTTCTTATGTTAGGCCTTTGAAGCCTGTCTGCGGTCCCTACTTTAAATACTCCTCCACTGACCACCAAGCTGCCTGCCCGTGTATCCATGTAACCGCTGTAAAACTGCCATGAGCCTATTGTTTGTTATTTTAGGCCTTTGATAGCCTGTCTGCGGTCCCTACTTTAAATACTCCTCCACTCACCACCACCAAGCTGCCTGCCCGTGTATCCATGTAACCGCTGTGAAACTGCCATGAGCCTATTGTTTGTTATGTTAGGCCTTTGATAGCCTGTCTGCGGTCCCTACTTTAAATACTCCTCCACTCACCACCACCAAGCTGCCTGCCCGTGTATCCATGTAACGGCTGTAAAACTGCCATAAGCCTATTGTTTGTTATTTTAGGCCTTTGATAGCCTGTCTGCGGTCCCTACTTTAAATACTCCTCCACTGACCACCAAGCTGCCTGCCCGTGTATCCATGTAACCGCTGTAAAACTGCCATGAGCCTATTGTTTGTTATTTTAGGCCTTTGATAGCCTGTCTGCGGCCCCTACTTGCAATACTCCTCCACTGACCACAATGCTGCCTGGAGTGCCTGCCTGTGTATCCATGTAACCGATGTAAAACTGCCATGACTGCCTACTGTTTGTTATTTTAGGCCTTTGATAGCCTGTCTGCAGCCCCTACTTGCAATACTCCTCCACTGACCACACCAATGCTGCCCGTGTACCCCTGGAACCTATTTAAAAGTTCATAGAGCCTAGTTATATATTTTATTTACTATTAATAAGGCCATGATGGACTACGCTGTACCACGCTACAAGCTAACCAGTCGACACTTCTTTTGCGAGAAAAGCCATCCCAACCCTCCACCAGCATGTAGAAGACCGCATTGTCCATGCACTCTGGCAATCTGTGAGTACAAAGGTGCACCTGACAACAGACGCATGGACCTGTAGGCATGGCCACGGAAGATTACGTGTCCATTACGGCGCAATGGGTTAATGTGGTGGATGCATGGTCCACAGGGGACAGCCTACTAAGTCTGTCTGCAGTCCCTAATTCAAATTGTCCTCCACTGTCTAAATCGGAACTTCCACCTTCTGGCTTTCGGCCTATAGTATCAGAAATTAAACTGCATTTGGCCTTCAACTTTGGTTAGGGCCTACTAACGGCTTCTGCCCCTCCCTGGTGTTGCCCTCAACTAAATAAAGCTGAGCTTCAACCTTCTGCTCCAAATTACCATTTTGAAAAATGCAATAGGCTTTTCAGGCCTACTAAAGGTGTCTGTCTGTGTGCCCCTGCCTGGTGTTGTCCTCAACTAAATAAAGCTGAGCTTCAACCTTCCGGCTCTCATTAAGTGGTTTTAAAAAAAAAAAATGGTGGTTAGGGCCTACTAACGGCTTCTGCCCCTCCCTGGTGTTGCCCTCAACTAAATAAAGCTGAGCTTCAACCTTCTGCTCCAAATTACCATTTTGAAAAATGCAATAGGCTTTTCCGGCCTACTAAAGGTGTCTGTCTGTGTGCCCCTCCCTGGTGTTGTCCTCAACTAAATAAAGCTGAGCTTCAACCTTCCGGCTCTCATTAAGTGGTTTTAAAAAAAAAAAATGGTGGTTAGGGCCTACTAACGGCTTCTGCCCCTCCCTGGTGTTGCCCTCAACTAAATAAAGCTGAGCTTCAACCTTCTGCTCCAAATTACCATTTTGAAAAATGCAATAGGCTTTTCCGGCCTACTAAAGGTGTCTGTCTGTGTGCCCCTCCCTGGTGTTGTCCTCAACTAAATAAAGCTGAGCTTCAACCTTCCGGCTCTCATTATGTGGTTTAAAAAAAAAAAATGGTGGTTAGGGCCTACTAACGGCTTCTGCCCCTCCCTGGTGTTGTCCTCAACTAAATAAAGCTGAGCTTCAACCTTCCGGCTCTCATTAAGTGGTTTTAAAAAAAAAAAATGGTGGTTAGGGCCTACTAACGGCTTCTGCCCCTCCCTGGTGTTGTCCTCAACTAAATAAAGCTGAGCTTCAACCTTCCGGCTCTCATTATGTGGTTTTAAAAAAAAAAATGGTGGTTAGGGCCTACTAACGGCTTCTGCCCCTCCCTGGTGTTGTCCTCAACTAAATAAAGCTGAGCTTCAACCTTCCGGCTCTCATTATGTGGTTTTAAAAAAAAAAATGGTGGTTAGGGCCTACTAACGGCTTCTGCCCCTCCCTGGTGTTGCCCTCAACTAAATAAAGCTGAGCTTCAACCTTCTGCTCCAAATTACCATTTTGAAAAATGCAATAGGCTTTTCCGGCCTACTAAAGGTTTCTGTCTGTGTGCCCCTCCCTGGTGTTGTCCTCAACTAAATAAAGCTGAGCTTCAACCTTCCGGCTCTCATTATGTGGTTTTAAAAAAAAAAATGGTGGTTGGGGCCTACTAACGGCTTCTGCCCCTCCCTGGTGTTGTCCTCAACTAAATAAAGCTGAGCTTCAACCTTCCGGCTCTCATTAAGTGGTTTTTTAAAAAAAAAATGGTGGTTAGGGCCTACTAACGGCTTCTGCCCCTCCCTGGTGTTGTCCTCAACTAAATAAAGCTGAGCTTCAACCTTCCGGCTCTCATTAAGTGGTTTTAAAAAATAAAAATGGTGGTTAGGGCCTACTAACGGCTTCTGCCCCTCCCTGGTGTTGTCCTCAACTAAATAAAGCTGAGCTTCAACCTTCCGGCTCTCATTAAGTGGTTTTAAAAAAAAAAATGGTGGTTAGGGCCTACTAACGGCTTCTGCCCCTCCCTGGTGTTGTCCTCAACTAAATAAAGCTGAGCTTCAACCTTCCGGCTCTCATTAAGTGGTTTTAAAAAAAAAAATGGTGGTTAGGGCCTACTAACGGCTTCTGCCCCTCCCTGGTGTTGTCCTCAACTAAATAAAGCTGAGCTTCAACCTTCCGGCTCTCATTAAGTGGTTTAAAAAAAAAAAATGGTGGTTAGGGCCTACTAACGGCTTCTGCCCCTCCCTGGTGTTGTCCTCAACTAAATAAAGCTGAGCTTCAACCTTCCGGCTCTCATTAAGTGGTTTTAAAAAAAAAAATGGTGGTTAGGGCCTACTAACGGCTTCTGCCCCTCCCTGGTGTTGCCCTCAACTAAATAAAGCTGAGCTTCAACCTTCTGCTCCAAATTACCATTTTGAAAAATGCAATAGGCTTTTCCGGCCTACTAAAGGTGTCTGTCTGTGTGCCCCTGCCTGGTGTTGCCCTCAACTAAATAAAGCTGAGCTTCAACCTTCTGCTCCAAATTACCATTTTAAAAAATGCAATAGGCTTTTCCGGCCTACTAAAGGTGTCTGCCCCTCCCTGGTGTTGTCCTCAACTGAACAAAGCTGAGCTTCCACATTCTGGCTTTCGCCCTATACTATCAGATATTAAACTGCATTTGGCCTACTAGTGTGGTTAGGCCCTTGAAACAGTGTCTGCTGCTCTTGGGTTTGCTACTCCACTGAACAAAGCAATGCCGCCTGTTTAGTCCTGTTACCAATTTTGAACTGCATGTAGCCTACTTTATTCTTTGGCCCTATATCTGTTTCCTCCTCATCCTGCCCATTGCCCAGCCACTGCTAAATGAGTCTGCTGGTACATTGACCTAGACCACTACATTCCCCTTGTACTCTACACAGCCAGAATCTGTCCCTGCTGAAAGTAAGGTTCCCCTTCCCGCATGTTATACCACCTTACACAGGGACAAAGAGGAAGGTGCAGATGAAAGTGCAGGTTCCTTCATCAGGTGGGGGGGCATACTCGTTGGCGACGTCACTGGCACAGGGCCCCTCAGAGTACGCAAAAGTGTCGCTGCTGGTGGGAGGCGCCCCCGCCATGCAAACACACCGCCGTACTTTGAGGGGCCCTGTGCCAGTGGCAATGCGAACGAGTGGGCCCCCCCCCCTGCTTGCTCAGGATCACAGCACTTGCAACTTTTAAATACTTACCTTTCCCTGCAACACCGCCGTGACGTAGTCCGCATTTCCTGGGCCCACGAAAAACTTGAGCCAGCCCTACTCCCCCCACAACTTTCCCCCAATTCCCTATGCCCAACTATTATTATACAGTTAATTAAGATTGGCAAGCTTCAGAAACAAGAATGGATGTTTTTGGCATTAAAATGGGCACTGTAGGTGTTTTCCTGGCCTCCACTCACTGCCGACTATGCTTCCCCATTGACTTGCATTGGGTTTCGTGTTTCGGTCGATCCCCGACTTTTAGCGATAATCGGCCGACTGCACTCGACTCGACTCTGGACAAAATCGGGTTTCCCAAAACCCTACTCGATCTTAAAAAAATGAAAGTCGCTCAACCCTACTTGGCACCTGTCCACACTGCCAAAAGTACCAATATCTGGTTTAAAAACAACAGTATCACTGTGCTTAAATGGCCAGCAAACTCGCCTGACCTTAACCCCATAGAGCAGTGTTCCCCAACTCTGGTCCTCAAGAGCCACCAACAGATCATGTTTTCAGGATTTCCTTAGTATTGCACAGGTGATTGAATTCTTGCCTGTGCAGGTGATGCAATTATCACCTGAGCAATACTAAGGAAATCCTGAAAACATGACCTGTTGGTGGCTCTTGAGGACCAGAGTTGGGGAACACTGCCATAAAGAATCTATGGGGTATTGTCAAGAGGAAGATGAGAGACACCAGACCCAACAATGCAGACAAGCTGAAGGCTGCTTTCAAAGCAACCTTGGCTTTCATAACACCTCAGCAGTGCCACAGACTGATCACCTCCATGCCATGCTGCATTGATGCAGTAATTGATGCAAAAGGAGCCCCAAACCAAGTATTGAATGCATTTACTGAACATACATTTCAGTAGATTTGTTCAATTATGAAGAAGAAAGAGGCAGCACTCACCGATCGTCCGAGACAGGTAACTTTATTCACATGCAGTAAAACATCTTCATGGCCGGGGGTGCTTGCCCATACCTCAGCCGACTCTGTTTGTGGCGTCCTTGCAGAAACGGCTTCTTTCGCATCACTCTCCCATACAGCTTCTCCTTGTGCAAAGTGCGTTGTATAGTTGACCGATGCACAGTGACACCATCTGCAGCAAGTTGATGCTGCAGCTCTCTGGATTTGGTCTGAGGATTGTCCTTGACTGATCTCACCATTCTTCTTCTCTGCCTTTCTGATGTTTTTCTTGGCCTGCCACTTCTGGCCTTAACAAGAACTGTACTTGTGTTCTTCCATTTCCTTACTATGTTCCTCACAGTGGAAATTGACAGGTTAAATCTCTGAGACAGCTTTTTGTATCCTTCCCCTGAACAACTATGTTGAATAATCTTTGTTTTCAGATCATTTGACAGTTGTTTTGAGGAGCCCATGATGCCACTCTTCAGAGGAGATTCAAACAGGAGAACAACTTGCAAATGGCCACTTTAAGTAGCTTTTCTCATGATTGCATACACCTGGCTATGAAGTTCGTTCAAAGCTCAATGAGGTTACAAAACCAAAAAAAGTGCTTTAGTAAGTCAGTAAAAAGTAGGTAGGAGTATTTAAAACAAGAAAATGATAAGGGTGCCCATACTTATGCACCTGTCAAATTTTGTTTGAATGCAGATTGCACATTTTCTGTTAGTACAATAAACCTCATTTCAAGGCAGAAACATTACTGTGCCCAACAGTTATTAGATATATGAAACTGAAATAGCTATTGCAAAAAAAACAATTTTTATAAAACATTAAGCTTAAGATTAATAGGGGTGCCCAAACGTTTTCATATAACTGTATATGAGTTTCACTTTTTGTATTGAAGAACTGAAATAAATTAACATTTTGATATTCTAATTTGGTGAGAAGCACCTGTATGTGATTCATCTTAAGGTGGGAAGAGTGAAGCTCATGGAATGGTGCCGGCACCGGAGGTGAATATACTGTGTTATTATTTTACAAGGAAGAAACATAGGGATTGAGAATGGGTTGTAGTGGACAACACCTTTAATGTAAAAGGTCAGTTCCAATAATAAAAACATTACTTATTCTGTGGAACACACTTTCAATCCCTTCCAGCACCATGACGTAAATCTATGTCATGCAGTAATGTAATTTTTGCAAACTGAAGTTGAAGGATTTTTCTCATGTTTTTTTTCTTCTGGAGCGTACCGCTCCCCTGCCTCCCAGCTTCCTGTTTGCTGTGGTGCTAAGTGCTCCTGAAGACTGACCAGTTACCTCTGCAGCTTGGGAGAAGATATGCAGAGACACTGTAGCTGACAAGATCCAGCGATATAGCAAGACCATATGCTGGTGATCTGGCCAGCTGAAGAGTGATGCTCCTTGCCTAGATAACTGGCCACTTTGACCCAGCAGGGTGGCAACCAGGCAACAAACTGTACACTATTGTACAACCACCTTGCACTTTCAGAGCTATTTCCAATCCCAGCCATCCAACCCCTTAAATGCTGCAGTCACATTTAAGGATTTTATTAGAAAGGGCAAAATTGTGTCAGAGGGCAACAAGAAATTTTTGACGCAGAATTTTTAAATGATCATATATCCAATTAGTGACCGTAGGAAATGCATCGCCCCAGAGTCCTGGTCGTTGCAGTACTAATGCTCCGCCGCTAAGGGGGGCTATGGTACGTCTGATGGCACTGAAGGAGTTCTTCTGACCAGGTATCACAGTCACCAATACACTTCACAGTCTGGCCTCCAGGGGGAGCTAAGGGTGCTATGTATTAGGCCACTCCTCACAATCTGGTAAAACTGGGGGTTAGGCAGAAAGTTAGGGAGAAGCTGACTGGGAATCGAACAGGCAACACCCTGTGGCAGAGGGTGTTGCGGGGAGAGACTCAGGGGGGTCCCTGTCAGGGGTGGGATCCTGACAGAGGCCTAGCGAACAGAGAGAACGTTACGGGACCGCGCCTGCACGAGATAGCGGCGGTACCCCAAGAAAGGACAAGAAGCGAGGTTCATTGTGCTGAGTGAGAAACGAGATCAACGCAACAAGGAGAAACACCAGTAGGAGTCGTGCTGTAAGACGAGGCAACATCCTACTGAGGCGCGTAGCCGGTGGCCGGAACGCCGAGGAAGTATTAGGCTCCAAGCAATACTTCAAACCTACGGCAGGACAGTCAGCTATAGGCGGGCTGTCTCACACAAATCACCTACGAAGACACAGGGGGCAACAACAGGAGAAGGGCCACACTAGGGTCCAGGAAGAGCTCCGAGCCTACCCGTCATACGGGTGCGTCCTAGCCATATCATCTGGGGGACGAAGAGGAACATCATAATCGAGTTGTGAGGGAACTTCAGAAACAGACACAACAGTTGTGGGGACTATCCCGTAAGCACAGCAGGGGAGGACCACAACACACAAGCGCTAGAAGGTAGGCACAGATTTCCACCTGCAAAGGGAACTCTGGAGGTGCCATCGGACCGGCCGGACTTGCGCAGCCCGGTTAACCGTATTCCGGACTGAGGATCCTGAAGCCTTCAGTAAAGAGGTAAAGAGACTGCAACCTGGTGTCCTCGTTATTTACTGCGACCTGCACTGCACCGCACCACCACAACATCATAACATCGTCATCATTCCATCCACACCCTATTATTGGGCGCCCCTCAGCAGCGTCACGGACCGGGTCTAGCCACCGTGACAATCCCAGAGCAGAGACTCAGAGGCCCGGTACCGGGTACCCCTCAGCCCTGCGGCAGTGGGGGCGCTACAACTTGGCGTTACGAACAGGATCTACTTAAGCCTGAAGAATCAGGTCATGTGTGCCTTGGAACTGTGATTTATTGGGCTTGGACTGTGACTTATTGCAAAGACTGTGTATTGCCACTTGCCGCCAGAAGTTCCCGCCAAAACCGCCACCATTACAGCGCTAAGGAAAGCGCAGGAGAAGAAGAAGAGCGTGGAGTGGGCGTAGACAAGCTGAAGAGCGCGAAAGACAATGGCCGCCCAGTCTAAATATTTCGGCCCTATGAGGACGTGTCCGTCAGCAGCCGAGATCCGCCTCCTGATCCTCAATGGTGGGCAGAGACAAAGAAAGCGAAACCGCCCACGAAGGAGAGAGCGGGAAAAGGACCAGGAAGAAGGAGCGAGCCACATGGAGGACGCCATGGCCAGCCGCCCAGAGCCAGAGCGTGGGGTCGGAGCCGAGGACTCCCCCAGCTACCCGGAGAGGCACCGCAGCCAGACCTCCACAGTTGACGCTGACCTCCTGCAGACCGGAGCGGACGAGCTGATCCACCAACTCCTGCGGACGCAGCAGAGCACTGAGGCCGGGTGGAAGAAGACCATCATCAGGAGCCTCACCAGACATCTGTCGGCAGCCTCGTCTGGTCCGGAGCAAGAAAGAAGTTCCAGCGCTCCAAAGCCGGAAAGCAGTGCCCTGCCGAAAATCGAGATGCTGCGAATGGAGAGGACAACGCCGCAGCGCAAGGACCTGCAACCAGCGTTCCAGATCCTAGCGGAGACGGAGCAAATCGGCACCAGAGGGACCGCATCTGAAGCAGGTATGAAGAACGACCCTGCCCCGCCAGCAGAGGACCTGCTGATAGGCCCCGTCGTGGCACCCCCTCTCCCTGGGACCTATAGACTCCGGCGCCTTACACCCTGGGATCGGGCCACGGGTATGGAGCACTTCTTAAAGGCCCCGATCTCGCCGATCACCTTGCCGAGCGAGGTCTATGCGGAGCTACGGCCGCCAGAGCGAGAGTAAACCTCAATGCCATGGATATGTAAATAGTTAACTGCTTGTTTCCCTGCTTTTTGCTGCTAATACCCGACTAGGGTTATTCTTAAAGGGATCCCTTCGTTTACCCGGGATCCCTATTGCTTTTTATTTTTGCTTTTATTTTCATTTTTGCTTTTGTTCCACAATGTTACAAAGAACTGCTGGATCATGAACACTGCATGATTACAAACTCCTTGTAAATAGTTTGCACCTTCTTAAAGGTGCCCTCTACTGGTTTTATAAAAGAAAGGACTCTTTGCGAAGAAACTGTTCCTGGAAGCAGTACTGGAGTCCTTGCTGCGTACGGACTTGCAGCTTGAGAAGTTGCACTACCTCATAGAGACTTGGTTCCTTCTTAAAGGGAACGTTCATCGATAGCACTTAAAGAATGATGATGCTTTAAAAGAGAGTATTGATAATGCTTACGTATAAAAAGGTTATATGTAGGGAGCTAGTTAATTGTGAGAAATGTTTAATGATGTTGCTAGAAGAATGAGGACAGGAAGTGAACCCAGACGGGGTTAATCGGTGAGTCCTCCTAGGAGCCATACAGAGATGGCTCGGCGATCCTGAACTGAGAGATGGAAGATAAGTTCTATACTGTGTATAGTGGCAGAAAGGCAGTAGACCCGGGCTGAAAGGGGCGGTCCTGCAACAGAACGAGAGGCAGTAGACCTGGGGCAGATAGACAGGCGGTCCTGCAGATGTAAAGGTGGGAAATGAAGAAAAAGTTGATTAGCCTTATAGCGTTTTATAAGAAGGTCTTTAGTGGATTCAGTGTGTACATCCTTAAAGACAATGTTAAATTATTGTTCAAAAATTTGCACTTAGTAGAATACCCGGTTGGGTAAGAAAAGTTATTTATAGTATGTTATTTAAAATATTTAACCAGGTTTGTAACGTTCGAGTGTCCTCACCTCCCATAAAGGGAAGCTCTGTTCAAACTTGCTTATTATTATTGCATTTTCAAAATTGTATGTCTTTTTGCTGACATGTATTGTTGTTTTCTTCCCAGTCCAGGAGTACTGGATTTAACCGGGGGGGAGTGCAGCGCCCCAGAGTCCTGGTCGTTGCAGTACTAATGCTCCACCTCTAAGGGGGGCTATGGTACGTCTGATGGCACTGAAGGAGTTCTTCTGACCAGGTATCACAGTCACCAATACACTTCACAGTCTGGCCTCCAGGGGGAGCTAAGGGTGCTATGTATTAGGCCACTCCTCACAATCTGGTAAAACTGGGGGTTAGGCAGAAAGTTAGGGAGAAGCTGACTGGGAATCGAACAGGCAACACCCTGTGGCAGAGGGTGTTGCGGGGAGAGACTCAGGGGGGTCCCTGTCAGGGGTGGGATCCTGACAGAGGCCTAGCGAACAGAGAGAACGTTACGGGACCGCGCCTGCACGAGATAGCGGCGGTACACCAAGAAAGGACAAGAAGCGAGGTTCATTGTGCTGAGTGAGAAACGAGATCAACGCAACAAGGAGAAACACCAGTAGGAGTCGTGCTGTAAGACGAGGCAACATCCTACTGAGGCGCGTAGCTGGTGGCCGGAACGCCGAGGAAGTATTAGGCTCCAAGCAATACTTCAAACCTACGGCAGGACAGTCAGCTATAGGCGGGCTGTCTCACACAAATCACCTACGAAGACACAGGGGGCAACAACAGGAGAAGGGCGACACTAGGGTCCAGGAAGTGCTCCGAGCCTACCCGTCATACGGGTGCGTCCTAGCCATATCATCTGGGGGACGAAGAGGAACATCATAATCGAGTTGTGAGGGAACTTCAGAAACAGACAACAGTTGTGGGGACTATCCCGTAAGCACAGCAGGGGAGGACCACAACACACAAGCGCTAAAAGGTAGGCAGAGATTTCCACCTGCAAAGGGAACTCTGGAGGTGCCATCGGACCGGCCGGACTTGCGCAGCCCGGTTAACCGTATTCCGGACTGAGGATCCTGAAGCCTTCAGTAAAGAGGTAAAGAGACTGCAACCTGGTGTCCTCGTTATTTACTGCGACCTGCACTGCACCGCACCACCACAACATCATAACATCGTCATCATTCCATCCACACCCTATTATTGGGCGCCCCTCAGCAGGGTCACGGACCGGGTCTAGCCACCGTGACAATCCCAGAGCAGAGACTCAGAGGCCCGGTACCGGGTACCCCTCGGCCCTGCGGCAGTGGGGGCGCTACAGAAACATCATTGTTTTCTGTCTCTACATTTTTCTTTTCCATTATACCTTTAAATGCACCAAGTACAAGACCAGACAAAAGCAAATTTCGGAAACCAATTCTAAAGGCAGTGGTGGTTTATAGTCAGATCAATTTAGTAACAAACCATAATCAATACAAAAATCAAAATAAAATAATCTTTATATCTGCCAGACATAGCGTGATACTTGGCAGAGGAAGCAGGGAGCACTATGAGATTAGACAGGGTTCCTTCCTGGCACAGCCGACCAGTAGGTAGCAGGAATAATCAATCACGCACAAGGAAACTCCCTGCAGCTAGAAATCAGTCACTTTTCCGAAAGTTTCTACTTGATTAATAACTATGTAGCTTGTTATTTAGTTCCTCTTGCAGGTAAATGTTAGCCTTACTTATTACTTCAGGGGATGATAAGATCCTTATTAACTCATTAGCTGAAGCCTGATGAAAGGAAAGGCATCACAGTGCTTGTAATGCAGCACCCTGTGCCCTGGATGTGTGCGATGCAAGTCATAATTACCTTGTACTCCTACTGATAGCGCTACGTGACGTGTGATAAATAGAAATAGTCGGGCCAGGAGGTGACAATTGTCTTACATGAGTATTTCTTGAAATATAGTGATCAAATCTATGCTCAAGTAGATTCGATGTTGGTTGGTGAGAAATCTGCTTGTCAATGACCAATCCATTTGTTTTGAACCAGCTTTTAGATCTATCTGACTATTACTTGTCTCCCAAATTAGCAAAGTTATATAAAATGATGTTTACCCTTGTTATTCTGACATTTTAGGTCGGATACCGATGAGCCAAAACTAGCAGCGCTTTGGATGCAGCACATGTTCGCTGCGACGGTGTGAATTCACTGCGACCAATACATCTCTATTGATTACATTTCTGTTGTGGAGACTAGCATCTCCGCAAGAGAAATTGACATGCTGCGTTCTTGAAAGATGCGCAGCGTGGCAGTATCCGCAGGTGATCCGCAGGTGACTATGCTCACATAGTGGACATAGGATTTCTAGAAATCCCATTCACTAGGCCAGTGTTCCCCAAGTTCGGTCCTCAAGAGCCACCAACGGGTCATGTTTTCAGTATTTCCTTAGTATTGCCCAGGTGAGAATTCCATCATCTAGACAGGCAACAATTCCATCACCTGGGCCATACTAAGGAAATCCTGAAAACATGACCTGTTGGTGGCTCTTGAGGACTGGAGTTGGGGAACACTGCACTAGGCTGTAAGTCTACGCTCACATTTGCGGTCTGCGCCGCAGCGTCGGGAGCCGCAGCGTCGCCGCATGCGTCATGCGCCCCTATATTTAACATGGGGGCGCATGGACATACGTCGCACTTGCGTTTTGCGCCGCATGCGTCACTGCGGCGCACGCGTCCGGGCGCAGAGGATGCAGCAAGTTGCATTTTTGCTGCGTCCAAAATCAATCAAAAAAAGGACGCATGCGGCGCAGAACGCAGCGTTGTGCATGCGTTTTGCTGCGTTTTTGTTTGCGTTGTGCGTTGCGGCGCCGACGCTGCGGCGCACAACGCAAATGTGAACGTAGCCTAACATCTGGCCACTGCAGATTTGATGCTGCATAAATACACAGTGTCAAACCTGCAGAAATTCCTGATTGTGGCAACGTACCCTCAAAAGTGGATCACCCATCAGATTTCAAGTTACAAACTGTATCCATTATTCAATAGATCTCTCAGAACTGATGAGGCTAGTGTACTTACTTTGAGAATCTCTGATATACAGTACATTTTAAAATGTATTTAGTACATGGAGGAAACCCATGCAAACATGGGGAGAACATACAAATTCCTTACACATGTTGTCCTTGGTGAGATTTGAATTCATCTGAAATCTGCAAGGCTAACCACTGAGCCACCGTGCAATTTTTCTATTTATTTATTTTTTTTCTTTTTATTTATTTTCTTTTCATCTGATTCCCCCTGTAACTGAGGCTGGTATATTAGCCCCAGTTACAGATAAAAATCAGTCTTCTGTCGTCAAACAGAGCTAAACTTAGTCTCCTTGGAACCGGCAGCTACCGCTTACTTCCAATATCCAGCTATCACATGTTCATTGGGTTTGGAGGAGGAAGTGTTGTCAGGACTTGCTATACTGTATAGACATTGGTTATTCTGCACTATATATAAAGTGATTATAGAAGCAGTGATGGTAATAAAACCTTTCTGCCTTCTCTATAGTGGAATCTTGCTGCGTCTGACAGGCAGCTCCCACAGCTACACGATCTGTTAAGAGCTAAGAGTGTTTAACCTTAATTCCCACCAACCTACCCTGATTTGCAGCTCCCTCTTCCTTGATGAGATCTCTTACTGATCAGTGCCAGCTGCACCTGTCCGCCTGGCTGGTTGGGCAGAGATTGAACCGGTTGGTCTTATGAGCTCTCCCACTCCCTAGTCGGACTCATTTTATTATCAGGATTGGCCAATATGATAGTTCGTTGTCAGCAGCAGAGAGGAAAAGAACGATTCGACATGTGGGGTCTTAACGATTTCTGTTACTTTGTTCTTCTGGGAGATAAGCAGATACCGGAGGGCTCTGGCAGTGGTTTAGCTGGGATCATCACATCTATAGAGCCAGAGATTGCCAAATCCCACTGTACAGAATTATATACATCAGCCGAAACCACAGATGAGGACACGAGTACAAAATAATACAATTATCATTATGTTATAAACAGTAGCGGCTTGACTTTCTCCGTCAGACTATTAACATACAGAAACCTAAACAGCTGAGTCATCTATAAAGCCAACGGAGATCAGTCAGTAACTCTATCCTCCTAATTATTCCCATCAATTACTGCATGCTGGGCAAAAATAATCCAAACTTAGAGGCACATAGTTCGTACTGAATATTTTCACGGAGATCACGTCGGGTAACCACCTGCTAAGGGTCTTCAGACGCAAATGGAAACTTGTCCGTGTGAGGAAAGGGAAGTTTGAGTTAACAAATTATAGATTTATGGAATTAAATATATCCATTACTAATTGAGGCTATTTAATTCCTGTACAGTGTATTTCTGGGTCACCCCAAAAATGGACATAAATCCATCACATACGTGAAATAAAACACTTCGGATTCATAAACTCGGCTGTAAAATAGATAGGGAATGTTACCATCTGATTTGTCATGTTTACACTTTCACTTCTTTTTCCTTACTTATCGGGGAGCCTAAGGTTTAATTTTTTTTTAGCTTAATGAGGCTTTTTTTCCCCCGAACATTTTGTAATTTTGAATTACACCATACACTTTTTTATATAATGCCCCCCAAAAAAACGCAAAAAAATGATATTTTTTCTTTTTAAAGTTTTGCATTTCACATTTTTAATCATACCATTTTAGGGTACATATGAGGATTTGATAGCTTTTTATTTCATTTTTTGTGCGACGATTGGAAATCTGGCATTTCAAATTACCTTTTTTCTTTTTGGCATGTATACGTTTTAAATTCTTTTTTTTTTTTTTAAACTGGGAAAAGTGGGGTGATTTAATGCCTTCACAACCTTGGAAATTTTCTGTTTTTGGCTTTTGTTTTTTGCTCCCCTTCTTCCCAGAGCCATAACTTTTTTGTTTTTCCTTCAATATGGCCTTGTGAGGGCTTGTTTTTTGCAGGAAGAGTTGTACTTTTAAAGGTCACCATTGATATAGTGTACTGGAAAACGGGAAAAAAAATCCAAGTGCAGTGAAATTGCATTTTGCAATTCCACAATTGTTTTTTTTATTTTTTTAAAGACACATACTGTACATAGTTTTTTTATTTTTATTTAAGAGGTGGAAAAAAAGGAGCCATTTTCCAAGATCCTTACAGTCTCCATTTTTTGGGATCTGGGGCTGGGTGAGGGATTGTCTTTTGCATGCCAAGCCGACGTTTTTATTGAAAACTTTTTGTCGTAGATACAATATGTCATAAGTTGAAAAGGGGTTAAATACACACACATATAAATGTATATATACAGTATATACATATACATACATATATATAGATGAAAAAAAGAAAGACAGCACAAAAAAAATTGAAAAAAAAAGGGCTTTAATGCCTGAACGGCGTGGCGACGTTTCGGATATCTTTATCCTTTTTCAAGCTTGAAAAAGGATAAAGATATCCGAAACATCGCCACGCCGTTCAGGCATTAAAGCCCTTTTTTTTTTTCAATTTTTTTTGTGCTGTCTTTCTTTTTTTCATCTATTACCAAAGACCATTTCAACAGTGGTTGGGAAGACGCTGCACTACAGTTTGGTAATGTGAGATGCTGTTCCAATTTTGAACCATATATATATATATATATATATATATATATATATATATATATAAACATACAGGTGCTTCTCACAAAATTAGAATATAATCAAAAAGTTAATTTATTTCAGTTATTCAATACAAAAAGTGAAACATGTACTTTATATAGAATCATTGCAAACTTAGTGATCTGTTTCAAGTGTTTATTTCTGTTAATGTTGATGATTATGGCTTACAGCCAAGGAAAACCCAAAAATCATTATCTCAGTAAATTATAATAATTAACAAAAAACACATGCAAATGCAAATGCTAAGCATTTAAAAAGGTCCCTTAGTCTGCTTCAGTAGGATCCACAATCATGGGGAAGACTGCTGACTTGACAGATGACCAGAAGGCAATCATTAACACACGCCACAAAGAGGGTAAGCCACAAAAGGTCATTGCTAAAGAAGCTGGCAGTTCACAGAGTGCTGTATCCAAGCATATTAATGGAAAGATGAGTGGAAGGAAAAAGTGAGGTAGAAAAAGGTGCACAAGCAACCAGGATAACCGCAAGCTTGAAAGGATTGCTAAGAAAAGGCCTTTCAAAAATTGGGGGAGATTCACAAGGAGTGGACTGCTGCTGTAGTTATTGCTTCAAGATCCACCACACACAGACGTATCCAGGACATGGGCTACAAGTGTCACATTCCTTGGGTCAAGCCTCTCATGACCAATGGACAACGCCAGAAGCGTCTTACCTGGGCCAAGGAGAAAAAGAACTGGACTGTTGCTCAGTGGTCCAAGGTGTTGTTTTCAGATAAAAGTAAATTTTGCATTTCATTTGAGAATCAAGGTCTCAGAGTCTGGAGGAAGAGTGGAGAGACCACAATTCAATCTGCAATCAGTGATGGTTTGGGAGCCATGTCATCTGCTGGTGTAGGTCCACTGTGTTTTATCAAGACAAAAGTCAGCGCAGCCGTCTACCAGGAAATTTTAGAGCACTTCATATTCCCCTCTGCTGACAAACTTTTTGGAGATGGAAATTTCATTCTCCAGCAGGACTTGGCACCTTGGTATCAATACCTGGTTTAGAAACAACAATATCACTGTGCTTGATTGGCCAGCAAACTCGCCTGACCTTAACACCATAGAGAATCTATGGAATATTGTCAAGAGGAAGATGAGAGACACCAGATCCAACAATGCAGACGAGCTGAAGGCTGCTATCAAAGCAACCTGGGCTTCCATGACAGTTGGTATACGTGAATCCCCATGAGTTTCTCTACCCACCTTTTTTACTCCTCATTTTTACCCTTCAACCAAACGGCCCGACCGCTTTATCTAAAATAAAAAACTGACCACAATGGTATTTGGATAAGTTGGCCACAGCAGCCGTTTATTAACACATAATAACAAACAGTTTATTTATTAAACATTAACCACGGGGAGGGTGGTCCTCGAAGCCCCAAAATGTAATAAACTTGGCCTCCAGACCATAAAAACTTGTCTTCCATAACCGTAAAACTTGGCCTCCAGGTCACGTCTTGCCTCTAGCCGCTACGCTCCAGCTCAGAGACGCCCATAGACTCACCCGGCCAATTTCCTCCAAAATTACCCATATATCCTAATTATCACCTCCATGTGATCTTTTTGTTCCATTCCAAATTTGTTCACCCACGGGGGAGTCCAGGACCTTAGAGATCCCCCCCCCCTCCGATCCACCATTTCCATCACCACCAACCTCGAGGACCTCCCCCCCCACGCCTTGCTGCCGCGACAAAACAACAGAAAACATAACGCAATAATTCGAGCAATACAACGATAATAACCCCTTTTTCTTAACGACCTTGACATCACCTATGAACGTTTCCGAAGCAACCAACAAAAAAGGGAGGGTGGGTGGGAGCTTGTTTCTAGTACGGTGGGGGACCTAAAATGGTTGCCCCACTGAGATGGCCGTTGCCCCTTATACTGCCCGCCCTTACTCCGCCTCTTCTCCCCATTCCCCCTCCCCCTAGCCATACATCATTCCCCTGATTCAAATTTATTAACCCTTCCCCACCCAAAATTCCCTCAACCCAATGCTTTCTCATGTATTATCACTTAACCCTGTCATGGCGTCCTCCCTTTGAAGGCCTGCGGCCCAGTACGGCCTTACTTGACAGTTGGTATACGTGAATCCCCATGAGTTTCTCTACCCACCTTTTTTACTCCTCATTTTTACCCTTCAACCAAACGGCCCGACCGCTTTATCTAAAATAAAAAACTGACCACAATGGTATTTGGATAAGTTGGCCACAGCAGCCGTTTATTAACACATAATAACAAACAGTTTATTTATTAAACATTAACCACGGGGAGGGTGGTCCTCGAAGCCCCAAAATGTAATAAACTTGGCCTCCAGACCATAAAAACTTGTCTTCCATAACCGTAAAACTTGGCCTCCAGGTCACGTCTTGCCTCTAGCCGCTACGCTCCAGCTCAGAGACGCCCATAGACTCACCCGGCCAATTTCCTCCAAAATTACCCATATATCCTAATTATCACCTCCATGTGATCTTTTTGTTCCATTCCAAATTTGTTCACCCACGGGGGAGTCCAGGACCTTAGAGATCCCCCCCCCTCCGATCCACCATTTCCATCACCACCAACCTCGAGGACCTCCCCCCCCACGCCACCAGCATAAATGTTCTGACCCCTCAAACATTTATGTCACGCCATACCAAAATACCTTTCTCAATGCCCTCTTGAATCGCCAGACACCACAAATCTAGACCTATCGCATTTAAATGGACCCCATCTTTCCTCCAGTATTCCCCTTGCCCAGACTCCAGATCCTTATGCCGAACCACAAGTGCCCCATTTCTCACCATAAAACGTGAAATCGCTCTGTTTAACTTAATCCTCGCCTTGTTCACACCATGAACAGATCTTGCCTCGCGCCAAACCTTCCTGGGCACAATGTCCGACCAAACAACCAACAAACGTGGAAACATAGACCAAAGCCGTAACATGTCAAACTTGATATCCTTAATTAGTTCCCTACAGGGACGTTTGCCCAAGTCATTGCCCCCCAAATGAACCACCAACAAGTCTGGCACCCGATCCAATCGAACAAATCTGTGGAATTCCGACAGCAATTGCTTCCACATCATACCCCTTTTTCCGATCCACCTCAGGGTTCCACGCGATCGGGGCACTCCCAGTTGTCTCCCGTCCGGCCGAACGTTGGCCCTCAATGCCGCCCAGAATACAAATGAATGACCCATGATCCAAATAAGCAATTGCCTCGGCTCTGAAAATAGAAAAGGAAACATCAACACCGTATAACTGAAAAGGAAAACTGCGGTCAATTAGATCAATCCGTTACAACAAAGACGGGCGAATGTAAGAACGAAATCTTACTGATTCCCACCGACCGATCCTCTGAACCATTTCATCTCCTAGACCCCTCCTGGCAGCCTCCGTTGCCGCCCCAATCCGGAATGAATGCCCACTAAAATTCTTCGCTGAAATGCCCCCTTTTTCCAAACAACGTCTAAATACAGTCAAAAATTGAAAACGGGAGAGAAATGACCCATCCTTATGCACTAACAATGGGCAATCCCCCGAACCTGGACCAGACAGGAACTCCCTCAAACATTTTACCGGGCAAACTGGAGAGCCGTTTACCTCAAAAAGAACCACTCGACAACCTTTACCTGCAGTATCCGTTTTGGAAGAACGCAAAATTATCACTAGCCTGTCCCCAAACATGTCCACATCCTGCCTCAGTATACCACCTTTCTTACACTTGGAAGGACTAACCAATTCACCTAACCGAAACGCACCAAAAAATGCTAGAGAAAATGCTAATCTAAACAAAATTACTTCCCCCATATCCGAACACACAGCCTCTAACTGATTTTCCAGATTTAATAAAACTTCATATGACACCGGCCGCCTACCGTCTGACACCTTCCAGCCTTTACGACAGCCTTTTACCACCTGCCGGACCAGAAACGATTTTGTCAAATCCTGCAACCCTCTAAGTTTAAAGCCAAAAGCCAAGCCTGATAACGAATTATTGATTTTTGACACTGACCAACCTGACTCCCAGATATGACCGATAAATAAAATCAATTTGCTTTCGTCCTCTAAATCCGCACTCATCTGATTTTTCCACCGGACCCAAGAATCCCAGGCCCTCGTATAGTGCGACCAAGTTCCAGCCGACAGCTGTTATGGTTACCCCAATGACCATGGGAAAAAATACAAAACGGACAAGCTCTCGGGTGATGGAAACTAAGGTCGACCGTGACCTGAACCTGACCCAACACTTACAGTAGCCGGGGGATGTACCTACGATGCCCTAGACACCACGCGCCAGCCGGAGATCTAACTACCCCTATAAGAGGAATATACAGGCCTGCCTTACCTCCAGTGAGGAACCCCAAAAGATGATAGTAGGCCCCCACAGATATTGACGGTGAGTTCAGAGGAAATGACATACGTAGGATGAACAGCAGATTTAGCACAGTGAGGTCCGCTTACTAGATAGCAGAAGGACAGGAAAGAGTTACTTCACGGTCGACCTAAAAATCACTATTCAAAAACACCATCCAGAAATTACTTTAAACTCCAGTGACAACTCATGCCACTGGAGTAGTAATTTTCTGTCCACAAGAGCTTCCAGCACTGAAGGATCACATTGCAGATAGCTGGACAAAAATAGCAAAACAAGAAACAAAATTCAACTTAGCTGAACTGGGACTTGAGGCAGGTAAATGCAACAGAATGCTACTAGCACATTGTTGGCCGGCAAGTGACTAACAGCCAAGCAGCCTTAAATAGGAAACTCCCCTAGAGGGTGGCGACAGGTAATCAGAGATGGAGGAAGGCACATAAGAGACACTACCATAACAGACCACCGGGGGAGCCCACAAACCGAATTCACAACAGTACCCCCCCCTTAAGGAGGGGGCACCGAACCCTCACCAGAACCACCAGGGCGACCTGGATGAGCACTATGAAATGCACGAACCAAATCGGGAGCATGAACATCGGATGCTGTCACCCAAGAATTATCCTCCTGGCCATAACCTTTCCACTTAACCAGATACTGAAGTTTCCGTCTGGAAACACGGGAGTCCAAGATCTTTTCCACCACATACTCCAATTCACCCTCAACCAACACAGGAGCAGGTGGATCAGCAGAAGGAACAACCGGTACCTCATACCTCCGCAATAATGACCGATGGAAAACATTATGGATATTAAAAGATGCTGGGAGGTCCAAACGAAAGGACACAGGATTAAGAACCTCCAGAATCCTATAAGGGCCGATAAACCGAGGCTTAAACTTAGGAGACGAGACCTTCATAGGAACAAATCGAGAAGACAGCCACACCAGGTCCCCAACACAAAGACGAGGACCAATACGCCGATGACGATTAGTGAACTGTTGAGTCTTCTCCTGGGACAACTTCAGATTGTCCACAACCTGTCCCCAAATCCGATGCATCCTATCAACCACAGCATCCACTCCAGGACAATCCGAAGACTCCAATTGACCGGACGAAAACCGAGGGTGAAACCCTGAATTACAAAAAAATGGAGAAACCAAAGTGGCAGAACTAGCCCGATTGTTAAGGGCAAACTCTGCCAATGGCAAAAAGTCAAGCCAATCATCCTGATCAGCGGACACAAAACACCTCAAGTAAGTCTCCAAGGTCTGATTAGTACGCTCAGTCTGGCCATTAGTCTGAGGATGGAATGCAGACGAAAAAGACAAATCGATACCCATCCTGGCACAGAACGTCCGCCAAAATCTAGACACAAACTGAGTACCCCTGTCAGACACTATATTCTCAGGAATACCATGCAAACGCACCACATTCTGAAAAAATAGAGGAACCAACTCAGAGGAGGAGGGCAATTTGGGTAAAGGTACCAAATGAACCATCTTGGAAAAACGGTCACAAATCACCCAGATGACAGACATCCTACGAGAAATCGGAAGGTCAGAAATAAAGTCCATAGAGATGTGCGTCCAAGGCCTCTTAGGAATAGGCAAGGGCAACAACAACCCACTGGCCCTAGAACAGCAGGGCTTGGCCCGAGCACAAACATCACAAGACTGCACAAACATGCGCACATCTCGAGACAAAGAAGGCCACCAGAAGGACCTAGACACCAAATCCCTGGTGCCAAAAATTCCAGGATGACCTGTCAACGCGGAAGAATGAACCTCCGAGATAACTCTACTGGTCCAATCATCAGGGACAAACAGTCTACCAGGCGGACAGCGATCAGGCCTATCCACCTGAAACTCCTGCAAAGAACGCCGCAGGTCTGGGGAGACAGCTGACAATATCACCCCATCCTTCAGGATGCCGGTAGGTTCGGAATCACCAGGCGAGTCAGGCTCAAAACTCCTAGAGAGGGCATCCGCCTTCACATTCTTGGACCCAGGCAGATATGACACCACAAAGTTAAATCGGGAGAAAAACAACGACCAGCGCGCCTGTCTAGGATTCAGACGCCTGGCCGACTCAAGATAAATTAGATTCTTGTGGTCAGTGAGGACCACCACCTGGTGTCTAGCACCCTCAAGCCAATGACGCCACTCCTCAAACGCCCACTTCATGGCCAGAAGTTCCCGATTTCCCACATCATAATTTCGCTCAGCGGGCGAAAACTTTCGGGAGAAAAACGCACATGGTCTCATTACTGAGCAGTCAGGATCTTTCTGCGACAAAACTGCACCTGCTCCGATCTCCGAAGCATCCACCTCAACCTGGAACGGAAGTAACACATCAGGTTGGCGCAACACAGGAGCGGAAGAAAAGCGGCGCTTAAGCTCTTGAAAGGCCTCCACAGCCGCAGAGGACCAATTAGCAACATCAGCACCCTTTTTGGTCAAATCAGTCAAAGGTTTAGCAATGGCAGAAAAACCCGCTATAAATCGGCGATAGAAATTAGCAAAACCCAAGAACTTTTGCAGACTCTTCAAAGAAGTAGGTTGCATCCAATCACAAATAGCCTGGACCTTGACAGGGTCCATCTCCATAGATGAAGGGGAAAAAATATATCCCAAAAAGGAAATTCTCTGAACTCCAAAACTACACTTTGAGCCCTTTACAAAAAGAGAATTAGCTCGCAAGACCTGAAAAACTCTCCTGACCTGTTGAACGTGAGATTCCCAGTCCTCCGAAAAAACAAGAATATCATCCAAATACACAATCATAAACTTATCCAGATATTCACGGAAAATATCGTGCATAAAGGACTGAAAAAAGGAAGGGGCATTTGCGAGACCGAAAGGCATTACCAAATACTCAAAATGGCCTTCAGGCGTATTAAATGCGGTCTTCCACTCATCCCCCTGCTTAATCCGCACCAAATTATACGCACCACGTAGATCGATCTTAGTGAACCACTTAGCCCCTTTTATGCGAGCAAACAGATCAGTCAGTAAAGGTAACGGGTACTGGTATTTAACTGTAATCTTATTCAAAAGTCGATAGTCGATACAAGGTCTCAATGAACCATCCTTTTTACCTACAAAGAAAAATCCTGCCCCTAGTGGAGACAACGAGGGGCGAATATGACCCTTTTCCAAGGATTCTCTGATATACTCCCGCATAGCAGTATGTTCAGGTACAGACAAATTAAACAAGCGACCCTTAGGAAACTTACTACCGGGGATCAATTCAATAGCGCAGTCACACTCTCTGTGAGGAGGGAGAGAATCAACTTTAGGCTCTTGAAAGACATCATAAAAATCTGACAGAAATGCTGGGATCTCAGAGGGAGTAGATGAAGAAATAGGAACCAAAGGTGCATCCCCATGAATGCCCCGACATCCCCAGCTCAACACAGACATAGATTTCCAGTCCAAGACGGGATTATGAATCTGTAACCATGGCAATCCAAGCACTAAGACATCATGTAGGTTATATAATACAAGGAAACGAATAATCTCCTGATGGTCTGGGGTAAGACGCATAGTCACTTGTGTCCAATATTGTGGTTTATTGCTAGCCAAAGGTGTAGAATCAATACCCTTCAGGGGAATAGAAACTTCCAACGGCTCCAAATCAAACCCACAACGCTTGGCAAAGGACCAATCCATGAGACTCAGAGCGGCGCCAGAATCCACATAAGCATTCACAGTCACAGATGATAAGGTACAAATCAATGTCACGGACAAAAGAAATTTTGACTGCAAGGTACCTGTAGAAAAAGATTTATCAACCTTTTTATCAACCTTATTTATACGTTTAGAGCATGCTGATATAACATGAGCTGGATCTCCACAGTAGAAGCACAATCCATTTTTGCGCCTGTAATTTTGACGTTCGCCTCTAGACAAAACACGATCGCATTGCATATGCTCTAATGCCTTTTCAGAGGTCACCGCCATATGGTGCACAGGTTTTTGCTCAGAAGATACCGCCATATGGTGCACAGATTTTTCCTCAGAAGACCCCGCCATATGGTGCACAGATTTGCGCTCCCGCAAACGCCGATCAATCTGGATAGCCAATTTCATGGCATCATTCAGACCTGTAGGCACAGGGAACCCCACCATGACATCCTTCACGGCATCAGAGAGACCTTCTCTGAAATTAGCTGCTAAAGCGCACTCATTCCATTTAGTAAGCACCGACCATTTACGGAATTTCTGGCAGTATATCTCAGCTTCATCTTGCCCTTGGGAAAGAGCTATCAAGGCTTTCTCAGCCAAAATCTCCAAATTAGGTTCTTCATAAAGCAACCCCAAAGCCTGAAAAAACGCATCTACATTTAACAACGCAGGATCTCCTGGCGATAATGCAAATGCCCAACTTTGTGGGTCGCCGCGCAGTAGAGAGATAACAATTTTAACTTGTTGAGTCTGATCACCAGCAGAGTGAGATCTCAGAGACAAAAACAATTTGCAATTTTCTCTGAAACTCAAAAACCGGGATCTGTCTCCGGTAAAGTATTCAGGCAGAGGAATCTTAGGTTCAGACATTGGAGCACGTATAACAAAATCTTGTAGGTTCTGTACTTTTGTCGCAAGGTTATTCAAACCTGCAACTAAACTCTGTGGATCCATGTTTCAAATGGGTGTAACCCAAGCATTCAGAGGTTAAGAGGAGAGGAGAAAAAAAAAAAGGCTGAAGACTGCAGTTTAAGCAAGGAATACAAATGATCAAACTAAGGTGCACTTTCAAACACAGAAAAAAAAAAAAAAAACCTTTTCTTCTCCTTCCTACTTTAGTGCATATTTTAACACATAGATTTTTTATTGGCCGGCCAAACTGTTATGGTTACCCCAATGACCATGGGAAAAAAATACAAAACGGACTAGCTCTCGGGTGATGGAAACTAAGGTCGACCGTGACCTGAACCTGACCCAACACTTACAGTAGCCGGGGGATGTACCTACGATGCCCTAGACACCACGCGCCAGCCGGAGATCTAACTACCCCTATAAGAGGAATATACAGGCCTGCCTTACCTCCAGTGAGGAACCCCAAAAGATGATAGTAGGCCTCCACAGATATTGACGGTGAGTTCAGAGGAAATGACATACGTAGGATGAACAGCAGATTTAGCACAGTGAGGTCCGCTTACTAGATAGCAGAAGGACAGGAAAGAGTTACTTCACGGTCGACCTAAAAATCACTATTCAAAAACACCATCCAGAAATTACTTTAAACTCCAGTGACAACTCATGCCACTGGAGTAGTAATTTTCTGTCCACAAGAGCTTCCAGCACTGAAGAGTCACATTGCAGATAGCTGGACAAAAATAGCAAAACAAGAAACAAAATTCAACTTAGCTGAACTGGAACTTGAGGCAGGTAAATGCAACAGAATGCTACTAGCACATTGTTGGCCGGCATATGACTAACAGCCAAGCAGCCTTAAATAGGAAACTCCCCTAGAGGGTGGCGACAGGTAATCAGAGATGGAAGAAGGCACATAAGAGACACTACCATAACAAACCACCGGGGGAGCCCACAAACCGAATTCACAACAGACAGCGATCTGGCCAACAAGTCTCTCACTGCCCCAGCGGAAGATTCCAAAGCTCCTCTGAACAAACCTTCCCCGTGGGTTCCACTTGAGGTGCCAACTCCCGAACACGATCCCACTGCGAAGAAGAAAGAGCTTCAAGAATTTTGTTATATTTCAAAACCCCAAGTTCCGCTGTGACCCACAAATTAAAATTCAAACCAGCCCAAACCAATTGTTGTAAAACTCGCAGAAGAGAGTGTTTTGATGATGACAACGAATTAATAGCCTCCATGGCCCCAACTGAGCCGCAACAAAAACATATTTTCTTGTCTCGAACATTGCCTCCCCATAGTGTCAAAGCTACCACGATAGGAAAAACTTCGCGTAGTGTAATATCAGCCACTAAACCGTTCTCTTTCCACGTTTTTGGCCACTCGGCCACTAACCATTCGTTCCGAAAAAACAAAGAAAAACCCGATTCGTCCGCTGAACCGACCAAAATGCCGAGAAACTCCGCCGACACCACCGGCGCAATCCAGAGTGACTTTCCATTGTATGAATCCAGAAAAAATTCCCAAACTTTCAAATCATCCTTCAGATCCCTTCTAAGCCGTATGAAATGATTTGGCGCCCTAATCCCAACCGTGGCCAATGAAAGTCTACGACAAAAGGCTCTTCCAATTGGCATGATCCGACATGCGAAGTTCAGTTTACCAAGCAACGACTGGACCTCACGAAGTGTTACCTTCTTCAAGCTACCCACACGCTTCACCTCCAATCTCATGTTCACCAGTTTGTCCTCAGGCAATCTACACTCCATTGCCACCGTGTCGATTTCAATACCCAGAAAACTCAAAGATGTAACAGGCCCAACCGTTTTTTCCGCTGCCAACGGAACGCCAAATTTTTTAACCACCCCTTCCATCGAGTGAAGTAAAACCGAACAATCCGAAGAAAAGGCCGACCCAACAAACAAGAAATCATCCAGATAATGAACACAAGAACCGAGTCCTGTCACGTCCTTAACTACCCATTCTAAAAACGTACTAAATGCTTCGAAATAGGCGCATGACAATGAACACCCCATCGGTAAACAACGATCCACAAAAAATCCCCCGTCCCAAAAACAACCAAGCAAATGCATACTGTCCGGATGAACTGGTAGCAGTCTAAACGCTGCCTCAATGTCCGTCTTTGCCAACATGGCCCCTTGTCCATATTTTCTAACCCATGACATTGCCGAATCAAAAGAAGTATATAACACAGAACACAATTGGGGGTCAATTCCATCGTTTACCGAAGAGCCCTTCGGAAATGAGAGGTGATGAATCAACCTGAACTTGTTAGGCTCCTTTTTTGGTACAACCCCCGATGGCGACACTCTCAGGTTAACCATGGGGGCTGTGTCAAACGGCCCAGCCATTCTACCTAAAGCCACTTCTTTTTGCAATTTTTCAGTGACCACTTCTGGGAATTCCCTGGCTGATTTCAAATTCCTGGTTGATAACCTCACCTCCATGTCAACAAAAGGGATCTTGAATCCCTCCCGAAAACCATCACGCAACAATTTTGCAGCCTCTTTGTCAGGGTATTTATTTAGGAAGTGCTCCATCTCTTCCAGCCGAACCGGTGTCACCCCTTTTTTCAAAACCCTCAGATCCCTTCTGTTTTCCTCCCTTGAAGCACTTCGACACCCCATGATTACCTCCGCAGGCGGAACACTCGTGTTTGAATTTGCACTTGGCGCCGAACCTGCATGCGCCGTCATTGTATGAGAAGCACAGTCCTTTCTGTACTGCCACCGAGTGCCCTGACTGCCCTGAACCCCCGGTGCCCCCAAGAAACGATTGTGAACCCGAACCCCCTTTTCCAGGGGCCGTCACTCTCATCCATAGAGCTATGTCTTTATGTTCCCATCTAATGTTTGGACGAACTGCTTTCCTCTGGTGGAATTGTTCATCATATCTCAACCATCCTTGTCCCCCGTATACTCTATATGCCTCCCCTATGGTATCCATATAGCAGAATAGGGGCGAACAATTTTCTGGCGCTTTTTCCCCAATCACACTAGCCAATATAGCGAAAGCCTGTAACCAATTATTGAATGTGCGGGGTATCAAACGAAAACGTCTCCTCTCCTCGTCTTCCTTTTTATACTCATCCCGTCTGACCCTGTCTAAATTAAAACGTTCGAGTGGGAGAAGTGAGAATATCTCCACGTATTCCCCCTTCCAAATCCTATCCCTTACTTCCTGCTTTAAATGTGTTCCCAGAGGCCCCTCAAAACAGACATACACTTCACATTTTGCAGCATCCCCTAAACGCACTGCTTCATCTTTATCTTTGCCCCCGTTATCAACCGCCGTGGATACCTGACCCGTTATTGCGTTGCCCGAAGCCGCCTCGTCCCCAGCCGCTGCAGTAACCCCCGTTACCTCGCTCTGTACCACAGGACGTGACTCCAGACTTCTTTCTCCATCCCCTATACCCCTTCTATTACCTAACCAAGCCGCCGAGGGAGATAACGTACCCTGCGCACTCCCCGCCTCCCATAACCGCACTAAATCTTTAAGACTTTGTAATAAAACACCAGAGCCGCCACTAGCCCCCCCAACAGATAATTCCTCCCCCCTTGCATTCACATTTGAGGCTAGTGCAGGTAAGTAAAAAGAAGTGCAGTCTCGCTCACCTGGCTGCCTGGGTGCTGTGTTCCCAGCAGCCGCCAATCCGGCGTCCTGACGCGATCTCTCTGGGCGCGTGCTTCCTCCATCCTCGTGCTGTCCCATGGAAGTTGATGCAGTGTGCAGCCAGCCTGACTCGACCGCTGCGTCCCCAGTGTCCATACGTCCCACATGTCCTGGTTCAAATCCATCTGATGATCCTCTTCTTCTAAATGAATGGCCTAATCCATGCTCCCCCCTCCTCTCCCCCTCCCCAGTGGCCAGAGATTCCCTCCCTCCTACTACACAGCTATCTCCTCCATGCCTGCGGTCAGCTTCGCCCCCCCTCCCCCTCCCCCTCCCAGCTGCAGCACAGGGACGTCCAGCTCTGCTCTCTGTAGCAGCAGCAGCAGCCGATGAGCAGGAGGAGACTCCCCACTGCCACTCACCAGCCGCCCTGCGTGCTGATGCTCGCCCCGCCGACTCCTCACTGCTGCTGGATGAATGCCGAGCCTGGGGCCGAACCGAAGGGGCCCCAGCCGTTCCTGACCCCGGATCCCTGGCTCCTTCTGCTGCTGGTGAGTGCTCGCGTTGCCGGCTTCCCCCCTGCGCTGAAGGCACCTGACTAGCAGGCCCTCGTGTGCTCTTCAGTACCTCTCTGCCCCGCCGAGCCGAGCCCGTTCCTGGTTGGGCAGCGGCCGCTCCTGCTCCTGGATCCACGCTTCCTCCAGACGCCATCGCTGCAGGGGAGGCCGACACCTCCCCCTGTTGCAGGCCCCGCCGGTGTTGCGGATTCCTCCCAGCCGCAGGTTTACGCGCCGGCTGCCGACGCTTCGTGACCGCGGCCGGAGGGTCCCTAGAGGGGCTCCTTATACGGCGCCGGGCCCTGGGGGTAGCCTCAGGGCTGAGGCGCTCCGGAGGCCTAGACCTCCGAGTCCGACGCCCTGCACTTAAACCTTGGGGTTGGTCGGCTCCCTCATCAGGCAGCAGGCCCTGAATGGATGCCTGCAGCCATCCCGCACCTCTGGTTCCCGCAGCCGCTCTCAATTGCTGCAAAATCGCCTCAATCTCCATAACTAAAATCAGCTCTGAGCTTGTTTCTAGTACGGTGGGGGACCTAAAATGGTTGCCCCACTGAGATGGCCGTTGCCCCTTATACTGCCCGCCCTTACTCCGCCTCTTCTCCCCATTCCCCCTCCCCCTAGCCATACATCATTCCCCTGATTCAAATTTATTAACCCTTCCCCACCCAAAATTCCCTCAACCCAATGCTTTCTCATGTATTATCACTTAACCCTGTCATGGCGTCCTCCCTTTGAAGGCCTGCAGCCCAGTACGGCCTTACTTAACCCCTCAGCAGTGCCACAGGCTGATCACCTCCATGCCACGCTGCATTGATACAGTAATTGATGCAAAAGGAGCTCTGACCAAGTATTGAATGCATTTACTGAACATACATTTCAGTACACCAACATTTCGGATTTTAAAATCATTTTTCAAGCTGGTGTTATAAAGTATTCTAATTTACTGAGATAATGGCTTTTGGCTTTTCATTAGCTGTAAGCCATTCTTTTTTCAAGCCACCATTCCAGACATGTGTAATGTATGTCACACGGTGCTTGCATGGACTTCACACACCGGATTCACATCTCAGATCCTTACAAAACAACGACGCCAGAACCCAGCAAATGAGAAATGCATCTAAAATGGAGGTGACTAGAAATGGAGAATTACAGCTCACAAATGCAGGAGATAATGTAGAGGGGCAGTTAGAGAGGGGGTGTAGTGTACAGCAGCTACTCACAATGCAGGATTACTTAAAGGGAAGGACACACTCCCGACTGGGTCACTACACTATATATTACAATACTGCTATAGTATAATGTATGGTTAAATTAACTTCTTCCCATGAAGCCCAGCCATAGACACGGCTTCATGGGAGGACGAACATGGCAGTAGTAGGGGCCTTCAGCAGGTCACATCTGTCATAGTCAGCCATTGTAAGCTCCCTATCGCATCGTGGAGGGTCGATAGGAATTAATACATGATTCAATAGCACTATTCAAATGCTGCTGACAATGATTGACAGCTGCCTTTATATGGATAAACAGCAGTGATCAGAGCAAGCTCCAGTTGTTGCTGTTAGGCAGATGCTGGTTGTATAACACATCCAGCATCTGCCCGATATGAAGGGGGCTCAGCTCCTGAGCTCATGACCTACAAGCCTGCCTTGACTGTGAAGTGCAGGGTTCCCAGTTGGGTTAAATCAGGTTTAAAAAATGGTGGATAATGCTTTTATTATTTTCTTTATCACTATATTTAAAAAAAAAAAAGAAACAGCAAGCTTGAACATTTTACACTGGCTATTAAGCTGAATGCAGGAAGAAGCTGCTGGAGCTCGGAGAACCAGGGATGTCCAGTGACCGCGCCAGGAGCAGGTGAGTATAACGGGGGCAGTGCGCTATATTCACCTGTCGACGTTCCAGCTTCTGCATCCTCTGCAGTGACGCTCAGGTCCGAGGGCGCGATGACGTGATTAGTACTCCCTCTACCTGAGCGTCAGTGCGGAGGACGCAGAAGACACAGCAGTGCCGACGGTGGAACAGGAAAGGTGAGTATAGCAAGTGCTGGGGGCCTGAGCGAAGAGAGGTGAATATGTGATTTTTTTTAAATCGCACCAACAGCATATGGGGCAAATATCTCTATGGAGCATCTTATGGGGCCATGTGCAGCATTATATGGGGCAAATATCTCTATGGAGCATCTTATGGGGCCATGTGCAGCAATATATGGGGCAACTATCTCTATGGAGCATCCTATGGGGCCATGTGCAGCGTTATATGGGGCAAATATCTCTATGGAGCATCCTATGGGGCCATGTGCAGCGTTATATGGGGCAAATATCTCTATGGAGCATCTTATGGGGCCATGTGCAGCATTATATGGGGCAAATATCTGTATGGGGCATCTTATGGGGCCATGTGCAGCATTATATGGGGCAAATATCTCTATGGAGCATCTTATGGGGCCATGTGCAGCAATATATGGGGCAAATATCTCTATGGAGCATCCTATGGGGCCATGTGCAGCGTTATATGGGGCAAATATCTCTATGGAGCATCTTATGGGGCCATGTGCAGCATTATATGGGGCAAATATCTGTATGGGGCATCTTATGGGGCCATGTGCAGCATTATATGGGGCAAATATCTCTATGGAGCATCTTATGGGGCCATGTGCAGCAATATATGGGGCAACTATCTCTATGGAGCATCCTATGGGGCCATGTACAGCATTATATGGGGCAAATATCTCTATGGAGCATCTTATGGGGCCATGTGCAGCATTATATGGGGCAAATATCTCTATGGAGCATCTTATGGGGCCATGTGCAGCAATATATGGGGCAAATATCTCTATGGAGCATCTTATGGGGCCATGTGCAGCATTATATGGGGCAAATATCTCTATGGAGCATCTTATGGGGCCATGTGCAGCATTATATGGGGCAAATATCTCTATGGAGCATCCTATGGGGCCATGTGCAGCGTTATATGGGGCAAATATCTCTATGGAGCATCTTATGGGGCCATGTGCAGCGTTATATGGGGCAAATATCTCTATGGAGCATCTTATGGGGCCATGTGCAGCATTTGTGCAGCATTATAAGGGGCAAATGTCTGTATGGAGCATCTTATGGGGCCATAATCAGCATTTGTGCAGCATTATAAGGGGCAAATGTCTGTATGGAGCATCTTATGGGGCCATATTCAGCATTTGTGCAGCATTATATGGGGCATATTTTAATATGGAGCATCTTATGGGGCCCATCATAAACTGTATGGAGCATTATATGGGGCGTATTTTGTATGGAGCATCTTATGGGGCCCATCATGAACTGTATGGAGCATTATATGGGGCTCCTTATTCAATATGGATATCCAAAAACACTTAACCTACTTATGTCTCAATTAATTTTACTTTTATTGGTATCTATTTTTATTTTTGACATTTACCGGTAGCTGCTGCATTTTCCACCCTAGGCTTATACTCGAGTCAATAAGTTTTCCCAGTTTTTTGTGGCAAAATTAGGGGTCTCGGCTTATACTCGGGTCAGCTTATACTCGAGTATATACGGTAATTTTCTGATAACACATTCTCTTTTAAGGGATTATTTGGCATTAGAAGAAATAAATTTGGTCTCCCCATTAAGTAAAATCATCTCTATCATGCCACATTTCAGTAAATATTGCAATATCAACCAAAGACGTATAATGGACTATAGTAGTACTGTTTCTGGAAAAAAATGGCGACCATTTAACCCATTAAAGTTCTGACCTATCTTTTTGAGACAACTCTTCACTTGTACTACATTTCACCAGCAGTAGCCGCTGTGAAGTGAATGTATCACCAAACACTGATCAGAGGTGGATAGAGAAGCAGGATCATTGAGGATCTGTTGATTTCCTGGCCCTCCTCCATTGGAAAAAGGATTGCTCTAATGATACAACCCCTTTAAGCTTTCTATGCATAGTACCAGGCAACATATAAATCAGGCAGTTCAAATACTGTGGACGTACTGTTAGACGTACATCAGCCTCCACCTTGAATTTTTTTTTACTTCCCCTTCTCTCAAGCATAATGCATCAGTAAGGCTACGTTCACATTTGCGTTGCGTCGGGCGCAGGTTTGGCGACGCATAGCGGCGCATGCGTCATGCGCCCCTATATTTAACATGGGGGCGCATGGACATGCATTGTCTTGCGTTTTGTGAGGCATGCGTCATTTTTGGCGCAAGCGTCAGAGCGCACAGGACGCTGCATGATGCATTTTTTTTGCGCCGAAAATCATGCCAAAATTGGACGCATGCATCACAAAAAGCTGCGTTTTGCATGCGTTTTGCATGCGTTGTGCGTTGCGCCGCCGACGCTGCGCCGCACAACGCAAATGTGAACGTAGCCTAAGTTGGGAATTCAATAGCTAGAAACCCCATTTGCAGGCCTCTCTCAGCTCTATGTTTTTTGGTTACTGTTACTGTAAACCTCATAGGAAGCTTAGTACAGAGTTGCCAACCGTCCAGAAATTCCTGGATAGTCCATAAAAATAGGGCAGCCCTGTCTGTAAAAAAAAGTAGGTGTTAGTGATTTTGATTTTTTTTTAGGCCGAAGAAACTAATACAGATTATTTTGACTGTAATTATCATTTTACAGTTTATAGAGAAAGCAGCTGATGTCTTCATATCAAGATTACAGGCTGTAGATATGTAAAAATGAAAAGTCAAGTTGGCAACCCTGGCTTATTAGTTTCAGTACTTAAAGAAGCACTCCTCCCATCAAAGTTTTTTTCTTCTTAATATTTGCAATCATCTTATTATTTAGCCCTGTGCACTTACAATTGATCATTTTGCCTTTCTACCCAGTTAATTCTTCACTTTTCCTACCCTCTTTCTGAGTACATTAAAATCTGCCTTTCTGAAGTCTAACCTTAAAGTCAGAGTCCTCGCAGGTCTTCCTCCTCTGGTAATCCAAAATTCGAGAATAGCATGAGTGCTGACTCGTAAATTCCCAGCCACTTTTACTTCCTCAACCATTTCCTCCCTGTTGTTAAGAATTAGGTTCAAGATTGAAGATCTTCTTGTTCTCTCTTCTACCTTTTGAAAGATAAAGTTGTCAGCAAGAGAAGATAAGATTTTTCTGGACCCAGTACTTTTGCCTGAGAGAGATTCCCAATAAATATCTGTATAGTTGATATCTCCCATGATCACTATGTCATACTTTTTTTGAGAACAGAGACATCTGATGTAAAAAGAGTTCATCTATATCTTCAGTTTGTCCAGGTAACCTATAGTAAATACCTACAATAATGTCCTTTCTGTTCTTCTCTCCTTGAATTCTTACCCAAACATTAGGTACAGAGCTACCAGTCTCTGAAGCTTGGATCTCTGTGGAGATATACATTTTCCTAACATACAATTCAATACTTCCTCCATTATTGTTAATCCTGTTTCTAATAAATAAGTTGTATCCTTCAAGATTTGTATTCCAAGCATGTGAATTATCCCAAGTTTCTGTGATGCCTATGACATATCTTTCTTTCTTCCTGTGTTAGCAGCTCCAATTTCCTTGTTTGTTTCCCCTGCTCTGTGCATTGGTATTGACACATTTTAGTTTGTAGTCAGTTTCTCTTGCTCCTCTATTTTCATTAAGTTTTTTGTTCTTCCTTTCCACTTCTAATAGCAGGGTTCTCGAAAGAATTCATTAGCTGCATATTTATTCCTGGCCATGTAGTTCCCATCCAATATTGCTCTAATTTAAAGCTCTCCTGATGAGTGTAGCAAGGCATCTACCAAATATGTGTTTTCCTGTTTTCGTAAGAGCCGACCCATCTCTAGCAAGGAGTCCATCATACAGATAATTCACTCCATGGTCAAGAAACCCAAAATGTTGCTCACAGCACCATTAGCATAGCCAGTTGTTCACCTGTAGAATCCTGTTCAATCTCCTTGGCCCATGTCCATCCGCTGGGAGGATGGATGAGAAGACAACCTGCGCTCTCAGCTCCTTCACTTTCCGGCCTTGGTCTTCAAAGTCTCCGCATATAGTTTCCAGGTCCTTTCTTGCTGTGTCATTTGTTCCTACGTGTATTACTAGCCATGCGTAGTCGTCTTTAGCACTGAAGAGTCTTGATACCCTATCAGACACATCTTTGATTTGGGCACCTGGAAGACAGCACACTTCTTGTGAGGTAATGTCAGGTCGGCAGACAGCGGCTTCTGTTCCTCTCAGTAGGGAATCTCCCATGACCACCACTCTCCTTTTCTTCTTCACCACAGTGCTTCTTTTTCTCCCTGCAAGAGGGTTCTGATTTCTTACTGGGGTGTTATTTGTGGGAAAAGCACTTTTTTATGTACCGTATCTTTCGGACTATAAGACGCACTTTTTTTCCTCCAAATTTGGGAGGAAAGTGTGGGTGCGTCTTATAGTACGGATATAGCATGTGGGGAGGGGGGCAGCAGCGAGTGGGATTGCACTGTTATCCCACTTCAGGATGTCCCCGCTGCCCGGAATCAGCTGCTGGGGAAAGCACATGGCCCCGCTGATTAAGTGCAGTGAATATTCATTAGCGGCTCCCCACCTACAGATCAGCTGAGCGGTGAGCCGGGAGCAGCAAATGAATGCTGCACTTAAGCAGGGACACACAGTTTCCCCAGCACTGATTCCGGGGAGAATCTGTGTCCAGGGGAGGAGGAGGCAGCAGCAGGGGCCAGGAGATCGCTGCATACCTGCCTGTGCTGGACGCTGAGCTGTCTGGTGCACAGGGAGGACCTGTGTGATGTCAGAAGTGGGCGGGCTGGAGCATCACATGGCAGCTCAGAGCCCTCCCTCTTCTGACATCATCACAGGTCCTTCAGACTCCCACCTAGAATCTGCAGCTTCCTCTTATGTCCTGCGCTGTGGAAAGGCAACAACAACAGGGAGGGCTCTGTGTGTGTGCAGCCATGGGATGCTCCAGCTTTTACCTCACCACAGTGTGGCTGGCTGCCACAATTAAGAGGTCAGTCTTTACAAAACACAATAAAGCACTCTGCCACTCCTTTGGTGAACTATAACTCCCAGCATGTCATAGGATCTGCAGGACATGCTGGGAGTTATAGTTCTCCCATGGGATTTTAAAGCAGCACTCCAGTGTTATTTTGCAGTGCTGGAGTGGTGCTTTCACTATAAGCCCTGTGCACCCATTCTTAGGGCTCATTTCCACATGCGAGGCACACGTCCGTATCTCGCATGTGGAAACCAAGCTGTGGAGCCGGCACTCCAGAGCGGAGCGTGCGGCCGCATAGGAACACATGGAGCTGCACAGCTCCGCTCCAAAGTGCCGGCGCCAGAGCTTGGTTTCCACATGCGAGATACGGACGTGTGCCTCGCATGTGGAAATGAGCCCTTATACTCACCCTCCAGCGTCTTCATATCGTACTTCACAGACACCACACTGGTCCCGCAGCTTCCAACATAATAACATACTATTATATATAATAACACCACATATAATAGTATGTTATTTATGTTATTAAATATTTTACCACATTTTTTTTGCTTCAAATATTTTTTTCCCTATTTTCCACCTCTAAAACCTGGGTGCGCCTTATAGTCCGGTGCGTCTTATAGTCCAAAAAATACGATACATCTTCATAGTTGTCCTGCTTGAGCTGTTCTTCAGTGGTATGGGTGCTGACTGCCTCCTTATCCTCCTGCTTCTTTGGGTCACATGGTTCCAATTCTCTTCTGCTGCAGGTACATTGAAAGATGCTTCTCTTTGGACAATGTAAATAGATTTTTCTACTCTGTCATTATTTTCCTCAGGAACACTGAAAAGTTCTTCTCTTGGAATATTCCGAAGAGATTCTTATGCTCTGTCAAGGAACTCTTCCTCTTTAATGAGATTCAGTGTAGCTATTCTCTCCAGAAGATTTTGCACCCTTTCCTCTAACAGAGTCACAAGCTTGCATAACTGGCACGTAAAGTTTGTCTTTTCCTCAGGCAAGTCTGTAAACATATAACACATATTGAAGCACACCATAAGGGTAATTTTCGTCTCCATATTTAACAAAACTAATTTCTGTGGAATCATTGAAGTTTGATGATTTCCCCCAAGTAGCTTGATCCAGCTAAACCCAAAGATCCTCAGACTTGTGGCAACTCTTCATTCTTCCCAGAATGCAACAGGAATATGCAAATGATCTCCATGAGCTTCATTTCCCGGACTATTTCCTCCAAGCAGCTTGATCCAGCTACACCCAAAGATCCTCGACTTGCGTCGACTCTGCACTTTATGTAGAAACACAATCTTGTCCCTACATGAGTCATTCACCTCTTCAACTCCTGACCCAGCGGCTTCCTCCTCCCCTTGCCAGGGACTTTTGCAGTAACTAATGAGTCATGCAGGGAAAATTGAACTCCTGCTTCTACACAGAGCTTAGAAAGATTAAGATAGATTCAGGTCTTGGTTCACCTCACAGGAAAGACCCCCAGAACCAGGTTACTTCATAGTGTTTCTCACCAATATCTCAATTTTGACCACATAGCTAGAGACAAGGGCTCTACTTCACTAACACAGACCATGCTTCACAAAGATGCCATTCATTGATATTTTTGCTCCAAAGGTACTTTTTGGAAAGCTAACCATGGGACAACCAGTCCTCACCTTAGGACCACCCAACAATAATGCAGCCTCCCACCCTTTCTTGGATTATAACACTCTACTTCACATCCAAGAGCAGACTCTACAGTGCTAACAACTGGTCTGGTCTGTTTGGCAAAGCAGCTGTACTATTTTATTATTCAATGCTTCCTCACTCTTTGGCAGACCCTCCTCCTATGAATTGGCTCATGTAAAGACCACCTACAGACTCTCAAATAGCATGTGATTTGTCAGTGCACATCCTAATTGACACCAAACCTCTTCCTTTTATTGTCCCTTTATTGCCCCTCATGACAATGTGGAGGTGCAGTATATCAGCCTCATATCAGTCTCTGACCAGTACTAGGTTCTTCCTTGGCCTAATCTGTCCGGCATAAACCCATTGTCACCAGGAAGAATATCACTGCTTTGTCAAGTCAGAGGCCCAGACACATGATGGCACCAAACAGGACTGTGTCCATTGTCCAGCTAACCATTCAAAACATAATACATGAAGCCCAATATGTACAGTCCAAAGGCACCAAATTTGACTGCCATAGTTCAAGGTTCTTGTAAATAACTTGTAATGAGCTTTTTAAGATTTCACATTGATCTCATTCAGGTTCAGATCTAACAATTAAGATGATTTGTCAACCATCAGGTTTGAGACACAGTTATAAAGTCACGCAACTTTAAAGTTAAGATTACGATTACATAGTATTCTGGTGAACTCATGAAAGAAAGCTAAGGTTTACCATGACATGACCTAAGGAAATTCAAGATGTCAGCCCGGTTTCAATGACCTGAGATCAATACAATAGTCACAATTCAATTGATGGATTGTTTTAAAACATGTCTTACATTGGATACCTGACCAATGGCCTATTGTCTGGAGGCAGCAAGCGTGTCTTTTTGATTAGTCTTTATTTCAACAAACTAATTCATTATTATTGTGAATTTGCTTTACAAAGAGTTTTTTGTGATTAATTGGTCATGTTAATCTATTTTTTTTCATTCTAAATTTATTTATTTCACTCTTTAGAAACCAACTTGAGAACAGTATGAAATATGCCTTCTTGGAATGTATTCAGTACTGGTTTTAACTCTATATGATATTTCACCTTCCACTTATGGATGTAGGAATTTAGGAACTTTATATGGACATCGATTCAGAGATGAAAGGATCTTATTACTCAAATCAAAGGTGGGATGGAAGGACAACAACCAGTTTTTGGCATGATACTTCAATACCGTATGGCTCTCCTGTAGAACTTGGCTTATATGTACCCCCTATTGCAGCAATTAGTTTGACACTAGCTTGCCTGTAATGCAGTATCCACCATTTGGAAGCTGGACATCTTAGCAACCACAGAAATCAGTACAATTGTGGGGTCAGACAGAGTCTAGGATGAGAGCCAGTAGAGAAGAACTGTAAGTTCTAAGCTTAGTATCCGATGGACAATGCAAGAGAGTAGTTTTGATGAGATTGAGGGAACAATCCAGGTGGAGAACAAGTCAACAGAAAAATCCTATTAAATAGTACTTTATTTCATCTTCTACAAGCTGGTGTGCTGCCGCCTCCATTTTTTTCTACTCAACAGTTGTGTGTTTGCCCCTTCATGATTCCTTATTCTTTTGTATGTTTGTCACACTTAAATTTTTCAGATCACCAAACAAATTTAAACATTAGACAAAGATAACATAACTCAACACAAAATGCAGTTTTTGAATGAAGGTCTTTATTAATAAGGGAAAAATAAATCCAAACCTATGGGGCCCTGTTGTGAAAAAGTGATTGCCCCCTCTTTTAAACATAAATGAATTGTGGCTAATCACATCTTTAGGAAGCTGAGTTCAAATTCCCTAGTCACACCCAGGCCAAACCTGTTTTCAATCAATAAATCGCTTAAATAGGACCTGCCTGACAAAGTGAGGTAGACCAAAAGTTCCTCCAAAGCTAGACATCATGACACAATGCAAATAAATTCTGTAACAACTGAGAAACAAAGTAATTGAGATCTGTCAGTTATAAAGCTATTTCTAAAGCTTTGGGTCTCCATCAAACCAGAGTGAGAGCCATTATCCACAAATGTAAAAAACATGGAACAGTCCGGTAGGAGTGTGCGGCAGACTAAAATTACCCCAAGAGCACAGCAACGACTCATCCAAGAGGACACAAAAGACCCCACAACAACATCCAAAGAACTGCAGGCCTCACCTGCCCCAGTTAAGTTCAGTGTTCATGACTCCACCATAAGAAAGAGACTGAGCGAAAATGGCCTGCATGGTAGAGTTTCAAGACGAAAACCGCTGCTGAGCAATAAGAACAGAAAGGCTCGTTTCATTTTGGCCAGAAAACATCTTGATAATGACCAAGACTTTTGGGAGGATACTCTGTGGACTGACGAGACACAAGTTGAACTTTTTGGAAGGTTTATGTCCCATTACATCTGGTGTAGAAGTAACACAACATTTCAGAAAAGTAACATCATACCAATAGTAAAATATCATGGTGGTAGTGTGATGGTCTTTGGCTGTTTTGCTACTTCAGGACCTGGAACACTTGCTGTGATAAATGGAACCATGAATTCTGCTGTCTACCAAAAACCCTGAAGGAGAATGTCCGGCCATCTGTTAGTGACCTCAAGCTGGAGCACACTTGGGTTATGCAGCAGGACAATGATCCAAAATACACCAGCAAGTCAACCTTTGAATGGCTTAAGAAAAATAAAACTAAGACTTTGAAGTAGCCTAGTCAAAGTCCTGACCATAATCTAATTGATTTGCTGTACTCGGAAACCCTCCAATGCAAAGATGAGTTGGCCAAAACTCCTCCAGAACGTTATAAAAGACTCATTGCCAGTTATCGCAAACGCTTGATTGCAGTTGTTGCTGCTTAGGGTGACTCAAACAGTTATTAGATTTAAACGAATAAAAGAAAATGGATCTGCGCTACAGTGATGTGGAAATGACCAAGGATGTAGATTAGTATATATAGGAATACCCAAGCGGTATTACGCCATATAGATGCACAGTGTGTCAGCGGGAGGTCCCCCACCACAGCCTATAAACCACCATAAACCAACCTAGATGGATGTAAAATTAAATCGAATCTGAAACAGGGTTATACTCCATCCAAAGAAATACAATGCGGACTCACCGTGATGTAATGAGGACTCGGCGTGCAGAAGAGAATGTGGTCCGGGCTGGGTGGCAGGATTGGGCCGGTGGGTGTGCAGGTAGGCAGGTGGGCGAGCAGGGAAAAGCAGCCGCCAGGTGGCGTGTGTTGTGTGGGCTGCGTAGAGCCAGGGACGGCTCCGGCCGGTAGCGTCCCTGGATACGAGCGGGAGAGAACAGGGGGCGGAGCTCGCTGGCACAGGGCTCAGCGTGTGACGTCACTGAGCTGGAGAAAGGTACGGGGAGACAGAGGGACCAAAAAACCGACGCGTTTCGAAGGGACAACGTCCTTCATCTTCTGCACGCCGAGTCCTCATTACATCACGGTGAGTCCGCATTGTATTTCTTTGGATGGAGTATAACCCTGTTTCAGATTCGATTTAATTTTACATCCATCTAGGTTGGTTTATGGTGGTTTATAGGCTGTGGTGGGGGACCTCCCGCTGACACACTGTGCATCTATACGGCGTAATACCGCTTGGGTATTCCTATATATACTAATCTACATCCTTGGTCATTTCCACATCACTGTAGCGCGGATCCATTTTCTTTTATTCGTTTGCATTTCCCTCTTGACAGTACCAGCTCCTCTGTCTTGGCTCCTGCAGCACAGTGATTCCAGTCAGGTAGCGCTGGTGTATTTTCTTATATCACAAGTTATTAGATTTAGACGGCAATCACTTTTCACACAGGGCCCTGTAGATTTGGATTTCTTTTTCCCTTAATAATAAAGTGGTTTATTTACCCATCATGTCAGGGCAACGTTTCATTCCAATTGTGGAACTTTTTCATCAACTTTGTCTATCTATCTATCTATCTATCTATCTATATATCTATCTATCTAATATCTATCTATCTATCTATCTATCTATCTATCTATCTATCTATCTATCTATCTATTATCTATCTTTTATCTGTCTATCTATCTATTATCTATCAATCAATCTATCTATCTATTATCGATCTATCTATTATCTATCTATCTTTTATCTATCTATATATTATCGGGCAGCACGGTGGCTCAGTGATTAGCATTGCAGCGCTGGGGTCCTGGGTTCAAATCCCACCAAAGACAACATCTGCAAGGAGTTTGTATGTTCTCCCTGTGTTTGCGTGGGTTTCCTCCGGTTTCCTCCCACATTCCAAAAACATACTGATAGGGAATTTAGATTGTGAGCCCCATCGGGGACCGCAATGATAATGTATGCAAGCTGTAAAGCGCTACGTAACATGTTAGTGCTATATAAAAATAAAGATTATTATATATTTATTATTATCTATCTATCTATCTATCTATTATCCATCTATCTTTTATCTATCTATTATCTATCTTTTATTTATGTATTATCTATCTATCTATGTATGTATGTATCTATCTTTTATTTATCTATTATCTATCTATCAATCTATATCTCTATCTGTCTGCTAACTATCTCTTGTCTATCTATCTATTATCTATCTATTATCTATTTATCTATCTATCTACACAGAAGAAAAAATGAAGGCGGCACTCCAAATCTTTACAGTGAAAAAGTGGTAGACTTTATTCAGACCCACATATCTGGGCAACTTCTGACATTTCTGATACCAAGCCCAGACATGTGGGTCTGAATAAAGTCTACCACTTTTTCACTGTAAAGATTTGGAGTTTTGCCTTCATTTTTTCTTCTGTTTAAATTTTGGCAAGTATTGGACTTTTGCCTGGGAGGCCGGGCACCCATCAATGATTATTGTGCTGTTCCAATTTTTTGTATATCTATCTATCTATCTATCTATCTATCTATCTATCTATCTATCTATCTATCTATCTATCTATCTATCTATCTATCTATCTACTGAGGATCGTGGCTCTGAATTTACACTTATATCAAAGTGTTTTTTAAACGTTTCTAACCTAATTATACTTTATGCTGTTTTCTAGCATTTAAAACCCCAGGTGATGTGAAGTTTGGGATCACCGTCTCCTCGCAGCCAGAAGTAAGTAATATTTCTTCACCTTCAGGTCTAAAAGATTCCTTGTGAATTGCTAATTCTTCGGCTTTCCAAACCCTTTGAGAAATGTTTTACAAGTTGCTTTTGGGATTTTGGAAAAAAAAATGCAGATTGTGAATAACATGCAGTCACTTTAATTTTCCTTCAGGTTTATCACAAAATCCCCACAAGGTGACTTTTCATTGCTGTGATAATGCAGCTGCATAGTCAAATTTACACCAGCTCCGTGTTGTTTAGCCGAGGCTGGCGGAATAATCTCTTATGTGTCTTTCTCAGAGACCTCCAATCTGACCTTTATTCTCTCGCTTCCCATATTTACAAGGTGTGATGTGTGATCTATTGGTTAGATTCTCAGGCGAGAAAAAGACCCTGATTCTCACAACGACAGGCTCATGCAAGAAATGAAATATTGGAAGTCAACAGTATTTTGTGTATCATTATAAGAAGAAAATCCTGTGTCTAAAAGCAGTAAATTGCTGCAGCCCATAAGTAATGACATTAAGCCATCACCACTCTGCCGGCATAACCTTTTCCCCTTCCCCATGTGTCTGTACACCCTGCAGGGTTTCTAAGTAAAAACATATATCAGATATACCTGTATAGAAGATTTGCTTGCTAAACCTTAAAGAAGTATTCCCATCTTGTTCTTTTATGGCATATTCACAGGATATGGTCCTTTGGTCAACCATTGGTGGTACTCACATCTGCATCTAACGTGCGGCTGTGGGGAGGTGATCGGAATATCCATATAAGAATTACAACCACCTCTCCACTGACAGCAATGTACGACGGGGCCTTGGTCTTGAGTCAGACGCTGGTCCCATTGGTACGACGCACATCTACTATGAATTGATGGTACAAGATGAAGATCTTACAGATCCTGGTCCATACTGTGCCATACAGAGCTTCATTTTCTCATACATTGCCAGTTTTACTTAATAGGATGAAAGAAAGTGACACCATAAACTGTGACCCGGAGAAAACAGACCTATGGTATGCCACCTTTTAGGGCCCTAAGGTGTAAGTTTGCCAAATGCGTAATGATGACGGATGAAGAGGGTGCGACCATGACTGGGCCCGTTACGAAGGTGGCCCTGCCGACGGCAGTGACCATTTCAACTGGATGTGCTTTGGAGGATGAAATGTATTATGGCACGGAGACCAGTACACCCAACCGGCAAATCAAAGGCTGGCAGCCAACTTTGTCATAGCAATCACAGGCACATTGCAGTGAGGTTATGCCTCGTTCATAGCAGGCATGTCAACGTGAGTTGCCGGCCTCCGGACTGGAAATAGAGGAGGGTGCGGGCATCATGGGAGCAGAGGAAGGTGAGAAGAATCATGTATTTTTTTAAAATGTATTTTATAGGTGGGAGAGAACAATGACAGAATGGAGTATTTGCACGGGATGAGCCTAGGAGCTGGGACATTGTATCAGGAAGGGGCTCAGGATGAAGGACATTATATCTGGAAGGGGCCCAGGATATGTGACATTAGTACAGGATGGGAGACATTACTACATTATGGGGGATTTAAGATGTATGTCATAGGATTTAGAAAGCTACAAAGGCTAATATCTCTGATTAACAGGGCGGTGGGGGCCCAGGTCCAAATTTTGCCCATTGGACTCTAGTTACATCACTGCCATCTGCTCAATTATATTTAATCTGTTAGATATTGTAAAAATATAAGGCTTATTAAATGAATTCAATCTGTTTCCACTTGTCCTCGCTACCTGTTTTAGTCATGATCGGCTATGATACAGCAGCACTGGTGGTGCACGCACCTCTCCTCCTCCTCTCTTTCTATTTAGCACACTGGAGCATGCACAGTAGCTTCCTGCCCAGCCACCTCTCTATAGCACTAATGACCATCTATTACACTGGTCAACAGCATTTTTGGTGCCAAAGATATTTCATTGAATTTAGGGTATTTTTGGGGTGCTGATTCTGAATATGTCATCACTTTTGCCAGATTGGCTCAAGTTTTTGACATTTTTGGTATCTTACTTATAGCACTTGTTGGTAAATGCGACGCATCATCTCATTAATTTCTTTGGATTAGTACTTGAACTGAGCAGTTCTCAATATAGTTTTGTGTTAATTAGTGTTCTAAAAGTTTGTTCATAGCTTGATTTTTGCACTAACTTTATGTTGTTGTCTGTTTTCCAGTGAAAAGCATGAACTCATCAAGAAGAAGTTGTCTTAACGATCCAGACTCATTCTGTTACATTTGTGGTGAATACACACTGCCAAAACATAGAAGAAACATAACAGACTTCGTAAAAAAAGTGTATTTTGCCTATTTTGGGGTTATGCTTGGGGACCAAGACAAGTTTTGGGCACCACACATAGTGTGCAAAGCATGTATCGAATTATTACGAAAATGGAGCAAAGGACAAAGAAAAAGCTTCAAATTTGGTGTTCCAATGGTGTGGAGAGAGCCAAAAAATCATCATGATGACTGTTATTTCTGGTAAACACAGGTACAGGCACATCTTCACAATGAGGGACAGGCCTTCTTGCAGATTCCATGTTACTCCCATTTTCGTTTCTTATGCTTATTGAATCCTTGCACTTGCACTGCACAGAAATAACAGTCATCATGATGATTTTTTGGCTCTCTCCACACCATTGGAACACCAAATTTGAAGCTTTTTCTTTGTCCTTTGCTCCATTTTCGTAATAATTCGATACATGCTTTGCACACTATGTGTGGTGCCCAAAACTTGTCTTGGTCCCCAAGCATAACCCCAAAATAGGCAAAATACACTTTTTTTACGAAGTCTGTTATGTTTCTTCTATGTTTTGGCAGTGTGTATTCACCACAAATGTAACAGAATGAGTCTGGATCGTTAAGACAACTTCTTCTTGATGAGTTCATGCTTTTCACTGGAAAACAGACAACAACATAAAGTTAGTGCAAAAATCAAGCTATGAACAAACTTTTAGAACACTAATTAACACAAAACTATATTGAGAACTGCTCAGTTCAAGTACTAATCCAAAGAAATTAATGAGATGATGCGTCGCATTTACCAACAAGTGCTATAAATAAGATACCAAAAATCTCAAAAACTTGAGCCAATCTGGCAAAACTGATAGCATATTCAGAATCAGCACCCCAAAAATACCCCAAATTCATTAAAATATTTTGGACACCAGAAATTTTTTTTTTTTTTATTGACCTGTGTTATCTATTACAGACCACCTAAAGAGATCCAAATCTCACAAGCCTGTACGCATAGCAGCATCGGTCGATCCCGCATTCAGGATCCACTGGGCTGAGCTGTCAATAAAATCTTGGAGCTATTCTCTTCTATAAGCAATGGAGTATTGCTTTCTTTTGAGTTATCAGATAATAAAATAGGAAATACATTGAGGCCTCAGGAGAACCTTATTATGGCTCCCCACAACTCGATCAGCCATATTCATAAGGCTTTATACTTGGACAATATACTTGGATAAATGTAACAAACATCTAAAAAGTAAAATAATGTGCCTACATGTTCAAACTGAAGGGCTTATACCAGACCTAGCCGTGTTTTTGAACCATTTATCTAAAATGACCAGCCGAAATCCTTTGCATAGTCATTAAGTTAAAGGGGTTCTGAACAGCCTCTTAATTAATATTGGGCTCAAGGAAGTGAAAAAAAACCCATCACCTCCTGGGATCTCATCTCAATACGCAGCTCCTCCAGGTGTGCTTGGATCAGGGGAGTTCTGCTGCCAAGCATATAATTTTGGTCTCCGGCACTCTCCACTTGCTGTATATGGAAGAAGTTCTTAAACAATAGCTATTGTGTCAATTTTGTTACATAAATCATAGTACAAGTAAAGTAAAGAAAAGTTGTAATGTATCTTACTGCAGAAAGATGACTCTACCTCCCCATGCCTCCTAAGCTGAACATTGGCTCTGAATTCACTGGTAAAATTCCATCTTTGGGGAAACAAAGAGGATTATCAGCTCAGTGAGAGATCAGTGGAAGAGATGAAGGATGAGAAACAGAAAAAGAGGAAGTAGAAGAAGAAGAAACGCACAGGAATGATGCTTCTAGTACATTGATCTGTCTCTATCTCACACAAGTGCTGTATTCACAGTTACACTGCTCAGTACTGCTGATTAATGTCTTCAATGCTGCTGCAGTGCATTAAAAGCTGAAAATTAGATATGGGGGCCTGCAGAGGGATAAAATTGGTTAAAAAAAATGCAGTATAAAATTGAAATAATAGTCCGAGATACTGTTATTTCTCACAGTTATGACAGCTGCCTGTAAGAACTCACCAGAAATGCTGTGTACACTTTAAAGGTACCAAAGATTGATTATTTGAAGGAAATGCTTTCACATGTATCAAATTACAGTAAAATCACCAAAAGTTACCAACAGAGTATCCATAAGCAGATATAGTGAAAAATAAATAACCGTTAGTACTGCCAATTAGTTTTTTTTCTACATAAGAGATGGTGTCAGCAACAGAGTAAAATACATATAAAGAGGCAGATGTAAAATTAGGATTATATCACAACACATAAAAGTCCTAGTCACAGGCCAGGAAAGATATAAAATATATTGAATACAAAGATATAGTGTCAATATAACTAATTCTGACCTGGGTTCATGTTCCTCAGCCTCACACGTTTACATGCGTTTCGAATGCAAGTTTTTGTGGGAGTGGTGAGGACAGTTTAATGGAAACCTGTCATCTGATTCATGCCTCCCGAATCACAGGCAGCATGGAGTAGAGTCTGGCTGCACTATGGATGTTAGTTATACTCTTGAAATCTGTGACATTTCAGATAAAACATACTTTGAAATTTGCCAGCCAGGGCTCTGTGTCTCAGATGTCCTTGGTGGCTTCTTGTTGCTCATTCCACTAGACTGAAAGATCTCTGCCCATGTGTGAGCATAAAGAGAGGTCTGTAAGTCAGAAGGATCGGGATGTGGGGAGAAGCCACTTTGGATTGGCCTTAGATTAGTCAACTGAGACACAACGTACGTTCTCTCTGAAATGCATTTTAGAGTAAAACAATCACAGCCACAAAAGCACAGTCAGATCCTGATTCATGCTGCCCATGGTTCGGGCAACACAAATCAGATGACAGGTTCCCTTTAAACTTCCCCCATTGGCAAGAAGCCAGCATTTTTGTTATTATAATGGCTGTTTTTTGTAGGAGATGTTACAGAATAGGTGGACATTCACTCTAAAACATTTCCTAGAACTGCAGCTTAAAAAAGTGAAATAAAAATAATAATACTAAAGAAGGCATTCACTCCTAAAATTACACATTGACTCACATGGTCACGGAAGGGTTTGGTAATATATAAGTAATTACCCACATGACTCGCGTGCATCTCTTCACATGTAAAACTCTAAAAGTGGAAAAAACAAACAAAGAGATACTCATTCAGGAACATGGAGTCCTCGGGGTCAGAGCAGATAGCAAAGATGCAAAGTCCAGACGTAGGTAATGGGTTACCGGCCCAGTACAAGATAGCAGAATCAATGAACCATTCAAAGGTCTCATCTCACACACTGGTCTTATCAGGAAGTGACCACCAGGAAATCAGTAAGTGACGGGAAGCAGGACCAGCAATGCACACAGTGGAAGCTCTACAGGCCCATCAATTCATGCACAATTATGTCATCATCAGCCGAAATTAATGTAGCATGTCGATTAGCAAATAGCTCGTCATATCACTGTTTCTGCCATGTGTTATCTTAGGCTACTTTCACACTAGCGTTAACTGCATTCCGTCACAATGCGTCGTTTTGCCGAAAAAACGCATCCTGCAAAAGTGTTTGCAGGATGCGTTTTTTCACCATTGATTAACATGAAGCGACGCATTGTGACGGATTGCCACACGTCGCACCCGTCGTGCGACGGATGCGTCGTGCAGTGGCGGACCGTCGGGAGCAAAAAACGCTACATGTAACGTTTTTTGCTCACGACGGTCCGCTTTTTCCGACCGCGCATGTGCGGCCGGAACTCCGCCCCCACCTCCCCGCACTTCCCCGCACCTCACAATGGGGCAGCGGATGCGCTGGAAAAATGCATCCGCTGCCCCCGTTGTGCGGCGGAGACAATGCTAGCGTCGGGAACGTCGGCCCGACGCACAGCGACGGGCCGAGCCCGACGCTAGTGTGAAAGTAGCCTTAGTAAAATGTTTGCAAAACCGTAGAAATGGGCAGGCATACCTGTTTAGTGCAACATGTAGGAGAACATTCACACTGTGGCCATTAACAGACAAAATGAGCAAATACCCTGCAGTATGTTAATAGCAATGGTACATGTAAAATAACATAGGGGACTTGGTTGACACTATCTTGATCAAAAAAGCTTGAAAGCCATCCCACCGCGACAAGGTGTACCCAATCGGGATGGAACCCTATCTCTAGTATTTCACCTCTCCGCGTCATCATTATTTTTATCCTAGTAAAATATTTGGCAAGTTCATAAACTGCATTTTTTATTCCATGTAAATTAAGCAGCAAAATTACCCTAGGCCTGAAACCATCCAAACCTAATGATCCATTGGACACTATGTCAAGGTCATCCTTCTCAGCTTCTTCTCTATACTGAGCTCCACAGACTGGACTGTATGTACAACATGACAGATTCTCCTTATCTTTTTTCTACAAGTAAAATGTATAGGTATGAGGAATCTAAATTGTTTAGGGCTGATCATAACAAACATTGGGAAACACAAAAGTCCATCAAGATCAAAACTCCTCAACACATGATGTTGGAAAGAGAAGGATCAGATAGTAGGAATTTCAGCACCCTTTTAATAAGATAAGTCCCCGGTTGAGGGGTCTGGCAGTGGCTTTCTCCTCTTTCGATGTGGCTAAAACTTGAACACTTGGCTGAGCCAAGCATTTATGTTTATGTGGGAATCGGGAGATATACCCATCTGCCAAATGAAGGCTATGTCAAGTGTTTATTAAATAAAGATCATGTGAACCCACTGATCCTAGTGGGACAAGTAAACTATCTAATATGAATAGGTGAACTATGTCTTACAGCAGATGTCGGGGAGTTAGGGATCAACATTCCTTTTGTTTTATGGGAGATAAACAGCTGCCAGAAGCCTCTGTTCCCCATAGAAGGCACCTCTTTAGTTACTCCCATGGGTGCTGATGCATCCATTTGGAAAATAATATCCTTGGTAGATAACCTGGGCATCTAAAAATGACTTCCATTAGAAGTATGGAACACAATATTTTACCATGTCTTCCCGAAGCAAAAAATATTCCAAATTTTTACCTTCGCAGTAAAAAAGAGTTAAACTGCTCTGCCCACTTGGATTTAACATCTGGAATAGACTGGGTCAGTCCAAATCTGTAGATGGAGTATCAAACGCTGAATATGGATAAATACTTCTATAAGAATCTCAAAACATTTTGCTGGTGGCATCCATCCAAAAGCAATCATTGTGACACCCTCAGTAATCACATCTGCTAACTTCTCTGTCTGTTCTTAATGTTCTCAATCTCCTTCCAACATATTACTGTGGGAAAAGAAGCTCTTGGTTCACACCGTGGGCTGCAAGGATATAGGAGCAGATGTTAATCACTTATTTTTGTCTGTAAAAATAAAAAAAAATAGCATTTTCACATTGGAAAACATAATGTTTAAGAAAATAAAAGCGGATGAAAGTATTAATTAGTAAATTTGCATATTATGAAGAGGTCCTTCATAAACACTATGTACATATGTAAGATGAGATCTTCTAGCTGTCAGGAGAATTTTTTTTGTAGTTCTGGACTTGATTATCTGCATCCTTATCAGCCTGTCTGCTTCTTTGTCCTGCCTCTGACTGGTCTATTATCTGTTTCTTTTCATGTCTGTCTTCTGGTGTTTCCTCTGTCTGCTTGCCTTTTTGCAGCTGTGGCTCCCTGCCTTTTGGTTTTGCATTGATGGCTATAGCTTAAAGTAGTTGTCTGGTTGAGGACTGAGCACATTCATGAATTACACATGCAGCTAATAAAAGGGGTTAACAATACTTACGATATTTATAGCCTATCAGTATAGATGATCCATATCAGATTGATGGTGGATTGCCACCTGGCACCCCCACGATCAACTGACGCTCCCAGGACAGTTCTGTACATTGTGTAGTAGCCGTGCTCAGTTTCTGGAGCTCAGCTCCTATTCATGTAATTGGCCATTACACTGTGAACGGAGCTTGAACAGCACAGCTTCCCCTCCATTGAAGCTGCAAAGTACTGATCGATAGGGGTAATAGGTGTCAACCCTCCACCAATCTTTTTAATAGGTCATCAATAGTGTAAAACTTTTTACTAATATAATCATGCAGCCCACAATGAGAGTTATATACAGTACAATGCATGACTAAGAGAAAAGAAACAGATCAGTAACGTAAGACTGGAAAACTCCTTTAATTTAAGACTAGTGTTGAGCATTCCGATACCGCAAGTATCGGGTATCGGCCGATATTTGCTGTATCGGAATTCCGATACCGAGATCCGATACTTTTGTGGTATCGGGTATCGGTATCGAAACAACATTAATGTGTAAAAGAAAGAATTAAAATAAAAAATATTGCTATACTCACCTCTCCGACGCAGCCTGGACCTCACCGAGGGAACCGGCAGCGTTGTTTGCTTAAAATGCGCGCTTTTCCTTCCTTCCGTGACGTCACGGCTTCTGATTGGTCGCGTGCCGCCCATGTGGCCGCGACGCGACCAATCACAGCAAGCCGTGACGTAATTTTCAGGTCCTTCTAGGCATTCAGTATTTTAAAATTACGTTCCGGCTTTGTGATTGGTCGCGTCGTGGTCACATGGGCGACGCGACCAATCACAAGCCGTGACGTCACGGGAGGCAGGAGACGCGTGCATTTTAAAATGCGCGCGTGTCCAGCCTCCCGTGACGTCACGGCTTGTGATTGGTCGCGTCGCCCATGTGGCCGCGACGCAACCAATCACAGCAAGCCGTGACGTAATTTCAGGTCCTTCAGGATTTTAAAATTACGTTCTGGCTTGTGATTGGTCGCGTCGCGGTCACATGGGCGACGCGACCAATCACAAGCCGTGACGTCACGGGAGGCTGGACACGCGCGCATTTTAAAATGCGCGCGTCTCCTGCCTCCCGTGACGTCACGGCTTGTGATTGGTCGCGTCGCCCATGTGACCGCGACGCGACCAATCACAAAGCCGGAACGTAATTTTAAAATACTGAATGCCTAGAAGGACCTGAAAATTACGTCACGGCTTGCTGTGATTGGTCGCGTCGCGGCCACATGGGCGGCACGCGACCAATCAGAAGCCGTGACGTCACGGAAGGAAGGAAAAGCGCGCATTTTAAGCAAACAACGCTGCCGGTTCCCTCGGTGAGGTCCAGGCTGCGTCGGAGAGGTGAGTATAGCAATATTTTTTATTTTAATTCTTTATTTTACACATTAATATGGTTCCCAGGGCCTGAAGGAGAGTTTCCTCTCCTTCAGACCCTGGGAACCATCAGGGATACCGTCCGATACTTGAGTCCCATTGACTTGTATTGGTATCGGGTATCGGTATCGGATTAGATCCGATACTTTGCCGGTATCGGCCGATACTTTCCGATACCGATACTTTCAAGTATCGGACGGTATCGCTCAACACTATTTAAGACATCACCTCTCTGCTCTCCAGAATCGAAGAGTATCTTATCAGTCATATCCTCCTTCTTCTCCTCTCGTTTCCTAACACTCAATGTGGACGAAACTGAACTCATCATCTTTCCTTCATCTCAACTAAAGGTACCTTCATTATAAGCGACGCTGCAGCGATAGCGACAACGATGCCGATCGCTGCAGCGTCGCTGTTGAGCTGTCACACAGACCGCTCTCCAGCGACCAACGATGCCGAGGTCCCCGGGTAACCAGGGTAAACATCGGGTTGCTAAGCGCAGGGCCGCGCTTAGTAACCCGATGTTTACCCTGGTTACCAGCGTAAAATGTAAAAAAAACAGTACATACTTACATGCGTCCCTCGGCGTCCGCTTCCTGCACTGACTGAGCGCCGGCCCTAACAGCACAGCGGTGACGTCACCGCTGTGCTGTGCTTTCACTTTCACTTTGCGGCGCTCAGTCAGTGTGGGAAGCGGACGCCGGGGGACGCATGTAAGTATGTACTGTTTGTTTTTTTTACATTTTACGCTGGTAACCAGGGTAAACATCGGGTTACTAAGCGCGGCCCTGCGCTTAGTAACCCGATGTTTACCCTGGTTACCAGTGTAAAATATCGCTGGTATCGTTGCTTTTGCTGTCAAACACAACGATCAGACGACCAAATAAAGTTCTGAACTTTATTCAGCGACCAGAGACATCACAGCAGGATCCTGATCGCTGCTGCGTGTCAAACTAAACGATATCGCTAGCCAGGACGCTGCAACGTCACGGATCGCTAGCGATATCGTTTAGTGTGAAGGTACCTTAACTCCCCTACCCTATCTATCTATCTATCTATCTATCTATCTATCTATCTATCTATCTATCTATCTATCTATCAATCTATCATATTTATCTATCTATCTATCTATTTATCTATCTCCTATATATCTCATATCTATCTATCTATCTATCTATCTATCTATCTATCTATCTAGCACAATTAATGATACCACGCTTTTCACAGTATCGGAAGTCAGCTGCTTTGGAGTAACCCTTGACTCTGCACAGTCTTTCAAACTGCACATCCAAGCCTTTGCCTCCTCTTGCTGCTTCCAACTCAAAAATATTTCCAGAATCCATCCTTTCCTCAACTCTCAATCTACTAAAATGTTAGTTCATGCCTCATTATCTCCCACGACTACTGCAATGCTCTTGTGTGACCTAGCAGATAACCCTCTTGCAGCTCTCCAGTTTGTAATAGCAGCCTGACTAATACAACTCACTACTCCTCTTCTCCTCCCCTCCGCAAATCCTTTCAACATATCCAGTTTAAACTGCTAACACTGATCTACAAAGCCGTCCATATTCTGTATCCCCCATATACAGTATCGCTGAACTAATCTCCTGATATCATCCAAAATGCTACCTCCGGTCATCCCAAGACCTCCTCTTCTCCTCCACACTCATACGTTTCCTCATCCAATCATCTCCGAGACTTTTCAGAAGTATCCCCCATCCTCTGAAATTCTTTGCCTCAACATATCTGATTATCCGCCACAATCCTAACCTTCAGATGGAACTTGAAAACTCATCTCTTCAGGAAAGCTTGTAGCCTGCAATGACCCTGCTGACATCTCACTCCCACCGGAGCGCCTGCAACCCCACCAACCTACTGTCTCCTTCCTCCTTCTATCTTGCAGAATGTAAGTGCGGCGCCCCCACCGCCGCAGGGCCGAGGGGTACCCGGTACCGGGCCTCTGAGTTTCTGTTCCGGGGTTGTCACGGTGGCTAGGCCCGATCCGTGACCCTGCTGAGGGGCGCCCAAATAAAGGAATGACAGTTCGGTGTGTGGTGCGGGACGCAATCAATCACAAGGACACAGGGATGCAGTCTCTTTACCTCTTTACTGAAGGTCTCAGGGTCCTCAGTCCTGGGTACGGTTAACCGGGCTGCGCAAGTCCGGCCGGTCCGATGGCACCTCCAGGATTCCCTTTGCAGGTGGAAATCTGTGCCTACCTGCTAGCGCTTGTGTGTTGTGGTCCTCCCCTGCTGTGCTTACGGGATAGTCCCCACAACTGTTGTGTCTGTTTCTCGTGTTCCCTCACAACTCGGTTCTGATGATGTTCTTCTTCTCCGTCCCTCCCTGATGCCTTGGTTGCGACGCACCCGTATGACGGGTAGGCTCGGAGCTCTTCCGGGACCCTAGAGTCGCCCCTCTCCTAGTGTGCCCCCTATGTCTTCGTAGGTGATTTAGGTGAGACAGCCTGCCTGTAACTGACTGTCCTGCCGTAGGTTTGAAGTATTGCCTGGAGCTCTATACTTCCTCGGCGTTCCGGCCACCGGTTAATTGCGCCTCAGTAGGATGTTGCCTCGGTCTAACAGAACGACTCCTACTGGTATTTCTCCTTGTGCTTTGATCTCGTTTCTCACTCAGCACAATAAATCTCGCTTCTAATCCTTTCTTAGGGCACCGCCGCTATGAAGTGCAGGCGTGGTCCCGTAACTTTCTCTCTGATTGCCAGGCCTCTGTCAGGATCCCACCCCTGACAGGGACCCTACCGAATCTTCCCCTGCAACACCCACTGCCACAAGGTGTTGCCTGGTTCCAACCCAGTCAGCTTTCTTTCTAACTTCCTGCCTAACCCCCAGTTTTACCAAAGTGTGAGGAGTGGCTTAGTGAATAGTACCCTTAGCTCCCCCTGGAGGCCAGACTGTGAAATGTATTGGTGTATGTGATACCTGGTCAGATGAATTCCTTCAGTGCCATCAGACGTACCATAGCCCCCCTTAGTGGCGGAGCAACAGTACTGCAACGACCAGGACTCTGGGGCGCTGCACTAGCCACCAAGAGCAGGGCTCTTTCCCCTATGTACCAGTCTGTCATGGTTACTTCGTTCATTGTAATTTATATCTGTATTTTGTATGTAACCCCTCATCATGTACAGCACCAAGAAATTAATGGTGCTCTAAAAATAAATAATAATTTCAATGGGAAAGTGTAATGCATATCCCCTGTGGTGCTGCTGCAAGGGACTTCAAAACTTGCCTCCAGGTTTGCTTCCTAATTATTTAAATATGGTTCTCACTTGAGGTTTAAATATAGATTAGGCAAATGATGACCATACCTGCTAAATTCAGCAGCACTGTCTACTAACTAATATGTATGGGGTTTTCCAACTTTCTCCTAACAACAGATGTCAGAGGAAGGAAGGATCAGGAATATTACATTTCGATATGCCCAATTCTTTGTTCTTAGAGAAGATGAACCATTGTCAGTGGAGTCCTGTGTTATTCTCCTCTCAGCATTGAGAACCCATTCAGGCTTTGCCGAGTCACTTGTTCCTGTGCATGGCGAGCATAGGAAGGAACATCGTTCATCTGATCACATAATGGTGACTTAACCTGTTTTTGTATAATATCTTACATAAAAACCTAAGGTGTCCATAAATCCATATACAAGTTATTCGAACTCACCAGTTTTGGTACAAAATGTCGTGTGTACGGAGGCCTCCTGACTCTTTCCCTACAGATGATGTAGCGTAAAAGAAGAAGTCATCTTGACTTTAAACACCCATTTGTTTTGTGTTCAAGGGAAATAAAGCCCATGTACACATTAGATAACTGTTGGCCAAGCTGTGGTTCAGCCAACACTTATCTCCCTCAGACTTCCCCACACACAGGAATCCTCGGCTCAGTCGGTCCCTCCTGGTTTCTTTATGAGACAGTCACTGTCAGACTCCACTGGCACAGCTTATATCTAGAGTGAACAAAAGGATTGGCCACTGAAATTCAGCAGGCCAGATCCTTCTCTCCGACAGATTATGATTCTGAAGGTCCCCACACACATTAGACTGCCATATGATATCTGTGGGTTCAGTCGACTTTAGTCTAATGTGTATGAAGGCCTTACTGACATTATGACACTGGGTCTTCTTCTGCCAGAAAAAGCGTTTACAAAACGCTCAAAAGATTGGACTTATTTAGGAACGACCTGGCAATCTGGTTGTCAGAAAATAATACAATGTCGTAGTAGATGTGGTCTCCTCTGAAGTGCTGGTTTCAATAAGTCATGTCTATTTTTTTATTTTGTACCCCTTCCTACCTTCTTTCCCTTCCCATTGTTTCTCTGACCGTCCTCCTTTCTTCTTTTACCTTAATCTATAAGCAGATAATTATTTGCATCTGCAAAGAGTTTGTATGTTCTCTCCGTGTTTGCGTGGGTTTCCTCCGGGTTCTCCAGTTTCCTCCCACATTCCAAAGACATACTGATAGGGAATCTATATTGTGAGCCCCTTCGGGGACAGCGATGATGATTTGTGTAAAGTAAAAAGCAGCCCTGTAAAGGGCTGAGGAATATGTTAGCGCTATATAAAAATAAAGATTATTATTAAATGCTTGGCATCTTTTGAAAGCCTGAAGTGTTTAAAAAGAAGAGCAAAAGCCTGAACATATGAATAAGAAGACTTTTTTTTTTTTTTTTTTACAAAGAAATGAATAGTTTCACAGTTTTTAAGGGTGAAGGTAGACATCCAGATACTAATTACCCCATAGTAGGGGAAAAATTTCTTCCAGGCCATCAATGTTAAAGTTGTGGACAACGTCTTTAAAAGAAGTAATGTCCATTTTTCCTGAAACGTTCCTCTACACTCTCAATACTCAATATAAGTCAATGGGAAGGCTAAAAATATGCACGGTAAACGACTGGGTGTCTTCAAAGCATGTGATCATCTTCTTCATTGTTTAATAGATTTTAAAAAATATCCAAAAAATGACAATAAAAAATGCTTAAAGTGGTAAAATAAAATGTTAAAAAGCGCTTAGGAAATGCACTTCACAGAAAATGAACTATTCCTGAAGCATTTTCTGGTTGAAAAATGGACATTGTTGTCCGTCGTAAAAAGATGAAGTGTGAACATACCCTTAGAGTTGTCTAGCTGCAGCATACTCCCCACTACTCATTGACAACACATGCCCAGTAGGCTGAATTTAGTGTGTGATTCCCTTTTGAAAAAGCTACCGCGAAACGCGCGTCAGGGAGTATGTTGGGTTCTGTGCAATTCAAACCACTATGGTTAAGCACTTTACGGAAATTTTTATTTTTGTTAGGAGTTAATATATGCTGTCTGACATTGGGATGATGATAAGGCATTAATGTGGTTGGTCTGATATGCTATTTTGATCTACTCAAAGATGACTATAGTATTAATTATTATGTGGATCATAATTAACCTACTTCCCCTTATTGTATTGGGGTGACCACATAATATATGAAGGAGGCTTTTTACATATACACTTACTGTAATGATTATATAGAATTATGACTTAAATGGCTGATCACCTTCACCTATGAACACTTATCTTGTGTACTCCTGGATTCATGCTTTGCTATATTTTTTGCACATTATTGAGACATTTTTGGTCATCCTTTTAACCATATGATACGTTACATTGTTTACATTGATATGTATTTTGTTCAATGAAAAGCAAGATGTCACAACTCTGTTGTTGGGTGTCCCAGGACCAGGGGACCTGTTTGTCCTGTTCCCCGGATTACTTCTGATGCTGAGGCCACGTACCATGCCTTAGCTCCTGAATCCGCCCTCAGTCTGTACCCCTCCCTCACCCAGGGAAGAGGGGAGCAGTAGTGTACTGTAAGGGCTTTTGTACATTCTGCGGATTCCAATGCGGAATTTTCCGCAGCGGATTTGATAAATCCGCAGTGCAAAACCGCTGCGGTTTTTACTGCAGATTTATCGCAGTTTCTATTGTGGTTTCCTCTGCGGGTTTTCACCTGCAGATTTCTATTGAAGCAGGTGTAAACCCGCAGCGGAATCCGTACAAAGAATTGACATGCTGCGGAATATAAACCGCTGCGTTTCTGCGGGTTTTTTTCCGCAGCATGTGCACTGCGGATTTCGTTTCCCATAGGTTTACATTGTACTGTAAACTCATGGGAAACCACTGCGGACCCGCAGCTGCGGAAACGCTGCAGTTCCGCAGCAAAATCCGCAGCATGTGCACATACCCTAATACACCAACCAGACTAACAAAGTAGTACGAATAGGCATAACAGAAAATACCAAATGTAAAAACCTACACAAACAACAGAGGAATGCACTGGGGAGAGGAGGATGAGGTTAAAGCAAAGTAGGAGAAGAAAGGGAATTATCATACACTCAAAACCTATCAACAGCCACAGATAAATCCACCAAATGCCTTCTCTAATAACAACCAACAACAGCTTTCAGCCATGCAGCAGAAACTAACTCTGACAATGAGTGCTAGCCAGGACCCAGCTTATATAGGAGATGGGAGTAGCTAACAGTGCACAGCTGAAAGCCTTAACGCAGGAAAACTTCCAGGAGCTCTCAACTGAGCACATTAACCCCTGCAGTGCTAAAATAAACTTACAATGTTTAATATGAAGGTGAAGCGCTTCTAATCAGTGCCAGAGTAGGAGAAATCAGACGCTGCGGTCTTCTGGCTCTTGTCACGGTAAACCCGTGATACAAGAGAGATTAACATAAAGTACTTTGGTTTATTTTTTTTTTGGGTTGTATATTTGTTAGGCATTTACTAGCAAAAAGTATGTAACTTTCACATGAAAGATAAATTAATGGGGGACCATATATTTTTTGACTAAATATATGATCCCAGTTGACTAGTGTTGAGCGATACCTTCCGATATTTGAAAGTATCGGTATCGGATTGGATCGGCCGATACCGGCAAAATATCGGATCTCGCCGATACCGATACCCAATACCAATACAAGTCAATGGGACACAAATATTGGAAGGTATCCTGGATGGTTCCCAGGGTCTGAAGGAGAGGAAACTCTCCTTCAGGCCCTGGGATCCATATTCATGTAAAAAATAAAGAATAAAAATAAAAAATATGCATATACTTACCCTCGGACGGCCCCTGGACCTTAGCGATGTAACCGGCAGCCTCCGTTCCTAAGAATGCAGAGTGAAGGACCTTCGATGACGTCGCGGCTTGTGATTGGTCGCGTGACCGCTCATGTGACCGCTCACGCGACCAATCACAAGCCGCGACGTCATCGCAGGTCCTATACCCACTGCATTCTTAGGAACGGAGGCTGCCGGTTACATCGCTAAGGTCCAGGGTCCGCCGGAAGGGTGAGTATATCCATATTTTTTATTTTAATTCTTTATTTTTTACATGAATATGGATCCCAGGGCCTGAAGGAGAGTCTCCTCTCCTCCAGACCCTGGGAACCATACACTGGGAACTTCCGATTCCGATTTCCGATATTACAAAAATATCGGAACTCGGTATCGGAATTCCGATACAGCAAATATCGGCCGATACCCAATACTTGCGGTATCAGAATGCTCAATACTACAGTTGACCCGATGTATATTATCCCTGTGAATGAATATTGGTATGAGTCGCCGGCCTATTATGACAATTAATTTTTAGAAACCGGTACTTTTTTTTTGCACTCCTATTCCTGTGAATGTGGGGTTAATCTGCAGGTTATTGGCATTACCAACTTGCCCAGAGACTCCACTTAGCCGAGTGCTGTGGAGAGAAAATTAAGTTTATTGCCCCCCCGGCAGAGTTCTAGTTTCAGCCACAGGGGCTGGACCTGCGCCCCGGGCCTTGACTGTTGACTGACACTCACTCAGCATTGGGGCCAGTGGTCAATGAGTGCCTGGAGGCGTTACAGTCACCACTCTCTATACTCAGCGGTGACTGAACCATTACCGGTGCTGCCCCCATGACTGAAACAGGAATGCTACCAGGAAGCATGAAGATCATTTTCTCCCCACAGCCATTGGCTATGTGGGAGGCCTAATAACGCCATTAACCTCCAGATTAACCCCATGTCTGCAGGTTAATAGCGTTTTTTCCGGTGACAGGTTTCCTTTAAAGGCGTGTGCCCGTGTTTACTGTAGACAAACCAAACCTCTTAGCAAAGAGCTAAATTCTGAATATTCCTGGATACGCATTAGTCTGCAGACTAGCAGAGAACCCACCTATGTGACCTGCACTGAACACCCCCACGCCTCCAGCAAACAAGCCCAACAAGCTGACTATGTGGGTTTACAAGTTTAAGAGGCCATGAATTCGAAAACTTGCAGAGAGATCACTTTCATACACCAGCACTTAACAACGCGTTCTATCCCGAGGCAGCGTAGAGGGGTCAGCAATAATTTATACTCCGCTTCTGGTTATTTGTAGACAATAAATGGTAATTCATACTGATACATATTTGTTTAGGCTCTTACTTACTTCTAGGTGCGAATACTGTGATAAGATGCTTGTCTGCAGAATATCCAAATAGGCTGCTGTGTTGAAATTCTCAGATTAATGGGGAAAGCTGTGCGCTGCTCAAGTGAAAGATTTACCTTAAACGTAATTTCGCCTTTTTGTTTTTTATTGTGTTTTTGCCACAGATCCTAAAATCCTTTACATAGATCTAGAATGAAAGGGAATTTGTCACAAGATTTTTGCCACCTAATCTGAAAGGAGCATAATGTAAATGCAGAGACCCTGATTCCAGAGATGTGTCATTTACTGGATTGGTTAGTGTAATTATGATATAATCAGTGTTTTATCAGCAACAGATTATCACTAAAGGACTAGTAAACCTGCTCCTAGGTAATCCTCCATATTCATGTGTTCTGTACAACTCTGCCCCCAGCACTTATTGGTAGCTTTCTGCCTATACACAGTGCACACAGAAAGCTGCCAATCAGTGGTGTGGTGTGGTTGATGGCCCCCAAAGAAGCCAACGCGAAACACGCGTTGGGGCTGCATTTGTGGTGTCTTTACGAGGTATTATGGATAAGAGCATTTCTGTATCTATGGTTTAGGTAGCAGCGATATAGTATATTATTATATGGCACTTCATGGATCCCCGTTGTGAAGGGCTTTAAACAATTAACATTTTGCCATGATCAATATACTAATGTACCTTTCTATTTAAGCACTAGCACTTTATATAATCTTTTTGAGTGCTGTGCCTACCTTATTATCGGGGTCGCTCTGCGTATATCATGCTGCGCTAACATAGGGCAGCAAAACCTGGTAACAGATTCCATTTTAATAGCAATATTTGGTCTGCCTGTAGCTACCAGTAGAGGGAGCTAAGGAGCTTACGGCTTACATATTAGTATTAGCCATTGGTGTCTGCAGACAATGAAGAACAAACATAGCAAATTATTGGGTCCATTTTCTCCTATTACCCCTTGTGAAAATTATAAATTTGGTGCTGAAACAGTATTTTAGCGCAAAAAATTTAAATTTTTGTTTTCACATATTAATTTTATAACGTTTTGTGAATTACCTGTGGGTTAAAAAAAATCTCAATCCCTCCAAGATGAATTCCTTGAGAGGTCTAGTTTCCAAAATGGGGTCACTTGGGGGGGTTTGTGCAGTTTTGACATGTCGGGGGCTCTGCAAATGTGACATGGAGTCCACAATGTGTTACACCCAAATCACATAGTGCTCTTTTCACTCAGAGCCCGACCATGTGACCAAAGAGGAGTTTCTGACCATGTATGGGATATTGTCAAATTCGGGAGAAATTGTGGAACAAATTAGAGGGTCCTTTTTCTCCTCTTATCCTTTGTGAGTTTTACAAACTTAGGGCTAAAACAAAATGTCACTGGTCATTTCACTGGAACTGGAAACTCGCAGGGATTTATGATGTCACCGCCGGTCACGGAGTCTGCCCTCGCAGCAGTTCAGTCACCAGTGGTTCTCAGCATGGACGGTCGCATCTTGGCACTGTCCAGCTTGAAGACTGTTTTTCCCACAGACATGGATTATGGTATGGGACAGAACGACTGACAGGTGAGGGATATTGTTGTTTTTTTATTCTTGTTTTATTACAGAAGATGAGGGATTCAGTGGAATTAGGTGTTAGGTGAGCATTAACTATGTTTATTATTTCTATATAAAACTGGAAAACTGTGTTTTGGTTTATCTACTATATAATTGTCTAAGGGTCACTTCCGTCTGTCCTTCTGTCACCGTTATTCGTTCGCTGATTGGTCTTGGCAGCTGCCTGTCATGGCTGCCGCGACCAATCAGCGACGCGCACATTCCAGAAAAAAATGGCCGCTCCTTACTCCCCGCACTCATTGCCCGGCGCCCGCATACACCGCTCACACAGGGTTAATGCCGGCAGTAACGGACCGCGTTATGCCGCGGGTAACGCACTCCGTTACCGCTGCTATTAACCCTGTGTGTCCCCAACTTTGTACTATTGACGCTGCCTATGCGGCATCAATAGTACAAAATGTAATGTTAAAAATAATAAATAAAACAAAAAACCCTGCTATACTCACCCTCCGCCGCCTTTCTCGCTCCTCGCCATGCTCCATTACAAGCGTCAGCTTGCGGTTCGGTCCCGTCCAAGGGCTGGTGTGCGGCAAGGACCTGCCGTGACGTCACGGTCATGTGACCGCGATGTCTTCATAGGTCCTGCTTCCACCAGCCCTGGCACTTGCAATGGAACTCGGCTACAGGAAAATGGCCGCCGCGATCTCGATCTGAAGCCGAGCACTACCATTTGCACAGGATCCCAGGAAGAGGAGAGGCGGGACGCGGAGGAGCAGCAACAAGAATGGTAAGTATGATACACTACAAGGGGCCCTCGGATCGTTAGGTGAGTATGTTTATTTTTTATTTTTTGGACCTGTGACATACGTGCCTCGGTAATATACTACGTCACTGGGCAATATCCTACGTGGCTCTGCTGTATACTACAAGGCTGGGAAATATACTAAGTGGCTGGGCAATATACTACGTGCCTGGGCAATATACTACGTGGCTGGGCAATACACTACGTGGCTGGGCAATACACTACGTGGCTGGGCAATACACTACGTGGCAGGGCAATATACTACATGGCTGGGCAATATACTATGTGGCTGGGCAATTTACTACGTGGCTGGGCAATATACTACGTGGCTGGGCAATATACTACGTGGCTCTGCTGTATACTACAAGGCTGGGCAATATACTACGTGGCTGGGCAATATACTACGTTGCTGGGCAATATACTACGTGGCTGGGCAATATACTACGTGGCTGGGCAATATACTACAAGGCTGGGCAATATACTACGTGGCTGGGCAATATACTACGTCGCAGGGCAATATACTACATCACTGGCCAATATACTACGTGACTGGGCAATATACTACGTCGCAGGGCAATATACTACATCACTGGCCAATATACTACGTGGCTGGGCAATATACTACAAAGCTGTGCAATATACTATGTGGCTCTGTGCAATATCCTACGTCGCTGTGCTGTATCCTATGTAGCTGGCCAATACACAACGTGGCAGGGCAATACACTACGTAGCTGGGCAATATAGTACGTGGCTGGGCAATATACTACATGGCTGGGCAATATACTACGTAGCTGGGCAATATACTACGTGACTGGGCAATATACTACGTTACTGGGCAATATACTACGTGGCTGGGCAATATACTACGTGGCTGGGCAATATAGTACGTGGCTGGGCAATATAGTACGTGGCTGGGCAATATACTACGTGGCTGGCCAATATACTACGTGGCTGGCCAATATACTACGTCGCTGGGCAATATACTATGTGACTGGGCAATATACTATGTGACTGGGCAATATACTACGTGGCTGGGCAATATACTACGTTACTGGGCAATATACTACGTGACTGGGCAATATACTACGTGTCTGGGCAATATACTACGTGGCTGGGCAATATACTACGTGACTGGGCAACATACTACGTGACTGGGCAATATACTACGTGGCTGGGCAATATACTACGTTACTGGGCAATATACTACGTGACTGGGCAACATACTACGTGACTGGGCAATATACTACGTGGCTGGGCAATATACTACATAACTGGGCAATATACTACGTGGCTGGGCAATATACTACGTGGCTGGGCAATATAGTACGTGACTGGGCAATATACTATGTGACTGGGCAATATACTACGTGGCTGGGCAATATACTACATGGCTGGGCAATATACTACGTTATTGGGCAATATACTACGTGACTGGGCAACATACTACGTGACTGGGCAATATACTACATAACTGGGCAATATACTACGTGGCTGGGCAATATACTACGTGGCTGGGCAATATACTACGTGACTGGGCAATATACTATGTGACTGGGCAATATACTATGTGGCTGGGCAATATACTACGTTACTGGGCAATATACTACGTGACTGGGCAACATACTACGTGACTGGGCAATATACTACGTGGCTGGGCAATATACTACATAACTGGGCAATATACTACGTGGCTGGGCAATATACTACGTGGCTGGGCAATATACTACGTGGACATGCATATTCTAGAATACCCGATGCGTTAGAATCGGGCCACCATCTAGTTTCTAATAAAATACTTTATTCTGGCTGTGTCTTTATTTACCATGTAACTATAGGATTAGTAATGGATATGTGATGTCACCACACAATACAAAGGTGTCATCAACCCCACAAATGTGAACCCCACTTGCCACCGCTAACAGGGAAAGTGGGAATAGCAGGGCAAAGCGCCAGAATTGGCCCATCTAATAGATTTGCCTTTTCTGGGCAGCTGCGGGCTGCTACATTTAGGCTGGGGGGTCAATATCCATGGCCTCTTACCAGCCTGAGAATACCAGCCCCCAGCTGGCTGGTTGTCAAAAATGGGGGGGATTCCACACCATTTTTTAAAATTATTTATTTAAATAATTAAAAAATTTGGCGCGGGGACCCCTCTATTCTTGATAACCAGCCTTGCTGAAGCTGACAGCTGAGGGTTGCAGCCCCCAGCTATGAGTTTTGCCTGGCTGTTTATCAAGAATACAGTGGAACCCACACCAGTTTCTTTTATTATTTATTTACAGCTCAGGAGCCGGCCAATGAATACTCCCATCAGCCGCTCCTGCTCTCTCTGTTATTAGTGGCAGCAGGTGTCGGATGATGGGAGCTGACGTCCCATTCGCTGACACCAGTGACTGGAGGTAAACTTTATACCTCCGATCACAGCTGAGCGTTCTCACTGTCTTTTGACAGCATGGGAACTGCGGCTCTCTGACCGGCGGGAATAATTTCACCACCGATCAGAAGCGGTGTTTGCCACGCTGTCATGCACATGACAACACGACAAACACCTGGTGTTCAGGCAGCCGAACCAGAACAATAACACGGACTTCCTGATGAAGTTCATGATTGGTGTCCATGCCCAAAAGTAGGTGGTCGGTATTGATGCCGAAATTTACTGTTCAGGTTCACCTATCTCTACCTAAATCCTCAAAGGTCTATAAAAATAGAATGTTCATAATTTCCTTGAAAATGAAAAATTGCTCATAAATGTCTTATTTTTTCTGTTGACATAGCCATCTAAAGTGTTGGCCTAATGCATATTGATCTGTATGTATTGCAGCAACTATTGTTTGTTTAATATGATGTGATTTTTATGTCTGCATGCATATTGTTCACATGTCAACAAAGTAAAAAAAAAAAAAAGGAGTCCTCATGTACAGACAGGATGTTCCTCCTCCTTCTTCCCTGTGAGCACTTTTCTTGTGTGTGCAACTGAAACTGAAAGTCACAGCAGATCTCTCTCAGAAACCAGATTGATCCTGTTCTCATGTTGTATGCTGAATGTTCTTAATTCTTAATAAATGAACATTCTCTGTTGCTCATTGTGGACATCACGCTGATTAACCCGCTGCTAACAGGTTATGGGCCCAGAAGTCAAAGCAATCCCAAACCTCCAGAGCACAGAGATAGAAAGACAACAGCAAACTGAGAAGAAGTAAAATGGCCGCCAGCAGCAACTCAACAAAGTTTACAGTGCCAAGCCTGAATAACCAGAACTACCAATCCTGGAAATTCAAGGTGAAGATGCTGCTAATAAGAGAAGGTACGTGGAAACACACTCAGGACCCTAAGCCTGACCCAGTACCACAGGAATGGCTAGAAATGGATCAGAAAGCACAGAGCACCATATCACTCAGTATAGAGGATGATCAGATTGTGCATGTGTGCAAGTGTGAATCTGCAAAGGAAATGTGGGAGCAGCTGCAGAAAGTACATGAGAGAATAAATTTAAGTAATAAACTCTATCTAATGAGAAAGCTGTATCAGTCTAAGCTACACAATGACCAGGACATGCAGGACTACATTAGAAATACTCTGGAGACTGTAGAGTGCCTGCGGGGCATTGGGGAAGATATGAAGGACTTCCATGTAGCAGCACTATTACCGTATATACTCGAGTATAAGCCGACCCGAGTATAAGCCGACCCCCCTAATTTTGCCACAAAAAACTGGGAAAACTTATTGACTCGAGTATAAGCCTAGGGTGGAAAATGCAACAGCTACCGGTGAATTTCAAAAATAAAAATAGATGCTCCATACCGTTCATTATGGCCCCATAGCTGTGCCATATAGTGCTCTGCACCATTATTGCCCCATAGCTGTGCCATACAGTGCTCTGCACCATTACTGCCCCATAGCTGTGCCATATAGTGCTCTGCACCATTATTGCCCCATAGCTGTGCCATACAGTGCTCTGCACCATTACTGCCCCATAGCTGTGCCATATAGTGCTCTGCACCATTACTGCCCCATAGCTGTGCCATATAGTGCTCTGCACCATTATTGCCCCATAGCTGTGCCATACAGTGCTCTGCACCATTACTGCCCCATAGCTGTGCCATATAGTGCTCTGCACCATTACTGCCCCATAGCTGTGCCATACAGTGCTCTGCACCATTACTGCCCCATAGCTGTGCCATATAGTGCTCTGCACCATTATTGCCCCATAGCTGTGCCATACAGTGCTCTGCACCATTACTGCCCCATAGCTGTGCCATATAGTGCTCTGCACCATTACTGCCCCATAGCTGTGCCATATAGTGCTCTGCACCATTATTGCCCCATAGCTGTGCCATACAGTGCTCTGCACCATTACTGCCCCATAGCTGTGCCATATAGTGCTCTGCACCATTATTGCCCCATAGCTGTGCCATATAGTGCTCTGCACCATTACTGCCCCATAGCTGTGCCATACAGTGCTCTGCACCATTATTGCCCCATAGCTGTGCCATACAGTGCTCTGCACCATTACTGCCCCATAGCTGTGCCATACAGTGCTCTGCACCATTACTGCCCCATAGCTGTGCCATATAGTGCTCTGCACCATTACTGCCCCATAGCTGTGCCATATAGTGCTCTGCACCATTACTGCCCCATAGCTGTGCCATACAGTGCTCTGCACCATTGCCCCATAGCTCTGCCATATAGTGCTCTGCACCGTCCATTATTGCCCCATAGCTGTGCTGCTGCTGCTGCAATAAAAATAATAAAACACATACTCACCTCTCTTGCTTGCAGCTCCTCAGCGTCCCGTCCCGGCGTCTCTCTGCACTGACTGATCAGGCAGAGGGCGGCGCGCACACTATATGCGTCATCGCGCCCTCTGCCTGCAGTCAGTGAGGAGAGAGAGACGCCGGGAAGATGGAGACAGCGCCCGGCGTGTGGAACGAGGACAGGTGAATATGACATACTTACCTGCTCCCGGCGTCCCGCTCCTTCCCCCTGCCTGTGTTCGGTGCCGCAGCCTCTTCCTCTGTCAGCGGTCACCGGCACCGCTTCATTAGAGAAATGAATAGGCGGCTCCGCCCCTATGGGAGGTGGAGCAGCTTATTCATTTCTCTAATGAGCGGTCCCACGTGACCGCTCAGGGGAAGAGCTGCGGCACCCGGAGACCGTGGGACGGGCAGGGGGAGTGACAGGATCGCCGGGACTAGGTAAGTATGCCTCAGCGCCCTCTCCCCCTCACCCGCCGACCCTGCCACAGACCGTGACTCGAGTATAAGCCGAGGGGGCACTTTCAGCCCAAAAATTTGGGCTGAAAATCTCGGCTTATACTCGAGTATATACGGTACTTAGTGGTCTCCCAGAAAGCTATGACACTCTTGTAACTGTACTAGATGCACGCCCAGATGATGAGCTTACATTGGAGTACGTCAGAGAAAGCTTGTAGATGAATATAAGAGAAAGGCAGAAAATGTGAGCAGCAAAATATGTAACAAGGAAACTGCTTTACAAACACATGATGTGCCCACCAGCAGGAACCACCCTAAAGAGACACGTGAATGTTTTGTATGCAAGAAGCCAGGTCATTTAAAGGCTGAATGCAGAGTCTGGAAAGCTAAAATGAATCAGCTGAAAAAGCAAATCAGCCAACAGAGAGTTATGAGTGCTGTATCTGGAAACAATGATTCAGTGAATACTGAAGCTGCATTGACATTAGTCAATGCATTTAAATCAAAGCATGCATGGTGTATAGATTCTGGTGCAACCAGTCACATGACCAATGACAGAGACTTCTTTACTAAACTTAACCAAAGTAAGTCAGAGAAAGTGATAATGGCGAACAGTCAGTGTATGAACTCAGAAGGCATAGGAGACGGTTATATTGATTGTAACATCTCTGCAACACAAAGTAGAAGGATTCATGTAAAAGATGTACTATACTGTATGTGCCTTGTCTTGAAAGTACCGGTAATCTATTATCTGTGAAAAAGCTCACAAAACAGGGTAATGAAGTTACATTTAAGGAAGATCGTTGCATCATCTCAAAAGAGGGTCACACACTAGCAAAAGGAAAAATCAGAGATGAGCTGTATCAGTTGAAATGTAAAGAGTGTGTATGCACAGCTAAGCAAGAACTGCACAAGAACCGTATTCATGTATGGCACAGGCGGCTTGCGCACAGAGACCCAGAAGCAATAAGAAAGTTATTTCAAGAACAATTAGCTGACAATATTACAATTGATCCATGTAATCAGACAATGAAGTGTTCCAGCTGTATTAAAGGGAAAATGTCCAGAAAGGCCTTTCCTAAGAAAAGTACTACAAGAACAGAACAACCACTAGATTTAGTACACACGGATATCTGTGGTCCAATGCGTACTCAGACCCCTGGAAAGAAGAGATATTTTCTTACATTTATTGATGACAATTCAAGATATACAGTTGTCTATTTACTTCACAGCAAAAATGACGTTCCAGAGAAACTTGGAATAGATCTAGCTGAAGTACATAACAAGTTTGGAAGAATGCCAAAAACTTTACGTGCAGATAATGGAACTGAGTATACAAGTAATGAAACACAGAGCATTTTAAAGAAAAATGGAATCATATTTCAAACTACTGTACCATACAACCCTGAGCAAAATGGTGTAGCAGAAAGAAGGAACCGGACACTCTGTGAAAGCGCAAGGAGTATGTTATTTGATGCAAATTTGCCTACAGTATATTGGGGCGAAGCTATTATGACGGCTTGTTATCTTCAGAACAGACTACCAAGTAAAGCGACAGAGAAGACTCCATTTGAGCAATGGAATGGTACAAAACCAAAACTACAACACATAAGGATTTTCGGAAGTAAAGCATTTGCACATGTTCCCAAAGAAAAACGAACTAAGTGGGAATCTCATGCTGAGGAAGGCATCCTGGTAGGCTACAGTGAAACCCAGAAAGGTTATAGAATTTTACACCCAGAGACAAACAAGGTCACAATAAGTAAAGATGTAGTGTTTGATGAAAACTTCGTGTCACCCAAGTTTTATGACAGTATGCCAGTAGTCCAGATAAAGCAACAACAACAATCTCAATCACAATTACAAGACAATGAAGAAAAGAATGTAGAAGTCTGGCTGGACTCTTCAACCACTGAAGGAACAACAAAAGGCCTAAGTGAACCTGAAATTAGACGGTCGTCAAGATCAAACAAAGGAATACCAGCTAAACATTTATCCTACGCTGTGAGGACACTACCTGAGTCAGAACCACAGTCATGGGATGAAATGCAGAAACTACCGTACCTGCCCATGAAAGAACAAAGTGGATCATTGCCACGACCTAGGTTCCAAGAATTGAGAACCACTATGGGACTAACAGAATAAGTAGTTGCTGAGTGGGGGTGTTGGCCTAATGCATATTGATCTGTATGTATTGCAACAACAATTGTTTGTTTAATATGATGTGATTTTTATGTCTGCATGCCTATTGTTCACATGTCAACAAAGTAAAAAAAAAAAAAAAGGAGTCCTCATTTACAGACAGGATGTTCCTCCTCCTTCTTCCCTGTGAGCACTTTTCTTGTGTGTGCAACTGAAACTGAAAGTCACAGCAGATCTCTCTCTCAGAAACCAGATTGATCCTGTTCTCATGTTGTATGCTGAATGTTCTTGATTCTTAATAAATGAACATTCTCTGTTGCTCGTTGTGGACATCACGCTGATTAACCGCTTCTAACATAAAGCCTTTTGTTTGCGAGACCATTCGCAGTTTTGAGTCACTTCATTAATTTTACCATATAATGTCAAGAAAAATGTGACAAAATTCCATGTTGGATGAAATGATGAAAAAAAATGCAATAACTCCATAGTTTTTTGGATTTTGTTTTTACGGTGTTCATTGCATGGTGAAAAGTACTTGGCATAATGATTATTCTGGTCAACACGATTATGGCAATATCAATCCTGCATAGATTTTTTTCATTCAAGAGGTGAAAAAAATTCTGAAGTTTGGAAAAGAAATTTTGCTTATCTTGTCATTTTGGGCATTTTTAATTTTTCCATTGATCGAGCTGTGTGAGGGCTTGCAGTTTGCTTGTTGAGCTGATGATTTTATAGTGGTGCTGTATGATGAGTGTGGGGGGGGCAGTGGGACGAGTTTGAGGAGGGCGTGTGTCTAGATCAGATGAGCACGTGGAGAGGTTACAGTAGCGGCATACACTTTTTTTTCCCTTAACTTTATGTGTGTTGATTCCAGCAACCAATCCCGGTGCAGAAACCATCCACAACGTCATAAGACAAGGTCTTCTGTGATTGGTTGCAGAAGTCACCTGTTTCCGTCCATATAAAAAGCGGAGATCTTGTTTTGCTGGCACCATTTGCTCAATGTCACAGTGCAGAGAGGTAGCTCCTGCGGTAGGGCTGGTGCTGAAAGTGAACTTATCCAGTGTGAAATCGATCTTCCAGCATTGAAGTAGCTTGTGCAAAAACTGTGTAGCAGTCTCTGGAAGCGCCTTTTGCTATTCCAAATCGTTTGTGCTAACACTGTGTATCAGTGGCAAATCAGAAGGCCAGATTTCCATGTAAAAACCATTAGGCCTACTATAGTGATGCAGCCACAAGGCCCAAATTAGCTACTCCTAATCATTTATTCTGAAACTGTGCTTCAGTGGCAAATCAGAAGACCAGACTTCCACTTAAAAATAGTTAGGAAGGTACCGGAGACCAACCGCTGCCGCCAGAAGACGGATCATTGTTACCTCCAGGACCATATTGGACAAGCGGACAAGAGCAGCATCAACCGTTGTTGGCACCATCACCTGCTCCGGGACTACCACATCTTGATAAAGGTCTGACAGGATAAGTTAACCCCTCAAGAACTGTGAATAGCTTTTGTTTTCCACTGTTCCTTAACCCCTGCACATTAACTATATCTTAAACTGCCTACCCAACCCCCTAGTTAACCTTTAACCTCACTGCCTGGAGTACCTTAGCATGAATTAAAATTGTTAACCCTTGCTCTGTCTCCGGTCTGTCACTGCATCTCGCAACCTGCTTACACAAGCACACTGTCTAAGCAAATAAATAGTGATTGTTCATTTAGCTACAGGTGATTGACAGCTGTGGGCCTAAATGTACCTTCACACTAAGCGACTTTACAACGATAACGATAGCGATCCGTGACGTTGCAGCGTCCTGGATAGCGATATCGTTGTGTTTGACAGGCAGCAGCGATCTGGATCCTGCTGTGATATCGCTGGTCGTTGCTGAAAGTTCAGAACTTTATTTGGTCGTCAGATCGGCGTGTATCGTCGTGTTTGACAGCAAAAGCAACGATGCCAGCGATGTTTTACAATGGTAACCAGGGTAAATATCGGGTTACTAAGCGCAGGGCCGCGCTTAGTAACCCGATATTTACCCTAATTACCATTGTAAAAGTAAAAAAAAAAACAGTACATGCTCACCCTCTGATGTCTGTCACATCCACCGGCGTCCACGCTGCTGCTCAGAGCTTCCTGCACTGAGTGTGTCAGTGCCAGCCAGAAAGCAAAGCACAGCGGTGACGTCACCGCTCTGCTGTTAGGGCCGGCGCTCACACAGTGCAGGGAAGCGGACGCCGGAGGACGCGAATGTAAGTATGTATTGTTTGTTTTTTTACATTTCCACTGGTAACGAGGGTAAACATCGGGTTACTAAGCGCGGCCCTGCGCTTAGCAACCCGATGTTTACCCTGGTTACCCGGGGACTTCGGCATCGTTGGTTGCTGGAGAGCTGTCTGTGTGACAGCTCTCCAGCGACCAAACAGCGACGCTGCAGCGATCGGCATCATTGTCGATATCGCTGCAGCGTCGCTTAGTGTGAAGGTACCTTAAGGTTGTGAAACAGCAGGGTACAGAAGAGAAAGGCTACTTACAACATCATAAGTGGGAAAAAGCAAGGTTGTGGTGGAAGGGGGAATGAAAGCTCCACTGAACAAACACCGTCTTGTCCTATCCAAAGACCACTAACAACATCTGTTACTGGCTGACTTACTCAACTCCCTTTCTTTGGCAGCCACACAGTGGTATGCCTTGTAGATGAGGCTCAGAAAGAGCATGTGCTCCAGTGGATGGCAAGCACTGCATCAAGTGGCCTCTCCTCCTGTTCCTCCACCTTAACAACACACACAGTACAATTCTCAGAGGTGGCACCCCAATCACCCTCGTCTCCCCCCAGCGTCAAATATTTCCAAAAGCCCAACTGACAGTGAGGAACCTCAGATGGGCCATGTTTAGACATTGTATTCCATGCGCATCAGAGGTCTGCTCCGAAGAATCACAGCATGCAGAGGAGCAAAGCATCTGCATCGATGCCCAAAAATGTTTCATGTTGGATCTGGGGCCGAACAAAGTCACCAGATATTAACCACCAAGGGTAGAAGTGATCCTGATGAGACTCAGATACCAGAAGTGCATGTGGACTGTACTGTGGCATCAGAGCAGGAATAGGAGGAGGGTGACTCTCAAGGTGAGGAGTGTGAGAACAGAGAGATGACAATGAGGTTGTAGATCCCACTTGTAAACCCAGGGGTAGCCAGCTGAGTAGCTCAGCAGAGAAGGTGGAGAAGGAGGAAGATGAGAAGGTTACACTGCAGCTTCCCAACCACGCAACCACGACAAGTACTGCATCCTCAGCTCCAACTCTAGCTGTGGCCAGCATCAGTCACAAGTGTGCAGTTCACAGAGGCAGCAAGGGTTGCCTAGGATGACCCAAAACATGTTATCTGTCAAACTTGCAAAAAAGATCAATAGAGGCAAAAATTGCAATAATTTGAAAACTACATACATGAACCGCCACATGCGCGATCAACATGCCTTAGTGTGGGAATCTCACTGCGCTAAAATGCAGACTAGCGAGCCTCGCCGACCAACGGCTGTCGCATCAACCACATCTGCTGCTTCTCCCTCCTCCATCACCATTCCATGTGTTCACACACAGGTCTCCGGCTACATAAACTACAATTGTTTACTCACCAGAGTTGGGGTGATTGAGAGCCAGTCAGCTGTTACGAAAGTAGACTTGACTGCTGCTTTTGTGTCACGTAGCACTCACACCTTTCTCAATCCACAAAATGATCTCCTCCTGTACCTCAATCACAGTCCAGCAGTTTGTCCTGTTCTCCGTACTTCGCCCTCTCTCAGCACAGCAGACAGCTCTTGGTCCACAGTTGTGGTCACGTAAAAGAATGTTTCCTCTTAAACATGGAAAAGCTAGGAGCGTGAACTCCACCATCTTTTAATAATAATAATCTTTTATTTTTATATAGCGCTAACATATTCCGCAGCACTTTACCACTTGCACACATTATCATAGTTGTCCCCGATGGGGCTCACAATCTAAATTCCCTATTGGAATGTGGGATTGGAATGTGTCCCTCTTTGGAATGTGGGGGGAAACCCACACAAACACAGGGAGAACATACAAACTCCTTGCAGATGTTGTCCTTGGTGGGATTTTAACCCAGGACAACAGTGCTACAAGGCTGCAGAGCTAACCACTGAGCCACCGTGTTGCCATCTCCATTCTGCTGACCAATGAGATGCTACCTTTCCACCTGGTGGATACAAACAGTTTCAGAAAGTTGATGGCCATTGCAGTTCCCCAGTACCAGTTGACCAGTCGCCATTGGTTCTTAAAGAAAGTTGTGCCTGTGCTACACCAGCATGTTGCTTACAACATCACCCGTTCCCTGAAAAATCTATGTCTTCCAGGGTGCATTTCCCCACTGACACCTGGATGAGCAAACATGAACAGGAGCGTTACATCTTGCTGGCTGGGCACTAGGTGACTCTGGTGGCTGTGGGAGCAGGTGGTCAAGGGGCTGCTCCCCAAATCTTTGAATCCCCAAGGATTTTGGGACAAATCTCTGTATCTAACAGTTCCTCCACTGCTTCTGCCTCCTCCACCTCCTCTAGGGCCTCCACCTGTGCCCTCAAGCTCTCCTTTAATCAGATACGCGTTCCAACAGTGCAGATAGAATCTCCCCCACCTTTGTACTGTGCAGCCATGGCTCACCGCAATCAGGCAGTGTTTAAATAAATATGCCTTGGAGATTGCAGTCACACAGCTCATCTCATCTCCACTAAACCTAGAGCCACGGTCGCTGTGTGATCACTTCTGCTGATTACACCCCGCAGGTCATCAACTTTCATCAATACAGAGGTCTTTCGACCTACCGGTTAACCATTTGATTAGTGATGTTTTCAACATGGTGGAATTCCACTCTGAACATGTTGCAATGGCTGTGGCAGCAGTGACAAGCCCTGGTGCAGTATGTTCTTTTGCATAGCCTGGGCCAATGCAGTCTCGACGTGGTACAAATCATGCTAGCAGAATGGGCACAGGTGAAGGACTTCTGCACAGCTACTAAGATGGCTAGCGCTGACGATGCCATAATCAGCATCACTATTCCGGTCATGAATATGCTGGAACAGACTTTGAATAGTCTGCGTGAGGAGGTGATGGTCTCAGAGGAAGAGTTAGAAACAGAGGAGGAAGCTGAAGGGATAACAATTTCTCAAATTTCCGGACTATCGTCCCACAGGTGGGTGCCATGGGAGGGTGGCTTACAGCGATCAAGGGGGGCTCATGGTCCCAGACAAACTGTTCGTGAAGATACAGGAGCTAAGTAATGAATTGTGGAGGACAAGGTGATGGATGTTGTTGTGAATTCCGTTCTTGGGCTCCCTCCTGTGGTTGTGAATGGTACTTTTGTGAGTTCTGCCCTTGGGCTCCCTCTGGTGGTTTCGAGTGGAACTGCTGCTCCTTGAGGGCTGTAGCAGCTGCCTTCACTAATCGTCTTGCCTGGATTTTCTATTTAACCTGGCTCTGGGCTTTAGTTCATGCCAGCTGTCATTGTTCTGGGTTGGATTTTGATCTCTCCTTGGATTTCTCATATGGCCTGTCCATTTCAGCAAAAGATAAGTTCTTGCTTGTTTTTTGGTTGTCCATTTGCTGTGGACTTTATTGCTTAGCTCATGTTTATGTTCCTTTTTGTCCAGCTTGTCATTATGATACATTCAGGCTAGCTGGAAGCTCTGGGGAAGCAGATTTGCCCCTCCACACCGTGAGTCGGTGTGGAGATCATTTTTGTAAACTCTGCGTGGATTTTTAGTTTTTAATACTGACCACACAGTATCCTTTTCTATCCTGTCTATCTAGATTAGTATTGGCCTCCTTTGCTAAAATCTGATTTCATTTCTGTGTACGTCATTTCCCGCTCCACTCACAGTCAATATTTGTGGGGGCTATCTTTCCTTTTGGGGGTTTTCTCTGAGGCAAGATAGCATTCTATTTTCCATCTTTAGGGGTAGTTAGTTCTTAGGCTGTGACGAGGTGTCTAGCGAGAGTCAGGAACATCCCCCGGCTATTACTAGTGTTGGTGTTAGGATTAGGAACTGCGGTCAGTAAAGATACCACCTCCTCAGAGCTTGTCCCATGTTGCCTTTTAACCACCAGGTCATATCAGTGTTGTTCCGTAACCACCAGGTCATAACAGTACAGCTGGCCCATAATGTGTTAAATGCAACTCAAAAGAGGGAAAAGAAAGTTCTGAGTCATTTTTTTTCTTTTGCAGCCTGTTTTGTCTTTTTTCCCCCTTAATCTCTGGGTGGTTCAGGATTCTGGTGCTGATATGGAGGTTCAGGGTCTGTCCTTGCGTGTGGATCAACTCGCTGCAAGGGTACAGAGTATCCAAGATTATGTTGTCCAGACTCCGGTTTTAGAGCCTAGAATTTCTATTCCTGATTTGTTTTCTGGGGATAGATCTAAATTTTTGAACTTTAAAAATAACTGCAGATTGTTTTTTCCTCTGAGACCCCGTTCCTGTGGTGACCCCATTCAGCAGGTGAAGATTGTTATTTCTCTGCTGCGTGGCGACCCGCAGGACTGGGCATTCTCCCTTGAGCCAGGAAATCCTGCATTGCTCAATATAGACGCATTTTTTCAAGCGCTCGGATTGCTGTATGACGAGCCTAATTCTGTGGATCAGGCAGAAAAAACTTTGCTGGCTCTGTGTCAGGGTCAGGAAGCAGCAGAAGTATATTGCCAGAAATTTAGAAAGTGGTCTGTGCTCACAAAATGGAATGAGTATGTCCTGGCAGCGATTTTCAGAAAGGGTCTTTCTGAAGCCCTTAAAGATGTTATGGTGGGGTTCCCCACGCCTGCTGGTTTGAACGAATCAATGTCTTTGGCCATTCAGATTGTTCGGCGAGCGCAAGGTGGTGCACCATATGGCGGTGTCTTCTGAGCAGAGTCCTGAGCCTATGCAATGTGATGGGATTTTGACTAGAGCAGAACGGCAAAAATTCAGACATCAGAATGGGCTGTGCTTTTACTGTGGTGACTCTACTCATGCTATTTCTGATTGTCCGAAGCGTACTAAGAGGGTCGCTAGGTCTGTTACCATTAGTACTGTACAGCCTAAATTTCTCTTGTCTGTTACCCTGATTTGCTCATTGTCATCCTTTTCTGTTATGGCATTTGTGGATTCTGGCGCTGCCCTGAACTTAATTGACTTAGAGTTCGCCAAACGCTGTGGTTTTTCCTTGGAGCCTTTGCAGAGCCCTATTCCCTTAAGGGGGATTGATGCTACGCCATTGGCCAAGAATAAACCTCAGTACTGGACACAGTTAACCATGTACATGGCTCCAGCACATCAGGAAAATATTCGCTTTTTGGTGTTGCATAATTTGCATGATGTTGTGCTGTGTTTTCCATGGTTACAGGTACATAATCCAGTGCTGGATTGGAAATCTATGTCTGTGACTAGTTGGGGTTGTCAAGGGATACATAGTGATATTCCTTTGATGTCAATTTCCTCATCCCCTTCTTCTGAAGTTCCTGAGTTTTTGTCGGATTTCCAGGATATATTTGATGAGCCTAAGTCCAGTTCCCTACCTCCTCATAGGGACTGTGATTGCGCTATTAATTTGATTCCTGGCTGTAAGTTCCCTAAGGGCCGACTTTTCAATCTGTCTGTACCAGAGCATGCCGCTATGCGGAGTTATGTAAAGGAGTCCTTGGAGAAGGGGCATATTCGCCCGTCTTCGTCACCGTTGGGAGCGGGGTTCTTTTTTGTTGCCAAGAAAGATGGCTCCTTGCGGCCTTGTATAGATTATCGCCTTCTCAATAAGATCACGGTCAAATTCCACTATCCTTTACCTTTGCTTTCTGATTTGTTTGCTCGGATTAAGGGGGCTAGTTGGTTTACTAAGATCGACCTTCGAGGGGCGTATAATCTTGTTCGTATTAAACAGGGTGATGAATGGAAAACAGCATTTCATACACCCGAAGGCCATTTTGAATACCTTGTGATGCCATTCGGGCTCTCTAATGCTCCATCTGTGTTTCAGTCCTTTATGCATGATATCTTCCGGAATTATCTGGATAAATTCATGATTGTATATTTGGATGATATTTAGTTTTTTTCCAATGATTAGGAGTCTCATGTGAAGCAGGTCAGGATGGTATTTCAGGTCCTTCGTGCTAATGCGCAGTTTGTGAAGGGATCTAAGTGCCTCTTTGGAGTTCAGAAGGTTTCTTTTTTGGGTTTCATTTTTTCTCCCTCGGCTATTGAAATGAACCCTGTTAAAGTCCAGGCCATTCATGATTGGACTCAACCCACATCTGTAAAGAGCCTTCAGAAATGTTTGGGCTTTGCTAATTTTTATCGCCGCTTTATTGCTAATTTTTCCAGTGTGGTGAAACCTCTGACCCATTTGACAAAGAAAGGCGCTGATGTGATGAATTGGTCCTCTGCGGCTGTTGAGGCCTTTCAGGAGCTTAAACGCCGATTTACTTCTGCCCCTGTGTTGCGTCAGCCAGATGTTTCTCTCCCTTTTCAGGTTGAGGTTGATGCTTCGGAGATTGGGGCAGGGGCCGTTTTGTCGCAGAGAAGTTCTGATGGCTCTTTGATGAAACCGTGTGCTTTCTTCTCCAGAAAGTTTTCGCCTGCTGAGCGTAATTATGATGTCGGCAATCGGGAGTTGTTGGCTATGAAGTGGGCATTTGAGGAGTGGCGACATTGGCTTGAGGGAGCCAAGCATCGCGTTGTGGTCCTGACTGATCATAAGAATCTGATTTACATCGAGTCTGCTAAGTGGTTGAATCCTAGACAAGCTCGATGGTCTCTGTTTTTCTCCCGTTTTGATTTTGTGGTCTCGTATGTTCCGGGATCTAAGAATGTGAAGGCTGATGCCCTTTCTAGGAGTTTTTTGCCTGATTCTCCGGGAGTCCTTGTGCCGGCTGGTATTCTCAAGGAGGGGGTGATTCTTTCTGCCATCTCCCCTGATTTGCGGCGGGTACTTCAGGAGTTTCAGGCTGATAAACCTGACCGCTGTCCAGTGGGGAAACTGTTTGTTCCTGATAGATGGACTAGCAAGGTAATTTCTGAGGTTCATTGTTCAGTATTGGCTGGTCATCCTGGGATTTTTGGTACCAGAGATTTGGTTGCTAGGTCCTTTTGGTGGCCTTCCTTGTTGCGGGATGTGCATTCTTTTGTGCAGTCCTGTGGGACTTGTGCTCGGGCCAAGCCTTGCTGTTCCCGTGCTAGTGGGTTGCTTTTGCCTTTGCCGATCCCTGAGAGGCCCTGGACGCATATTTCCATGGATTTTATTTCTGATCTTCCTGTTTCTCAGAAGATGTCTGTCATCTGGGTGGTTTGTGACCGGTTTTCTAAGATGGTCCATTTGGTACCTTTGCCTAAGTTGCCTTCCTCCTCTGATTTGGTTCCATTATTTTTTCAGCATGTGGTTCGTTTGCATGGTATTCCGGAGAATATTGTGTCGGACAGAGGTTCCCAGTTTGTTTCTAGGTTTTGGCGGTCTTTTTGTGCTAGAATGGGTATTGATTTGTCTTTTTCTTCAGCATTTCATCCTCAGACAAATGGCCAAACGGAGCGAACTAATCAGACCTTGGAAACCTATTTGAGATGATTCGTGTCTGCTGATCAGGATGATTGGGTGACCTTCTTGCCATTGGCCGATTTTGCCCTTAATAATCGGGCTAGTTCGGCTACCTTGGTTTCGCCTTTCTTTTGTAACTTTGGTTTTCATCCTCGTTTTTTTCTTCGGGGCAGGTTGAGCCTTCTGACTGTCCTGGTGTGGATTCTGTGGTGGACAGGTTGCAGCAAATTTGGACTCATGTGGTGGACAATTTAACGTTGTCTCAGGAAAAGGCTCAACGTTTTGCTAACCGTCGTCGGTGTGTTGGTCCCCGGCTTTGTGTTGGGGATTTGGTCTGGTTGTCTTCTCGTCATGTTCCTATGAAGGTTTCTTCCCCTAAGTTCAAGCCTCGCTTTATTGGTCCTTATAAGATTTCTGAAATTATCAATCCGGTGTCTTTTCGTTTGGCCCTTCCAGCTTCTTTTTCCATTCATAATGTGTTCCATAGATCTTTGTTACGGAGATATGTGGTACCTATGGTTCCCTCCGTTGATCTTCCTGCTCCGGTGTTGGTTGAGGGGGAATTGGAATATGTGGTGGAGAAGATTTTGGATTCTCGTTTTTCGAGGTGGAAGCTTCAGTATTTGGTCAAGTGGAAGGGTTATGGCCAGGAGGATAAATCTTGGGTTGTTGCCTCCGATGTCCATGCTGCCGATTTGGTTCGTGCTTTTCACTTGGCTCGTCCTGATCGGCCTGGGGGCTCTGGTGAGGGTTCGGTGACCCCTCCTCAAAAGGGGGGGGTACTGTTGTGAATCCCGTTCTTGGGCTCCCTCCTGTGGTTGTGAATGGTACTTTTGTGAGTTCTGCTCTTGGGCTCCCTCTGGTGGTTTCGAGTGGAACTGCTGCTCCTTGAGGGCTGTAGCAGCTGCCTTCACTGTTGTGAATTAGACTTTTTGGCTCCCTCTTGTGGTTACTAGTGATATGACTCTGGGATTTTCTTCCCTCAGTTTGCACCCAGCTGGGTCGTTAGTTCAGGGGTGTTGCTATATAAACCTCCTGGATCCTTAGTCCAGTGCCTGGCATCGTTGTAATCAGACACATTCTGTTTGCTCCTATCTGCTGGTCCTGGTTCGTGCAAAATTAAGCTAACTCCTGCTTCTTTGTTTTTTGGGTTATTTGCTTGCTCTCATTTTTGTCCAGCTTGTACTAAATGTGATTCCTGACCTTGCTGGAAGCTCTAGCGGGCTGGTGTTCTTCCCCCGGGCCGTTAGACGGTTCGGGGGTTCTTGAATTTCCAGTGTGGATATTTTTGATAGGGTTTTTGCTGACCATATAAGTTATCTTTCTATATTCTGCTATTAGCTAGTGGGCCTCTCTTTGCTAAATACCTAGCTCATTCTTATGTTTGTCTTTTCCTCTTACCTCACCGTTATTATTTGTTGGGGGCTTGTATCCAACTTTTGGGGTCTATTCTCTGGAGGCAAGAAAGGTCTTTCTTTTCCCTTCTAGGGTTAGTTAGTTCTCCGGCTGGCGCGAGACGTCTAGAATCAACGTAGGCACGTTCCCCGGCTGCTGGTATTTGTGGTGCTAGGATTAGATATATGGTCAGCCCAGTTACCACTGCCCTATGAGCTGGTTTTCTGTGTTTGCAGACTTAGCAATTATTCCTGAGACCCTCTGCCATTGGGGTCATAACACTTCACTAATCGTCTTGCCTGGATTTTCTATTTAACCTGGCTCTGGGCTTTAGTTCATGCCAGCTGTCAATGTTCTGGGTTGGATTTTGATCTCTCCTTGGATTTCTCATATGGCCTGTCCATTTAAGCAAAATATAAGTTCTTGCTTGTTTTTTGGTTGTCCATTTGCTGTGGACTTTATTGCTTAGCTCATGTTTATGTTCCTTTTTGTCCAGCTTGTCATTATGATGCATTCAGGCTAGCTGGAAGCTCTGGGGAAGCAGATTTGTCCCTCCACACCGTGAGTCGGTGTGAAGATCATTTTTGTAAACTCTGCATGGATTTTTAGTTTTTAATACTGACCGCACAGTATCCTTTTCTATCCTGTCTCTCAAGATTAGTATTGGCCTCCTTTGCTAAAATCTGATTTCATTTCTGTGTACGTCATTTCCCGCTCCACTCACAGTCAATATTTGTGGGGGCTATCTTTCCTTTTGGGGGTTTTCTCTGAGGCAAGATAGCTTTCTATTTTCCATCTTTAGGGGTAGTTAGTTCTTAGGCTGTGACGAGGTGTCTAGGGAGAGTCAGGAACATCCCACGGCTATTACTAGTGTTGGCGTTAGGATTAGGAACTGCGGTCAGTAAAGATACCACCTCCTCAGAGCTTGTCCCATGTTGCCTTTTAACCACCAGGTCATATCAGTGTTGTTCTGTAATCACCAGGTCATAACAGGATGTGCAATAGTTAGGAGATGAAGAGAATAATGATACTCTCTCTTTTGTCTGTGGATGGTGAGAGGGGATGGAGAAAGCAACTTTGAGTGTTATCCCTCCACCAACACAGCATAGACTTGGACATCATTTAAGCGCCCGACACATGAGCGCCTTCTTGCTGCACTATCTTCAATATGATGCCTGTATTGTTAGGGTTAGAAATAGTGCTGACTACTGGATTGCTACTCTGTTAGATCCATGGTACAAGAGTAAATGTCAAGGCACCATCACCAAAACATTAGCAGCAGCAGCAGCAGTGTAAGTGGCCTAAGCAATTTCTGTGAGTCATATAACACATTTTTTAGACCAGCCCATGCACCAGCAGAACAGAGTACATGTCTGTCACGTTGTGAACGACTGGAGAGGATGGTGCAGAAGTATCTGGAGCTCAATATCAATGCCACCGGAGGGGAATTGACTCTTTTACATTTTGGTCTTCAAAAATGGAACAGTGGCCTGAGCTCGCCTTTGACGCCTTGGAGGTTTTTTCATGCCCGGCAGCTAGGGTTCTCTCAGAACATGTCTTCATTGCTGCCTGTGATGTCCTGGCAGATAAGTGCATCCGGCTGTCCCCACTTAACTTTCAGTAAAATAAACAAGTCATGGATCTCCCACGACTTTTGCACCCCAGGCGCAGATTGGGCAGACTAGGCGATGGTGTCGTTTTTAATGTATTGATATTGAATTATTGCAGTCTGTGCCATCTTTGTGGTGTCTTCTGTGCCTGCTGTTGCTGCTGATGTTACACACAATTTTTTGAAATGTGGAGACTCCAACTTGGTGGATGGTGTGTCAGAGGCCTACTATGCTGTCTCTACTCTGTGGAAATTGATGCCACTTTTGTGCTGTGTGACAATTATGTTTTTGAAATGTGAAGACTCCAAGTTCTGTCTCCATCTGGTGGGTTGCCCATGTAAACAGGTCTACCAGACAGGCGACAGGCAGACCTGCACTAACTTTCAGTCAACTACCTGTGTTACTTTCCTTACATTTTTCTACCAATATTATCGTATGAAGCTGACGTTTGTGCCATCTGAGTGTGGCTGGAATAAAAAAAAAAATTGGAAGTGTTGTATGAGGCGTGAGGTCTCCCAGCTAAAAAGGCTTACACCGCTCCCTCAACCACCAAGTCCTCATTAAAACTTAAATTTCAAGATCTAAATGCTGGACCAGAGCCTGATACCTCATGCATGGCCCATATCTGACTGCTGCTGTGCCATTTGCAAATTTCTACTGTGGGTAAATTGATGTCAGTTTTCCTGTTGTCTTCCCCTAATTTAACTGTCTGGAAAGCTTTTTGTCACCCCTTAAGGTTTTGTCGATGCATTTGGTTTTGTCTCCCATTGAATCTAATGGGATTTTGATTCGTTCGACTAACCATTCGGCGAACCGTTCGGCTAACAGAAGTCTGTTTGATGAATCCGAACTGAACCTTAAAAGGTTCGCTCATCTCTAGTAAACAGGTGCTACTCGGGTCCTGATTTTGAAGAAAATGTATGGGCAAAACAGGGATAGTTTGATAAGTGAGGTGAGATGATAGGCCAGTCTTAATAAATGTGCTTTTAGGCCACGTTTAAAACTATGGATATTGAGAATTAATAGTATTGTCTTGAGTAGTGCATTCCAAAGAATTGGCGTAGCACGCAAAATGTCTTGCAGCTTTTGTCTAGTCAAAGGTAAGAAGAGGCTGAACTCTAGCAATGTTTTTGAGGTGTAGGTGATATGAACGAGTGATCGGTTGTGGGGAGTGAAGGAAAGATCTGAGTCAAATATGAACCCCAAGACAGGAGGTGTGCTGCAGGGGAGTAATGGTGGAACCACAGAAGGAAATGTAATATTGGGTTTGGGATGGTTAGTAGAGGGAGGAAACACAAGGAGTTCAGTTTTTCACTGATTCAGTCTTAGGCCGGTGTCCCATTTGCAATTGCAATGCAAGAAGCTCGTGCGAGTCTCTCACCTCAATATCCGGGAGACCGGGATTGCCGGCGGCGGTTCGGACCGGAGAGTTCAGCTGCATAGAAACACATGCAGCCGCACTCCAGTTCCGAGTGCTGGCGGCAGTGCCGGGCATTGGTGCGAGAGACTCGCGCGAGCTTCCCACATTGCAGTTGCAAGTGGGACACCGGCCATAGAGTGAGGACATGATGTTAGAGACAGTGGAAAGACAATGACTGGTGTTTTGTAGTAATGCAGAAAACAGAAAAGGATAATGCCAGCTCATCGTTGAAGTTTATAGGAGTCCAGAGTGCAGGGAACCACGAGCCTACCACTCGTGTAGCAATTGCAAAAAAAATAGAAAAATGTTCCAGCTTCTGGTAAAATTTTCAGAGTAATCTTTATTCCATCAAGAAAATTAAAAAAAACATAGTGGACAGGAACAGAAGCAAGCACTATATATTTTTTGTAATTGTTTTTTGATGGAATAAAGATTACTCTTAAAATTTTACCAGAAGTTGGAACATTTTTCTTTTTTTTTTCAATTTTGTAGTAATGCAGGCATGATGTCAGGAGATGATGTATATAATTGGGTGTCATCAGCATACAGATGGTACTAAAAAACGTAAAAAGCGAATATACCTTTAGTTTAAAAAGCAGCTTGATAGTTTTAGAGAAAACAACCGTGCAGTTTTGTTGGCTATCTCAGTGCAGTCAATCAATGCAGCGGGAGTGGAGCCAGTCGGTGATACAGTACGATGAAGAATACAAAGCACTGTATGTCCAAATTAACAAAAAGAGTGATTCCTCTAAAACTTTTCAGCAGATTTTATACTAAAGGTGTGGCTCTTTTTAGTGCATGGTCCCCTTCAAGGACATGTGCTTAGTTTGACACCAATCTTACAGACTCTCTAGAGAGGAGCATGTGACCAGACCTGTCCATCAGCCGCCTCTGATTGAAGAGCAGCTTTACCGTATGAGATGTTTTATACTTGGAGAATGCTGCTCCTGAGTTATCTACGGGAGGCTTCCATACACATTAGACTGCCAGCGGATCCGTCCAATATCGGCTGGTTTGGACAATTTTAATTTGATGTGTTTGGGGCCTTTAGAGTATTTTCAGTTTCAATGGTAAGAAAATGGCTTATTGTAGAGGTGTTTTTGAGGTGACATGAAGTGACAGGACAGATGGCGTGCTTCCTAGGAGTTATGGTAGTACCGCACATGTTAACAGTGTAAGACATGTAATAACTGACAGTTCACCAAATACATTAGATAAAACTCAGAAAACTTGACAAATTTGGCAACCAGCAAATTTGTGTATGGAAACTAGAGCCATCCTTGACAGAGTGATAGACAGATGATGTCGGGAGATAAGAAAAAGAGGTTGAATTCAATAACCTGATTCTTTAGTTCTGCAGGCGGATAATCGGCTGCAAGAGGAGTCTATGAGTGACTGAGGCTGGTTTCACATTTGCGTTTCCCTGATCTGCGGACGGCTGCGGACTTCCTCTGTGAAGCCCCGCCCTCGGCCGCACCTCCGCCGCTAGCTCCGCCTACTTCTGCATGCGGCCCGCATGCGACCTGCGTACCTATCTTTAACATTAGGTACGCAGGTTGTGCGGCTATATGCGGATGCTGCTGCATGCGTCGTTTTGACGATGTGGAAAAGAAAAAAATGCTACAGGCTGCGTCCTACTCTGGTCGCCGCATCGTCAAAATGATGCATGTGGCAGCCTCCGCATACAGCCGCACGACCTGCGTACCTAATGTTAGATAGGTACGGAAGTCGCATGCGGGCCGCATGCAGAAGTAGGCGGAGCTAGCGGCGGAGGTGCGGCCGAGGGCGGGGCTTCACGGAGGAAGTCCGCAGCCGTCCGCAGATCAGGGAAACGCAAATGTGAAACCAGCCTGACTCTGCTTTCCCCATACAGAATACAAGAAATGTGCCGAGGAAGAGGAGTCAGGCTGCCAATCAGTGGCGGATTATAATGCGGTTAATCTGGGTGGTAGCCCAGGGCCCAGTGGTGTGGGGGGCCCTGGGCAACCTCTCAGATTGACGGCCGCCATCAGGGAATTACTGCCCTGACTGGCGTATGGGCCCAGCGGGCAGAGGGGGCCTGCATCGGGCCCCGTCTCATTTGCTCACCGGGCCCCTACTGGCGCTGCGGCAGTTTAACGCTATTGATGTGCGGGCACACGCCCGCACGTCAATAGTTAACAGCCGCCAGCCAATTGGAGGCTGGCAGCTGACATCAGCCGCAGCGCACACTTAGCCGGCGTCTGATGTCATTGTCAGTCGCCGGCAAGTGTGCGCTTCAGCTGCGAGGAGGGAGTTTCGCCGAAGGAGCGCGGACAGGTGAGGAGAACTCTTTTTTTTTATTATTATTGCGAACGGCAATCCGGGGGGCCCGGGCCAGAATGCTGGACACTGGGGGCAGAGATGCTGGACGCACTGAGGGAGGAGATGCTGGACACAATGGGGGCAATATGTTGGACACACTGGGGCAATATGCTGGAGACACTGGGGTAGATTGCTGGAGACACTGAGTGCAATATGCGGGGCACACTGGGGCAGATTGCTAGACACACTGGGGCAATATGCTGGACACACCGGAGGCAATATGCTGGACACACTGGGGGCAGGATGCTGGACACACTGGGGGCAGGATGCTGGACACATTGGGGGCAGAGATGCTGGACATTGGGGGCAGAGATGCTGGACATTGGGGGCAGAGATGCTGGACAGTGGGGGCAGAGATGCTGGACACTGGGGCAGAGATGCTGGACACTGGGGGTAGAGATGCTGGACACATTGGGGGTAGGACTGGAGACAGATGGGGCAGGATTGGAGACTTGGGCAGAATATAGATACGGGACATGATTGGAGACACGGGGCAGAATGAAAGACATGGGGCAGGATTGGAGACAGATCGTGCAGGATCATGGGGCAGGATGGATACGATGGAGACTGATGGGACAGGATGAGGAGATCATATGGGGCAGGATGGATACTCATGGGAGAACATATGGCTGGAGCCAGGAATGAGATACACGGGGCCAGGATGGGGATATTATTATTACCATAGGGGCTAATTAAGGGATATTATTACTGTATTGATGTATTTATTTTATTTTTTGAGGACACTGTTTTAAGTGGGGGGGGTGGTCTTGTTACTGTGTAGAGTAACACTATGTCGCCTCTTTTTCTTCATGTGGTGTAATGTAGAAGTTGGGAAATATTAAGTAATGTGTTCTACAAGCGGAGCTCGAGATACAGTGGGGCAAAAAAGTATTTAGTCAGTCAGCAATAGTGCAAGTTCCACCACTTAAAAAGATGAGAGGCGTCTGTAATTTACATCATAGGCAGACCTCAACTATGGGAGACAAACTGAGAAAAAAAATCCAGAAAATCACATTGTCTGTTTTTTGATCATTTTATTTGCATTTTATGGTGGAAAATAAGTATTTGGTCAGAAACAAAATTTCATCTCAATACTTTGTAATATATCCTTTGTTGGCAATGACAGAGGTCAAACGTTTTCTGTAAGTCTTCACTACTTCGTTGCCCTGGCAGTGTGCTTTGGATCATTGTCATGTTGAAAGACCCAGCCACATTTCAGCTTCAATGCCCTTGCTGATAGAAGGAGGTTTGCACTCAAAATCTCATGATACATGGCCCCATTCATTCTTTCATGTACCTGGATCAGTAGTCCTGGCCCCTTTGCAGAGAAACAGCCCAAAAGCATGATGTTTCCACCACCATGCTTTACAGTAGGTATGGTGTTTGATGGATGCAACTCAGTATTCTTTTTCCTCCAAACACGACAAGTTGTGGTCCTACCAAACAGTTCCAGTTTGGTTTCATCAGACCATAGGACATTCTCCCAAAACTCCTCTGGATCATCCAAATGCTCTCTAGCAAACTTCAGACGGGCCCGGACATGTACTGGCTTAAGCAGTGGGACACGTCTGGCACTGCAGGATCTGAGTCCATGGTGGCGTAGTGTGTTACTTATGGTAGGCCTTGTTACATTGGTCCCAGCTCTCTGCAGTTCATTCACTAGGTCCCCCCGCGTGGTTCTGGGATTTTTGCTCACCGTTCTTGTGATCATTCTGACCCCACGGGGTGGGATTTTGCGTGGAGCCCCAGATCGAGGGAGATTATCAGTGGTCTTGTATGTCTTCCATTTTCTAATTATTGCTCCCACTGTTGATTTCTTCACTCCAAGCTGGTTGGCTATTGCAGATTCAGTCTTCCCAGCCTGGTGCAGGGCTAAAATTTTGTTTCTGGTGTCCTTTGACAGCTCTTTGGTCTTCACCATAGTGGAGTTTGGAGTCAGACTGTTTGAGGGTGTGCACAGGTGTCTTTTTATACTGATAATAAGTTTAAACAGGTGCCATTACTACAGGTAATGAGTGGAAGAAAGAGGAGACTCTTAAAGAAGAAGTTACAGGTCTGTGAGAGCCAGAAATCTTGATTGTTTGTTTCTGACCAAATACTTATTTTCCACCATAAAATGCAAATAAAATGATCAAAAAACAGACGTTGTGATTTTCTGGATTTTTTTTTTCTCAGTTTGTCTCCCATAGTTGAGGTCTACCTATGATGTAAATTACAGACGCCTCTCATCTTTTTAAGTGGTGGAACTTGCACTATTGCTGACTGACTAAATACTTTTTTGCCCCACTGTATCTGTTATTTCCTGCAGAGACGAGTCCTGGCTGGAAGAAGTGATGGCGGTCTGTGCTGGATGAAAGATGGAGGACTTCACCTAGAGACGTCACTGGTGAGTCAGTGTTACCTATACACTGACACTATACACTGTATACTATATACTGAACTGAAGGGTAAATTGACTAGATCAGTGGATGTTTGACAGGTTATAGTTTCACACAGCAACTATTTTTCTGGAATAATCTGGTTCAGGTATATAATGACCCCGTCGCATGACCCCATCACATGACCCCATCACATGACCCCGTCACATGACCGGGGGGCCCAGAGTAACTGAACAGCCCGGGGCCCTGGCTACCCTTAATCCACCCCTGCTGGCAGTCAATAGTCCCTCCTTGTGTTTAGGCATGATTACATCCTAAAGCAAAAGCAAATTGGTGCTTCCTCTACCCAAATTGGACATAGGATTGTGCAGAGATGAGAAATCTATCAAAATTCTGCCGCTTACCATTTAATAAGTGGACTAATTATGGACTATGAGTAAGGACCATAAGGTCAGAAACGTGTCTGTCCCAGTCATGTTTTTTTTCTTTATATTGATTGTGCCTTCTTTTAATGGGTTAGTGAACATATAAATAAATATCTTATCTCATCCGGAAATTGTACATCCTGGATAATAAATGGTCTACTTGACGAAAGTTTTCATCGCACTTTGGAGATGTTCTAGATTAGAGAGTCTATTAGTGATACATTGCCTGTATTAAAGTAATGAGCTGCCTGTCTTCCTTCTACCGATTTACTATCTATTAATACTTATAGATAAGGCCTTATGTTCGTGGCAGATTACATAAAACTTGATATCACACGACCATCCTTGTTTTCCGGTACAGAATATTCCATGGTCCAGAATTACCTTTTTGTATTCTAGTTTATCAGCTCTTTCTGAAAATGTGCAGCTGTTCACATACACGATATCCTGCACGCTCGCCACCAGTTCTAAACTTTGAACCTTGACTGGACCTTGTACTAGTCAGCTTAGTAACAGGAAGGGAGGAAGGCAGACATTGAACCCGGGGAATCCAAGGTTGCAGCGGGGTTACGAGCTGACTAGCAGCTGCACTTTGCAACGTGACCTTTGTACTTAGACACAGGAGCATTTAATCTGTGTAACAGAGCCCTTTGTTTCATTACTCATTAACATCTCCTCCTTGAGTAAAGTTCTTTGTTAATGGGCCTTTCCATCACAGTTTTCTCATTACAGCTTACACAAAATTATCCTATGTTATTAGCATTGGACTGGGAGCCAGTGGCTTTCGGAAAGTCAACGATCAAACAAATTCTCCGCTCACTAAAGTTAATTTATACATATTTCACATTAATGTTTAACTGTAGGGAAAAATAAGCAACAAGTCCATGATGGCCACCGTAAGGGTTCGTGCCTACGCTAAGACGTCTTTTAAACACTGGTGTACTTACATCATTTTTTAAGCAGAAGGAGCTTCAGGAAAAAGTTGTGACATTTTGTGAGGTCTTTCTGAATGACTTTTGTGGCGTCTTTTCCACCGACTACATTTTTCTACTTTCTGTATATGAAATATTGGTGATTCTCAAGCAGGAGCCAGAAGAATGGACTGGCTGCTTCTTTCTCCATGGCTTTTGAGGCTTGAATCGGTTAAAAGAAGTGATGAAAGACAAAAAATAAGCAAATAAAGTTACATTGACATTCTGTGAGAATGGATCCCTGACCTAAAATTATTAGGAATAATAATAAGGGACTAGTTTTGTTTTTCAGAAACAGTGCAACAGTGTCTGTGGACTGTGCAAGTAAATGGGGCTGAAATGAAGGTTGAGTTTAGAAAATCATGCTAAAACCTGGCTCAGTCACATTTGCAAAGTGCACACCTAACAACTTTTGAAGATCAGAAAGAGGGGGGAGAAATTATGCTGCGCAAATCTTGGCCATGCCCCAATACACACCCATTTACCATTTCCTTCTCCCCTGGCAGGAGGAGTTGTCAGAGAGGCCCTGGTAGTGAGGGACAATCAGCAGACACATGAGAGTACAGGGCACAAATCCAAATCTAGGACTGTCCACTGTATCTGGGACAGTTTGGACTAGAGATGAGCGGATCAATTCACGGATCAGTGCTAGATCAGTGCTACTTGGCAGCTTGACGGAAGGCCATGAATCTCTAACATTCCGGGGTCCCCGAAGAAGCTTTTGATTAAAGAAACTGCAGTTTTTTTCACATGCGTTTTATTTGGCTCCACTTAGAAGCATCTAGAGAAAAAAAAGCACCAAAACCGTACAGCTCAGCAGCATCCTTGGGCGCATAGCGGGCACAGTTCTCATAAAATCACTTCCACTTTGCTTGGACAGTTAAACACAGCAGAATTTTTGTGCAAGAAAAGCAGCAAAAAATAAGGAGCATTTATGCTGCATGTGAACAAGGTCTAAATTTCAATTGTGATTCCATGAAATCTCCATCCTCTGTGTCTGAAGACGCTGATGAACTCTGCAATTTTGGTGCATTTTTTCTTAATAGTCTTCTGCTGAAAAAAATAAATGACAAAAAAGCCGTTACATTTTTAAGTGCAGAATCAAAGCTATTCTGTATTATTAAAAAAGTGTTAAAAACTCTGCTTGATATCTGCCCAAAAATCGCAATAAGGGTATGTTTCCACGTTCAGGAAACGCTGCGTTTTTGACGCTGCGTTTTTCTGCTGCATCAAAAACGCAGCGTCCAGATGTTACAGCATAGTGGATGGGATTTTATGAAATCCAGACTCCACTATGCGTTTAAAAACGCATGCGTTTTTGCCGCGAAAACGCATGCGTTGTGCGTTTTTTCAAAACGCTGCATGTTGCTACTATGAGCAAAACACGCAGGTACACCACAGGTGACCTGCCAGTGACCTCAGGTGCAGTTTTGGTCAGGATTTTACTTGCATAAAATCCTGACCAAAGACTGATGCAATCCTGAACGTGGAAACATACCCTAAGTGTGAAAACACATAAAAGAAATGCAGTAAACATGTAATAACCACAGATTTTTATTGCGTTGTGTGGTGCAGACACCTGCAGAAAAACAACAGAAAGAACGCAGCATTTACACTACGTGTGAACTCGGCCTCAGCATTATAGTTTTATTACATTTTTTATGGGTTTAGTAGAGAAAACATATCAATCACGCAATTTTTTTTACACCATTTACATATCCCCGTAAATAATCTGACGCTGTGCTGTGCGGGTCATTACGATTACAGTGACACTAAATGTGTCCATGATATGTGCTGATTTGTGATTTTTATTATTTTAAAAAAAGCCTTAAAATTACATTTTTTTATTATCAAGTTTTTTTCGTTAATATTTATTTAGCAATTTTATAAGATGAAAAATTCTCTTATTCTCCCTCTAGGATACAAATACTTCCATTGTACACAGCCGTGTATTTCTATCAGTATAATCTGCCTGTAGTCAGATCCTGCAGCACAGATCAAGTACACAAAATTCTCCCTTTGTTAGCAGTAGAGCGTGTGGCTCAACAACTTAAGTGCCCGACAGTAATGTTAAAGTTCAAGATTGGAAGATTCACAAAAAAAAAAAAATTTTTGTAATTGTTTATTATTTTTGCTATTTTTATTGGAGCAACAAATCTTTTTCTTCACCTCAGTATACAGGCACCATAAAAATGCATTGTTATACACAATGTATCTCTATGGACATGTATAACCTACTTCTGGGTTCATTGCCTACAATGGAGGTCAAGATTGCTAAAGTCTCCTATTTATACTGTTGTGGGCAGTGGATCGTTGGTACAGCAACAGCCTATAAACACAATGATGCGAGTTAGGGTCCCAGGAGACCAGATCACAGGAGAAGTAGAAGAGGTGAATAATTTAATTTATGCATAGAGAAGCCCCGACCTGAGGAGTAGCAGCTACGGAGATAGCGATGAAGATGCATAGGAGAGGTGAATATAGAAGCCTGGAAGAAAAGATGAATCTCCGTTACTAACTTGTGGACTTGATGTCAGCAGCCATAAAACAGCTGACATCAACCCCACTTGCCACCGTCACAGGGCAAGTGGGAAGAACTGGGGATTGGGGGGGGAGGGTATACAATTTCATTGGAGGGGTAGATAGTGCAGATAGAGACCTGGGCACAAATAAGGAAGTTGGGGGTGGCGGTGGCATGGGGGGTGGGGTTAGAACAATTAATAATTTAAGAAAGAATAGAGGTACAAAGAGGAACATTAAGTGCATGTATACTAATGCCAGAAGCCTCGCCAACAAAATGGACGAATTAGAACTAATGTTGTTGGAGCATAATTATGACATGATGGGGATATCTGAGACATGGCTGGATGAGAGCCATGACTGAGCTGTTAACTTGCAGGGTTATAGTCTGTTCAGAAATGACTGTACAGATAAGCGATGGGGAGGGGTGTGTCTTTATGTAAAATCGTCCTTAAAACCCATCCTGCGTGATAATATAGGTGAATTTAATGAAAATGTAGAGTCCCTGTGGGTGGAGATAAGGGGAGGAGGAAAAATAATAAATTACTGATAGGGGTTTGTTATAAATCTCCAAAAATAATGGAAGCAATGGAGAATATCCTCGTAAAGCAAATAGATGAAGCTGCGACTCAAGGAGAAGTCATTATTATGGGGGACTTCAACTACCCTGAAATAGATTGGGGAACAGAAACCTGCAGTTCCAGCAAAGGTAATCGGTGTCTGACAACTATGAGAGACAATTACCTTTCACAACTGGTTCAGGACCCAACAAGAAGGGGGGCACTGCTAGACCTAATATTAACCAACAGGCCAGACCGCATATCAAATATAAGGGTTGGGGGTCACTTGGGGAATAGTGATCACAAAATAATAAGTTTTCGTGTATCCTTTAATAAGATGTGTAGTAGAGGGGTGACAAGGACACTAAACTTCAGGAGGGCAAATTTCCAACGGATGAGAGAGGATCTTGGTGCAATTAACTGGGACGATATCCTGAGACATAAAAATACACAAAGAAAATGGGAGACTTTATTGGCATCCTCGATAGGACATGTGCACAGTATATACCGTATGGGAATAAACATACTAGAAATAGGAGGAAACCAATATGGCTAAATAGAGCTGTAAGGGGCGCAATAAGTGACAAAAAGAAAGCATTTAGAGAATTAAAGGAAGTAGGTAGTGAGGAGGCATTAAATAAATACAGAAAATTAAATACGTTCTGTAAAAAGTAAATCAAGGCAGCAAAAATTGAGACAGAGAGACTCATTGCCAGAGAGATTAAAAATAATCCCAAAATATTCTTTAACTACATAAATACTAAGAAACTAAAAAATGATAGTGTTGGCCCCCTTAAAAATAGTCTGGGTGAAATGGTGGATGAGGATGAGGAAAAAGCCAATATGCTAAATGACTTTTTTTCATCAGTATTTTCAAAAGAAAATCCCATGGCAGACAAGATGACTAGTGATAAAAATTCCCCATTAAGTGTCACCTGCTTAACCCAGCAGGGAGTATGGCGGCGTCTAAAAATCACTAAAATTGACAAATCTCCGGGCCCGGATGGGATACACCCCCGAGTACTGCAGGAACTAAGTACAGTCATTGATAGACCATTATTTTTAATCTTTAAAGAGTCCATAATAACAGGGTCTGTACCACAGGACTGGCGTATAGCAAATGTGGTGCCAATATTCAAAAAGGGGACAAAAACTGAACTCGGATATTATAGGCCAGTAAGCTTAACCTCTACTGTGGGTAAAATCCTGGAGGGCTTTCTAAGGGATGCTATACTGGAGTATCTGAAGAGGAATAACCTCATGACCCAGTATCAGCACGGGTTTACTACGGACCGTTCATGTCAGACTAATTTGATCAGCTTCTATGAAGAGGTAAGTTCCGGACTGGACCAAGGGAACCCAGTGGATGTAGTGTATATGGACTTTTCAAAAGCTTTTGATACGGTGCCACACAAAAGGTTGTTACATAAAATGAGAATAATGGGGATAGGGGAAAATATGTGTAAGTGGATTGAGAGGTGGCTCAGGGATAGGAAACAAAGGGTGGTTATTAATGGAGCACACTCGGACTGGGTCGCGGTTAGCAGTGGGGTACCACAGGGGTCAGTATTGGGCCCTCTTCTTTTTAACATATTTATTAATGACCTTGTAGGGGGCATTCAGAGTAGAATTTCATTATTTGCAGATAACACTAAACTCTGCAGGGTAATCAATACAGGGGAGGACAATTTTATATTACAGGATGATTTATGTAAACTAGAAGCTTGGGCTGATAAATGGCAAATGAGCTTTAATGGGGATAAATGTAAGGTCATGCACTTGGGTAGAAGTAATAAGTAGTGTTGAGCATTCCGATACCGCAAGTATCGGGTATCGGCCGATACTTGCCGGTATCGGAATTCCGATACCGAGATCCGATACTTTTGTTGTATCGGGAATCGGTATCGGGATTAATATCAATGTGTAAAAGAAAGAATTAAAATAAAAAATAGGGATATACTCACCTCACCGGCGCAGCCTGGACTTTACCGCCGTAACCGGGAGCCGTTGTACCTAAGAATGCGCGCTTGAAGGGCCTTAGATGAGGTCACTGCGCTCTGATTGGTCCGTAGCGGTCACATGGGCCGTCGCGACCAATCACAAAGCCGTGACGTCATCTTAAGGTCCTTCACGCGCTGATTCTTAGGAAGGAAGGCTGCCGGAAAGAAGCCGAGGGTGAGTATATACCTAATAAGAATATACTCACCCTCGGACGCGCCCTGCTTCTTTCCGGCAGCCTTCCTTCCTAAGAATCAGCGCGTGAAGGACCTTAAGATGACGTCACGGCTTTGTGATTGGTCGCGATGGCCCATGTGACCGCCACGCGACCAATCACAAAGCCGTGACGTCACCTAAGGTCTTTCAAGCGCTTGAAATACCTTAGGTGACGTCACGGCTTTGTGATTGGTCGCGTAGCGGTCACGCGACCGCTACGGACCAATCAGAGCGCAGTGACCTCATCTAAGGCCCTTCAAGCGCGCAGTCTTAGGTACAACGGCTCCCGGTTACGGCGGTAAAGTCCAGGGCGCGTCAGAGAGGTGAGTATAGCCCTATTTTTATTTTAATTCTTTCTTTTACACATTGATATGGATCCCAGGGCCTGAAGGAGAGTTTCCTCTCCTTCAGACCCTGGGAACCATCAGGGATACCGTCCGATACTTGAGTCCCATTGACTTGTATTGGTATCGGGTATCGGTATCGGATTAGATCCGATACTTTGCCGGTATCGGCCGATACTTTCCGATACCGATACTTTCAAGTATCAGACGGTATCGCTCAACACTAGTAATAAGATGTATAACTATGTGCTTAATTCTAAAACTCTGGGTAAAACCGTCAATGAAAAAGACCTGGGTGTATGGGTGGATGACAAACTCATATTTAGTGGCCAGTGTCAGGCAGCTGCTACAAAGGCAAATAAAATAATGGGATGCATTAAAAGAGGCATAGATGCTCATGAGGAGAGCATTATTTTACCTCTATACAAGTCACTAGTGCGACCACACTTAGAATACTGTGCACAGTTCTGGTCTCCGGTGTATAAGAAAGACATAGCTGAACTGGAGCGGGTGCAGAGAAGAGCGACCAAGGTTATTAGAGGACTGGGGGGTCTGCAATACCAAGATAGGTTATTACACTTGGGGCTATTTAGTTTGGAAAAACGAAGACTAAGGGGTGATCTTATGTTAATGTATAAATATATGAGGGGACAGTACAAAGACCTTTCTGATGATCTTTTTAATCGTAGACCTGAGACAGAAACAAGGGGGCATCCTCTACGTCTGGAGGAAGAAAGGTTTAAGCATAATAACAGACGCAGATTCTTTACTGTAAGAGCAGTGAGACTATGGAACTCTCTGCCGTATGATGTTGTAATGAGTGATTCATTACTTAAATTTAAGAGGGGACTGGATACCTTTCTGGAAAAGTATAATGTTACAGGGTATATACACTAGATTCCTTGATAGGGTGTTGATCCAGGGAACTAGTCTGATTGCCGTATGTGGGGTCGGGAAGGAATTTTTTTCCCCAAGGTGGAGCTTACTCTTTGCCACATGGTTTTTTTTTGCCTTCCTCTGGATCAACATGTTAGGGCATGTTAGGTTAGGCTATGGGTTGAACTAGATGGACTGAAAGTCTTCCTTCAACCTTAATAACTATGTAACTATGTAACTATGTAACTGGGCAAAACACCAGAATTGGCATGTCTAATAGATGCGGCTGCGGGCTGCTGTTTTTAAGCTGGAGGGATCAATATCCATGGCTTCTTATCAGCATGAGAATACCATCACCCAGCTGTCTGTTTTAGCTTGGCTAGTTGTAAAAAATGGAGGGGACCACCTTTGTTTAATTATTTATGTAAATAATAAAAAAAAAATGGCCTGGGGACCCCTCTATTCTTGATAACCAGCCATGCTAAAACTGACTGCTGAGGGCTGCAACCCGCAGCTGTCAGTTTTGCCATGCTGGCTATCAAAAATAGAGGAGAACCATGCCTTTTTTAAATTTATTTATAGTGCAGGTGCTGGCTGATGAATACTCCCATCAGCTACCTCCTGCTCTCGCCGTTTTTAGCGGCAGCAGGCGTAGGCTGATAAGACTAATACTCTCTTCAGCTGACGCCTGTAACTAGAGGTAAACTTTTTTTCTTCCGGTTATAGCTGCTTGCTCATGCTGTCATTTGACAGTGTGGGAGCCAGTTCTCTGACCGTCGGTAATAATCTTATGGCCAATCAGAGCCACCTGTGTTTCTCACGCTTTCATGCAGCTGATGGCATGGGAAACACCTGATGTTCGGGGTTTCGAACCCGAACAGTAACACAGACTTTCTGGAGAAGTCCGTATTCGGGGTCGGGGCCTGAACAGTAGGTGTTCGGTAGGAACCCTGAACTTTACTGTTCAGGTTCGCCCATCTTTAGTTAGTACTAATCTTTTGGGCCAACACAGAGAAATCAATCTTTCAAGCCACAGGCAAATTAGCATGAATGTGCAATATTGGTGTTATTGCACTCAGGGAACATCACATAATTGGTGAGACACATATCATAGCAAATTTGATTTAAAAAATTAATTTCCAATTTGAATTATTCCATAATTTTCATTAGTAATATAATATTACGCTGTGTTCCCATGTAGACAAGAGAAGACATTGCCCTCAGAGCCTGGCAGTCCTGCTGAGGTTCACAAATAATCGACCCATGCATTGAGCAAAAGATAGACAATGGCAGCCATGTCCTCAGATAACTCCCTGTGGAAGTGAGCCAGTGACCGCGCTCTAGTATCACTTTACTGGTACCATAGATATGTCCGTATCCCTGAGTACATGTCACAGCCAAATTCTTAGTACACATGAGCACTGAGTTATATTAGTGTGCATATAGGAGATAGGACATAGAAGTTATTTGTAAAATAGTTGGTTTTCGGACTAGCTGAGAAATCTTAGTTTATACTTCATACAGAAATCTGGTTTCATTACTTAAAGCTCAGTCATTCTAAAGTGAAAAACTTTCTAACATTCTCTGTTTCAAAATCTCTACTTGAAATCATTAAATAGTAGAGATGAGACGCCCGCTGATGTTCAAACTCAAATTTGATTTGCGGTGAATAAATTTGTGTGGATCTCAATATTGGAAAGAAGAAAGAGAGAGAGGGAGAGGGGACAGATATAGAGAGAGAGGGATGGAGAGAGAGGAACAGAGAGAGATGAGAACGGAGAGAGGAATTAAGAGAGGGAGAAGTGGAAGGAGAGAGAGGGAGACAGAAAGAGATGAGAGAGGAATGAAGAGAGAGGGGGAAGTGGAAGGAGAGAGAGGGAGACAGAAAGAGATGAGAGAAGAGAGAGGAATAAAGAGAGAGGGAGAGGTGGAAGGAGACAGAGAGAGATGAGAGAGGAGAGAGGAATAAAGAGAGAGGGAGAGGTGGAAGGAGAGAGGGGGACAGAGAGAGAGGAGAGAGGAATAAAGAGAGAGGGAGAGGTGGAAGGAGACAGAGAGAGATGAGAGAGGAGAGAGGAATAAAGAGAGAGGGAGAGGTGGAAGGAGAGAGAGGAAGACAGAGAGAGATGAGAGAGGAGAGAGGAATAAGGAGAGAGGGCGACAGAGAGATGAGAGAGGAATAAAGAGAGAGGGAGAGGTGGAAGGAGACAGAGAGAGATGAGAGAGGAGAGAGGAATAAAGAGAGAGGGAGAGGTGGAAGGAGAGAGGGGGACAGAGAGAGAGGAGAGAGGAATAAAGAGAGAGGGAGAGGTGGAAGGAGACAGAGAGAGATGAGAGAGGAGAGAGGAATAAAGAGAGAGGGAGAGGTGGAAGGAGAGAGAGGAAGACAGAGAGAGATGAGAGAGGAGAGAGGAATAAGGAGAGAGGGCGACAGAGAGATGAGAGAGGAATAAAGAGAGAGGGAGAGGTGGAAGGAGGGAGACAGAGAGAGATGAGAGAGGAATAAAGAGATGGAGAGGTGGAAGGAGAGGGGGACAGAGAAAGACGAGAGAGGGAGAGGAGTAAAGAGAGGGAGAGGTGGAAGGAGAGATGGGAGACAGAGAGAGATGAGAGAGAAGGATTGAGGAATTAAGAGAGAGGGAGTGGTAGAAGGAGAGAGGAGAACAGAGAGATGAGAGAGGAATAAAGAGAGAGGGAGAGGTGGAAGGAGAGAGGGGGATAGAGAGATGAGAGAGGAATAGAGAGAAATAGAAAGAAAGAGAGGAGAAAGGACAGAGAAAGTGAAAGAGTGAGATGAAGAGAAAGGAAGAGGAAGAAGGGGACCGTGGGAAAGATGGGGAGAGAGGGAGACAGAGAAATGGACAGACAGAGATGGAGAGAGAGGGAAAAAAAGAGAGAGGGGAAGAGAAAGGGGGAGAGAGTAAAAGGGATAAGGGGAGAGGTAAAGAGGAACAGAGAGAGAGGGAAAGGGATAATTAGAGAGAAGACAGAGAGTAAGGGATTGAGACAGAAGGAAAGAGGGAAAGAGTCAGAAAAAGGGAAATGGGTAAAGAGGTAGAGAGAGTGAGGGATTAGGACAGAAGGAAAGAGGGAGAAAGGATAGAGAAAGAGGAACAGATAGAGGCAGAGAGGTAGAGAGGAATAGAACGATAGGGGGAGGGAAAGGAAAAGAGTGAGATGAGAGGGAGTGAAAGTGGGAATGGTGTGTGGAAGGAGAGAGATGAAGAGAGACGTAGGAGGAGAGAGACGAAAAGAGATGGAAAGAGAAATAGAGAGAGAGGGATAGAGAGAGGAGGGAGGGATAAGGAAAAAGGGAAAGAGTGATAGAGAGAGAGAGGGAGAGAATGAGGAATAAGGACAGAGGGAGAGAGGGAGAAAGAGGGAGTGGTGTACAGAGAGAGATGATATTTTTTATTATTATTATTATTATTATTTATTTATATAGCTCCATTAATTCCAAGGTGCTGTACATGAGAAGGGGTTACATCAAAATACAAATATCACTTACAGTAAGCAAACTAACAATTACAGACTGATACAGAGGGGCGAGGACCCTGCCCTTGTGGGCTTACATTCTACAGGATTATGGGGAAGGAAACAGTAGGTCGGGGATGCAGTAGCTTCGATGGTGTTGAGGTGGCCGTGTGGTCGTTACAGGTTGTAAGCTTCTTTGAAGAGGTGGGTTTTCAGGTTTCTTTCGAAGGATCCAAATGTGGTGTATAACCGGACGTGTTGGGGGACAGAATTCCAGAGGATGGGGGATATTCGGGAGAAGTCTTGGAGGCGATTGGGTGAGGAGCAAATAAGTGTGGAGGAGAGAAGGAGGTCTTGGGAGGACCAGAGATTGCGTGAGGGAAGATATTGAGAGATTAGTTTGGAAATATACGGAGGAGAAAGGTTGTGGATGGCTTTGTAGGTCAGTGTTAGTAGTTTAAACTGGATAGGCTGGGAAATTGGGAGCCAGTGAAGGGATTTGCAAAGAGGGGAAGCAGGAATGTAGCGAGGAGAGAGATGAATTAGTCGGGCAGCAGAGTTGAGGATGGACTGGAGGGCTGTGAGAGTGTTAGAAGGTAGGCCACAGAGGAGGATGTTGCAGTAGTTGAGGCGGGAGATGATTAGGGCATGCACAAGCATTTTGGTAGAGTGAGGGTTGAGGAAAGGATGGATTCTGAAAATATTTTTGAGCTGGAGGCGACAGGAGGTGGCGAGAGATGGATGTGCGGTTTGAAGGACAGGGCAGAGTCCAGGGTTACTCCGAGGCAGCGGATTTTGGGGACAGGGGAAAGTGTGATTTCATTTATTTTGATAGATAGATCAGGTAGGGAAGATATGCGAGATGGAGGAAAGATGATTAGTTCAGATTTGTCCACATTAAGCTTGAGGAAGCGAGAGGAGAAGAAGGAGGATATAGCTGACACTCCGGGATTCTGTAGAGCAGAGAGGTGACATCTGGGCCAGAGAGGTAGATCTGAGTGTCATCAGCATATAGATGGTACTGGAAGCCATAGGACCTTATGAGTTGTCCCAGGCCGAGTGTATAGATTGAGAAGAGTAAGGGCCCAAGGATAGAGCCTTGACGGACACCAACAGAGGGGGCAGGATAAAAAGGTGGTATGGGAGTAGGAAACGCTAAATGTGCGGTTGGTAAGGTATGAGGAGATCCAAGATAGGGCAAGGTCTTTGACCCCAAAGGAAGAGAGGATCTGTAGTAGGAGGCAGTGGTCAAATGTCGAAGGCAAAGGACAGGTCTAGAAGGAGGAGTATAGAGAATTGTCTGTTAGCTTTTGCTGTAAGTAAGTTGTCAGTAATTTTGGTCAGGGCAGTCTCAGTGGAATGGTGGGGATGGAAGTCATATTGTAGGTTGTCGAAGAGAGAGTTAGATGCAAAGTGAGAGGAAAGTTCAGCATGGACGTGCTGCTCAAGGAGTTTGGTTGCAAATGGGAGCAAAGATATCTGAGCATAGCGCTTGGGTCTAGGGATGGCTTTTTGAGGATAGGTGTGATTGTGGCATGTTTGGGGAAGTGGGGAAGGTACCAGAAGTTAGTGATAGGATGAAGAGATGGGTTAGGGATGGGATTAGTGTGGTGGTGATGTTGGGGAGGAGGTTGGATGGGATGGGGTCAAGTGCACAAGTGGTGAGGTGTGATTTTGAGAGAAGATGAGCAAGCTCCCCTTCAGTGATTTAGGAGAGGGAAGTTATGGGGTTTGGGCATTGGTCTGGTATACAAAGGGGTTGTGGTGGTTTGACAACAAAGATTTGCCTTGTTTGGTCGATCTTATTTTTGAAGTGCATGGCAAAGTCCTCGGCCACGATTCAGAAACTCGGAGGGGGCAGTGGTGGGCGGAGGAGGGAGTTAAAAGTGTTGAACAACTGTTTGGGGTGGTGGGATAGGGAAGATACGAGGGTTATGAAGTAGGCCTGTTTAGCAGAGGTGAGAGTTGATTTGAATGCGAGTGTTGCTTGTTTGAGTGCAGTGAAATCATCTTGAAAATGTGTTTTCTTCCATCGCCGATCTGCAATTTTGGATACTTGCCGAAGCTTTTTAGTGATGTTATTGTGCCAGGGTTGTCTATTGGTTCGTCGCACTCTGCTATGCATGACAGGGGCGACCATGTCAATAGCTGATGCAAGAGTGGCATTGTAGAAAGCAGTGGCAGTGTCTGTGTCGTGGAGTGAGGATATGGATTCTAGTGGTAGGATAGAGTCAGAGAGTGTGTGGGTGTCTAGGTGTGCGAGGTTCCTGCGTGGGTGCGCATGTTGCTGGACATGGGTGATAGGTGAGGAGGACAGGGATGAGAAAGTGAGTAGATGGTGGTCAGATTGAGGGAGAGGGGAGGTTGTGAAGTTAGATAGAGAGCAGAAACGGGTGAAGACAAGGTCTAATGTGTGTCTGTCTGTGTGGGTGGCTGAGGAGGACCACTGAGTAAGTCCAAAGGATGAAGTAAGGGACAGGAGTTTGGAGGCTGCTGACTGGTGGGTGTCAATGGGGATGTTGAAATCAACCATGATGATGGTGGGAATGTCAGCAGAGAGAAAGTGAAGGAGCCAGGTGGAGAATTGGTTAATAAAGGCAGGGGTTTATAATCTATTTACCTAGTGGAATCTGGAGATTGTATGCGACTTTGACTCAAAGCTCAAGCTCGGTGCCCAAGTGTGCTTTACTGGGAATGCTGACCTCTGACTGACCACCACTGTAATATTATACTGTATTATTATAACAATCTGCTAGACATCGTAGCTGCCTGAAATTATGGGGAGGCCAGTGCAGCCAGCCAAAATGACAGTATCCTGCTTCCTCATGTTGTTGTATCGTCATGTAATATACATATATGTACAGCGTGTTGCAGTAGCTACTGTAACCAACTGTGCACTTATCTGATCATCACATGGCCAGGACAGATTTTCCATATCTGGAAGTGACTGTACCCATTCAAAGACCAGAAGCAGAGGTCTTTAAGGGAACCTGTCACCTCAAATTGGCGGGATATGTAAATGCATTTTTTCGGGTCCGATGGGCGGCGTTTCGTCTTCATTTCTCCACCCCATCCGTCCCTGTTGTCCGCAATATGTTTGAGAATTAGAGTACTTGTCCTCCATAGTTCGCGCGTGCGCAATGCAATCTTCGCTCGCGCACACGCAGTATGCTTTGCCCAACTGCAGGCAAAGCCGAAAAGCATTACTGCACATGCACCTGTGCACTATGTCCCAGAACACAGCAAAATACTTCCAGGACATAGTGCGGGAGCAAACATATTGCGGACAACAGGGACGGATGGGGTGGAGAAATGAAGACGAAACGCCGCCCATCGGAGCCGGAAAAAAAGTATTTACATATCCCGCCAATTTGAGGTGACAGGTTCCCTTTAAAAACCATGAAAGGATGATACACAGTAATGAACTTTATTTGCAGGAATTGGAATAGCTATTTAACTGATGTATACGAAAATGGATAAGTCTATCCCACTCAAAGCATTCAAACATACCCCCACCACCCAAAATATGACCAACCAGCAATTTCTAAGAGCAGATAATAACATGGTGATGACCATCTGAATGTAAAAACCTTTGTTGTACTGTAGGGAGAAACACACTGACTGGTCTTATATCACCTGAAATCTATTATACGTTACCTGCTACTTTCTGAATACTTAGCATGTTTCATTATTGCAGATCAATATAATCCCTTTTAATCTCTTACATTTGTCATTTAATGAGAAGACACACCAATAGATATTATCAGCTTATGTAAATATGCAATCGGGATGATACTATTTGACAACAGAAAGTAACACAAAAGGAAACACTTTAAACCACAATTTCCTTTCCTCTCCTTCCTTTTTTCTTTCCCTCTCCCTTCCTTTCCCCTTTACTTTCTCCTTTCCTTCCTCCTTTCCTTTCCCTTTCATTTTCCCCTTACTTCTCCTTTCCTTTCCCCATTCCTGTCTCCTTTCCTTTCCCATTTCCTTTCCCTTTTTCCCATTCTTTTTTCCCTTACTTCTCCTTTCCTTTCCCCATTCCTTTCTCATTTCCTTCCTCTTTTCATTTCCCCTTTCCTTTCCCCATTGCTTTCTCCTTTCCTTTTTCTTTTCCTTTCCTTGGGACCATGGGAAGAAGAAATGGGTGGCACGGTGGCTCAGTGGTTAGCACTGCAGCCTTGCAGCGCTGGGGTTCTGGGATCAAATCCCACCAAGGGCAACATCTGCAAGGAGTTTGTGTGGGTTTCCTCCTGGTACTCTGGTTTCCTCCCACATTCCAAAATACTGATAGGGAATTTAGATTGTGAGCCCCATCGGGGACAGCAATGATAATGTGTGCAAACTGTAAAGCGCTGCGGAATATGTTAGCGCTATATAAAAGTAAAGATTATTATAAGCAGTTATTTTTCACCAGTTCTGTTTTCTATTTTGCCAGGTACCTAAAACTCTGTGAGAGTGATGCAGCGATCTAAAGCATTGATGGTGCCAATGCTTCTGCATTGTCTGGTGATCACAGAATTGCCGAGTCTCTGCCTGGCATAGCAGAGCTTGAGTCCTAGCAGACTTCTGTTATTATAGGGAGCTTTCTTCCTCTGTAACTGAATTTTTATTTACGCCGCAGTTACCGAGGAAAATATGGGCAATAAAGCAAAAAAAAAAAATGTTCTCACTGAACCTGAACTTTTTTTAACCTAATGGGGAAAAAATCAAGAAAACATGTAAGAAAAGTAGCTATATATGTCTGGAAAAAATATAAAATTAACAAAAATTATTAAATAGATATAATAAAACAAACTACAAACAACCGACACATATTAGGTAGTGACACAACTGTTTGGAGAACTGATTTGACACGTTATTTGGAGTGAAATGGGAGAAGTTTAAAATCTAAACCAAAAATTGCTAAATTCTACATTTGCAAAAAATAAAAAGGAATCATGTAAATTACACAGTCATTTTTATGTGCGCTATAACAGCAATAAAAAAGTAATCCAATTTGTCCCACATAAAACAAAGTCTCATACAGCCATTATAAAAAAATGATGGCTGCTAAAAAGAAGAGAGGTAAAAACAAAAAAAAAAAAATTAAATCCATTCAGTATCACAAATACTTGTTGAGTTTCCACATCTGAGGCTATTTTTGTATGTCTTCAAGTCTGTTTTCATGGAGGGTCCAGTAACCTCCGATGCGCAAAGTTTTACAGATCGGCGGTCATTTAAATGCTTGTTTACGCAGGCAGACCAAAGTAAGTAATGTGCACTGAGTGATCCGTAATAGATCTATTCTAGATCGCTCAGTGCTCATTGGCTGCCATAGTTCTCGGCAGTGCGAGTCCTGTGCACACAGGATGATCCACTGCTAAGAAGAATGATGTTTTGTGCTTGCCAAAGGGTAAATGCATTTTGCTTGTTCATCAAGTGATCGGCAGCCTGTTTACACGGCAAGATAATTGTGAAATGACCGTTTTTTAACAACACTTGTTCATGGTTATCTTTCCATGTAAATGCTCCTTTAGAGTAGATCCAGCATTTGCTACACAGCTCTTCTATGTAATTATTTACACTGACCCAAACAATGCTATACATACAGTGCAACAGGGCTGCACAGCGACATTTCACATTGAAGGATTTACCGAATAAATCAGACTTTTAAACTTTGAAATTTGCATTAATATAGTAGATTCCAATGGCTGAAATGTGATACATTTACACCTTCTACATAAACACAATGAACAAGATAAGTTGAAGACTATGTCATAGACTCCAATAGATCATTTAAAGAAAGGGGCAGAAGAACTCAACAGACAAACGTGCACGCATTTCAACCCTTATAGTGCTCAGCCTACACTTGAGCACTAGCTAAAAGCTTCTGCCCTCTGGTTTGAGTGATCGGTACAGTGATCGGTACCTAGACCCCCACTGATAAACAGTACTAAACAGGAGTTATGAGCTATCAAAAATCATTTTAAAGTTTAAGAAGCATCTAAGGCTAAACACTGTGTTAATATATTTTAAATTTATCTTACCGATGACTATATGGCGCCAACAAATTCCAAAGGGCTGTACAGAGATTGTCATCACTCATTTCAATCCCTGTCCCAATGAGTGGTGACAATCTCTGCACAGCCATTTTAAATATGTTGGTAGAATCGTAGAGTGTTAGAGTTGAAAGGGACCCAGTGGTGTATCTAGGGGGGGGCAGCCGGGGCATGTGCCCCGGGCGCAGCTGGCAGGGGGGCGCAGTCGGGCCGCCTAATTTGGCGGTCCGCAGTGTCTCCCCCGGCGGCTGCATTCTGCCGCCCCCGGTCTGGGAGTCAGCTGTTCTCTGTGCCGACTGTCAAGCTGACAGCCGGCACAGAGAAGCTGTAGAGTGCCGGCTCCCAATGTATGCAGAGGGGGAGGGGAGCCCCGGCAGAGTGGCTGCGGCGGGCAGGGAGAAATCCCTGCAGCTCCGCTGCCCAGCGATCTGTCCTCTTGCTTCCTCTCACACAGACGCGCCGCTGGATGACGTCATCATTTAGCGGCCGGTTGTGTGAGAGGAAGGCGATGGAGATGCTGCGGCAGAGCGCGAGGAGAGGTGAGAGGTGTGTGTGAATGTGTGTATGTGAGTATGTGTGAATGTGTGTGTGTATATGTGAATGTGTGTGTATGTGAGTGTGTGTGTGTGTGTGTGTGTGAATGTGTGTGTATGTGTGTGTGTGTGTATGTGTGTGTGTGTGTGTGTGAATGTGTATGTGTGTGTGTGTGTGTATGTATGTGTGTGTGTGAATGTGTGTGTGTGAATGTGTGTGTGTGTATGTGAGTGTGTGTATATGTGTGTGTGTGTATGTGTGTGTGTGTGAATGTGTGTATGTGTATGTGTGTGTGTATGTGAGTGTGTGTGTGTGTATGTATGTGTGTGTATGTGTGTGTGTGAATGTGTGTATGTGTGTGTGTGTATAAGTGTGTGTGTGTATGTGTGTATGTGTGTGTATGTGTGTGTGTGTGTGAATGTGTGTGTGTCTCAGTATTGGGTGTGTGTGTGTGTGTGTATCGCGCTGCAGGGGAATGTGCAGAGAAGTGAATGGTGTGTGTGTGGGGGGAGGGGAGGGCAATGATGGGGCTGACGGGGGGCATATTTCTTTGGGCGGGGGCCAAAATCAATTCTTGCCCCAGGTGCCAGAAACGCTAGATACACCTCTGAAGGGACCTGCAGGATCATCGTGTCCAACCCCCTGTTCAATGCAGGATTCACTAACCCATCTCAGACAGATGTCTGTCCAGCCTCTGTTTGAAGACTTCCATTGAAGGAGAACTCACCACCTCTCGTGGCAGCCTGTTCTACTTATTGATCACCCTCAACTGTACCATAGCTTCAATTTTATAGGAAGCAAACTCTATCTGTATGATGGGAACAAAGCGAAAATTCAAGTAAATTAAGGCTCTTACTTAATTGAGACTTCTTGCTGTGGATGCACAGCCCCATGGTTCTCAGGAAGTATATCCTTAGCAATCAGACTGTCCCAATTAACAAGAGTCAGTTCATGAGATCACCATCTGGATTATTATTCAGGGTTTTTTTTATATAAAGTTTGGTGAAGAGTTGGGTTTGCAGAATCTAATTAGTTTCTATAGACAAGACAGTATCTTTGACACAAACGCATTCTGGATCTCTAACTTTGTTGAATGCAGCTTCTCTGCAGGTCATATCTGTAGTGTCATGCAGTGTAGCTACAGTACTTGAAAAAAAAAAGAAAAAAGCAACAACCAAACAATACAAAAGCTTCTCAACCTCATTATTGGAAGTACCCTATTGTGCTCCTCAACGTAACCTAAATTATAATTGCAATGGTAATTAGGTCTAATTACAGCTCTGCACTGTGGTTACATGAGGTACTCATCTATACTTTGCAACAATTTAGGAAATGTTACCTCTGAAACTTTAACCAGCAAAAATAGAAGTGTTAATAGTTTATTTTTGTTATTGTACAAAATGCAAAGCAAATGAGCAAAATAGAAATCTAAATCACACCAATATTTGGTGGAATACTTTGCATTCAAAACAGCATCATAGCATTCATTCTTCTAGGTACACTTGTACAATTTGAAGGAATATGGTCAGGTTTATGAGTAAGTATTTTACCAAACAGGGTACGTACATCATTGTCATATGTAGGCAGAAGTCTGGCAAGAAGTAGTCCACGTGGGAGAACTGATGAGAAAAAATCCATATCATACTACGTGGAAGCAAGGCCAAGAGACTCAACTATGGAAAAAACATAGTAACTGGGGTGCAGAAAAATAGAGAAAAATAGCAGCAAGTGCTCTGAGCTGGTGAGTCAAAATGTGAAATATTTGGCTGTAGAGAAGGCAGTATATTCACTGAAGGGCTGTAGGGCAGTACAATAACGAGTGTCCGCAGGCAACGGTGAAGCATGGTGGAGGGTCCTTGAAAGTTTACAGCTGTAATTCAGAAAGTGAAGGTGGGGATTTTGCTAGCATTTTTGGAACCCTTAATGTGGAGAAATATAAACAGAAATGTGTCCATTAATCAGTACCCTCAGGGAGGCATCTGATTGTCTCCTAACTTATTTTGAAGAAGGACAACAACCCTAAACATACAGCCAATGTCATTACAAACGATCTGTCATGACTCTGCAGGACGGTACGGTCTCCATCCTGGTCAGGTCAGGATTAATTCTAGTCTGCCTCTCTTTAGTTCTGAGGCAGCTATTTAATGTTGGTATTCCTCGGTTTGGTGTCGGGGTTACTTCCGTATACTTGGTTTGTGGTTGCTGACCCAGGTTACTCTTCCGTAATCGCTGTGCCTCTGTGTGTGTGAGCTTTTGCTGTCTACGACCCGATTTGTCCTCTGACTTTTGCCTCTGTATCCTGCATTGTACTGCCCTGTCCTTCCTGGATTTTTGATACCTTGGCTTGTCTCGGTTTACTCTCTGTCTTGTCCTTTGGTACTACGCTCTCGTCTGGCTTTTGACCCTCAGCTCTACTTTGACTACGTTTACGTTCTGTGCCCTGTACTCTGCGCTCCCAGCTGTCTTCCCTGGCTGCACGAGTGGTGACTCTGCCCCCCTGTCATCACATGACTGCTTTGTTCCAGGTCCTGTGCTCACTGCTTAGTTTCAGGTCCTTGTGCACTGCGTGCCTTGTTCCCCACTCTCGGCGTTTGTTCCTGTGCCCTCTGATAGTGCCCCCTAGGCTGCGCCAGTGACACGTTCAGTGTCCTTACACAATCATTAGCAAAAATAAGAATTTGAAGTCCTGGAAGTGGTGATATGTCCCCCGTAAATCCCAGATGTCATCATCATTGACAAACCTACAAAAAAAAATTAAGAAGAGTTCAGAAATCAATATTTTGTGGAATAACCATGATTTCTAATCAGAGCTTTCATGCGTCTTGGCATGCTTTCCACCAGTTTTTCACACTGCTTCTGGTGCAAAAATTTAAGAAGTTCTTCTTTGTTTGATGGCTTGAGATTATCCATCATCCTCTTGATTACATTCCAGAGGTTTTCAATGGGGTTCCTGTCTGGAGATTGACAGGGATTGACATTGCCATGACAGGGATTTGATGTGGTGGTCTCTTAATTTTTGCCAGAGCTGTATACTGTCTGACAGCATTGTGCCAACTGTAAGAGGAAGGATAATGCAATGGGCTTGTTTTTCAGTGGCCGACCTTGGCCCCTTACTTCCTTTGAAGGGAAATTGTAATGTTTCAGCATACAAGAAATTATGGACAAATGTAGCTTCTACATTTGTAGGAACAGTTTGAGGAAGTTTTTTTCTGTTCTCCATGACTGTGCAAAGTGCACAAAGCAAAGACAATAAATACATGGTTGGGGGAGTTTGGCTGGCTTGACACAGAGCCATGACCTCAACCCCATCATCGGACATGCTGAATTCAACATCAGTCTCTCATCTCAAAAATGCTTTCCTAGATGAATGGGCAAAATTCCCACAGACAGCCTTCCAAGAAGTTGAATCTGTTGTTTTATTCCATATTAATGGAATAAATGGAATTAATGGAATGAAATGTAGGTGTAATGTATACTTGTGTATAGTTGTGGCCTACCTATGATGTCAATTACAGGCCTCTCTCATCTATTTAAGTGAGAGAACTTGCACAATTGGTGGCTGACTAAATACTTTTTTTCCCCACAGTAGATGAATACAGACAAAGTGAGCAAGATATGAGAGATAAATAGATATGAGAGATAGATAGAGAGCTAGATATGAGATATATAGATATGTTTGTTCATTTAATTGTGGAAAAATATTTAGAATTGAGAGTCCTCAGTGGTTGATACCTTTTAATGGCTAACTGAAAATATGGTAATAAATTGCAAGCTTTCAAGACTACTCTGGTCTCTTCATCAGGCATAGACTAAAAGAAATTCAGGAGAATCACATATTTATGCACAAAACATCACAGAAAAAAAACCCATGGATAAGACAGGTGACATGAAGCAGAATTACCATGGGTGATAAACAGTTATGTCCATAAATATTGGACCAATTCTTAGATAGGGAATGTTTTATTGTCCTCTGATTGGGGTCTGGTTCTGTTGTGATGACCCCACATGGTCTGAAGGGCAAATTCCTTAGTTCCTTAGTTGATGTAAAAAGACATAAATCCATGCGACACATTCATTCCTGCACTAAGACTGTCAAAGGTCATCATCAGCTTATATTCCCATATTCTCCTGTCTCTTTGACATTTGAAGTTACCTTTTAAAACAAGTAATTTCATGTCCATAATGTTATTATGTTGGGGAGACAAAAATGTATTGCCACAGGTAGATCCATTCTTTTTTCTCTTATTGTATGGCGGTGAGAATTCATCCTTGTTCCTTGTCCTCAGTTTTTGCCCTGTCTCCCCCACATACAGACCCCCAGTTGGACATTTAGTACAAATAATTTGGTACACCGCATTAGAAGTGATGCAGCTGAAAGTACCTGGTTTCTTGTAGTCCTGATGTGAGTTGGGGATCTTTATCTTGTCCGTGGTCATTATAAATGGACAAGTTTTACATTTTTTCTGATTGCAAGGAAAGGTACCTGCAGCTGTTGGAGAGGACAGGGAGCTCTTGACAATGATACTTCTTAGATTTGGGGGCTGCCTAAAACACAGTTAAACAGTCTAACATGGCACCAAATATATATCTTTCCTGCATTTAATTGTAGGCGCTTTAGTCCAAGAGTGGCTTGTCCAGTGGGATAGGACCCATCAGAGGGAGTTCACCTTGCCGTGGTTGATAGGCATACATGAATTGGCCAATTTATGTGCTAAGATCCTTCATTTTTTGTAAATGCAGTGGGTACGAAAAGTATTCAGACCCCTTTAAATTTTTCACTCTTTGTTTCATTGCAGACATTTGGTAAATTCAAAAAAGTTAATTTTTTCCTCATTAATGTACACTCTGCATCCCATCTTGACTGAAAAAAAAACAGAAATGTAGAAAATTTAGCAAATTTAATAAAAAAGAAAAACTGAAATATCACATGGCCATAAGTATTCAGAGTAAGACCCTTTGCTCAGACACTCATATTTAAGTCACATGCTGTCCATTTCCTTGTGATCCTCCTTGGTTATACTCCTTCATTGGAGTCCAGCACTTGATTTGGAAAGGCGCGTACCTGTCTATATAAGACCTCACAGCTCACAGTGCATGTCAGACCAAATGAGAATAATGAGGTCAAAGAAACTGGCCAAAGAGCTCAGAGACAGAATTGTGGCAAGGCACAGATCTGGCCAAGGTTACAAAACAATTTCTGCAGTACTCAAGGTTCCTAAGAGCACAGTGGCCTCCATAATCCTTAAATGGAAGAAGTTTGGGACAACCAGAAGTCTTCCTAGACCTGGCCATCCAGCCAAACTGAGCAATTGTGGGAGAAGAGCCTTGGTGAGAGAGGTAAAGAAGAACTCCAAGATCACTGTGGCTGAGCTCCAGAGATGCAGTAGGGAGATGGGAGAAAGTTCCACAAAGTCAACTATCACTGCAGCCCTCCACCAGTCGCGCCTTTATGACAGAGTGGCCTGACAGAAGCCTCTCCTCAGTGCAAGACATATGAAAGCCTTCATAGAGTTTGCTAAATAACACATGAAGGACTCCCAGACTATGAGAAATAAGATTCTCTGGTCTGATGAGATGAAGATAGACCTTTTTGGTGATAATTCTAAGCGGTATGTGTGGAGAAAACCAGGGAATGCTCATCACCTGCCCAATACAATTCAAACAGCGAAACATGGTGGTGGCAGCATCATGCTATGGGGGTGTTTTTCAGCTGCAGGGACAGGATGACTGGTTGCCATTGACGGAAACATGAATGCGGCCAAGTACAGACATATCCTGGATGAAAACCTCTTTCAGAGTGCTCTGGACCTCAGACTTCCAACAAGACAATGACCCTAAGCACACAGCTAAAATAACAAAGGAGCGGCTTCAGAACAATTCTGTGACCATTGTTGACCGGCCCAGCAAGAGCCCTGACCTAAACCCAACTGAGCATCTCCGGAGAGACCTGAAAAGTTGTTGCATCATTCCCAAGAAGACTCATTGCTGTATTAGCTCACAAGGGTGCTTCTACTCAATACTAAGCAAAGGCTCTGAATACTTATGACCATGAGATATTACAGTTTTTCTTTTATAATAAATTTGCAAAAATTTCTACATTTCTGTTTTTTTTCAGTCAAGATGGGGTGCAGAGTGTACATTAATGTGAAAAAATGAACTTTTTTGAATTTACTAAATGGCTGCAATTAAACAAAGAGTGAAAAATTTTAAGGGGTCTGAATACTTTTCGTATTCACTGTACATCTTATGAGTAACAATACAGCTTAGATTTAATGCTTCCAGTGTTTTCATATATCTTGACCTTTACAGAGTGCTGCTGTGCTTTCTTTAGATAGATAGATAATAGATAGATAGATAGATAGATAGATAGATAGATAGATAAAAGCCAGAGAAAGTGGCACCACAGATAATCAGTTACTATTACAGTTATCAGTTACAGATAATATTCTCTTCGCCCCTCTATCTTTCCATCACTCACTGGTGATTTTCACCAGTGGTTTTACTCTTTACTACAGCGGTTTGGTATTTACCTGTAATATACATGTACACTTGCTGATTGGAGCAGGCTTTCTGTATTACTTAATTGCCATATTACCTGCCTGCGGTTCCACTTGCTTTGGCGGTCCTCACTGTCTTATTAGTCCCTAAATTATGTTATGGATATTTTTAAATATTTTTCAACAAAGTGACTCTTTGGTAATTCTTGGTTCTTATGGGTGCATATTTTCTTTATATGGTCAATTTAATAATAGTATGCACAGCTGCACTTAGTATGAAGATAATAATGAGTAACGGAAATTAGACTATTTTTATATGTATTTATATGGCACTTTATGAACCAAGCACTTTCCAAGGGTCAATAAGATATATTGTCACTGCATCATGGATAAAATCATACAAATTATGTATGATCATGTATGTTTTTGCACCTTATAATGTAATTATGAATAATTGATGATTGTTAAATAATATCTATATATATACTTGGAGCACCCCCACGTATAGGGCAATGGGGTACCCGGTACCGGGTCCTTCTCTGCTCGGGGAATGTCATGGTGGCCCGACCCGGTCCGTGGCCCTTCTGAGGGGCGCCCAATTAAAGGTGAAGTTTGTACGGTGTTCGTGACGCCACCTGTGGTATTCGATCAGGATGACCGACGCTGCTGAGGGTTCCGCTGGGGTGATGGAATGGCAGCTAGATGGTATACCTTCCCACAGGTGAAGTATGTCCCCAGGGCTTCACAGTAGAGTAGATGGTGATGGTGTAGGTCGCAGTAAATAACGAGGACACAGGGTTGCAGTCTCTTTACCTTGTACTGAAGACTTCAGCGTCCGCAATCCAGAGCACTGTTCACAGGGCTGGCTGAGACCAGCTGGTCCGAAGGCACATCCAGAGTTCCCTTTGCAGCTGGAAATCAGTAGCCTTCCTACTAGCGCCTGTGTGTTGTAGTACCTCCCTGCTGAGCACCACGGGATAATCCTCACAACTTTCGTATCTGTTTCTGATGTTCTCTCTCCATCCCCCAGATGGTATGGATAGGACGCACCCGTATGACGGGGTAGGCCTGGAGCTATTTTATATGGACCCTAGTGATGCCCCTCTCCCACAATTTGCCTCTGTTGTCTTTATAGGTGGTGTTCCGGCCACTGGCTACGTGCCTCAGAAGGAGGCCGCCGATCTCGGGGCAGACCCTCCTTCTGGTATTATCTCCTTGTGTTGTGATCTCGTTTCTCACTCTCCACAATATACTTCGCTTCGTGTCCTTTCTTAGGATGCTGCCGCAATGAAGTGCAGGCGCAGCTCCGTAATGTTCTAACTCGTGCTTGGCCTCTGTCAGGATCCCACCCCTGACAGGGACCCCCTGTCTGCAGCTCTGATGTTCCTTCTTCTCCCCCTGTCTGCCTGACAGGTCTTCTCTGGGTCGAACCCAGGTAGCTTCTCTCTAACTTCCTATCCAACCCACCAGTTTTACCAGTGTGTGAGGAGTGGCCTAGTAAATAGAACCTTTGCTCCCCCTGGTGGACTGGAGTGTGAAGTGTAGTGTGTGACTGTGATACCTGGTCAGGTGAACGCTTTTAGTACCATCAGACGTAACAACACTCCCCCCTGGTGGGAGAGCGACATCACTGCAACGACCAGGACTCTGGGGCGCTGCATACTCACTTGTGTGTTAAACTCACTGCTTGAGAAAGGCTCAGTGTGAGCCGAAACGTCGCCATGCCAAGTGGGTCTGAATAAAATCCACTTTTTTCACCTTTAAATCTATGATTTAAATGATGTGCTGCCTTCCTTTTAACTTTTGTCTAGATAGATAGCTAGAATGATAGATCGATAGAAAAATGTTAAAGAGCAGCACAATAAAATGTAGGGTGTAGAGCCGCACAAGTACATACCAGTCCTTGCATATAAGTAAAAAAAAGTTGAAGCAGCACACCATAATGTAGTTGTAAGTTGCTATTTATTAGCCCGTATGGTGTAGTTTTGGTCCCAGGTGTGGACCTTTCACCTTGAGATAGATAGATAATAGATAGATGGTGTCATGGGTGTGTCAGATGCTACAGTCGCTCTGCATCTGGTTGCAGAAAGTCTTTGCGTTTGGCATTGCAGATGCCTTCTTAATCCTTCTACCTTTTGAACAAAGTGGCAACCTCCATCCAGCTCTAATTGACATACCAGGACCTGGGTGTTTATAGACTCTCAGTGTGCTTCAGGGAGTCTCAGGTGATATTCACATGTCCCCCTTGTGAAGGCTTTGAGCTATAGCAGTCAGCTTACTCCCTCTCTGGTGCTGTTGGAGGATGTTTGGTGTTATTTCCTCCGAGTCTGCTCTAGTTGCTTCCCCTTGTTTGTCTCCCTTCTTATCTCTAGTGTTCAGTGGGGACTGACCAGTGTTCACCCCTCCTTTCCTATTCAGGGCCTAGCTCTAGGGATATACAGGGTTTAGATTCCTGCTCGGCAATTGACGTGGAACCAATATAGGGACGGTAGGGGAGGCAGGGTGCTATTAGATCTACATAGGGGTCTCCACTCCCCCTTTCCCTAGCATTTGGGCTTCTTTCCCCTCGTGTTGCACTTAGTCTTCCCACACTGTGCGTGACATTATCACTGACCGTGCATATTTTGAAAAGAAAAAAAATGGCACTTGGTTTTTTGTATGTGTTTTTTTTCCTTGGGAGTATTTTCTTTTTCATTTTCACTTTTGGTTATGGATCCGGTTACAGGGCTGGCAGAACAGCTGCACTGTCTGTCTCTGGAGGTGAATGACCTCCGCTAAGAGGTTCAGCAGCGGCAACAGCGGCTGCAGGTCGCTGATGTTGGGGTCTCTGCAGGTAGGCCAGTCCAGCTGGAACCCAAGTTTGCCCTCCTGGACAGGTTTTGTGGAGGTAGAGACAAGTTATTTGTGTTCATGGAAGCTTGAAAACTGTTTTTTAAAATGAGGAGCAACGAGTTGGTATTGTGATCTCTCTGCTGCAAGTAGATCCTCAATCCTGGGCTCTTTGCCGCAGGATTCGGTTTGTTTCCAGTCTGTGGAGGGATTTTTTGAGGCTCTGGCCCTTATCTATGCTGAACCTGACCGAGTCGCCTTGACTGAATCCAGGTTGCGTCGCCTCCAGCTGACCAATTTGGTCAGTGGAGAGGCATAGCTCTGAATTCCGCATATGGGCAAGTGATACAAAATGGAATGACCCGGCTCTCAGAAGCAAATTTCTTCAGGGACTTACTGAAAGGTTGAAGGATGCTTTGGCAGTGTATGAAACCCCTGAGTCCTTGGAGGCTGCTATGTCGTTTTATATACGTGTTGATAGACACCTTTGGGATAGGTGGGTAAGGCCACCTTTTCCGGAGCCTCTTTTTCGGGGAATTGCCCCTTTGCCAGGGGAGCAGTCTGGCGACGAACCAGTTCTGGGAAGGTGGATGAACCCATGCAGTTAAGGAGTGCCTCTGCATTTTACATTTCCCCGGAGATTCGCAAAAAGAAGGGAGTGTGTTTTTTGTGTGAAAAAAGTGACATTTGATTGGGGCCTGTCCTTTGATGCCTAAGCAAAAAGAGACTCATTTAACCCTTGGTAGTATGGAGTTGAATAAGCAAGGGGTGCATTTATTGCCAACCTGCAGTACCCGGTTTGTCCTGACAGCAGAGGTCGTGCTGGAGAGCAAAACCGAGGAGATTTCTGTGTTTATTGACAGTGGATCTGGAGTCACCATGATTGATGCTGAGTTTGCTAGAACTCATGGGCTGGCTTGCTGTAGTTTAGTTAAGGCCATTCCCTTCTTCACCATCGATTCAGCGCAGCTTGCACAGAAAGCTCTGACTCAGATTCTACATAATGTAAGAGTGTGGGGTCGGTTCATTGAGAGATAATTCCTTGCTATGTCCTAGACAATCTTCCCACTCCAATTGCATTGGGTCTTCCCTGGTTGGTTAAACATAATCCGGTGGTGGATTGGCAAGCCAGGGAGATCATTGAGTGGGGAGATTAGTCTACGTTCACATTTGCGGTCTGCGCCGCAGCGTCGGGCGCCGCAGCGTCGCCGCATGCGTCATGCGCCCCTATATTTAACATGGGGGCGCATGGACATGCGTTGCACTTGCGTTTTGCGACGCATGCGTCACTGTGGCGCCCGCGTCCTGGCGCAGAGGACGCAGCAAGTTGCATTTTTGCTGCGTCCAAAATCAACCAAAAAAAGGACGCATGCGTCGCAAAACGCAGCGTTTTGCATGCGTTTTGCTGCGTTTTTGTTTGCGTTGTGCGTTGCGTCGCCGACGCTGCTGCGCACAACGCAAATGTGAACGTAGCCTTACTGCAATGAGGTGTGTTTAAATATTTCTCTTTCTACAGTTTCTACAGTAACCTTACCTGCATTTTTGTCTGGTTTTGAGTACATTTTTTATGAGAGGGGGTGTCAGGATTTGCCTTCTCACCATACATATGACTGTCCTTTTAACCTCATCCTCGGAGCTAAACTTCCAAAGTCCATACTGTATAATCTTTCTGGCCCTGAGAGACAAGCCATGAAGGATTTCATTGCAGAAAGTCTCGAGAAGAGACATATCCAATCCAGGAATTAAATCACATTACCATCCAAGATCCATACCCTCTTTCTCTGATTACGGATCTGTCCAGCCAGGTCATGGGAGTTAAGGTTTTCTCCAGGTTGAATTTAAAGGGGGCCTACAACCTGGTTAGAATCATAGAGAAAGATGAATGGACAACGGCGTTCAATACCTCTGAGGGTCATTTCGAAAAGGCTAGTCATGCCTTTTGGTCTGACCAGTGCACCTGCAGTTTTCCAACATTTCATTAATGATATTTTCCATCATTTGGTGGGCAGGTTTGTGGAGGTTTGTGGATGATATTTTGGTTTACTCACTGGATTTTCAGACACATCGGGGGCATGTTAAATAGGTGTTGCAAATAATAAGGGATAACAAACTATATGCCAAACTAGAAAAATGTGTTTTTGCCATCCAGGAGGTACAGTTTTTGGGGTACCTGTTGTCATCTTCGGGTCTTCGAATGGATCTAGACAAGGTCCATGCTGTCCTTGATTGGGACCATCCCAAGAACCTAAAGTCTCTACAATGTTTTCTGGTCTTTACTAATTTTTACTGGAAATTTGCGGCGCCCCCACACCGCCGCAGGGCCGAGGGGTACCCGGAGCCGGGCCTCTGGGATCTCAGTCCTGGGGTTGTCACGGTGGCTAGACCCGGTCCGTGGCCCTGTCTGTCAGTGGGGGACGTCCGGTGCAAATAGTGGTGTTGTAACGGTGCAGTTGTGGGGTGCAGGTCGCGGTAAATAACGAGGACACAGGTTGCAGTCTCTTTACCTCTTTACTGGAGATCTCTGGGTCCTCAGTCCGGAATACGGTTCACCAGGCTGCGCAAGTCCGGCCGGTCCAATGACACCTCCAGAGTTCACTTCACAGGTGGAAATCGGTGCCTTCCTTCTTAGCGCTATGTGTTGTAGTCCTCCCCTGCTGTGCTTACGGAAAGTACCCCACAACTGTTGTGTCTGTTTCTTAAGTTCCCTCACAACTCGATTAAATGATGTTCTTCTAATCGTCCGTCCCTCCCTGATGTTACGGTTAGAACGGCACCCGTTTGTCAGGTAGGCCTGGAGTTCTTCCGGGACCCTAGAGACGCCCCTCTCCCGCAATTGCCTCCCAAGACTTCATAGGTGATATGTGTTAGACAGCCCGCCTTAAACTGACTGTCCTGCCGCTGTTTAGAGTATTGCTTGAAGCTGAATGTTATAATACTCCCTCGGCGTTCCGGCCACCGGTAGTGCGCCTCAGTAGGGTGTTGCTTCGGTCTTACAGCACGACCCCTACTGGAATTCTCCTATTGCTTGATCTCGTTTCTCACTCAGCACAATCTATCTCGCTTCTAGTCCTTTCTTGAATCCCGCCGCTTCCCGGAGCTGGCGCGGACCCGTTACGTTCTTTCCAATGCCAAGCCTCTGCCAGGATCCCACCCCTGGCAGAGACCCTACTGTCTCTTCCTCCACAACACCCTCTGCCACAAGGTGTTGCTTCGTTCAATCCAGTCAGCTTTCTCATCTAACTTCCTGCCTGACCCCCAGTTTACCCACTATGGTGGGGAGTGGCCTAATGAATAGAACCCTTAGCTCCCCCCGGAGGCCCGGCTGTGAAATGTATTGGTGTCTGTGATACCTGATCAGATGAACTCCTTCAGTGCCATCGGACGCACCATGGCTCCCCATAGTGGCGGAGCCACAGTACTGCAACGACCAGGACTCTGGGGCGCTGCACTCCCCCCTGGTTAAACACAGTACTCCGGGACTGGGAAGAAAACAACAATACAAGTTAGCAAAAAGACATACAATTTTGTTGAGTGCAAAACAATAAGTATACTTGAACAGGCTTCCCTTTATGGGAGGTGAGGACACTTTAACGTTACAAACATAATTAAATATCATAGCAACATGCTATAATTAACTTTTCTTACCCAACCGGGTATTCTACTAAGTGCAAACATTATTGACCAATAATTTAACTTTGCCTTTAAGGATATACACTCTTAATCCGCTAAAGACCTTCCTATAATCACATTATAAGGTATTTTAACTTTTCATTCTCCTACTTCGAACCTGCAGGACCGCCTGTCCCTATGGCACCAGACCTACTGCCTCTCCTTTCTTTTACAGGACCGCCCCGTTCAGCCAGGGCCTACTGCCTTTCTCTACTATACATGGTATAGACATAACATTCCTTTCAATTAGAGAACATGGAGCCGGCTCTACTTGGCTCCTATTAGGACTCACTCACTAACCCCTACGGGTTCACTTTCTGTCCTTAGTAATACATTTCTAACTTTCTATGGGGACTCAGGGTTTACCTTCTATCCTCACCTTCATTATTACTTTCTTACTTTCACTTAAGCAGAACTCTAAATCTACCCCTACGGGCTTTCTGCATCTTTCCTTTTAAAGAACATTATCTAGGTTTCACATCTTAAACAAGTTGAACGCACATCACTTTCCTATATGCAAAACAGTTACATTTCTTCCAGAGCATCATCATCAGTATTTCTTCACATTTAACCAGTAAAACACATTTAACTTTTCTCATTCCAACATTACCATGGCATTACTGTTCTAAAACAGTATCTCTCGTAAGTACGCTGTTGGACATCCCCTTTAAAAGAGGATCGAGTCTTTCTGAGGTAGCTCGTCTTCTCAGCCTACCAGTCTTTGTTCAGCAAAGGTTCCAGAACGGTATCTTCGCAAAGAGTCTTCAAATAAAACCAGTAGGAAGCGCCTTTAATAAGGTGCAAACTATTTACAAGAAAGTTTGGATCATGCACTGTTCATGATTTCTCAGTTTGTAAAACTTGTGCAAACTTGTGGAAAAACAAACAATAAGGATCCCGGGTTAACTAAGGGGTCCATAAAGAGTTAACCCTGGACGGGTTTAGCAACAACAATCAGGAACAGTAACTATTTACATTTTCATTTTTCCGAGGTTTATTCTTATTCAGGTGGCCTTGGCTCCTGGGCCCCGTCCACGGTGGCACGGATTCCAGCGGCAAGCCCCGCAGGGGCCACCAGGTCACTCGGTGTCTGGATTTGAAGATTAACCCGGCGGGCAAGCTCGGGAGCTACCACAAAGCGCACAGTGGAGACAGTAACAAGATCCGGCAACTCTGGACCAACCGTAGTTGGGGCCACAGGTGAGACTCTCTCAGACTCACATCGCTGTACCTTCCGGGCACGCCATCCTTGCGCATTCTGGTGACGGGTGTACGTCACCTGATCTCCCTCCCGTAGTGACTCGCCTTCCCGATCACAGCAGGGAGTTTCCACGTCGTAGCCAGCAACGAAGATGCCAGTAGGTAGACCCGACTCCCAAATGGAGCCCCATCCTTTCTTGGGGTGGAAGGCCGACACAATTCCTCGTCTTACCACATCCATTCCACCATATATCAACTTCTTGCTTTGCTGTTCCCGTTTTTCAACTTCGTTGCGCTGCCCCCAGTGCTGGAGCACGCATTGTTTGTACTGGTCCCAGGTAAGTATCGCAATAGTGAGACCGTCCACTGGAACCCCATCCTGCTCGACCCAGGGGGTATCCCACCGAAACATCACTCCACTTGGGTCCATTTCTATGAGCTCTCCCCACTTAGTTGGTAATGGCGGTAACAACTCCCCCATCGCGCTGGGGGTGAGGACCGCCCGCTCAATTGTGAACGAGGAGTTACTGTTGCGGGGGGGGTCGGTCACGGGAGCGGGATCGGGCATGGAGGCAGGGGTGTCTTTTATACCTGCGCCCGATGTGGTTTCACCGATGTCGATCCGTTCCGCTGACAAGGACACTGGAGGCGGCTGCAGCCCGGACCACGGTTCCTCCTCGGCAGCCTCCGGATGCGGCTTCGCTCTCCATGGCTCCTCCTCCGCTGGTTCCGAGGTCGAGTTTGGTAGGTTCAGCTCCTTCACCGGCGGTGGACGCGAGTCCGCCTCTGATGGGTAAGGGCAGGCCGGGATCACCTCGCTGTTGCTCGGGCACTTGCTGCTCATCGTCGCTATCGGGCATTCGGCGGCAACGCATGCAACTGGCTCCGCCATTTCTCCGAAGTCGGGCTTCTCCATCACCCGCTTCCCGCCGTTGCAAATCAGGGGGTTGTCCTCTGCTTTGGGGCAGGTCATCTCCTTGCAGCCAGAAGCGCAGGGGGCGGTATCCATTTCTCGCGCCATTCTGGTAGTCTCCTCCCATAGCACGCCCTCCTTCTTCTCCGAAGTAGCAATGGCGGCAGCTTTTGGCGGGAACTTCTCTTGGTCAATGGTAGCGCACAGTCTTTGCAATAAAGTACAGTTCAAGCACAACAAATCACAGTCTCTAGGCACACATGACCTGATTCTTCAGGCTTAAGTAGATCCTGTTCGTGACGCCAAGTTGCGGCGCCCCCACACCGCCGCAGGGCCGAGGGGTACCCGGAGCCGGGCCTCTGGGATCTCAGTCCTGGGGTTGTCACGGTGGCTAGACCCGGTCCGTGGCCCTGTCTGTCAGTGGGGGACGTCCGGTGCAAATAGTGGTGTTGTAACGGTGCAGTTGTGGGGTGCAGGTCGCGGTAAATAACGAGGACACAGGTTGCAGTCTCTTTACCTCTTTACTGGAGATCTCTGGGTCCTCAGTCCGGAATACGGTTCACCAGGCTGCGCAAGTCCGGCCGGTCCAATGACACCTCCAGAGTTCACTTCACAGGTGGAAATCGGTGCCTTCCTTCTTAGCGCTATGTGTTGTAGTCCTCCCCTGCTGTGCTTACGGAAAGTACCCCACAACTGTTGTGTCTGTTTCTTAAGTTCCCTCACAACTCGATTAAATGATGTTCTTCTAATCGTCCGTCCCTCCCTGATGTTACGGTTAGAACGGCACCCGTTTGTCGGGTAGGCCTGGAGTTCTTCCGGGACCCTAGAGACGCCCCTCTCCCGCAATTGCCTCCCAAGACTTCATAGGTGATATGTGTTAGACAGCCCGCCTTAAACTGACTGTCCTGCCGCTGTTTAGAGTATTGCTTGAAGCTGAATGTTATAATACTCCCTCGGCGTTCCGGCCACCGGTAGTGCGCCTCAGTAGGGTGTTGCTTCGGTCTTACAGCACGACCCCTACTGGAATTCTCCTATTGCTTGATCTCGTTTCTCACTCAGCACAATCTATCTCGCTTCTAGTCCTTTCTTGAATCCCGCCGCTTCCCGGAGCTGGCGCGGACCCGTTACGTTCTTTCCAATGCCAAGCCTCTGCCAGGATCCCACCCCTGGCAGAGACCCTACTGTCTCTTCCTCCACAACACCCTCTGCCACAAGGTGTTGCTTCGTTCAATCCAGTCAGCTTTCTCATCTAACTTCCTGCCTGACCCCCAGTTTACCCACTATGGTGGGGAGTGGCCTAATGAATAGAACCCTTAGCTCCCCCCGGAGGCCCGGCTGTGAAATGTATTGGTGTCTGTGATACCTGATCAGATGAACTCCTTCAGTGCCATCGGACGCACCATGGCTCCCCATAGTGGCGGAGCCACAGTACTGCAACGACCAGGACTCTGGGGCGCTGCAAATTCATCCAAAATTATTCTGAAGTTGGTAAACCTCTTACTGACATGACAAGGTAGGGGTCTGACATTTCCAAATGGTTGGATGCTGCCCTGCAGGCTTTCTCCTTCCTACCGCTGGCAAAATTTGCTATTAATAATCATCGACAGGAGTCTACCGGCAGGTCACCGTTCTTTGGTGCGTACGGTTACCATTCACAGTTTGGTACTTTAACATGGGAAGGGGCTTCGGGAGTTCCTGATGAGTAATGTTTTGCTTCATCGCTCTCTTTGTTGTGGCGGAGGGTTCTGAGAAATTTAAAGATCATGGGAGACAGGTACAAATGTATGGCTGACAGAAAACGCTTGCAAGGTCCGGACCTGAATGTGATTGAGTTTGTGTGGCTGTCTACCAGGCATATCAAGTTGAGGGTTCCATCCTGGATGTTGGGTCCTAGATGTATTGGCCCCTATAAAATAACTGCCGTCATTAACCCAGCAGCATTTTGTCATGAGCTATCCCAGGCCCTTAAGATCCACAATATCTTTCACAGGTCTCTGCTCAAGAAAAATGTGGAACCTTTTAAGTTATCACCCCTACCGCTGTCATGAATCCCCAATGGCTAGGGATAGCACAGGACAAGCAAGGTACTAATATATAACGGACGAGCTCTAGGGTGATGGAACCTGGGCTGACCGCTGCCCTACGCCTGACAAACGCAACTAGAGATAGCCAGGGAGCGTGCCTACGTTGGTTCTAGACGCCACGCACCAGCCTAAGAGCTAACTAGTACTGCAGAGAAATAAAGACCTCACTTGCCTCCAGAGGGATGAACCCCAAAAGGTATAGTTGCCCCCCACATGTATTGACGGTGAAATGAGAGGAAGGCACACACATAGAGATGATATATATAGGTTTAGCAAATTGAGGCCCGCTGTAAACTAGAAAGCAGAACGATACAAAAGGGGTCTGAGCGGTCAGCAAAAAACCCTAATCAAAAACCATCCTGAGATTACAAGAACCCATGTGCCAACTCATGGCACATGGGGAGAACCTCAGTCCACTAGAGCTACCAGCTAGCATAGAGACATAATAAGCAAGCTGGACAAAAAACCAAACAACTGAAAATCAGCACTTAGCTTATCCTGAAAGATCTGGGAGCAGGTAGGCAGGAACAAAACAGAGCACATCTGAATACATTGATAGCCGGCAAGGGAATGACAGAAAGGCCAGGTAAAATAGGAAACACCCAGCCTCTGATGGACAGGTGGAAACCAAAGGCCGCAACCCACCAAAGTCACCCAGTACCAGCAGTAACCACCAGAGGGAGCCCACCAACCGAATCCACAACAGTACCCCCCCCTTGAGGAGGGGTCACCGAACCCTCACGAGAACCCCCAGGACGATCAGGGTGAGCTCTATGGAAGGCGCGGACCAAATCAGTCGCATGAACATCGGAGGCGACCACCCAGGAATTATCCTCCTGACCATAACCCTTCCACTTAACCAAATACTGGAGTTTGTGTCTGGAAACACGAGAATCCAAGATCTTCTCAACAACATACTCCAATTCTCCCTCCACCAGCACCGGAGCAGGAGGCTCAACCGAAGGAACAACGGGCACCTCATACCTCCGCAACAACGACCGATGGAACACATTATGAATAGCAAACGATGCTGGGAGATCCAAACGAAAAGATACAGGGTTAAGAATCTCCGAGATCCTATAAGGACCGATGAACCGAGGCTTGAACTTAGGAGAAGAGACCTTCATAGGGACAAAACGAGAAGACAACCACACCAAATCCCCAACAAGAAGTCGGGGACCCACGCGGCGACGGCGATTAGCAAACTGCTGAGTCTTCTCCTGAGATAACTTCAAATTGTCCACCACCTGATTCCAAATCTGGTGTAGCCTGTCCACCACCACGTCCACTCCAGGACAATCCGAAGACTCCACCTGACCAGAGGAAAAACGAGGATGAAACCCCGAATTACAAAAAAAAGGAGAGACCAACGTGGCAGAACTAGCCCGATTATTAAGAGCAAATTCGGCCAGTGGCAAAAAAGCAACCCAGTCATCTTGATCAGCAGAAACAAAACACCTCAAATAAGTTTCCAAGGTCTGATTAGTTCGCTCCGTCTGGCCATTCGTCTGAGGATGGAATGCAGACGAGAAAGACAAATCAATGCCCATCTTGGCACAAAACGTCCGCCAAAATCTAGACACAAACTGGGATCCCCTGTCAGAAACGATATTCTCCGGAATCCCATGCAAACGAACCACGTTCTGAAAAAATAAAGGGACCAACTCAGAGGAGGAAGGCAACTTAGGCAAGGGCACCAAATGAACCATCTTAGAAAAGCGGTCACACACAACCCAGATAACGGACATTTTCTGTGAAACCGGGAGATCAGAAATAAAATCCATGGAAATGTGCGTCCAAGGCCTCTTCGGGATGGGCAAGGATAACAACAACCCACTGGCCCGAGAACAGCAAGGCTTAGCTCGAGCACATACTTCACAAGACTGCACAAAGGTACGCACATCCCTAGACAAGGAAGGCCACCAAAAAGACCTGGCCACCAAGTCTCTAGTACCAAATATTCCAGGATGACCAGCCAACACAGAAGAATGGACCTCGGAGATGACTCTACTGGTCCAATCATCCGGAACAAACAGTCTTTCTGGTGGACAACGATCCGGTTTATCCACCTGAAACTCCTGCAATGCACGTCGCAAGTCTGGGGATACGGCGGACAATATTACCCCATCCCTAAGGATACCAGTAGGCCCAGAGTCTCCAGGAGAGTCAGGCACAAAACTCCTGGAAAGAGCATCTGCCTTCACATTCTTTGAACCTGGCAGGTATGAAACCACGAAATTGAAACGAGAAAAAAACAACGACCAACGAGCCTGTCTAGGATTCAAACGCCTGGCAGACTCAAGGTAAATGAGATTCTTGTGATCAGTCAAGACCACCACACGATGTTTAGCACCCTCAAGCCAATGACGCCACTCCTCAAATGCCCACTTCATGGCCAAAAGCTCCCGATTACCCACATCATAATTGCGCTCGGCGGGCGAGAATTTTCTAGAGAAGAATGCACATGGCTTCATCACCGAGCCATTAGAACTTCTCTGTGACAAAACCGCCCCCGCTCCAATCTCGGAAGCATCAACCTCAACCTGGAAAGGAAGTGAAACATCTGGTTGACACAACACAGGAGCAGAAGAAAACCGGCGCTTAAGTTCCTGAAAGGCCCCCACGGCCGCAGGAGACCAATCAGCAACATCAGCACCCTTTTTAGTCAAATCAGTCAAAGGTTTAACAATACTGGAAAAATTAGCAATGAACCGACGATAAAAATTAGCAAACCCCAAGAACTTCTGTAGGCTCTTAACAGATGTAGGTTGTGTCCAGTCACAAATAGCCTGAACCTTGACGGGATCCATCTCAATAGTAGAAGGAGAAAAAATGTACCCCAAAAAAGAAATCTTCTGGACTCCGAAGAGACACTTTGAGCCCTTCACAAACAGAGAATTGGCCCGCAGAACCTGAAACACCTTCCTGACCTGTAGAACATGAGACTCCCAGTCATCAGAAAACACCAAAATATCATCCAAATACACAATCATAAACTTATCCAGATATTCACGGAAAATATTGTGCATAAAGGACTGAAAGACTGACGGAGCATTGGAGAGTCCAAAAGGCATTACCAAATACTCAAAATGGCCCTCAGGCGTATTAAATGCGGTTTTCCACTCATCACCCTGTTTTATCCGCACCAGATTATACGCACCGCGAAGATCTATCTTAGTGAACCACCTAGCCCCCTTAATGCGAGCAAACAAATCAGTCAATAATGGCAATGGATACTGATATTTGACTGTAATCTTATTCAGAAGGCGATAATCTATACAAGGCCTCAGGGAACCATCTTTTTTTGCCACGAAAAAAAAACCTGCTCCCAGAGGGGACGAAGATGGACGAATATGTCCCTTTTCCAAGGACTCCTTAATATAATTCCGCATAGCAGTATGCTCTGGCAGTGACAGATTAAATAAACGACCCTTAGGGAACTTACTGCCAGGAATCAATTCTATAGCACAGTCACAATCTCTATGAGGAGGGAGCGAATTGAGCTTAGGCTCCTCAAAAACATCCCTATAGTCAGACAAAAAATCAGGGATCGGACTTCCGGGAGGCGGAGCTATTGAATGGCCGCTTCTTAGCAGAGCTCCTGGACAAAGAGCATAAACTATTCTTAAAGCGCTGATTTCTAACACAGAATCCAGGATAAGGACCGGACAAGGGATACCGGCGGTAATCCCAGCTCTCCGGTTCTCCCCGGGAGTCAAGAAGCGCAAGCAGCGCCAAGCACTTTGCAGCACCCTGCGCTGATCACAGCCTGCAGGGTCGGAGGCAGTGAAAGGACCGGCGGAAAGGAGTGCGCGGCTCGCAGAGGCACCGAGCTAGGTCGGTGAAGAGGGCAGGAGCTGCCGAGGAGATCTTGAGGCACACAGGGGCAGTGAATAGCTCCGGAGAGGAGCTGAGAATCGGCGCGGGAAGAAGAAGGTGAGCCGGCGCCATTTTGTTGGACAGCGCGCCAGTCCTCGGGGATTGTTGATTGCCGCCAGAGAGGGAAGGTGAGCCGAACCGCACCTATTGCAGCCGTTGCCAGGACAGAGTGAGCGGCGCAGGTGTTGTGCATGTTGCCCTGGCACAGGGGGAGTCGGTGAAGGTCACAGGACCTGGAATATAATAGAGGAAGGCACGCAGGACTACCCTCCCCCATTTTGTGGATGCTGTCCTGTGGAAACTCACAGCAGATAGCAGTGCTGGTATAGGAGAGTGTACACAGCACCCTTGGTCTGAGTCGGTCAAAGGGAGAGAGTCTTGTTTATAGGATTACAGGAGGCACAACTGGTGCAGGGCGATTTGCACAGCTTGCATAACAGGAGCACAGAACTGGTTTCTATTATAACTTCATAGTAACCACAGTGTTTTTGTTTTTGTTTTTTGTTTTTTACAACATAATTGGAAGGCACAGAGCTTTTCAGCGAAAGTCTCACCTGATGTGTTAACATAAAGGACACTTAGATTTATCTTTAAATGTAGTTACCAAGCACAAAGATATCACTAATAACTTAACAATTATCTCAGGCTTCCATCTCAACATGGACAAATTTATGGGTAAAGGTGCCAAGGCAGGCAGAAGCTCTACTCGCAGCCAAACAGGCACATCTCCGATGTCACAATGCGCTGACACTAATACAGACAACCCACAGTCTATTGCAACCGCTATCATAGAACGGCTGATGCCTGAGATAGACAACCGTTTAGCAGCTTTCCAAACTTCATTGGACACAATAGTCTCACAAGTTAATACCCAGGGCGCACGCATAACAGATGCGGAACAAAGAATATCAGACCTGGAGGACTCTACCATAACTCTCACAGACAAACTAGATGATAAAGAAAAGATTATTTCAGATTTAATAGACAAAGTAGATGACCTTGAAAACAGGTCCCGTCGTAACAATTTGAGACTTATAGGCCTCCCAGAGTCAATCCTTCCCTCGGAGCTGATAAAAATCACATCTGAATGGCTGCCTAAAGCTCTTGGGGTGCTGCCAACATCAGGAGTTGTGGCCATTGAAAGAGCTCATAGACTAGGACCCCCAAGAGGAGGAGAAGGAGACAGGCCGCGTCCGGTCATTTTCAAAATCTTGGATTTTCAGGATAAGATTCGTATCTTGGCTGCATTCAGAAAACAACGTACTCTTATGTATGAGAACCACAAATTATTATTGTTCCAGGACTACTCAGCAGCCATGGCAGCTAAACGCAAAGCCTTCAATCCTGCTTGTAAAATACTGGTGGACAAAAATATTCGCTTTAATCTGCAATATCCTTCAATTCTGCGTTTTGTTATGGAGGGGAAAAATTGGTCCTTCAGTGATCCAGGAAAGGCTCTGGAATACCTTCGGGAAACACCCCGGGCTCACTCTAATTCTGTTAAATCCTGAATAAGAAAGCTAGTTTAATATGCCATTATTAAGTGATATCATGCTTGTGCTAACATTCTCATGCCTTTAAGCGGCATGGTCACTTTCTATGTTATGTTCACTTTAAAGTTGAGTACACTTGTTATTGTTATAGAGTTAAATTGGGGAGGGATTTTGGGAAGGGGGGAAGGGCTCTGCTTATGTACGCTTAAATCTTGGTTCCAGGGAGATCCTGCTCTCACTCGCTGGGATGGGTGGGGATCTCACTTACAACTTTTACAGGTGGGTCTGGTGGTCGCCCAAAAAGGGATAGGTTAATGACTGATCACGCAGGCACTAAAGACACCACTATCCACTCCTTACATTGGTGCTCATGGAATGTCAATGGACTTAACTCCCCGGTTAAGAGGAAGAAGGTTATACACTTCCTACAAAAACAGAATTTCCACATTATTTTTCTTCAGGAGACACACTGGGTTAAGGGTAGACACCCTTCTTTGTTTAGTAGGAAATATACACTTTGTGCGGAGGCCTCATACACAAAAAAACAACGAGGAGTAGCCATACTGATATATAATGGCCTTAATTATGAGATACTAGACACTCTAGAAGATCCTCAGGGAAGATTTCTGCTGGTCAAAATTATGATTGAGGGAATGTGTTTTAATCTAGTTAACATTTATGCTCCTAATGCGCCTGAGGCTCAGTTTCAAGTCAAATTAAGAGAGAGACTGGCGGGATGGGATACGTCACGGGTGGTCATGGGAGGTGACTTTAATGAGGTGGCAGACATATCCATGGATAGATCTAGCCCTAAAGAAACTCACCGTTCAACGCAGGATAATGGCATTCAATCACTAATAGATCAATTTGATCTGATTGACATATGGAGACTACAACACCCTTTGGAGAGAGACTATTCTCATTACTCCCATGTACATGACTCAAATGCCAGGATTGATTGCTGGTTGTTACATGAATCTTTGTTACCCTTAGTAACGCAATCAAATATACAAAACATTCATATTTCGGATCACGCCCCAGTGACGTTTCAGTCCAAATTAGTGTCCCCAATCCAACAGGAACGGAGGTGGCGCTTTCCCTCATACCTTTACCAATCAGACGATTTTAAAAAATACCTTCAAATGTCATGGGGAATATATAAAAATGATAATCAGGTCCACTGTGATAACACACAATTGTTCTGGATGGCATCCAAGGCCGTATTGAGGGGACAAATTATTTCCTATGTCAGTCATAAAAAAAAAGACATTATGAATAGAGTTAGAGACACACAAAACTCAGTAACTCAAGCCTATAAAAACTACAAACTAAACAACACTCCACTGACAAGGGAAAAATTTTTGAGGGCTAAGGAAGAGGCAGACACTTTGGCCCACGAATTGGCTCTATTCAACTTAGATTACCAAAAACAAAAATATTTTAAATGGGGTAACAAGCCAGGGAAGGTGCTGGCATCTCTCACAAAACCATATAGGAAACCGACAAGAATACACAAAATACAACAACGAAATGGTCATACCCTAATAAAAAATGAAGAGATAGTGGATGAGTTCCGTTCTTTTTTCAGCGAGTTGTATAGGTCAGAGACTGGGGGAGGAAGCGGGGAATTTCTCAAAGACAACCTTGCCCCGACGCTCACAGAGGAAGAGAGGGTGGTCATTAATTCCCCAATAACACCATCAGAAGTTATACAGACTATAACTAAACTTAAAGTATCCAAAGCACCTGGTCCTGACGGGTTCAGCAATGAACACTATAAGATTCTAGGTTCATGTATAGCTCCTTATTTGAGTGAGTTATTCAATAAGATAGTTGGACTTGGTCATATGCCAGACCGATTTAACGAGGCGGTAGTTATTGTTCTCCCAAAACCAGGTAAAGATCATACTCAGGTTGAGGGATATAGACCTATTTCGTTATTAAATTCGGATTTTAAAATTTTCACAAAAATTCTGGCAGACAGATTACAGAAGATAATGCCAAATTTGATATCGCCACAACAAACTGGATTTATCCACGGGAAATCCATTACATACAACATTAGGACAGCGGTGAGTGCCATATCTTATAGTAGAGCAAATAAACATATGAAAACCATAGTAGTAAGTCTAGACGCGGATAAGGCGTTTGATAGAGTAGCATGGAACTATCTATATGATCTGCTATCATTCCGAGAGTTTGGCCCGTGGTTTAGTGAAGCGGTCAAAGCAATTTACAGAAAGCCACTATCCAGGATGTCCGTGAACAATGTTCTTTCCAAACCTTTTGAGATTCAGAGGGGGACCCGACAGGGATGCCCTCTGTCTCCACTATTATTCAACATAGCATTAGACCCATTCCTGAGAAGATTACAGAACGAGGTGGCCTTTGAAGGGGTGAGGGTGGGATCAACATCGGTAAAAATCTCAGCCTTTGCTGATGATATTCTTTTATTTATTGCTAACCCAGTTGGGGCAATCCCGGCCATTATGCGTATCCTGGAGAGTTTTGGTAAATGTTCTGGATTCAAGGTTAATTATGGTAAATCTGAGGCCTTGGCAGTCTTTAGATCGGGGAGGTTGAGTGACCCCACATTCCCATTCCACTGGTGCCGAGACTCCATTAAATACCTGGGGATACGGTTACCAGCAGACCCATCTATCTTATATAGAGCTAACTACAAACCACTAGTCTCCTCCATAATTAATCTTCTCCACTCCTGGAAACACTTCACACTGTCGTTCTCTGGTAGATGCTATTTAATTAAAATGATAGTTTTTCCCAAGCTGCTATACGCCTTTCAGACTTTGCCCCTTCTCCTGACTCAGTCAGATCAGAATTTGTTGAACTTAAACTTTAGAAGATTTATTTGGGGGGTTGGGGGTAGACCACGTATAAGTCTTGCAAAACTACAAGCGACTAAATTGGAGGGTGGTATTAATTTTCCAGATCTGAGAAGATATAACTTAGCGGCTAATCTCAGATATGCAATTGACTGGATCAGGGGTCTCTCCCACTTTGCAAATGTTGAAATAGAGCAGCAATTTTACCCACATATTTCGCTATCAGCTTTATTACATCTGGGTGGGGAGGAACTCCCAGTGGGAATACATGATCACCCCTCTTTATGGCAAACGCTGCAAACCTGGCGACAATGTAGGAAGATTTGTAGTTTAAGATATAATCTATCCCCGTTCCAGACCTTTTTGGGAAACCCAAGGTTCACAGAGGGCTCTGTATCGTCTTTTTATAAGATTTTGGCGTCTCAAGGATGCAGGCAGGTGATAGACCTCTTGGATCTTAATTTTTCAATAATATCTTTTGAAACGGCATCACAACATTACCCATTATTTAACAATAAACCGTTTTTATTTCTCCAAGCGCGTAGCCTGGTACAGAAATGTCAGACACCGAAAGAGACGGCAGAGGGGAGGGTTAACTTAGATGGGTTTATCCGAAATGCTAAGTCTAACCCGGCTTCTATAAGTAACATTTATTCAATCTTGCGTGGGAAATGGGTGGGGGAAGGGAAAACCACGGGAGTGGCGAGGTGGTTGAAAGATATGCCTGACTTGGAGGTGAGTGACCTTTTTGAGGCTACCATGACACAAAGAAAAATTTTACCATATAGCAGCTATACTGACATGACACTGCTAATATTACATAGAGCCTACATCACGCCTTGTATGCAATCTAAGATGTCCCCATCCATCGTCTACTCATGTTCCAAATGTAAAGCCCATAATACTGACATTTATCATCACTTATGGAGTTGTTCGCAAATTCAGGGACTCTGGAGAGAGATACATAAAGAATTGCAAAAAATTTGTGGAGCAGATTTTTCACTTACTCCACAATGGGCCATTTTTAATATCCTAGATGAAACATCTCGAAAATTACCCAAACACATCAAAGCAACACTTGTGATATGGGCTTCGGCAACTAGGAAGAGTATTTTACACCAGTGGTTGAGTCCCTTAGTCCCTTCACTCCCTTTCATTCGCACAAAAATACAGTTCATATTTAGGATGGAATGGTTGGAGGCACTGACTAACAAAGAAAAACAAGTAAGCAAATTCTTTTCCACATGGGCTACCTTTATTCCATCGCTTCCTCTGGAAACTAGGGAGAAACTGAGAGCACAGTTTGAAAATACCCAATGGTATCTATTGCAGCGGATAGGGGGTGAATCACCAATTCCATGAGGTACTTTTTCGCTGGGTGCACGCAGAGTCCGGAGGGTCATGTTTGGTTTATGTTGGGGTGTATATTGGGGTGGGAGGGTTCTGGGTTGTAATGTTAAAGGTATTGTCACATTACTGTATTATTGACATTAGAACTGAATGGTGTGTATTATATTAAAATCTAATAAACAGATTTTCAAAAAAAAAATCAGGGATCTCAGAAGGAGTAGATGAAGCGATTGAAATCGGAGGTGCATAATCATGAACCCCCTGACATCCCCAGCTTAACACAGACATTGTTTTCCAGTCCAGGACAGGATTATGAGTTTGTAACCATGGCAGACCCAGCACTAGTACATCATGTAAATTATACAGTACAAGGAAGCGAATCACCTCCTGATGAACGGGAGTCATGCGCATGGTCACTTGTGTCCAATACTGCGGTTTATTCATAGCCAATGGTGTAGAGTCAATTCCCTTCAGAGGAATAGGAACTTCCAGAGGCTCCAGACTAAAACCGCAGCGTTTAGCAAATGACCAATCCATAAGACTCAGGGCAGCGCCCGAATCCACATAGGCATCAACGGAAATGGAAGACAGTGAAAAAATCAGAGTCACAGACAAAATGAACTTAGGCTGCAGAGTACCAATGGCAAAAGATTTATCAAGCTTTTTTGTGCGTTTAGAGCATGCTGATATAACATGAGCTGAATCACCACAATAAAAACACAATCCATTTTTCCGCCTATAATTTTGCCGTTCACTTCTGGACTGAATTCTATCACATTGCATAGTCTCAGGTGCCTGTTCAGAAGACACCGCCAACTGGTGCACGGGTTTGCGCTCCCGTAAACGCCGATCAATCTGAATGGCCATAGCCATAGACTCATTCAGACCTGTAGGCGTAGGGAACCCCACCATAATATCCTTAATGGCCTCAGATAGACCATTTCTGAAGTTTGCAGCCAGGGCGCACTCATTCCACTGAGTAAGCACCGACCATTTCCGAAATTTTTGACAATATATTTCCGCTTCATCATGCCCCTGAGAGAGGGCTAACAAAGCCTTTTCAGCCTGAATCTCCAGGTTGGGTTCCTCATAGAGCAATCCCAATGCCAGAAAAAACGCATCCACACTGAGCAATGCAGGATCCCCTGGTGCCAATGCAAATGCCCAATTCTGAGGGTCGCCCCGCAGGAAAGATATTACAATCCTGACCTGTTGAGCAGGGTCTCCAGAGGAGCGAGATTTTAAAGAAAGAAACAATTTACAATTGTTCCTGAAATTCAGGAAGGTAGATCTATCTCCAGAGAAGAACTCTGGAATAGGAATTCTAGGTTCAGACATGGGAGTATGAACAACAAAATCCTGAATGTTTTGAACTTTTGCCGCGAGATTACTCAGGCTGGAAGCCAAACTCTGGACATCCATGTTAAACAGCTAAGATCAGAGCCATTCAAGGGTTAAGAGGAGGTAAGAAGCAGCTAGACAGCAATTAAGGGCTAGGCAGCAAAACTCTGAAGGGAAAAAAAATAAAAAAATTTCCCTTAAACACTTCTTTTTCTCCTGCTTCAGCCCAAACAATTAACACTTTGTGGGCCGGCTATACTGTCATGAATCCCCAATGGCTAGGGATAGCACAGGACAAGCAAGGTACTAATATATAACGGACGAGCTCTAGGGTGATGGAACCTGGGCTGACCGCTGCCCTACGCCTGACAAACGCAACTAGAGATAGCCAGGGAGCGTGCCTACGTTGGTTCTAGACGCCACGCACCAGCCTAAGAGCTAACTAGTACTGCAGAGAAATAAAGACCTCACTTGCCTCCAGAGGGATGAACCCCAAAAGGTATAGTTGCCCCCCACATGTATTGACGGTGAAATGAGAGGAAGGCACACATAGAGATGATATATATAGGTTTAGCAAATTGAGGCCCGCTGTAAACTAGAAAGCAGAACGATACAAAAGGGGTCTGAGCGGTCAGCAAAAAACCCTAATCAAAAACCATCCTGAGATTACAAGAACCCATGTGCCAACTCATGGCACATGGGGAGAACCTCAGTCCACTAGAGCTACCAGCTAGCATAGAGACATAATAAGCAAGCTGGACAAAAAACCAAACAACTGAAAATCAGCACTTAGCTTATCCTGAAAGATCTGGGAGCAGGTAGGCAGGAACAAAACAGAGCACATCTGAATACATTGATAGCCGGCAAGGGAATGACAGAAAGGCCAGGTAAAATAGGAAACACCCAGCCTCTGATGGACAGGTGGAAACCAAAGGCCGCAACCCACCAAAGTCACCCAGTACCAGCAGTAACCACCAGAGGGAGCCCACCAACCGAATCCACAACATACCGCCACCCCAATAATGGTTGATGGAAATCTAGAGTTTTGGATTCCCTACAATACTTGGTGCACTGAGGAAAGGATGTGGGCTTCAGCATCAGAGGCGTATGCCCCCAGGCTGGTTTCTCCTTTCCACACCTCTTATCCTGAGAAACCTGGTGCTCTCTTCGCTTGGCATTGCAGACGCCTTCTTAATCCTTCTGACTTTTGGACAAAGTGGCAACCTCCCTCTGGCTCTAATTTACACACCTAGACCTGAGTGTTTATAGACTCCCAGTCTGCTTGAGGGAGTCTCCGGTGATATTCACATTTTCCCCTTGTGAAGGCTTGGAGCTATAGCAGTCGGCTTACTTCCTCTCTGGTGCTATTGGAGGACAGTTTTGTCATCTCTATTGTTTCTGCTCAAGTTAAAGGGGTTGTCCACTACTTTCAGTTAACCCCCCAATGTATCCCCCCGGAGCCCCTAATGAATTTTATAAATACCTTCTGTTGCCGTTTTCGCCTGTGAGCGGCGCTATGCCGTCAGCTGAGTCCAGGTCACATGACCCCCAGCTAATTTCCGCCGATGTCACGTCAATTTCCAAACTCTGGAAATTGACGTGACGTCAGCAACAGGCGTGACCCAGGCTCCACAGTCAGCAGTGACTCAAGAGTGACTTGGCTGTGGACGGGGCTGGGGGCTGCCTGCGGGGCTGTGCTGGGGTGGGCGGGGCTGTGCTGGGGGCGGGCGCTGCTTGGATCTGCTATTCTGCTGGCCGGCCATGCTCATATGCTATGACGTGCTGCCGGTGCGATGGCGGCGGCTGTGGTGGCCGGTGCGGTGGCAGCAGCTGTGGCGGCCGGTGTGGTGGTGGCGGCTGGTGTGGTGGCGGCAGTGGCGGCCAGTGCGGCGGTGGCGGCAGCGGCGGCCGTTGCAGTGGTGGTGGCAGCGGCCACTGCGGCAGGGGATGGGGGTCTGCACGGTGAATCTGCCAAAGGTGTGGGAGTGTGCGGGCGGGGGGTCTGCGGGGCTGTGCGGTGGGGTCATTGGTGTGTGTGTCTCTGTGTGCAGCCATCATCCGATGGGACTACAAGTCCCACCAGGCTCGGCCTGCTGGAGTGACAGTGAGTGACACATTAGCCAATGATGAGACAGTAGTAGTCCCATCATCCGGCTAATGTGTTGAATGTAAAAAAACAAAAAAACATACATTTACAATACATGCATACAACATACATTACACACATACAGAAAATACACCATGCGACATGCACCATGCGACATGCACCATGTGGCATGTGACATGCACCATGCGACATGTGATATGCACCATGCGACATGCACCATGCGACATGTGACAGCATGCAACATGCGACATGCACCATGCGACATGTGACATGCACCATGCGACATGCACCATGTGACATGCGACATGCACCATGCGACATGCACCATGTGACATGCACCATGTGACATGCACCATGTGACATGTGACATGCACCATGCGACATGCACCATGCGACATGCATCATGTGACATGCACCATGCGACATGCACCATGCACCATGTGACATGCACCATGCGACATGCACCATGCGACATGTGACATGCACCATGTGACATGCGACATGCACCATGTGACAACATGTGACATTCAACATGCGACATGTGACAGCATGCGACATGCAGCATGTGACATGTGAAAACATGAGACATGTGACAACATGCAACATGTGACAACATGCGACATCTGACAACATGCGACTTGCGACATGCCACATACAGTACATACATACAGTACATACATACAACATACATATAGACATACAGCACATATAACATAGAGTACATACTCACCATCACTTGTCACTTTGTTCCCCGAAGCCAGTGTCATCTGTAAAAAATATTAAAATAATAAACAAATACTATACTCCCTGATCCGCAGATATCCAATTAAAACGAGTGTCCCTCAACGATCTTCCGTGGAGAACAGCAGCATCAGCTCATGTGACTGCTCTCCAGGGGCTCCAGGAATACAATGATGGAAGGTATCCTTCCACATTGTATTCCTCACAATGTATTCCTACACCCCTGTGAGAAAATAGTCCCTAGTCTCACTTTTGGCATTGCTGTGTGAGAAAGTTCCCACGCAGCTTTTTGCCATAAAGTGAGACTTTGAACTATAGTAACCTCAGTGATGCACTGCAGGAGCCATTTTCTCCTGTCAGTGTGTCACTGAGGGTCCTATAGAGCAGTGACATCACCCGATGTCACTGTTCTATTGGGGAGATCGTCGTGGGACACTCGTTATTAATTGGACTACGGCGGACAGGTAGTATGCGGTTTATTATTTTAAGTTTTTTTGCAGGCGCTGAAGTATGGTCAGTATAGTTAAATGAAGAATATTAAAATACTTTTTTCCTAATGTGTGTGTGTTTTAATAACCATTTACTGGTATTGGATTAATAATGGATAGGCGTCTTATTGACGCCTCTCCATTATTAACCCAGCTTAATGTCACCTTACAATAGCAAGGTGACATTAACCCCTTATTACCCCATATCCCACCTCTACACGGGAGTGGGAAGAGAGGGGCTAAGTGCCGGAATTGGTGCATCTCACAGATGCGCTATTTCTGGGGCGGCTGCGGACTGGTATTTGTAGCCGCGGGGGGGGGGCAATATCCATGGCCCCTCTCTAGGCTATGAATATCAGCCCGCAGCTGTCTGCGTAGCCTTTCTGGCTATAAAATATAGGGGGACCCCACGTCATTTTTTGGGGGGTCCCCCTATTTTAATAGCCAGTAAAGGCTACGCAGACAGCTGCGGGCTGATACTCATAGCAGGCTACGTTTTTTTCCTTTTTTTTTAAACTGAAACAGATTGTTCATTAACCCCTTTCTGCCAGCTGACGGAATAGTACGTGAGCTGGCAGTATCCCCCGCTTTGAGGTGGGCTTCGGCGGTGAGCCCACTTCAAAGCCGCAACATGTCAGCTGTTTTCAATACAACAAAAAAATTTACATGATCGCTAAACAGCGTAGCAAGAAAAAAAATCAAAAGCCAAAATTATGTTTTTTTGGTCGCCGCGACATTGCATTAAAATGCAATAACGGGCGATCAAAGGCTGGGATCACACACAGCGAGATACGGCCGAGTCTCTCAGGTTAAAACCAAGCTCTGGCGCCGGCACTCCAGAGCGGAGCATGCGGCCGCATAGCAATACATGGAGGTGCACGCTCCGCTTCGGAGTGCCAGCGCCAGAGCTTGTTTTTAACCTGCGAGACTCGGCCGTATCTCGCTGTAGTGTGACTCCGGCCAAAAGAACGTATCTGCACAAAAGTGGTATCATTAAAAACGTCAGCTTGGCACGCAAAAAATTAGCCCTCACCGACCCGATATCTCAGAAAATATAGACGCTACGGGTATCGGAAAATGGCGCAATTATTTTATTTCTTTTTAGCAAAGTTTGGAATTTTTTTTCACCACTTAGATAAAAAATAACCTAGACATGTTTGGTGTCTATGAACTCGTAATGACCTGGAGAATCATAATGGAAGGTCAGTTTTATGCTGTGTGCACATTTGCAGATTTGGGTGCAGAAATTTCTGCACAAAATCTGCATCTCCTTGCAGAAAACGCAGCTGCGTTTTTGCCGCATTTTTTGACGTTTTTTTCATGTTTTTTTGCTCGGTTTTGATGCGGGTTTTTTGTGCGGTTTTGATGCAGTTCTTGGTGCAGTTTTTGGAGCGTTTTTTGCGTGGTTTTGATTCAGTTTTTGCTGCAGTATTTGGTGCGGTTTTTTTGCGTGGTTTTGATTCAGGTTTTTGATGCTTTTTTGTATGCAGTTTTTTGTGAAGTTTTGATGCAGTTTTTGGTGTGGTTTTGATGTAGTATTTGGTGCAGTTTTGATGCAGTTTTCGGTGCTGTTTTGATGCAGTTTTTGATGCAGTTCTTGGTGCGGTTTTGATGGATTTTTGGTGCTGTTTTTGGTGCATTTTTTGCGCGGTTTTGATGCATTTTTTAAAAAAATTTGGTGCGGTTTTTGCTTGGTTTTTATGCGTTTTTGTGCATTTTTGAAAGCTAAATAAAGATGTATTATTGAACAAAAAAAAAATATTTGTGATGACATTATTGTCCAACCTCCTCTTTTACATTTGTCCAACCCACACTCAATTACACACAGATAACAGATAGATGATATGGATAGACAGATCTACATATAGATAGATCTATAGATGCATACATCTATATATTCATATATCTATCTATAGATATATCTGGATAGATACAGTATATCTATTGCTAGATGTATGGATAGTGTAGGGTGCGTGTCCACTGTCCGGATTACATCCGAATTAGCTGCAGATTGGATGCTGCGTACTTGTAGTCCCATTGGATGATGCCTGCACATACACCCCAAAAGACCCCCCGCACAGCCCGCACACACCCGAACTGCCCCGCACAGCGCCGCACACATCTGAACAGTCCCGCACACACCCGCACAGCACCGCACACACCCGAACAGTCCCGCACACACCCGAACAGTCCCGCACAGCGCCGCACACATCCGAACAGCCCGCAGACCCCGCCCGCACACACATACACGCACACAGTCACCACCCACACACTTCCCTTCTCCCGAACTGCAGCGTTTCTCGAACCCACATCGGCAGCAAAACTGCAGATCTTTTTTACATCTGCGGTTTTGCTGCGGATGTGCCAGACTCAATGCAAGTCTATGTGTGCAGAAACGCTGCAGTTCGGGTCAAAAGAAGTGACATGCTGCGGAAAAAAAAAGAAGCTGCGTTTCGGTGCGGCTTTTTCCACAGCATGTGCACAACAAGTCTGCGGCTCCCATAGACTTACATTGGTTGTGCACTACACTGCGGATTTGATGCAATTCCGTGCAGCAAAAAACCCTGCAGATCTGCAATCAAATCCGCAACGTGTGCACACAGCCTTAGCATTTAGTGAACCTAGCAAAAAAGCCAAGCAAAAAACAAGTGTGGGATTGCACTTTTTTTGCCATTTCATTGCACTTTTAATTTTTTTCACATTTTCTGTTACACGACATGGTAAAACCAATGATGTCGTTCAAAAGTAGAACTTGTCCCGCAAAAGATAAGCTCTCACATGGCCATATTAACGGAAAAATTATGGCCCTGGAAAGAAGGGGAGCGATAAACGAAAAAAAGCTCCAGGAGTGAAGGGGTTTAGAAACATGGATATGGACATATCTATGGAAATAGACATAGATATATAGATACATATCTATCTATCTATCTATCTATCTATCTATCTATCTATCTATCTATCTATCTATCTATCCATCCAACCATCCATCCATCTGTGTGTAATGGAGTGTGGGTTGGTCAAATGTAACAGAGGAGGTTGGACAGAAATGACATCACAAATCTTTTTGAAGATAGAGGAGGGAGAGGAGGGAGGGGTTAGGGTGTGTTTTGGAGTGGGTGTGGTAAGTTTGGGCTTAGAAGCCAGTGCAATGCATCATGGAACTTGTAGTATTAGAGCACAATAACTCAGGAGAAAGGAAGTTGTCGATTAACCCCATGAGAGCTGGATCCAGCACTGAAGATGTGCTGCTACGGCATGATAAAAGGTAATATTGCTAAAATAAACACAGTGGATGTTTTCAGTGGCACATAATAGCAAGATTTATGAAAAAAAAAAACAATTGTAGTGGACAACTTCTTTTAGTTGCTTTCCCTTGTTTGTTTCCCTTCTTATCTTTAGTGTTCAGTAGCGACTGACCAGTGCTCACCCTCCCTTCCCTATTCAGGGCCAAGCTCTAGGGATATACAGGGCTTAGGTTCTAACGCATCGGGTATTCTAGAATATGTATGTAGTTTATTTATGAAGTTTTCAGAATAATGCAATTTATACAAAGGATTTGGTCTGGCCGGCCGCGCCCAATTAGCGAAGCGTGGTTCAAATTCTGCGCCAATTCGTGGGCGGACTGCGACTGTCACTGATTGTTCACGGCCGGGCGTGACCAATCAGTGAAGCCAGGGCCGGCTCCAGGTTTTTGAGGGCCCCGGGTGAAAGAGTCTCAGTGGGCCCCCTCTTTAACACATACCACGATTCATGATGCACAGATACAGCAGAGAAATATAGCACAGCCAAGTAGCGTATAACACAGCCCACGTAGTATATAACACAGCCCACATAGTATATAACGCAGCCACATAGTATATAAGACAGCCCACATAGTATATAACGCAGCCACATAGTATATAAGACAGCCCACATAGTATATAACACAGCCACATAGTATATAGCACAGCCACATAGTATATAACAGCCCACGTAGTATATAGCACAGCCACGTAGTATATAACACAGCCCACGTAGTATATAACACAGCCACATAGTATATAGCACAGCCACATAGTATATTGCCCAGCCACATAGTATATAGCACAGCCCACGTAGTAAATAGCACAGACACGTAGTATATTGCCCAGCCACATAGTATATTGCCCAGCTACGTAGTATATTGCCCAGCCACGTAGTATATTGCCCAGCCACATAGTATATAGCACAGACTTGTAGTATATAGCACAGCCATGTAGTATATAACACAGCCCACGCTAGTATATAGCACAGCCACGTTGTATATAACACAGCCCACATAGTATATAGCACAGCCACATAGTATATAACACAGCCCACGTAGTATATAACACAGCCACATAGTATATAGCACAGCCACATAGTATATTGCCCAGTCACGTAGTATATTGCCCAGCCACGTAGTATATTGCGCAGCCACGTAGTATATTGCCCAGCCACGTAGTATATAGCACAGACACGTAGTATATAGCACAGACACGTAGTATATTGCCCAGCCACGTAATATATTGCACAGCCACATAGTATATTGCACAGCCACGTAGTATATAGCACAGAGATGTAGTATATAACACTGCCCATGCAGTATATAACCCAGGCCACGTAGTATAGAGCACAGCGATGTAGTATATTGCCCAGCCACGTAATTTTTTACCACAGCCACATAATATATAGCACAGCTCACACAGTATATAGCACAGAGATGTAGTATATAACACAGCCTACGCAGTATCTAACACAGCCCACGTAGTATATAGCAATGAGGGCACCATATCCCTGTTAAAAAAAGAATTAAAATAAAAAATAGTTATATATTCACCTTCCGTCGGCCCCCGGATCCAGCCCAGGTGTTTACCGATGCTCCTCGCGGTCCCAAGAGTGCATTGCGGTCTCGCGAGATGATGACGTAGCGGTTGGTCACACAAGGTTAATAGCAGCGTTAACGGAGTACGTTACACTGCGGCATAACACGGTCCGTTACCGCTGCCATTAACCCTGTGTGAGTGCTGACTGGAGGGGAGTACGGAGCGGGCACTGACGGCAGGGCAGTAGGGAGTGGCCATTTTGCGGCCGCACTGTGCCCGTTGCTGATTGGTCATGGCCGTTTGACCGCGACCAATCAGCCACTTGGGATTTCCGTGACAGACTGACAGACAGACGGAAGTGACCCTTAGGCAATTATATAGTAGATAGATATTAAATAGATAGATAATACATAGATATGAAATAAATATGAGATAGATGATAGATAGGTAGATAGATATGAGATAGAACATAAATAGAAAGATAGATATAAAATAGATAGATAAATATGAGATAGATAGACAGACAGTTAGATAGATAGATAGATAGAGAGAGAGAGAGAGAGAGAGAGAGAGAGAGAGAGAGAGAGATAAAGAAATCCCACTCAAGCTTGTATTTTTGGCTTCTGTTCACACTTGTAAACCAGTTCTGTTCAGGGAGTCCAAAAGTATTTGACTGTTGTGTCACTCTGCTGACAAATGGTATCATCCGGATGGTATATTTACATAACCTCCTTCTAATGTCTGTGTATGTGAGTCTGCTCACTAAATGACAAATGTAACAGATTATCAGGGATAACATTAATCAGCACTTCAAAGTGGTAAAGCACTACTTGTCCTGCTCGATTTATCACTGGAATGAAAACCAAAGTGGCAAAATGATTTGCGACGTGCAATGTGTAAACTGTGCACCACATGACCCACATGAAACATAAGATGGCTTTCACCTCTTTCAAGTATGACTGAGGGAGAGAGCAGATTCAAATACTTTGTGATTAGCATAGACACAGTGGCTGTCCGCTTTTAAGGCATTTTAAAACTACAACTCCTAGCATTCCTTAACATCTGGGGCTGGTTGGGAGCTGAAATTCACCAATATGGAACAGGTTAAATTCACCTACGAAAATACTGCAGGTAAGTTTAATAAAATTGGTGGCTTATTTATATATATAAAAAAAATTGTGTGCTCTGCATTCATCTACATTTTCAGGGCTATGTGCTCCTCCACAGAATTTTATTTTGTTGTTCATTTCAAAATGGAAACTTAAAGGGGTTGTCTTGTGGTGAAAGTTTGCAGTCACTCTGTAACTGCAGACTTCTGAATCCTTACAGCTAACTGTCAGGATTTTTCAGTGTCATTGCCGAGATCGGGTTGCCACGTGGCCACAAGAATGACATTATTGTACTTACGGCTACATTCCCACTAGATGTGCTTGTTCTCATTCGATTCACTTGTATTGAGGGAGATGGGACACACCTTATCAGCATGTAACCGCCTGTATTCAAATTGCATATTTGCTCTTACGTGACCACCTGATCTCGACAGTGACACCAGAGAATCCGGATAGCGAACGATGAACGTGCTGCAAAGATTTAGAAGTCTGCAGTCAAACTTAGCGCCTGTAGACTTTCAGGACAACCCCTTTAAGTAACTTTCTAGATAATAATGGTTAAAAATGTTCTTCCATTTTGCTGCCTCATTGTCAATAAGTTTGTCAGAGGTCCCAGATTAATACTTCTCTCTGCTGTCTCCTTTCCTTCACCCAGTGTTAGAGATTGCAGCCGGAAGGGGAAGCAGTTTGTACACAAATTTCCACAGTGTGAAGAGGAAAGAATTGTGCAGTTTCAGGGAGGGTAGAGAAAATAGGATGGAGGAAATTGCATAAAGAAGAAATTAACTTACGTTCACATTTGCGTTGTGCGCCGCAGCGTCGGCGCCGCAACGCACAACGCAAACAAAAACGCAGCAAAACGCATGCACAACGCTGCGTTTTGCGCCGCATGCGTCCTTTTTTTGATTGATTTTGGACGCAGCAAAAATGCAACTTGCTGCGTCCTCTGCGCCCGGACGCGTGCGCCGCAGGGACGCATGTGGCGCAAAACGCAAGTGCGACGCATGTCCATGCGCCCCCATGTTAAATATAGGGGCGCATGACGCATGCGGCGACGCTGCGGCGCCCGACGCTGCGGTGCAGACCGCAAATGTGAACGTAGACTTACTGCAGGATAGAAGCTGTGCTGATATATTAGCAGTGAAGAGAGCCACTCCTTGGACATATACAGACCTTATATCCAGCCTATATAACCAGGATGGACATTTCCAGAAGAGAAAAAATATGTTATGGGCTTGAGAAAGGCTCAGTTGAGCCGAAACGTCGCTGAGACATGTGGGTCCATTAAAGTCCTACATATTTACTTGAAAACGGAGTGCTGCCTGCCTTTTTTTGAATATATATATATATATGTATATATAAAAATATATATATATATAGATATATATACTGTATATATATATGATACAAACTTTGCTCACCCTGAATTAGCATTCTTTAATGTCTAGCTCTCTAGTTGAGTACATGCTTTAGTTTGAAGCTAAAGATGTAAAGCAATCTATTGTATTTTTTCACATGATGCTAAGAACTTGCAGGTAGGTAATTGTTAACTGTTTGCCTTTCTGTCCGGTGCCGGCTCAGAGCAATCACAGATGGTGATTCTGTTGCTTCACATCAACAGAGCAGCTCTTCCTCTCCTGGGCTGCTCTGTTGACTGCTAACGTCATGCTGACTGACAAAAAGCTCCACACACTTATGAAGCGGGGAGTTGGCTGTCAATCGGTATGACATCAGCTGTCACGCGCCTTCCACAGAGCACAGCAGAAGAGAAGCCGCTGCTCTGTCGACATCTGAGTGTTATGTTTGACTCCGATCTCTCCTTCACCTCCCATACACAATCTCTTGCCCGCTTGTGCCGCTTACACCTAAAGAACATCTCTAGAATCCGCCCTTTTCTCACCATGGAAACAACAAAAACCCTCACTGTCGCCCTGATCCACTCCTGCCTGGACTACTGCAATGCTCTACTAATTGGCCTCCCCCTCACTCGACTTTCCCCTCTCCAGTCCATCCTTAATGCAGCAGCCAGGGTTGTCCATCTGACTAATCGTTACTCGGACGCGTCAGCTCTTCGACAGTCATTACACTGGCTGCCCATTCATTACAGGATACAATTCAAAGTACTTGTTCTCACCCACAAAGCTCTGCACAGTGCGGCACCGCCTTACATCTCCTCCCTCATTTCGGCCTAACCGACCACTGCGCTCTGCAAATAACTTTTGACTAACTTCTGCACTAATCCGTACCTCTCACTCCCGACTCCAAGACTTCTCCCGTGCTGCGCCAATCCTCTGGAATGCTCTACCCCAAGATATTAGGACCATCCACAATTTGCATAGTTTTAGGCGCTCCCTCAAAACACATTTGTTCAGAGTGAGATAGCTAGGCGGTTTATTGTCAGCTAGTTCAGAAAGACAGGATTTTGTGTCAAATGGACCTTCCAGCATATCAATCTTTTATGCTAATTGTGTAGTCCTGCCACCAGTCCACATTTCAGCATCTAAATCCTTGTGCTAACTGTGTGGTTCAGACACTGGTCTGCATTTCAGCATATAAATCTTTTGTGCTAATTCTGTTGTCCAGCCACACTATCTCAGCAAGTAAATACTGATTGTTAATTTAGTGACAGGTGACTGACAGGTCTGGACCTAGGGTTGTGAAACAGCCGGACAAAAGAGGGGAAGGGTACATCCAACATGAGTAGGAAAAAGTAAGGTCATGGTGGAAGGGGGAATAGGCTTGGTGCTCAATGTGTACAATGTGTTCAATAAGGTAGGTAATGTTACTGAAAGCTCTACTGAACAAACACCTGCTCCTGCTATACAAAGACAACTGACAACATCTGTTACTAGATGGGCTACTCAACTCCCTTTCTTTGGCAGCCACACAACAGTGCGCCTTTTAAATGAGGGCCAGCAAGAGCATGTGTTCCAGTGGTGGCAAGCGCTGCATCAAGTGGCCTCTCCTCCTCTTCTTCCACCTTAACATCACACACAGTACAGTCCACAGAGGTGGCACCCCAAATACCCTTGTTTCCCCCTGCGTCACAACTTTCCAACCACCCAACAGACTGTGGGGAACCTCAGATGGGCCATTTTGCAGAGCTATTCACACACTCTATTCCATGGACATCAGAGGTCTGCTCCAAAGATTCACAGATTCAAGAGGAGGAAAGCATAAGCACTGCACAGATGGTCAACATTCTTTTCAGTTGGATACAGGGCCGGACAAAGTAGGGTCCTAGCAGAATCCAGACCCTCGTCAACAGACGTTAACTCAGGGCTGGCGGTGATTTAGATTAGTGATGAGCGAGAATGCTCATAACTCAAGTTTCTCCGAGCATGCTCAGGTGGTCTCCCAATATTTCGGCATGCTCGGAGATTTAGTTTATGTCAACGCAGCTGCATGATTTATGGCTGCTAGACAGCTTGAATACATGTGGGGATTCCCTAACAAACAGGCAATCCCTACATGTATTCAAGCTGTCTAGCAGCCGCAAGTCATGCAGCTGCATCGACATAAACTAAATTTCTGAGCATGCTGAAATACTCAAAGACCACCTGAGCATGCTCGGAGAAACTCGAGTAACCAGCATACTTGCTCATCAATAATCCTAATGAGCCTGAGATACCTGAGGAGCACGTGGACTGTACTGTGCTGTCTGGGCAGCATGAGAAGGGTGACTCTCAGGGTGAGGAGTGGGAGAACAGACAGGATGACAATGAGGTTGTAGATCACACTTGGTGTGAACTCAGAGGCATATAGCTGAGTAGCTTAACAGAGGAAGTGGATGAGGAGGAAGACAAGGAGGTCACGTTATGCGATACGGTGCAGACATGGAGTGATGCAACCAAAACCAGCACTGCATCCTCAGCCACAACTGTGGCTGTGGCCAGCAGCGTTTGTGGATCTGCAGCTTGCAGGGGCAGCAAGGGTTGCCTAGCCTGGGCCTTTTTTGAGACTACAAAGGATGACCCAACTCATGTTTCTGCCAACTTTATAAAAAACTACTCAGTAGAAGCAAAAAATTCCAATAATTTGACTACTACATGCATGAACCAGCACTTGCGCGATCAACATGCGTAATTCTGGGAATCTCACTGCGCTAAAATGTGGCCTAGCAGGCCTTGTCAACCAACGGCCACCCCATCAACCACATCTGCTGCTTCTTCCTCCACCGTCATTGGGGCAAGTGTTCTCACACAGGAGTCCACGGAACCTCCGCATGTTTACCCGCTAAAGTCGGGGTGAGTGAGTACCCGTCAGCTGTTAAAGAAGTGAACATGCCTGCTGTTTTTGACTGATCTCAGACACCGAGCGCACTACATCTTTTTCAATTCACAATAACATCTCCGCCTGCACCTCACTTACAGTTCAGCAGTTTGTCGTGTTCATCCTACTCCACCCGCTCTCACCATAGCAGCCAACCGTCGGTCCCTCAGTTGTGGTCACATAAAAGATTTTTTCCTCCTACACATGCCTATGCTAAGAGCTTGAACTTCATCATGTCCAATCTGTGGGCCATAGAAATGCTGCCTTTCCACCTGGTGAATAGAGACAGTTTCTGAAATTTGGTGGCCATTGCAGCTCCCCAATACCAGTTGTTCAGTCACCATTACTTCTCTAAGGAAGTTATGCCTGCACTACACTAGCATGTCACAGACCACAACACCGATTCCTTGAAAAGATGTATGTCTGACAGGGTGCATTTCACCACTGACACCTGGATGAGCAAGCATGGCCAGGGGCATTGCATCTCGCTGACTGAGCACTGGTGACTCTGATGGCTGTGTGGGCTGGCGGGGAAGGGGCTGCTCTACAAGTCTTGGAATCCCCAAGGCTTGCAGGACAAACCTCTGTATCTAACACTTCCTCCACTGCTTCTACCTCCTCCAACTCTTCTAGGGCCTCCACCTGCATCTTCAAGCTCTCCTTTAATGAAACACGCATTCCAACAGTATAGGGAGTATCCCTCCCACCTCGCTGCTGCGCAGCAGAGCTCACAATAATCAGGTAGTGTTTAAATTAATATGCCTTGGAGATCCCAGTCACACAGCTCAAGACTTGTGGACAACTATCCAGGCTGAGTCTAAGCAATGGCTGTCTCCACTGAACTTGGAGCAAGGGAAGGCTGTGTGCGATGACAGTGAGAACCTGGTGGCGGCCCTACACTGTGGCAACCTCACACACGTGCCTGGCTTATATCCTCAACCTGGTGGTACAGCAATTTCTCTGCCACTATATCGGCCTTGCTGCGCTGCTCTAGAAAGCACGGTCGCAGTGTGCTCACTTCCACTGTTTGCAACCCGTGGGTTATCGACTTGCATCGCTACAGAGGTCTTTCGGCCTACCGGTTAATATGCGATATGCCAACATGATGGAATTCCACTCTGCACATGTTGCAGCAATTGAGGCAGCATTGCCGAGCCCTGGTGCAGTATGTAATTTTGCATAGCCTGGGCCAAACCAATATGGTCATGGTGCAAATCATGCTTGCAGATTGGGCAAAGATGATGGGCCTTTGCACTCCTCTGCACAGTTTCCAAATGGCTACAGATATGGTTAGCACTGACGATGCTGTCATCATCATCACTATTCCGGACATCTACAGTTGTGCTCAAAAGTTTACATACCCTGGTAGAATTTTTGCTTTCTTGGCCTTTTTTCAGAGAATGTGAATGATAACACCAACATTGTTTCTCCACTCATGGTTAGTAGTTGGGTGAAGCCATTTATTGTCAAACTACTGTGTTTTCTTTTTAAATCATAATGACAACCCAAAACATCCAAGTGACCCTGATCAAAAGATCACATACCCCTTGAAGTCTTTTGTGGTAGTTATCTTTATTTTCTCAGATGGTAAAGCTGCCCACTCTTCTTGGCAAAAAGCCTCCTGTTCCTGTAAATTCCTGGGCTGTCTTTCTTGAACTGCGCATTAGAGATCTCCCCAAAGTGGCTCAATGATATTGAGGTTAGGAGACTGTTACTATCCTTAAATGTTTCTAACAATAGTAGTCTATGAAGCTGATATTTGTGCCACCAGAATATGGCTGAGAAGAAAAGCAGTTTGAGCTTTTGCATGAGGTATCAGGACTCCCAGCGCAGCAGGCCTTCACCGGTCCCTCACCCACCTCTTAATTTGAATTTAAATTCAAAGGTGTAAATGCTGGCCCAGACGGTGCCTATTATACATTTCTACTGTGGGTCAATTGATGCCACTTTCTGGTTTCTGCCCCTAATTTTTGGAAATGTTTGGACTCCAAGTTGGGTCTCCTTCATGTGTGTTGCCTGAATTTGGCAGGGCTCTCAGAGCACCAGGCGTAAACCTGTCACTCATCCACCTGTTACTGATCAGCTAGAAATGCTCTTCCAAGACCTGTCCAAGGCCCTGTCCAATGCATTCATCCTGCACAATTATACTATTTGTACTCCGGGTCAATTGATGTCACTTTTCCTGGTGTCTACCCCTAATTTGAGCTGTTTTGGCAGCTTTTGGTCCTCCCTGAAGATGCTATCTATGTGTTTGGTTTTGCCTCCTTTTGAATTCAATGGGGTTTGGTTATATTTGGCAAACTGTTCGGCGAACATTGGGAAGTTTACTGATCCAAACCGAACCTTGAAAGGTTCGCTCATCTCTAGTCACGGATAACCCCTATAAAGGATTTGTTAAGGAATTTCAATTTGCCACAAAGTTGCATGAAGGTTTATAAACCTATAACCAGGTAGTTAAGACTTTTGCAATCGTCAGGATTTCTGCTTTCAGGAAATATAGTTTGAGTGTATTTTCTAATGGATGATAGATTTTGACAAACATGCATTTTCATATCTCTTATGTCTTCAATTTGTCAATGAATATGTACCCATGATGTGTGACTATGTATTACCTGACAGACCTATTGAATTCTTACCCTCCATTAACACTTTTATTGATTTTATGCACATTTAAATCACTAAGAAGGTGTCTATCATAACCACTAACAATAGCATCGAAATAGAAAAAAACATGTAATCAGCAATTTCATCATATTATTTCTGGTAAATTGATAAATTTTAACCCCTTAACGACCGCCGATACGCCTTTTAACGGCGGCCGCTAAGGGTACTTAAACCACAGCGCCGTTAATTAACGGCGCTGTGGAAAAAGTGAATAGCGCCCCCCAGAGTCGGATTTTCTCTGGGGTCTCGGTTGCCGAGGGTAGCCGAGACCCCAGAGAACATGATTCGGGGGTTTTTTACCGACCCCCGAGTTGCGATCGCCGGTAATTAACCGTTTACCGGCGGTCGCAACAAAAAAAAAAAAAACGCGATTTGCCGTTTAATTTCTCTGTCCTCCGATGTGATCGCACATCGGAGGACAGAGAAATGTGGTCCCCGATGGCCCCCAATAGCCCCCCAATACTTACCTACCTCCCCCGGTGCTCCTCGTGTCTCCCCATGGGCGCCGCCATCTTTTTTCCGGGAAAAAATGGCGGGCGCACGCGCAGTGCGCCCGCCGCCCGGCACCCGGATGTTCTTTGGGGTCTCGGCTGCCGGGGGTAGCCGAGACCCCAAAGAACATGATCGGGGTCGATTTGCACCGACCCCTGCTTTGCGATCGCCGGTAATTAACAGTTTACCGGCGACCGCAAAAAAAAAAAAAAAAAAGCGATCAGTTATTTCTCTGTCCTCTGATGTGATCGCACATCAGAGGACAGAGAAATAGGGGGATTCGGGGACCCTAACATACTCACCCGGGGTCCCTGGGTCCTCTTCTGTCTTCTCCTGCCAGCCGGCTTTTTCATCATGGCGGGCGCATGCGCAGTGCGCCCGCCATCTGCTGCCATCTGCCGGCCGGCAGGAGAAGACAAGTTGGGGCTAAAATTAGGGTTAGGGTTAGGGTTAGGGTTAGAGTTAGGGTTAGGGTTAGAGTTAGGGTTAGGGTTGGGGCTAAATTTAGGGTTAGGGTTAGGGCTAGGGTTAGGGTTAAAACGGCTACTTTCACACTAGCGTTTTTTGGCTTCCGTCGCAATGCGTCGTTGGAGAAAAAACGCATCCTGCAAAAGTGCTTGCAGGATGCGTTTTTTCTCCATTGGCTTGCATTAGCGACGCATTGCGACGGATTGCCACATGTCGCATCCGTCGTGCGACGGATGCGTCGTGCTTCGGCGGACCGTCGACACAAAAAAACTACATGTAACTTTTTTGTGCGACGTGTCCCACATATTTCAGTGCCACGTGCCACGTATTTAAGTGACACGTGCCACGTATCAAAGTGCCACGTGCCACATATTTCAGTGCCACGTATCAAAGTGCCACGTGCCACGTATCAAAGTGCCACGTGCCACGTATCAAAGTGCCACGTGCCACGTATCAAAGTGCCACGTGCCACATATTTCAGTGCCACGTGCCACGTATCAAAGTGCCACGTGCCACGTATCAAAGTGCCACGTGCCACGTATTTAAGAGACACGTGCCACGTATCAAAGTGCCACGTGCCACATATTTCAGTGCCACGTGCCACGTATTTAAGTGACACGTGCCACGTATCAAAGTGCCACGTGCCACATATTTCAGTGCCACGTATCAAAGTGCCACGTGCCACGTATCAAAGTGCCACGTGCCACGTATCAAAGTGCCACGTATCAAAGTGCCACGTGCCACATATTTCAGTGCCACGTATCAAAGTGCCACGTGCCACGTATCAAAGTGCCACGTGCCACATCTTTCAGTGCCACGTGCCACGTATTTAAGTGACACGTGCCACGTATCAAAGTGCCACGTATCACGTATTTCAGTGCCACGTATTTAAGTGACACGTATCACGTATAAGTGCCACGTGTCACGTATTTAATTGCCACATATTTAAGTGCCACGTATCAAGATTTTCCATGGAGAACAGACACATCCAGAGATATGTCTGCTCTCCACGGCTGCAGCAACACACTGACAGGAGCCATAGTTCCTGTCGGTGTGTCACTGCGCATGCGCGAGCGAGTTTACCGGCGGTCATTGACCCCGGCACTCTCGCTTAGCGGCAGTGCTGCGTGGGAAAGTTCAACGCAGCTGTACTGCTGTTAACCGAGACGCCGGAGTCATTGAACTCCGGAACAGTACGCGATACACTGCTAGGAGCTTCGCTCCTGGCAGTGTATCGCCGGAGAGCAGCCGATCGGCGTGGGACACTCGTTTTATGGATTCTGCGGACAGGGAGTATGAATTTGGTTTATTATTTTTGGATTTTTTCCTGGAGGATCGAGGGCTTCGCCTACAAGTGTGCTGTTGGTGAGTATATACTCTGTGTTATATGTTGTATGTACTGTGTGTCATGTATGTGTATTGTGTGTAGGTGTTTTGTGTAACTTTACAATTGTGCTAAGTCGCCGGACACAGTAGCCTAAGGCTTCTTTCACACTTGCGTCGGTACGGGGCGGTCGCAATGCGTCGGCCCGATGTACCGACGCACGTTGTGAAAATTGTGCACAACGTGGGCAGCGGATGCAGTTTTTCAACGCATCCGCTGCCCAGTCTATGTCCTGGGGAGGAGGGGGCAGAGTTACGGCCACGCATCCGCGGAAATGGCGGACGCGACGTACAAAAAAAAGGTTACATTGAACTTTTTTTGTGACGACGGGGGCTAAAGTTATGGTTAGGGTTGGGGCTAAAGTTAGGGTTGGGGCTAAAGTTAGGGTTAGAGTTGGGATTAGGGTTAGGGTTTGGATTAGGGTTGGGATTAGTGTTACGTTTGGGATTAGGGTTGGGATTAGGGTTAGGGTTGGGATTAGGGTTAGGGGTGTGTTGGATTTAGGGTTTTGATTAGGGTTATGGTTAGGGTTGAGATTAGGGCTGTTTTGGGGTTAGGGTTGTGATTATCGTTAGGGTTGTGATTAGGATTATGGATCGGGTTGAGATTAGGGTTAGGGCTGTGTTGGGGTTAGGGTTGGAGTTAGAATTGGGGGGTTTCCACTGTTTAGGTACATCAGGGGGTCTCCAAACACGACAGCCAATTTTGCGCTAAAAAAGTCAAATGGTACTCCCTCCCTTCTGAGCTCTGCCGTGCGCCCAAACAGTGGTTTACCCCCACATATGGGGCATCAGCGTACTCGGGATAAATTGGACAACAACTTTTGGGGTCCAATTTCTCCTGTTACCCTTGTGAAAATAAAAACTTGGGGGCTAAAAATCTTTTTTGTTGGAAAAAAATATATTTTTTTATTTTCACTACTCTGCATTATAAATTTCTGTGAAGCACTTGAGCTTTCAAAGTTCTCACCACATATCTAGATAAGTTCCTTAGGGGGTCTAGTTTCCAAAATTTGGTCACTTGTGGGGGTTTCTACTGTTTAGGTACATTAGGGGTCTGCAAACGCAACATAACGCCCGCAGACAATTCTATCAAAGTCTGCATTGCAAAATGGCGCTCCTTCCCTTCCGAGCTCTGCCGTGCGCCCAAACAGTGGTTTACCCCCACATATGGGGTACCAGCATACTCAGGACAAATTGGACAACAACTTTTGGGGTCCAATTTCTCTTGTTACCCTTGTGAAAATAAAAATTTGGGGGCTAAAAAAATCTTTTTTGTGGGAAAAAAAATATTTTTTATTTTCACTACTCTGCATTATAAACTTCTGTGAAGCACTTGGGCATTCAAAGTTCTCACCACATATCTAGATAAGTTCCTTGGGGGGTCTATTTTCCAAAATGGGGTCACTTGTTGGGGGTTTCTACTGTTTAGGTACATTAGGGGTCTGCAAAGGCAACATAACGCCCGCAGACAATTCTATCAAAGTCTGCATTCCAAAATGGCACTCCTTCCCTTCCGAGCTCTGCCATGCGCCCAAACAGTGGTTTACCCCCACATATGGGGTACCAGCATACTCAGGACAAATTGGACAACAACTTTTGGGGTCCAATTTCTCTTGTTACCCTTGTGAAAATAAAAACTTGGGGGCTAAAAAATCTTTATTGTTAAAAAATATATATTTTTTATTTTCACGACTCTGCATTATAAACTTCTGTGATGCACTTGGGCATTCAAAGTTCTCACTACACATCTAGATAAGTTCCATGGGGGGTCTAGTTTCCAAAATGGGGTCACTTTTGGGGGGTTTCTGCTGTTTAGGCACATCAGGGGCTCTCCAAACGCGACATGGCGTCCGATCTCAATTCCAGTCAATTTTGCATTGAAAAGTCAAATGGCGCTCCTTTGCTTCCGAGCTCAGCCATGCGCCCAAACAGTGGTTTACCCCCACATATGGGGTGTCGGCGTACTCAAGACAAATTGTACAACAGCTTCTGGGGTCCATTTTCTCCTGTTACCCTTGGTAAAATAAAAATTTGGAGGCAAAAAGATCATTTTTGTAGAAAAAATGCGATTTTTTTATTTTCACGGCTCTACGTTATAAACTTCTGTGAAGCACCTGGGGGTTTAAAGTGCTCACCACACATCTAGATAAGTTCCTTAAGGGGTCTAGTTTCCAAAATGGTGTCATATGTGGGGGGTCTCTACTGTTTAGGCACATCAGCGGCTCTCCAAACGTGACATGGCGTCCGATCTCAATTCCAGCCAATTCTACATTGAAAAAGTAAAACGACACTCCTTCTCTTCCAAGCTCTGCGGTGCGCCCAAACAGTGGTTTACCCCCATATATGGGGTATCGACGTACTCAGGAGAAATTGCACAACAACTTTTGTGGTCTAATTTCTCCTGTTACCCTTGTGAAAATAAAAATTTGGGGGCAAAAAGATCATTTTTGTAGAAAAAATGAGATTTTTTATTTTCACGGCTCTACGTTATAAACTTCTGTGAAGCACTTGGGGGTTCAAAGTGCTCACCACACATCTAGATAAGTTCCTTGGGGGGTCTAGTTTCCAAAATGGTATCACTTGTGGGGGGTTTCCACTGTTTAGGCACATCAGGGACTCTCCAAACGCGACATGGCATCCGATCTCAATTCCAGCCAATTCTGCATTGAAAAAGTCAAACGGTGCTCCTTCACTTCCAAGCTCTGCGGTGCGCCCAAACAGTGGTTTACCTCCACATATGGGGTATCGACGTACTCAGGAGAAATTGCACAACAACTTTTGTGGTCTAATTTCTCCTGTTACCCTTGTGAAAATAAGAATTTGTGGGCGAAAAAATCATTTTTGTGAAAACAAATGCGATTTTTTATTTTCACGGCTCTACGTTATAAACTTCTGTGAAGCACTTGGGGGTTCAAAGTGCTCACCACACATCTAGATAAGTTCCTTGGGGGGTCTAGTTTCCAAAATGGTGTCACTTGTGGGGGGTTTCCACTGTTTAGGCACATTAGGGGCTCTCCAAACGCGACATGGCGTCCGATCTCAATTCCAGCCAATTCTGCATTGAAACAGTCAAACGGTGCTCCTTCACTTCCAAGCTCTGCGGTGCGCCCAAACAGTGGTTTACCTCCACATATGGGGTATCGGCGTACTCAGGAAAAATTGCACAACAAAATTTGTGGTTAAATTTCTGTTTTTACACTTGTGAAAATTAAAAAAAATGGTTCTGAAGTAAAATGTTTGCAAAAAAAAGTAAAATGTTCATTTTTTTCTTCCACATTGTTTTAGTTCCTGTGAAGTACGTAAAGGGTTAATAAACTTCTTGAATGTGGTTTTGAGCAGCTTGAGGGGTGCAGTTTTTAGAATGGTGTCACACTTGGTTATTTTCTATCATATAGACCCCTCAAAATCACTTCAAAGGTGATGTGGTCCCTAAAAAAAACATGGTGTTGTAAAAATGAGAAATTGCTGGTCAACTTTTAACCCTTATAACTCCCTAACAAAAAAAAAAATTGTTTCCAAAATTGTGCTGATGTAAAGTAGACATGTGAGAAATGTTATTTATTAACTATTTTTTGTGACATATCTCTCTGATTTAAGGGCATAAAAATACAAAGTTTGAAAATTGCAAAATTTTAAAAATTTTCGCCATATTTCCATTTTTTTCATAAATAATCGCAAGTAATATCGAAGAAATGTTACCACTAACTTGAAGTACAACATGTCACGAAAAAACAATCTCAGAATCAGCGGGATCCGATAAAGCGTTCCAGAGTTATAACCTCATAAAGTGACACTGGTCAGAATTGTAAAAATTGGCTCGGTCATTAAGTACCAAATTGGCTCTGTCACTAAGGGGTTAAAGTATAAGACTAAAGTCACATGGAAAACCTTGACGGAGGGAAAAACGCAGCCAGGTTACCAGACATATCTAGTGAGTGTTACAGTCTGCCTTGTTACGCTCTAAGTATTGTTTTATTATTTTTTTTTAGCTCTTTCTGATCAATATTTCCCAAGAACCCATAATAACCAAATCAGCTCCAGCAGCAAGAGATGAGTATGCTGCACATGTGGGAGGCAGTGACCTGTTCACATTTAATTAAAGAGCAATGTTAGGAGATGAAGAGTACACTGGCTAGTATGCTGGCTAACAGATGTAAATCATTCAGCTGCAGCAAGAAAAATTAAAACTCCGAGCACTAAAAAAAATACTCGGAGGACCCCCAAGCATGCTCGAGAGATCTCGAGTAACGAGTATATTTGCTCATCACTAATGCAGAGCATCCAGGTAAAGTGAAGAAGCCTGGAATTTTAAATACTCACAACACCATCTTTGAAAAAAGCACTTTCACCCTTAAAATCCATTGGTTTGCTGATCACATAGCCCAACCCTAGGGGAATGCCTTTGTGGATCTGCTGGTAAGTTTTGAAAACTGACCGAGGCCATTGGTTACATATGGCCAAATTGGCAAAGTCTGTGTTCATGCTGGTTTCTTTGAAAAGTTAACTCTAAAGTATGGTGCCAATGGGAATAAATTTTAGCACAGTGATGAGGAATTTGACATAAATATAATAGATAATATGTAAAACACCTGTGTAAAGCAGAATTCAATTATTTGTCATGTGCTGGTGGAACAAGCGTGGACATGAAGCTACAGAACTTACATTGTATGAAGAATCAGAAGGTTTAAACCATAAGTATTTGCTGCTTATCTTGGAGCATCCACACGTTGCTGTGGTTAATATAAAAACCTCCGGCCTTATGATCTTAACCACCATTATCTTCATCTTCGTGGACTCTAGGGCTATGTACAAACAAATGGAAACTCCAGTGACATGTCATCTTGGCAACGAATCACAGAAGTCATACAGTAAATTAGGGACGAATAACCGCAGGACGTCCTGAAAAGTCTAATGAGTAACACGAGGATGAAACTAAAAAAGGAATTTTAGAGGAGGAACAGATGAACGCGTGAATAATTCACTTTGTTTTTATTGCACAACTCATGGCTATGTATTAATTTATGTCCAACTGTAATTGAGAAAACATAGTTCCGAGTGCTTATTGCAACGCATAGATGAACATAGGTGAATTAACATTTTTACATTCTCAGCTTTCAATTTTAATGCAAATGAATTAAAACTGAAAATAATAGAAATCTAAATATTTTGTAAACAAAGAATAAACATTCGGTATTTTAATAATGTGAATATACTGCAAAATTACGAATGCAGATTAGATTGCACCACACCTAAACCGGCCTTTGTTCACGGGTTATTAGAGATGAGCATCCTGGGTTCGTACCGGCCAGTTAGAGTCTGATGCTAAGCTTCGAACATGGACGTCTGCTGGAAGTGTTCGACGTTTAGCACCAGACACTAACTGTTCGACATTGCGGGGAAAGAAGAGATAGAGAAACAGATATTCCCTGCTCAAAAGTTTGGGTAATCACTGTTTTCAATGGGGTTTGGGTTCTTGTAAGTTTGGGTACAGTTTTGGTACCCAAAGCGAACATTGGAATAAAGTATGGGTAGAATACCAGAACTCTAACTTTCCCAGGTCTGCTCATCCTTACCGATAATGTGTTAATTCATGTCTATAATATCCCATGCCTTTGGGGTTACCTGACCCACATATTTACGGGCCTGCATATTCCTGTCATTTACCCTGTAAAAAACAATTTCAGGTGTATGTGCGCTGGAACTGTATGACTCCATTTTGGCTGTACTTTGAATTCGGTTGCTCATGCCCGAATATCCCTGTTTGGTACATGCACAGAAGCAGATATGTTTTAATATGACTTTAATTTAGCTTGTATTGTGTAAGCACTAATTTCCCTGCCAGGAGAAGAGTTTTAGTACTGCTTCTGTGCATACGCCAGGCAGGTAAATTGGTACATGGAGATTTCAAAAAAGCCAGTAGGATGCAAAACTAAGGTACTTTAGTCATTTTTACATTACAACTTTGTAACATATGTTTAAAGAAATATACTATATAAGAAAGTGGAAAAATCATTCAACTTCTTGGTTGATGTAGGCAACAAATTCAGGCGCTCTGTTAGTTGAAATAAGTCGCAAATGTCTGAAGTTCAAATTTATTCATACTAGTTAGTTTGGTTTTATAAACCTTGCACACCTTTTATAAAGTTAACATTTCACATCTAATGGCTTCATTAAAATGGATTCTATGATGGCAGCATAAGCAAAGATTTATAATTTCAGATAAATTGATATATGTTCTCCTTGAGGAGCAAATAGAAGGGTTTTATTACTGTTTCTGTCTTCTTTTTTCGGTCTCCAGAAGCAAATAGTGAAAAGTAGAATTGGTAACGCTCGGCAATCAAATCATCACTTGTTGTCTACCTTCCTGGCATAGCAGCGCTGCGGAATCATATCAGACCCGGATCAGCTCTGCCAGTGTCATTGTTTACCCCTGTAACTGGGGCTCCTGCAGTTGCCCCAGTTACAGTGAAAAACTGAAAAGTGAGAAATAATCTTCTATGATCTCTCGGGGGAAGGGGGGGTGACATAAGACATATAAAGTGGTAAAAATGAAATTAAAAGTATCTACACAAAAAAACAATACCTAAATTGTTTTGTTCAAACTATCCTCTTAAGAACACCCATAAAGGGAAGGGATTTTTTGGCTTTGTGTTTTATTTTTTTCCCTCCCTTTGTTTCAAGAGATATAACTTTTTTCCCCTCAATGTAGCAATATGATGACTTGTTTGTTGATGGATAAATTGCAGTGTTTAATGATAACTTTCAATTTACCATATAATGTACTGCAAAATGGAAAAAAAATCAAAGTGCACTGAAATTGTGGAAACAAACTCTCAATTATGCCATTGTTTTTTGGGTTTGGTTTTTATGGCTTTCATTCAGTCGTAAAAATTACCTTGCAACATGATCATCAAGGCCAGTACCATTATGATGATATCAAAACATTTTTTGTAATTATTTTAGTAGTGAAAAAAAATTCAGAAATTTGAAAAAAAAAAAAAAAAACACAAAAAGTTTGAAAGTTTGTCTTTTGCTCATAGAGCTGAAATTTGTATTTCAAGTGAAGGGGTATAAAGTGCAGCGCTCCACTGAGGCTCCTGTGTAATGCATGGTGCTTTTGTGTTCCACCCCATACATCGCTTATATCAGGCTGCTACCCAAGCAAATTAGAGATAGCTGTGGTAGAAATGCAGTTTGTCGGACCCCAACCAATCTCATATTATTGCCTTAACCTGCAGATAAGTCATCATTTGTTCAGTTCCTGAAATCCCTTTAATTGTGACTTAATTCAACTGTAAACATTGTGATACCCATTAAATTGTGGGTGTAATGATCCCACCCCCTGAGCTGTCTGTGCAGTGATTAACATCTCAGTTGTCCAGTCTGTTGCAGTTGCATGCTGAGCTGTCTGTGTTTTGATTTACAGCTCGGCCGTACAACCTGACACCAGTTGGTGCTGAGCTCTCGTTAGGTGCTCCAGTGTCCATAATTGCTCAGCTATTTAACTGAGCTGGCAGTCCCAGATAGCTGTCAGCCATCTCTTCAGCTAACTGTGGTTGGTTTAACCTGTGGTTTGTATTTTGCTCATTGATCTATCGCTGCATGACCTTGGACCTCATTCTGACCGTCTGTCTGTTTAACCCCTTTGCTCTGATCCACTATCCTCTTGGTATTTTGACCTCGGACCATTACCTAACTATGACTTTGTCTCTTCCGTCTATTTATGATGTACTCTCTTGGCTATTAACCTCGCACTCCTCGACTATCTCGACTCATGGCTTGTCTATGAGAAGTGACTCAGCATCCCAGTGGGGCACAAAATGCCAGAAATTAGTCTTTAACAAAAATCCCTACAAATTGATCTTTATTAGTGATGAGTGTGCTAACAAAGTGTATTCAGCGTGCTTGAAAAATATGTTCGAGTCCACAAGGCTGGAAGTCACATGTCTGTTAAAAAAAAAGGGGTTAAAAATGAATTATTTTTACCTCACCAGGGGCAGACACAGACAGAAAAGGTCCCCTGTGCAAAAATCATAAATGTTGAATATGAGCCCTTCGGAGTCTGATAGTTCATCACAATGCACCAGTTTATGTGTTTGTAAGAGAAGCCACTTGAAGCTTTGTAGCTAGAAGTAGGTCCGCTTAATTTAATATTTTATTCTTCCTGCCTTAAATAGGGTGACATTTATTTTTCTGGATTTGAGAGAATTGAAAGGAAATCAGATTCTGCTAGATCCAACTTTTTCCGTGAAATGTGTAGCTAATTGGATTAATTACAAATTGATTCGCTCAGCTTTAAAGATTATTTCAATGGCTATGGGGCCATTATACTGTGTATAGAGGACCCGTGGAGCCATCCTACTGTTTGTAGAGGGCTGTCTGACCTTCATTTTGTAAGTAGGGGAGCTGTGGGGTCATCATGCTGTATGTAGGGGCACTGATTGTAGGGAGCTATGTGGCCATTATATATAGAGAACCTATGGGGTCATCGTACTGTACAGGGTTGCCAAAAGTTCAGAAATTTCACAACAGTCCCTAAACATAGGGCACTTTTTGCCCTTTCTGTAAGAAACATGATTTTTTGAAACTGAAGAACTGGCCTTCATCCATGGTTGCTGGTTTGGCAGTGTGTAGGTCAGATTTGAAATGTCTGGATGTCTTGTCCGAACCTGGTCGGCCTTTATCTGCGCTTGCCCTTTTGGCACAATGGGAGTGTTTCAGAAATGCTTCAGGTACATTTGCATTTAATATAGCCTTGCTTTTAATACATTTAGGAGGACATAATCGCACAGCGTATATAAAAAACATAGAGTAGGACTTCCCCTATCTGAGAATACCTTGACGTGGCGGGGTAGCTCAAAGAATTTATCAATTGTTTGCTAAATGTCTCAGTTTAAAGTACAGTTAAAAGTCAACATGTGCATATGCACTTTATGTATTGCGTGCTAAACCATAGACAGCACAGGCTTCTTGGCTTTTTTTTCTATGGGTACTGAACTATACTTTATATGGGCTGCATTTTACTCTGTTGAATGAATTTTACTCTATGAGGAGACACTATACTTTATAGGGGCTGCATTGTACTCTATGTGGCAGCATTATTCTCTATGGGGTTGCATTATACTCTGTGGAACTGCATTATACTTTATGGAGATGTGAAGAGAGATTTGAAACCAGTTCACCTATAGTGTCCCTCAGCTTCCTGAAGCAAGGAAACACACCTGAAACGCGTTGCCTTGAGGTCACCATGTAGATCCATTTTCTTGTAATCAATTAATAAGATTTGATAATAATAAACATTTGGATTTTATGAAGCTGGAATATTGCTTCTTTTTATTATACTCTATGTGGCTGCATTATACTATATGGGGCTGCATTATACTCTATGGGATGGGATTACACTCTATGGGGCTTTATTATATCATACGGGGCAGCATTATACTCTATGGGGCTGCATGATACTATATATATGCTATGGGGTTGCATTACTCTCTATGGGGCTGCATTATACTCTATAGCGATGCATTATACCATATGGGACTGCATTATATTCTATGGGGCTGCATTATTCTATATATACACTATGGGGCTGCATTATACTCTTTGGGGCTGCATTATACTCTATCGAGGACTATGGGGAGTGCATATTCTATATGGGGACTGCATTATACTATATGGGCGCTGCATTATACTATATGGGGGCTGCATTATGGAGAGTGCTTTATACTGCATGGAGGACAATGGGGAATGCATTATACTGTATGAAGGACAATGGGGCGCATTATACTATGGGAGTGCATTGGACTATATAGAGGACTATGGGGTGCATTATACGATATGGAGGACAATGGGATGCATTATACTATATTTAGAACTATGGGAAGTCTATTATACTATATGTAGGACTATGGGGAGTGCATTATACTGTATGGAGGATTATCGGATGTGCATTATGCTATATGGAGGAATATGGGGGGTGCATTAAACTATATGGGATGCATTATACTATATTGAGGACAATGGTGTGTGCATTATACTATATGGATGACTATGGGGTGTGTATTATACTATATGGAGGACTATGGGGAGTGCATTATACTATATGGAGGACTATTGGTGTGAATTATACTATATGGAGGACTATGCAGAGTACATTACACTATATGGAGGACTATAGGAAGTACATTAGACTATATGGAGGACTAATGGGCACATTATACTATATAGAGGACTATGGGGTGTGTTACACTGTGGAGAACTATGGGGAACATACACTCACCGGCCACTTTATTAGGTACACCATGCTAGTAACGGGTTGGACCCCCTTTTGCCTTCAGAACTGCCTCAATTCTTCGTGGCATAGATTCAACAAGGTGCTGGAAGCATTCCTCAGAGATTTTGGTCCATATTGACATGATGGCATCACACAGTTGCCGCAGATTTGTCGGCTGCACATCCCAAAGATGCTCCATACAAGGCAGGATGGATCCATGCTTTCATGTTGTTTACGCCAAATTCTGACCCTACCATCCGAATGTCGCAGCAGAAATCGAGACTCATCAGACCAAGCAACGTTTTTCCAATCTTCTACTGTCCAATTTCGATGAGCTTGTACAAATTGTAGCCTCAGTTTCCTGTTCTTAGCTGAAAGGAGTGGTACCCGGTGTGGTCTTCTGCTGCTGTAGCCCATCTGCCTCAAAGTTCGATGCACTGTGCGTTCAGAGATGCTCTCAGGCCTACCTTGGTTGTAACGGGTGGCGATTTGAGTCACTGTTGCCTTTCTATCAGCTCGAACCAGTCTGCCCATTCTCCTCTGACCTCTGGCATCAACAAGGCATTTCCGCCCACAGAACTGCCGCTCAATGGATTTTTTTTCTTTTTCGGACCATTCTCTGTAAACCCTAGAGATGGTTGTGCGTGAAAATCCCAGTAGATCAGCAGTTTCTGAAATACTCAGACCAGCCCTTCTGGCACCAACAACCATGCCACGTTCAAAGGCACTCAAATCACCTTTCTTCCCCATACTGATGCTCGGTTTGAACTGCAGGAGATTGTCTTGACCATGTCTACATGCCTAAATGCACTGAGTTGCGATTTGTGATTGGCTGATTAGAAATTAAGTGTTAACAAGAAGTTGGACACGTGTACCTAATAAAGTGGCCGGTGAGTGTATAATATAAAGAGGACTATGGGGTGTGGATTATACTATATGGAGGACTATGAGGTGTGTTATACTATGTGGAGGATAATGCGATGCATTATCCTAAGCAAGCAAAATCCTGGCTATTCATAGAGTGATTGAATTATTTATGTCAGAAAAAAATAATTGCTCTCAGCAGCACATCGCCCAGTGAAAACTGCAGATATGCTGCTGATAACATGATACTGTATGGGGACAGATTGATCTATTAGTGATTGTTCTATCCCCATCATTGTTCCTCAGCCGATGTAAAGAGGCCAGGGAACAAGAATTGAACGACTTCAATATTGTTGATCCCACTCGTTTAACGGACTGAAATCAGTGCATGTAAATACAACATAAATGTTTCTGCGTGATGGTGCAATATGTGAGCATTTGGGGCCCCACTTTAAACATTTGCCCTGTGACCCACTTTGTCTAAAACCAGCCCTGGCTGTTCGGTTGCAGCACACAAGGCATAGCAATACAGCACTATTTATGGTACTTGAATTACACTGTGATGTAGCAATTACGCAGAGTAAACTTTGGCAATGCGACCTCTGTCGTACCATATAGCCCTAGCTTAAATTTAATAATTCAGCCCGAGCTTTAGTGATATTTTTCTAAGGGTCCCTGGGCCCCATTTTAATTTGAGACCACTATGTGCAGAATAGCATATTCTACTGCGCTATTCAATACTACACCCACACCAATTAAAAGGACACAATTTTGTAAGAGAGAACTTCATCTCTTGAGGCTCCTGACGATAAGTTGTCAGGAAATAGTTGGGGTAGTAGATGGTATTGGGAGGACCCTATCAGAAAAAAATAGTTTGAGAAATCTTAACCAGGAACATGTGCAGGGGCACAACTTGAAGACATCCCGAATCCCGATAAAGGAATCACGCCTAACCAAAGCTGGTGGATAGAGGCCTTCAAAAGGTGTCCATAAGTCCTACTTTATAATTATTTAATTGTCGCCAGGTGTCTTTTTCTAGAATACAAGTTACCTATTGAAAAAAACACTGTATGTGAGCAGATGGTTGATGGTTTACATGTAGACCACACCTTAGATTGCTCACCACCCTCTTCGCTTATCTGATCACGTTGCTGGGAGATAGATGTTGATAATGATAACGATCTTGTAAAGAAGATTTTTGCAATGAACTTAGACACCAATAAACGGTATATCTATATTTTGGCGGCCCTTTGGAATTGTCCTTTCATCATATACTGATATACCCATATCTTGAAATCTTATCGAGGGGGTCATTGGCCTGATGTCTTGATGTCTAACACTGATTGCTTCCACTACTGATACATTTGTGGGAACATGGTGCAAATTTTTCAAACCAATCATATGATATAGAACAACTGTGAAAATTTCGACACTGTCCACGTGATGACCTGCAAGATAGAGCAGAACGTTCACTGACCATAACAAATCAGTAGTTGGATGTTTAAAAGGGGCCTCTGCACTTTCAATAGCTGACAGCCGACAGATCTATCTCTCCATGCGGTTTCTGATTGGAGTGTCATTTCTGGCCAGGTACACAGAGGCGCATGACAAGATACACCAAATTCATTATATGGGGTGCGCCTTTTAATTAATTTGGTGCATCCTACTCCGGCAAGCACTTCATCAAGACTGCAGTAAGCAAAAATAGTCTTAATGACTCGGCCGCACTAACTTTGAACAACTTTGCACTTACGTGTAATGGGAACTTAAAGAGAAAGTGTAATAAAAAAAATTTTTGTTTCAACAATTAAAAATAGTGAACATTATTGTTTTCATTTTTTAAAAAATACAGTTTTTAATAACATTAAATATGAAAAATAATTTGAAAAGATTTGATATTTTCAACTTCTGAACGCTAGGGGGAGCAGCTGCTGAAATTTGCCATGAAAACCTAGTGTACCACTAGCTCACATTACTACTGCAGTAAAAGTGGGCGGCTTCTGATCACATGTGCGTGATGTCACTTCTCTCCTCCCCTTCTGGGCATTTGCAAGAACATTGGGGAGTATGAAGTTTAAGATCACAGTGCGGAAATGCTTTGTTGGTGACTTAAAAGTAATATCGACATGTGGACAGTGTCATTGAGGGCCGCTGGCAGCACCCATTTTGTTAGTTGGTGTTGCACTGCTCACTGTATCACACATGACAGGATTAGATACACAGACTGTGTCACAGAAGATAAGATTACATACAACGCTCAGCAGACTGTATCAAACATGCTAGGATTAGATATACAACTCAGCAGACTGTGTCACACATGGTAGGATTAGATACAAATGCCATATTATATGATAGGGTTAGATACATGGCTCAGCAGACTATCAAACATGCTAGGATTAGATATAAGTCTCTGCAGACACATGGGTGGATTAGATACACAGACTGTATTATATGATAAGGTTAGATACATGGCTCAGCAGAATGTATCACAAATTATAGGATTAGATGCACAGACTGTATCACACATGATGGGATTAGATACATGGCTAAGCTGACGGTATCACATGATTTGATTAGATACGCTTACATGGCTCTCCTCAGTCAGTGTAAAGCTTCATTCAGATGTCTGTAATGCGGGGACATGTGAATGAGGCTTTACCCTGACTGAGCAGATCTGAGCCAGTGTTCAGAGCACAGAGGTGTACAGATGTCATTACTGTGCTCTGAACACTGCAGTGACTGTGACGTCGAGCACAGGGCGGCAGCCTGACATTGTACTACTAATACCAAGCTCCCGACCTGTTGTCACTGCTGGGAGATTTCTCCGCTCGATTGCAGTGGTGACTTCTTCCAGGAGTGAGAACAGCTTGGTAGCCTGGTATTTGTAGTACAATGTGTTCACTACTGCTGTCATTGCAAGCACCAGGATTTTCCTTAGGCCGGAGTCACACTAGACCGTAACACAGACGAGTGCTATGCGATAAAAAATGGCATAGTACTCGGACCAATGTTAATCTATGGGGCAGCTCCTATCATCCGTTGTTTTCTCGGCCGTATTATACGTGCGAGAGAAATCCCAGCATGCTGCGACCTGCACCGTACATCGGCCGAGAAACGCCAAAGAAAGTCTATGGGTGCGAGAAAAACTGGCACACCACACGGACCATCAGTGTGACTTGCGAGAAATACGCATCGGTGTCCTTTAGAAAACCCGGCAATTCAGTGCGCTGTACAGTAACATCACACGGCAAGGCAACCTCCCTCTGATGGGTCCCTCCTCTACTGTTCATGTCTTCTCTTGGACTATCAACCTACAATTTTGGATACTCATGTCTGCTCCTGGGTTTAGCCTACAATTTATGGGCAAGTAGAGCTGATTACGGCCTCCTGCAGATCAATGGGAGGAGTGCAGAATCAGGCTGGATGCAGCCAACATCCAATAGCTAAATATACAAAAAAGACTGATCAGCACCTCCTAAGGCTAGTTTCACACATCAGTTTTTTGTTTTCAGGCTAAATCCGTCTAATTTTTTTAAAAACGGATCCAGCGTAAATTGTGAAAAACTGATGCGCTAGATCCGTTTTTTAGCTGGATCCGGTCTTCTTTAATGCGCATGGATTTCCTGGTTCGGAGAGAGAGAGAGAGAGAGAGAGAGAGAGAGACAGAGAGAGAGACCAGAACAGCAAATCTGCATGATTTGTATGGAAAATGCTTTGAAAATCGGATCCGGTTGCCGTATTCATTATTTCACACCTCCGTTTCATGTGTTTTTGGCCGATTCCGTCACAGTGCGTTTTTTTCCGCCGGACAAAAAAACGTTGCAGTGGACGTTTTCTCCATCCGCCGGAAACGACTATTTGGACGGATCCGGAAAAAAACGGATGAAACGTCTGGCCATCAGGCACAACCGCGCTAATACAACTCTATGGGAAAAAAAATGGATCCGGCGTAAAAAAAACGGATCCGTTTTTTCCAAAAATTGCCGGATTGTGCCTGAAACAAAAAGCCTGATGTGTGAAAGTATCCTAAGTGTGAACATGTGCCAGCTGCCAGACTGCATTATATAGAAAAAGGAGAGCATAGCAGCACTATGTATAAGTTTAGGCCATGTGAAAACACAGAAAAACATTAGAAACATAATATAGATTTCGCCACTCCAAAAAATTTCTTCAAATTTTTTTTTTAAAACTTACGGAAATGAAGATTCTTAGCGCATAACTTTATGTTGTGTGTGACGCCGGCCTTAACATGAAGCTCCACCTTCGATTAAACATTAATTACTGAGGACCACAAAGGATGTTGACATTGATCCAATCACTACCCACTAATGTTAATATTAACATCTTAGACACTGGATTTTTTAAATTTAAATTGAGTATTTTCTTTTTTTTTGAGCCCTCCATTCCAAAGTTACACCCTCCGGTAATAAAGATGCAAATGTTCCTTTCAGCTAACTGGGCATATAACACAGAACTTCAGTCATAGAGGAAAAAAATAAATGAGAGAAGTTTTGTGGTAGACGCCTAGCTTGTTGAAGCATACCTCCCAACCGTCCCGATTTCAGCGTGACAGTCCCGCTTTGGCACCGGGGTCCCGCTGTCCCGCTTCGGGCATTTAAAATCCCGAATTTGCGGCCGCCGGTGAAGCCCCGCCCACTTCCGGGACGTAGAGAGAGCCCGATTAGGACTCCCGCACTCCGGGCGGGGTCAGGAAGGAGTGACGTAAGCGGCCGGCATGATCTATTGTCTGGTCATGCTGCTGCATCACTCCTGATCGTTTCCGGAGGTCTTGGTGGCGGGCAGCCCGTGCAGTAAGCAAAGTGCGGTGGAAGATTCTCATTCTGGAGGCGGCGGAGAGGTGAGTAATGGGGAGGGGGGTCGGCAGCATACTTATTACCGCATCATGATTGCTTTGCGGTAAGCATTGCTGCCGTATTTAGCGTTTTGGGGTGGCAATAGTAATACCTTACCCCTCTAAGCATCACCTCCAGCAGAACCCGCCGCTGTGCCCCATTGCCGCTCCATCACTGCCAGGGAAGCAACACATGCCCTGGTGAGGGCACCCGCAGGTGAGCGCCATGCAGCACTGGCACAGGGCTCACACAGCCCCTTCTCTGGTGAGAAGCAAGTGCCCTGGTGATGTGCTGCCTGTTATGTGTGGGGTCAGGAGGTGTTTACAGTGTGGATGTAGCCGAGCCATGTGTGTATGAAGTGTATGGAGCGGAGCCGTGTGTGTACGAGGTGTACGGAGCGGAGCCGAGTGTGTACGAGGTGTACGGAGCTGAGCTGAATGTGTGCGGAGCTGAGTGTGTACGAGGTGTACGGAGCGGAGCTGAATGTGTACGGAGCGAAGCTGAGTGTGTACGAGGTGTACGGAGCGGAGCTGAATGTGTACGGAGCGAAGCTGAGTGTGTACGAGGTGTACGGAGCGGAGCCGTGTGTGTACGAGGTGTACGGAGCTGAGCTGAATGTGTGCGGAGCTGAGTGTGTACGAGGTGTACGGAGCGGAGCTGAATGTGTACGGAGCGAAGCTGAGTGTGTACGAGGTGTACGGAGCGGAGCCGTGTGTGTACGAGGTGTACGGAGCGGAGCTGAATGTGTACGGAGCTGAGTGTGTACGAGGTGTACGGAGCGGAGCTGAATGTGTACGGAGCGAAGCTGAGTGTGTACGAGGTGTACGGAGCGGAGCCGTGTGTGTACGAGGTGTACGGAGCTGAGCTGAATGTGTGCGGAGCTGAGTGTGTACGAGGTGTACGGAGCGGAGCTGAATGTGTACGGAGCGAAGCTGAGTGTGTACGAGGTGTACGGAGCGGAGCCGTGTGTGTACGAGGTGTATGGAGCGGAGCCGTGTGTGTACGAGGTGTATGGAGCGGAGCTGTGTGTGTGTGGTGCATGGAGCGGAGCCGTGTGTATGAGGTGTACAGAGCGGAGCCGTGTGTATGAGGTGTACGGAGCGGAGTCGTGTGTATGAGGTGTATGGAGCGGAGCTAAATGTGTACGAGGTGTACGAAGCGGAGCCGCGTGTGTACGAGGTGTATGGAGTAGAGCGTGTGTGTACGGAGCGCAGCCGCGTGTGTAGGAGTAGCTATGTGTGGCCATTATACGGTGCGAAGTGTCATGCGCGGCCATTATACAGTATGGAGCATCATGTGCGGTCATTATACAGTATGGAGCATCATGTGCGGTCATTATACAGTATGGAGCATCATGTGGGGTCATTATACAGTATGGAGCATCATGTGCGGTCATTATACAGTATGGAGCATCATGTGCGGTCATTATACAGTATGGCCAAATCCAAATTGAAGAAAAGGACAGCGCCACACCAGATAGTGAAAAGCAGCTCACATATTTATTCTGCCTCCTGCCTCCTGCGGCAACGTTTCAGTCCAAAGACCTTTGTCAAGCTTGACAAAGGTCTTTGGACCGAAACGTTGCCGCAGGAGGCAGAATAAATATGTGAGCTGCTTTTCACTATCCGGTGTGGCGCTGTCCTTTTCTTCAATTTGGATTTGGTTGTTCTGTCTGGGATGGACCCCCTGGTGAGGACGTGCGCCCCGATGTCCATAGAGACTATATAATTATAGGGTGCGGCTTTACTGCTTTTTTTAAAATTATACAGTATGGAGCATCATGTGCAGTCATTATACAGTATGGAGCATCATGTGCGGTCATTATACAGTATGGAGCATCATGTGTGGCCATTATACAGTATGGAGCATCATGTGTGGCCATTATATAGTATGGAGCGTCATGTGTGGCCATTATACAGTATGGAGCATCATGTGGGGCTATTATACAGTATGGAGCATCATGTGTGGCCATTATACAGTATGGAGCACTGTGTGGCCATAGTTTTTTGTTTATAATTATTCTTTATGAAAGTGTGATCAGCAGTGCTAAATGGGTGTGATTGGGACGTGGATATGGGTGTGGCTAGTTATGAATGGGTGTGGTCAGAGGCGTGGCCTAAAATTTGCCCCTCTTTCCCATCTTCAAAAGTTGGGAGGTATGGTTGAAGGGCAAATTTGCATCTTTATAACAAGGGGACATAATTTGGAACGAAAGGGCAGAGAAGAAAAAGTAAAAATGATTCTGAATCAGTGGAGCAGCTGCAATTGCAGGAGGTACTCAGTTTAAAAGGAATCTGTCAATAGATTTTTGCAATTTATTCTAAAAGCAGAAACCCCAAATTCCAGTGATGTGTCACTCACTAGGCTGCATGTTGTAATGTCAATAAAATCAGAGTTTTACCAGCAGCAGATTATCACTAGACTAGAAGACTAGTTGTTTCATGCCATGCAGTCCTTCTGCTCTGTATAACCACACCCACATCACTGATTGGTAGCTTTCTGCCCATGCACAGTGTACACAGAAATCAGCCAATCAGTGGTGTGGGTGGAGTTATACAGAGACCAGCATTTAGAGAACTGCTCGATCTGCAGCAGAGAAAATAGTAATTTAAAAAAACTGAAGTAGCTCTGTAAAGGACACATCACTTGAATCAGGCTCTCTGCCCCTACACATGCTGCTCTCAGATTACATAGCAAAAGCCTGGTTTCCCTTTAAATTAGAAAATCCAGCTTTAAAACTCAAGACCACCAGGGATAATTAAAACTTTTCACAATCCTACAACACTAATAGGGGTAAAACGATCATGGTCTCAGAGGTCGTAATTGCAAACAAGCCTGTGAGGGTGAGGGGCCCAATGACGCCAGTGCAAACATCATCTGGATGTGCGCCCTTGGATGCACATTCAGCTGAAGTGTATTGCGGCTCACAGACCCGCTGACATCGGTGTGTACGTGACTGGGAACATATGGCAGTGACATCATGCGCTATCGTCACTTGTATACTGAAGTCAGCTGCCAGCTTCAGAAGAGGATGCCGCGGGAGCCGAGGGAGGGTGAGTGGAATCATTTTTTTTCTATGCATTAAAGAATGGTGGCAGAATGGAGGATATATCTACCAGGATGGGGGATATATATACCAGGATGGGTCCCAGGATAAATGACATATATTCCAGGATGGGGCCCAAGATAAGGGCTATATACCAGAATATGGGATATAAATATTTCAGGATGGGACTTAGGATAGGGGTGTATACAGCGGTATGAAAAAGTGTTTGCCCCTTCCTGACTTTTTATTATTTTTCGTCTTTCACATTTAAATATTGGGGCCAGGTCCAAATCGGACTCTAGTTACGCCACTGACCGCTAGGGTTAAATTAACCAATAGTTTATTGTCTGTGATCATCCATCAGAGACAAATATGTATTTACTTTTAAAGGGAACCTGTCATCAGGTATTTCAACCCCAAACTAATGCCATCTGTTTATGGGCACTGTAATGCTGATTACATCCATAACTTTACTTTAGAAATCCTCCCACCCTTGCAATCTAGTTTGTAGATCGCCCAAGACAATGACTATCTTCTTCACTAGGAGGACCAAAGAGTAAGCGAGCAGCGGAAGTGAAGAAAACAGTTTTCTCCCTCCTACACGTGTCCATCTCAATGGGAGAAGTGCAAAAAAATAGGGAGGGGTGCAAAAATGTTTATATATTTTAGAGAGTTTACTTTAAAGCTAAAAATATAAATATAAAACTAAATATATATATATATATATATACAAAGTCTTCAAAAATCAGTAACATTGACAGCAAGTTTTTACCACGTGTTCGCAATCACACACTAAGTTGTATCAGTGCTGTCATTTGTTCTCCCAAAATCTTATGATGTAGAATAGCAGAAATCCAAGCCTGATCTATTCTACAACATACGTGCTGCAAACATGAATATCTGATCAAGCTTTACACACGGGACTATTGATGTCGCCATAATCTGTGCAATCACAAGATTTTTTTTTTATTCAAATCCCCCAAGCATCGTTTGACTGCATTGCAAACCATGTCACATAGCTTTGTCAGAACCAGATTTATGTGGAGCTGTCTAGTCCCGCAGCTACACTGTTCCATACACTGTCATAATTTACCAACAGGGACTTTTCCTGAGTAATCTTTACCATCTGTTGTTTTACACTAATCTTAATATTCATAAATCGACGGTCTTATCTTCAAAGCAGCAAGAAAGAGGACGCTAAGCCCTGAAATATGTGCTGCAGCAGTTTTAGGAATGGAGCCGTCACTACATATATACATGTACAATACAAATGCTTTGGCCTTTCACCTCCTCTTTAAAAGCAATTCAGAAAGATGAAATAAAACATGGAGCTTGCATTTCCTACATGACTCACTCAAATATATTCCTATGAATGAATAAAATAGCCATAATGTCATTTTTTTTTATTCTTGTACCCAGAAATAAAGAAAAGATGGAAAATCTCTCAAAATCATTTAAATAATATATATTTTAGTTATATTTTTTTGGTCATATCGGTAATAACTATCTTAGAGGAACACATGAAACACAAAAAAACAAGCCTGATCCAGCTACAGTATGTCAAACTAAACATGAATAAAATAGATACCAATAGCATGAAAAGAGGAAAATTTGGAAAATGTTAAAGATCAAAATGTTCAGGTTCTTCAAAGTTTGAAAAGGTAGAGAACGGTGGACAGTGAGAGCTTGGCCAAGTTTGCAGTTTACTTGCTAGATCTATCCACTCCTTTCCCATCTCTATTTTTTAAAATATATTTCTCATTGGCAAGAACGAAGAAAACCAGCCAAATATGAGCAGTGCTTACGAGGGGTTTCCTATAGAGCTTGTAAGCACTGCACTGAGTCTAGGCTCTGTCCTGGGCCATGTGTTGGTCAACATCTTTACCAATGATTTAGATGAAGGAATTGAGGGTATCTGATAACATTTGCTGATGACACAAAGCTAGGAGGGATAGCTAATACTAGAGAAGAGACTAGATTATGTGAAGTAATTATCCCCCTCTACTACTCCTTGGTCAGGCCTCATCCGGAATACTTTGTCCAGTTCTGGGAACCACATTTTAAAAAAGACATTGAAAAACTGGAGCAAGTTAAAAGTGCAACCAGCCTGGTAAGCAGTTTGTAAACAAAGTTCTATGAGGAACGATTAGAGGATTTGAGAATGTTTAGCTTGCAAAAGAGAAGGCTGAAAGGAGACTTAATAGCTGTCTACAAATATCTCAAAGGCTGTCACACTGTAAAGGGATCATCCTTATTCTCATTTGCACATGGAAAGACAGGGAGCAATGTGATGAAACTGAAAGGGAGGAGACCCAGATTAGATATTATAAAAACTATTTGACAGGGAGGGTGGTCAACCAATGGAACAGGCTGCCATCAGAGGTGGTGAGTTCTCCTTCAATGGAAGTCTTCAAACAGATGCTGGAAAGGCATCTGTCTGGGATGATTGACCAGGACGTTGGACTCTATGACCCTGGAGGTCCCTACTGACTGAGGTCACTTCTAACTCTACCATTCTACAATTCTATGACTCATTGATCTCTAGATCATAAAACAGCATAAGAAACATACAGTTTAGGGCCATCAGCACAATAATGCTAACCATCTGAACAGTAAATCAGTCAGAAGTGTCCACCCCAACACCAACCAGAATAAATTGAGAGAATAACCCCTTAATGACCAGGGGTATTTCAGTTTTTGAATTTCACAGCCCTATCTGTGGAGGTTCCTGTTGTCAAAGGCCGGAGGACTGCTCGGTGCACATGCCCCCAAGCTGGACTCAGACAGAGCCCTCCTCCTCCCTCTGCACAGCAGCGTTCTCGTGCAGGTAAGGACTTAGTTCATGTCTTCTACCTGCAGCAGAGCTCCTGGAGTTAGCCCCGCCCCTCAAGTTAGCCCCACCCCTTTATCATCCTGCTCACCTTCCCTTCCTAACATCCCTGCAGCTGCCATTTTGAGAGCACATGCTAGCAGCTCATCTTCCTCAGAGCAGTCTATAGCCCCTTCTGCCCCCTCCAGTCCTGCTCCCACTGTGGCCACAGTTACTGTGGGATCAACTAATGACAGGCAGCAGCATGTCCTGTCTGGGAACAAAGATGCCCAAGTCTTTTATGCTGCAGGTCCTCCCATACAGGTCCCCATTTTTCGCTGATAACCTCAAGTCAGCTAGTGAAGGACCGGATGTGCTAATGGTCAAGCTAAGTAAAGAGTTTGCTTTGGACAGAATTGAGGGCCCCTTTGTTTCACCCCATTTTTATAATATTAAAGTGTTCCCCTTAGGCGTGGTCGCCAATAAAAAAAAACAGGAAAATTCTGTTTAATCCATCACCTCTCTTACCCAAAAGGTTTATCAGTGAATAACGGTGTTTTGCCAGAGGAGGTTTCGGTTTCTTATGTTCATTTGATAAAGCAGTGTCCCTGGCCAGGATGTCACGTCGTGGGGCTCTTCTTCTAAAGTCAGACATAGAATCCGCCTTGCGCCTCCTTCCAGTCCATCATGAATGGTATCATCCCCTGGGTTGTCAGATGGAAGACACCTGCTTTCCTATGGGGTGTTCCATATCATGCCACTATTTTGAGAGATTCAGTCCTTTCCTTGAATGGGTGAAGTGATTTGAAACCGAATGCAGTTCAATTATCCATTACCTCGACAACTTCCTCTTTGTGTCCCAGGGTGATAGTGACCGATGCCATCATATGTTGTCTAAATTTAGTTATTTAATGAAATTGTTTGGGATTGCGTTATCAGCTGAAAAAACTGAGGGTCCTACCTCAACACTTTCCTTTTTAGGCATTGAAATAGACACGGTTAAGATGGTTTTATGCTTACCAACGGATAAATCAGAAAAATTAAGAGACCTCATTTCATGTTTTTGTTCAGTCTCAGAAGTAAAACAATTGCAGTCACTTTTGGGTCTCCTTGTCTTTGTTTACCGGGTAATCCCCATGGGACACATTTTTTCACGGCGTTTGTCTTTCGCTACTCACTGAGCTGAGGCATCATATTTGGATTACTGTGCCCTTGAAAGCGGACCTCGCAGTATGGCACAAGTTCCTGGACAAATACAACTGTCACTTGCGCTGCATGTCGAGTGAGTGGAGCAACTCACAGCTATCATTATTTACAGACACCTTTGGTTCCCATGGTTTTGGGGCAATTTTTGGCTCGAGTTGCGTTTCTGCGTGGCTGGCAGCATGGAGTGACACAAGCTTCTGTGAGAGCCTTGTATTGCTCGAGTTGTTCCCCATAGTTGTGGCTGTTGAAATTTGGGGAGACTTGTTCTGCAGCCAAAACATTTGCTTCTGGACAGACAATTTGGGAGTCATACAAAGCATCAATAATTTGTCATCATTGTCCCTTCCAGTCCTGGCTTTGCTACGACATTTGGTGCTGTCTCGTATGCAATATCTATTTTAGGTCTCGTCATGTTTCCAGTGTTAAAAACGTTATATCTAACTCTCTTTCTTGTTTCCTATGGCAGGACTTTTGCACGTGGCATCCAGGAGCAGATTTGGAGGGCATCCCATGCTGGTATACCTAGAGGGCCGCCTTCAGGGCATTACTGCCCTGAGTGGTGTATGGGGCCTGATGAACAGAGGTTCTGCCGTTGCAGTAACTGAACCTGCATACGAGCCGCAGGTTCAGTTAAACTATTGCCGTATGGGCCCGCACGACAATAGTTAAAAGCTGCCAGCCAATGGGAGGCTGGCAGCTTATGTCAGTGCACACGTCTCCGACGTATGATGTCATTGTCATTCGCAAGCGAGTGCGTCCTGGAACTGCGAGGATGAAACTTTTTTGTTGTTTTTTTAATTATTATTTATTGAAAGCGGGCAGGGGCACGAATGGAAACACAGGGGGCAGGAATGGAAACACTGGGGCAGGAACGGAAACACTGGGGCAGGAATGGAGACACAGGGGGTAGGATGGGAGACACAGGGGGCAGGAATGGAAACACTGGGGGCAGGAATGGAAATACTGGGACAGGAATTGAAACAAGGGGGCAGGAATGAAGAGACAGGGGGCAGGAATAGAAACACTGAGGCAGGAATGGAAACAGTGGGGCAGGAATGGAGACACAGGGGGCAAGAATGGAGACACGGGGCCAGACTGGAGACACGGGGCAAGATCGGAGTCACAGGGGCAGGAATGGAGACACATGGGGCAGGAATGGAGACCCGGGGGGCAGGATTGGAGACAAGAGAGGCAGGAATGGAGACGGGGCAGGAATGGAGACACAGGGGGCAGGAATGGAGACACGGGGCAGGAATATGAGGCAGGATGGAGACACATGGTGCAGGATCATGGGGTCGGATGGAGACATGGGGCAGGATGTAGACACATGGTGCAGAATCATGGTGCAGGATGGAGACAGATAGGGCAGGATAATGGGACAGATAGGGCAGGATCATGGGACAGATGGGGCAGGATGAGACATCACATGTGGGCAGAATAGATACTCATGAGAGCAGATTGGGAAAACATATGGCTGGAGCCAGGATTGAGACACATGGTGGTCAGGATGGGGATATTAATAATAAAGGGATATTATTACTGCAGTGATGTATTTATTTTATTTTTTTGAGGATAATGTTTTAAAAGGGGCGGTCCTGTTACTGTGCAGTGCGACACTATGTCGCCTTTTTTTTTCATCTGGTGTAGTGTAGAAGGTGTGAAAAAATTAAGTAATGTGTTGTGCAAGCGGTGCTCTAGATAACTGTGTTATTTTCTGCAGAGACGAGCCCTGGCTGGAAGAAATGATGTTGGTCTGTGCTGGATGAAGATGAATGGTGAACATGAAGGACTTCACCAGGAAACGTCACTGGTGAATCAGTGTGTTACTTGTACACTGACACTATACACTGTATACTATATACAGAGGTCCTGTGTACAATGTCACCAGTGATCACTGTATTACCTTTACACTGACACTATATACAGAGGTCCTGCGTAAAATGACACCAGTAGTCACTGTATTACCTGTACCAGGACACTGCATACTAAGTACAGATCTCCTGCGCATAATGGCACTTATGGTGATATTAGTAGTGTGTTTTTTTATTAATGATAAGTATTGTAGTATTCAGTCACTATGTGGTGGTAATATGTTGTCCGGTCATGGTGTGGTGGTATTTGTTCCTTGTATGTGCTGTTATTTGGTGACTATGTGGTGGTAATATGTGGTCTGGTCATGGTGTGATGGTATTTGTTCCTTGTATGTGGTATTATTGGTCACCATGTGGTGACAATACTGTATGTGGTCTGGACATGGTGCGGTAGTATTTGTCCCTTGAAGTGATATTATTGGTCATTTAAAAAATTGAAAAATAAATAAAAATATACCTAAATTCTATTGCATATTTTAACTAATGTTTAATAGGTTAGAGTAGAGTAGGGCCCTGCCAAAAGAGTCTACCTTGTTGTGGTTGTGGCTTAAAAAATCTTTTGGCCAAAACAAAAGCTGCTGGCTATATGTGTGATCTGGTGATGGGAACTGTTAATGTGTGGTTGGTGAGGACGTGGTGCATATGTGGGATTTTTCTATGAGTGGGTGGTGGGACTGTGGAAGGTTTGAGGGGTGAAGACGGGGCTGGGGTGGAGCCTAGGTGGAGTCTCAAGGGGGCCCTGAAATTTTGCCAGTATGGGGCTCCGAAATTCCTAGTGGCAGCCCTTGATACCTATAGGACATGGTGGACCTCATCTGATGTTGATTGTAAGCAATTCGGTAACTCCAGCAACTTGGCAGCAGCATGGATTCCATTACACAAGATCCAGGATCCGGTCTGCTCTGTTTGCCCTGTCACCAGTTTTCTTTCAGTTAGACAAGATGGAAAGTTTTTTGTAACTCATTCAAATGGCTCTCAGTTGATCCAACACCAATTTCGGTCAGTTTTCGTCCATAGCCTAGTCTACTATTTATCCTCGGAATTTGGCAACCATTCTTTTCGTATTGGGGCAGCTACAGAGATTGTCAGGGCAGGTCTACCTGAATAGGAAGATATGCATATTGGTCTCTTGCTTTCTCATGCTTTGCAGGCTGCATCCACCTGTGATGTGGATCCTAGGCCACTCATACCTTTTCTGGGCTGCCAAAAGAGCAGACTGCCATCCTAGAGATCATAATCTCGGTTTTCAAGGCATGGACTTTTTGGCATAGTGTATATAGTCTAAAGTGGTCACAGGTTTTCCCAGAGGTTGTGCTCAGTAGTTGGAACATGGCAAGGTGTATATAATCACCAAGACGTGGACCAGTAAGCAAGGCCAGGGACACTATATCTCTTTAATTGCCACTAGGTAAATGTAGAGGTGGCTGGGATAAAGGCGGAAGGCATTGTAGTCCATGTCCTACCACCACCTAGGATTGCTGGACCTTTATCTGTTCAGGTCCTCCTCCTACTCCACTTCCTTCACTACATCCTCATCCGGTCACGGTAAGACCTGCAACACCAACTTGAGCACAGCCAGGGGGAAACAACAGCAGGCTGTTCTGAAACTCCTCTGTTTGGGGGACAAATTCCACAACACGCAGGAGCTGTGGACTGGGAACAAACAGCAGACAGAGGAGTGGTTGGTGCTGGTGAAACTGAAGCCCAACCTGGTGTGGGTGAGATTCTGTGGGGCTACTCTGCCCCATTCTCTGTGGGTGAAATTTATAATAAGATTCTGTGGGGGTATTTTGCCCCATGTTCTGTGGGTGAAATTTTGAAGAAGATTATGTGGGGGTAATCTGTCCCATTATCTTTGGGTAAAATTTTAATGAGATTATCTGGGGGTACACTGCCCCATGCTCTGTGGGTGACATTTTTAAGAAGATTCTGCAGGTGTATTGTGCCCCATGCTCTGTTGGTAAAATTTGTAAGCTGTGTCTGTAGAGGCACTCTGCCCCATGCTCTGTGGGAGAAATTTTTAACTCGACTATCGGTAGCAAGCCTCTCGGTGGACCACCAGCTCGATCCAAGATCATACTACCAGATTTTTGTCAGCAGCTGCTTGTACGCTACTGGAGGTACAATTTTGGAGCTGTGGGAAATATGTGAAAACAAACTCTGTGGGTGACATTTTTTAAGAAGATTCTATGGAGGTACATGGTATGGGCCATGTTCTGTGGGTAATTGTTTTTATAAGATTCTGTAGGGGCACTGTGGCCCATGCTCTGTGGGTGAAATTTGTAAGCTGCTAATGTAGAGGTACTCTGCCCAATGCTCTGTGGGTGAAATTTGTGAGCTGCTTCTGTGGGGGTACTCTCGCCATGCTCTGTGAGTGACATTTTAAAAAGATTATGTGCGGGTGGTACACTGCTTCATGATCTGTAGGTGAAATTTTTAACTGGACTGGCGGTAGCAAGCCTCAGTTTCTGTGAGGTCACTGTTAAAATTTTAATTTTATTCATTTATTTCCTATTTCATCATGATTGCTATGGTGACAGAACCCCTTTAAGTAATTTTCCTATCCACATTTGTCTGAAGTTCGGTTCCCCATTGACGTGAATGGGGTTTGGAGTCCAGGGTCAAGTTCGGGTCCCAAACCTGACTTTTTAAAAAGTCCGCCCGAACCTGGCAATTCAGCGGGTTTGCTCATCACTACTCTTAATCAATTTTTTAGCACACATAGATAATTATCCACAGCATGAAGGTAATTATACAGCAGAGCTGAGCTGTCTGGTTTTGTATCAACTCTGGATGTGAATCAACTTGTTATAAAGTTCGCCCTGATTTTTGTGTTTCACCCTCTGCTTGTTTCCTCATTGTGCTCCTCAGTTTTTTCTCCCCTTGTCTCTCCATAGAGTATAATGGGCTGTGTCACATGACACCAGAGTGAACTTATCTTGCCTGAGTGTAAGCCGTGGACCAGGTGTGCGCCCCAGGATAGAGCGAAGCCCTGGACAAGGAAAGCAGTGAACACTAAACTTGCTAAATTAACTTTTACTCTTATATTCAGAGTGCATTTCTGGCACCAACAAAATGAAAAAGTTAATTCACACACACGCAGTCAGGAGTGACCTGGACCACCGTGCTGTGTCACTCAGTAGGCCCAGAGATGTTGAATAAGATACTATAATTTACCTAGTCGTGCACCCGCCTAGTGTGGTTACTGAGTGTTTATCTAGAACTCTGGAACTATCAAATGAATGTCAAGGGTGGCCTATTGGTGGACCTGAGCTCAGGACTTACCTACCTGTGTTTGGTCACAATATCGCTGCAGAGATGCATCCGCCAGGACGACGGCTGCATGACCAATGGATGATGAGTCTCTTACCGATGCATGGTAACACGGTTGACTTGGTGGAGGGCCCTTTGGGTGCATTGCTGATATCGAATCAAGGGGATTTTAGCTCTGCTCCTTCCTGTGGATGTTGTCACTCCAAACTTCTTCCCTGACAATGGAATTGGAACGGGATGGTATCCTGTGCTATTCATTGCGGTCTTCATCTCCCTGGGACGTTGATGGTGCTGGATGGATATGCAACATGTCCTACTGCTTCCAGGTGTCACTTCCTTCTCACTCTAGATGGCCACCTTCCTGTGTTGCACTTCCTCTTAATTGCTTGCAATGTCCCCCAAGCTAGGGCTCCATTTAGTTCAGTTAAAATGCAGTTCAAAACAGCAGAACAGAGTACATTTAACATGACACAAGTTTCTGTCAACTAAGGAGCTATTTCCATGTCTCCTCACGGAACTGGGTACAGTATATGTATCTGTATACTGTATACAGTATGTATTCACCCTTTTTATTATGTAGCCCCTAAAAATTTCAGGTGCCAGCAATTACCTTCATAAGTCACATGCTTAGTGAAAGGAAGTCCACCTGTGTGCAATCTAAGTGTCACATAGTCTGTCAGTATATTCACACCTTTTCTCAAAGACCCCAGAGGATGCAACACCATTAAGCAAGAGGCACCATTAACCAAACAACACCATGAAGACCAAAGAGATCTCCAAACAAGTCAGGGACAAAGTTGTTGAAAAGTACAAGTCAGGGTTGGGTTATAAAAAATTAACTCAATCTCTGATGATCCCCTCGAGTGCCATCAAATCCATTATCATGAAATGGAAAGAACATGGTACCACAACAAACCTTCCAAGACAGGGCAGCACATAGACCAAAGGTAACGCTGAAGGAGCTGCAGAGTTCCCTAACAGAGATTGAAGTATCTCTCCATAACAGGACAATAAGCCATACACTCCATAGAGGTGGCCTTTATGGAAGAGTGGGTAGTAAAAAGCCTTTACTTACACACTAAAATAGAAAGGCTTGTTTTGAGTTTGCAAAAAGACTTGTTGGGGACACCTCAAATGTATAATGGAAGGTGCTGTGGTTAGAGGAGACCAAAATTGTAGGCATCATTACATTAACTAATGCAAACCCTCAAAAAAACAGTAAAATTCCAGGTTGTGGGGTAGAAAAACACATAAAATGCCGAGGGGGGGTGAACACTTTGCTAGCCTCTGTGTGTGTATATATATCTACACTATACTATATTGCTTTTTTACAATTTGTGTTTTTCCCATAAGTCTTTGTCAAAACCAACAATTACAGAAATAAACAATTTTCCTGTCCACTTCTTTTTTGTCAAATTTTCACAGGTATTGGTTATCCACCACAGACAATACCAGACATGTCATATTTGAAGACTAGGTATTTCCTCTTTATTTTATACAATGATGGCTTTATCCCAGAATTATTAAACTGAACAAATAAAATCTGACCAATTTGGCCTGTAGCCTGTAGGGTCGAGCTATAACCACAATAAAAGAAGTAGTAGATAGCTTTTTTTTTCCATTTCAATCAGTTAAAGAGAACTTGTCACTCGATTAATGCTGCCCAAGCCATGGGCAGAATAAATCAGAGAATTGCAACTTTCTATGTTTTACTCTGAGATGTCGGATCGGAATTTTCATACCGGCCACTGATGGGTTATTTTAGACTCCAACTTATTATTTTATGAAATCCATATACAGTATACATTAGCTGCAATGAACAGACTCTGACCCTATTTCTTATATTAACCCCTTTCCGACATCGGGAGCGTTATAGTACGCCGATGTCGGACTTCCTCCCTTTGATGTGGCCTCCAGCACTGAACCCACATCTTTCCGGCACATGTCAGCTGTTTTGCCTCTAACAGCCTCAGGTGGAATCGTGATCCACCCACGGCTGTTAACTAGTTAAATGCCTCTGTCTATCTCTGCCAGTGGCATTTAACGTGTGCTTCCAGCAAGCGCAAAGGAAATCCCTCCCATTAGTGACCCCGCCACGTGATCGTGGGTCACTGAGTTGGCATGACAACCAGAGATCTCCAGCAGACCTCTATGGTTTTCACTGCTGGATTGCTATGAGTGCTGTCTGGTGGTCAGCGCTCATAGCAAGGGAGCAATTCTGCTACATGGAGACTATTGAAGCATGCCAAAAGTAAAAAAAAATTTTTTAAATATTAAAGTAAAAAAATATAAAAATTCAAATCACCCCCCTTTCGCCCCATTCAAAATAAGACAATAAAAAAAAAAAAAATCAAACATACACATATTTGATATCGCCGAGTTCAGAATCGCATGATCTATCAACATAAAAAAATAATTAACCCGATCGCTAAATGGTGTAACGGGAAAAACAGACAGAATTATGTTTTTTTGGTCGCCTCAACATTGCATTAAAATGCAATAACAGGCGATCAAAGTATTATTAAAAGCGTCAGCTCGACACACAAAAAATAAGCCCTCACTCAAGCCAAGGTTATGAAAAATGGAGAAGTTAAAGGGTATTGTAAATGGCACAATTTTTTAATTTATTTTTTTTAACAAACCTTGGAATTTTTTTTCGCCACTTAAATAGAAAAGAACCTATACATGTTTGGTGTCTATGAACTCGTAATGACCTGGATAATCATAGAGAATCATAATGGCAGGTCAGTTTTAGTGTTTAGTGAACACGGTAAAAAAAATCCCCAAAACAACTGTGGGATTAAACTTTTTTGCAATTTCACTTGTAATGTTTTCACATTTTCCAGTACACGATATGTTAAAACCAATGGTGTCATTCAAAAGTACAGCTTGTCCCGCAAAAAACAAGCCCTCACATTGCCATTTTGACCAAAAAATAAAAAGTTATGGCTCTGGGAAGAAGGGGAGCAAAAAAATGCAAAATCAAAAATACCTTTGGTTGTTAAGGGGTTAAAGCATCTAATGAGTGTGTGCATAGGTCATTGTGAAGAGGAGGAGGTGAGCTGTAACATCACCTATTGTGATTGGTGGATCCTGCATTATCATCTGTGTACATAGGTGTTATCAGTCTTTGTAACCTTGCCTCTTATGATAAGAAGCATGCTGAAAATTTTGCTGAAAGGACTGGAAGTTTGAGTCCTTAAAGCGAGTGTAAAAACTGCAAGATTAGTCTTTAAAAAAAAAAAAAAAAAAAAAGATTGTAATGTGAATAAAAAATAAGCAACACAAAAAATATATTTAAATAATAGGTAGTAGGTAGTTTTCTGAATACACATTCCCCGATCTGGAAGAGAAATAATGTGCATGTTTTTTTAATACTCCCCCTCTAACCTCTAGCTGGCTGTCATCTACCGCCCCCAGAACTAGCCATCTCGACCTTTCTTGACCACTTCACCACCTGGCTACTTCACTTCCTCTCTGCTAGCATCCCCGCTATCATAATGGGTGACTTCAATATCTCCATTGACACTTCCACCTCAGCTGCCTCTAAACTTTTATCGCTCACTGCCTCCTTCAGCCTCACTCAATGGTCCTCACTCACAAAGATGGCCACACACTGGACCTTAACTTCACCCGCTTCTGTTCCCTTACTAATCTCACTAACTCACCCAGCCCCCTGCCTGACCACAACCTACTGACATTCTCTTCCCTCTCCTCTCCTAGTGCGCAACCCCCACTCCATAAACTCTCTCACCCTTGCAGAAATCTCAAAAACCTCAATTTACAATCACTCTCTCTTACAGACACAGCTTCCCTTCATGACACAGATGCTAATGCCACTTTTTATAACACCACAATAACAGCAACACTTGATTTGGCCACCCCTCACGCACAGCAAAATTCATACAATCCACAGGCAGCCCTGGCTGACCAGCCTGACCAAGGAACTGAGACGGGCATCCAGGGTCGCTGGGCAGAGATGGATGCGATCCCGCTCTACCGAGCACTTCATTGCATACAAGTCCCTCATCAGCTTCAAGTCCACGCTCACTACCGCAAAACAAACTTACTTCTCATCTCTCATATCCTCCCTGTCTCACAGCCCTAAACAGATTTTCAACACTTTCAATTCTCTAATCCGTCCCCCAGCACCTCCTCCCTCTCCTCTCATTACTGCTGAAGACTTTGCCTTCTTCTTTAAGCAGAAGATTGATACAATCAGAGAAAGCTTTGGCTTGCCGCCCCCAATGCCCCTCTTAGCTGCTCAGCCCTGTTCCTCCAAAATCAACTTCTCCACCATGACAGAAGATCAGCTCTCCACTCTCGTGTGAAGATAACACCTCACCACTTGCACGCTTGACCCACTCCCATCCCACCTCATTCCTAACTTCGCCACAGTCTTCCTCCCAACTGTAACACACCTCTTCAACTGCTCACTTACAAATGATGTCGTTACCTCATCCTTCAAACATGCCTCGATCACACCCATCCTCAAAAAGCCCTCCCACGACCCATCCTCTGTGTTTAGCTATCGCCCTATATCTCTTCTCCCTTATGCCTCAAAACTACTGGAACAGCATGTCAATCTTGAACTGTCCTCCCACCTCTCCCCATGCTCCCTCTTTGACCGGTTACAATCTGGCTTCCGACCGCATCACTCAACTGAAACTGTCCTAACCAAAATCACCAATGACCTACTAACCACCAAGAGCAAGCGACACTACTCTGTCCTCCTTCTCCTGGACCTGTCTTCTGCCTATGACACAGTGGACCATTCCTTCCTGCTACAGATTCTCTCATCTCTTGACATCACAGACTTGGCCCTATCCTGGATCTCGTCATATCTTACAGACTGATCATTCAGTGTCTCCTTCTCCCACACCACCTCCTTACCTCACCCCTTGTCTGTCGGTGTTCCTCAAGGCTCAGTTCTAGGACCCCTACTCTTCTTCATCTGCACCTTCAGCCTGGGACATCTCATAGAATACCACTGTTTGCAGTATCATCTCTACGTCGATGACACACAGATCTACCTATTCGGACCTGACCTCACCTCCTTACTCACCAAAATTCCACAATATCTGTCTGCTATCTCAGCCTTCTTTTCTGCTCACTTTCTAAAATTGAACATGGACAAAACTGAATTCATCATCTTTCCCCATCTCACTCTACCCCTCCACCAGTCCTATAGATCAATGTCAATGGCTGCTCACTTTCCCCAGTCCCACATGCTCGGTGCCTCAGTGTGATCCTTGACTCTGCCCTCTCTTTCAAGCCCTTGCCTCCTCCTGCCGACTCAAACTCAAAAATATTTCCCGGATCCGCGCATTCCTTGAACAAGACACCACAAAAACACTAGTGCATGCCCTTATCATCTCCCACCTCGACTACTGCAACCTCCTACTCTCTGGCCTCCCCTCTAGCACTCTGGCACCATTCCAATCCATCCTACCCTTTGCTGCCCGACTAATCCACCTGTCTCCCCACTATTCCCCAGCCTCTCCCCTATGCCAAGCCCTTAACTGGCTTCGTATTGTTCAGAGACTCCAGTTCAAAACCCTACTATGACATACAAAGCCATCCACAACTTGTCTCCTCCATACATCTGTGACATGATCTCCCGGTACTTCCCTACACGCAACCTTTGATCCTCTCAAGATCTCCTACCTACTCCCCTCTTATCTCTTCTTCCCAAAACCGCATGCAAGACTTCTCCTGTGCTTCCCCCATACTCTGGAACTCTCTACCCCAACACATCAGACTCTCACCTACCACGGAAACCTTCAAAAAGAACCTGAAGACCCACCTCTTCTGACAAGCCTACAGCAGTGATCCTCAATCTACTGAACTGCCGCACAACCAGCTCTATCCTCTCCTAGTGTATCCTCACCCATCCCCTGTAGACTGTGAGCCCTCACGGGCAGGGTCCTCTCTCCTTCTGTACCTGTTAGTGCTTTGTTTTTGCTCATGTTTATTGTACTTGTTGATATTTGCCCCCTTTTCACATGTAAAGCGCCATGGAATAAATTTCGCTATAAAAATGTATAATATCAATAAATAATAATAATAATAATATGCAGAACTGTCATCAAGACTTCACCTGGGACTTTTCTTATTAAAAAGGGACAGTAAAGCAAGTAATGAAAAATTTATAAATGAGGGCATTTTCTCAATAAGGTTTCTGCACAGGTGCACATGAAATAGGGTGTATATTTGCCTTTTATATCAATGATCATCTACTACTAGCCATTGACTATGTATAGTACCTTCTATGTATTGATTCTTTTGGACAATTTTGTAAAAAAGCTATTATTGTGACCACTAATTTTTAGGGCGCATTGCGACATAGTCTGTTAGCAAGGTACAGAGGATAAAAGGGAACTAAGAGACTTTTAAGGGTTCAGTAATGGACATTAGATGACCGGTATGGACCCCAAATTTTACCATTTGGGTTTGCTCATCCCTAATAGGGGGGAGGAATCCATCCTTGTCTGATGTGTTTGATATGGTAGAAATTACTGCAGCCAGTCTCCCCCCATCAGCTCTCAGTGGATTCATAATTAGAGGTAGAGGATACAGAGGGGAAGATTAGTGAAAATTGCAGGATTTAAAGAAGCACTTACATCAAATTTTTATCCTCTTTAAATTTTGTACTCATATCCTATAGCACTGTGTACTTGCAATTGCTCATTTTGCCTTTCTACGCAGTTCATTCTTCTCTTTTCTCTGCTTTATGAAGAAAAAGGAAGTCTCTTTTCCATGCATAATAGAATTGTAACGTGGCACTCCTATATATGAAGCACAAGTAGGATCGTATCCCTTGTGAAACAGTGAGGAAAGCTTGGCACTTGACATGAAGATGGAGAAGACAATTTTTTGTTTGAGTCATTTATTTAAAGTGCAGGCAATGCAAAAGGTTAAACGTTTCAGTTGGGCGACCTTCATGTCCAGTAGGAATGGAGAGCAATCCATAATAGATGTAAATAAACCAGCAATGTGAGGGACCATTAATGAATAATGCTCATATAGTATTATATATCAATACTAATAATGTAAGTCGCAGGCCTCCGCTGCATCCATGTGCTTGGTTCCAGGATCAACCGGCACACATCAGGGGACACCCGAGTCCGCTTTAACAAGTTCAATTTTACTGGACAATTCAATTACCTCAGTCTTTAATGTGCAGTATCTGACACAACACCCTTCAGTTTCAGTTTCATCAACACAGTACATTTCAAGCATCTGCTTATGTTTAGCTGGGACCATCTCTATGCTTGATCTTCTTGTCAGCCACAGGGATTCTCCATCCGGCATCACAGCACTCCCAAGATCCTTTACGTCTCCCTATGACAGTTCCCCATCCAGCTTCCTCCATATGGAAGAGATTAAGGCAAACTCCTCAGTGCCTAGTTTGGGTTGTAGGCCCCGGCCGATACAGGAAGATCAGCAAGGAAATTTAGTACGACCTCATGTTGCCAGAAATATATGTACTCCATGTGGCTCCAGATCACTGCACCTTGAACTTCCACTTGTCAAGAACCACACATTTTCTCTAACTAAACCAGGATACTAGCCTATACTGTACATGAATAAGGCCCACCAGTGCTTATCTGCACTAATGTTCCTATCTATCACTAACTAAGCACTCAGCTATGTTCTATACTTTCCCTACCCCTGAGCTAAGTGTACCAGGTTACCTTAGGTATTACCAATACAGTACCCACACAGCAGCATCAGTACCTATAACATTATGCATTTTACATTACATTTTACACATTTCATGTCATACAATAAAACACACTAAAACTCAAGTCAATATTCACACTACAATTGTTGTCTTCAGGGGCAGGTATATGATAGTCTCTGTCACACTTTTACATACACAAGACAATTTATTCTGAAAAGTTACTTGGACTTACTTGAAAGTATAGTTACCCTTTCATTTTTCCTTGTAGGGGCACTGCAGGAAATTTGAGTCTGTAAATCATGTAGCGGTCTATTCCTGGTTTTCACAGACAGAATATGTACCCATTGCAGTCTATGGGGCTGCTCACATGTCCATGTTTTTTAGTGGGATGAATTGTCCATTTTTAAGCTACCAATACAATTTTATGGGACTGTGAAAATTCAGATGGCTTCAGAGTACAATCCATTTGCTGTCCTAAAGCTACATTTACACTGTTACTGTCTGCTTTCCATCTCTTACAAAAGTTTTGTTGTTGTAAGTCTTGTTTTATTTTAAGTGTGAAGACAAATGTTACAAAAATTGCCCAAATTGTTGCAAAAATTTGGTCTTATATTGGTGCAATTTTAGTTGCAAATTTTTATTCTATAAAGTTTACAACCAAAATCTATCCTAAATAATAAAGATCACACTATGTGTAATTTATCTCAATGCCAGTAAAAGGTGAGGACACTACCTAGTCTGAAAGTTATGCTAGTCTGATAATTCTAAACCACAGAACAAATAGTGCAATAGTCCAATTGTAGAAAAAATCACGGAAAAGTTTATTCAATATAAATATTTGGACAAAGAACATAGACAAAAATGGGTAAAACGTGGCGACACACAGCATGGAGCACTGGGAGTAAAGCAGCGATCCCCTTAGTGTGAAATAGGTGCATGGTGCAAAATGAATCACATAGATTTAATCCATGAGGAGTTCCATTTCAGTGGCAATTAGACATATAATATATCAGGCCAGGAATACATGGAAAAAGTTACTTTAACATACTACATAAAGACCTAAATTAAAACATACCAATGATGTAACGGGAATCGTGCCGTCTCCTGCCCACCCCGACGCGCGTTTCGGAAAAATCCTTCAGGGAGCGTGCCATGATCAAAACATGAAACTATTTATAGCTGCCATGCAATTAGTCTGACCAATACGCAACATCACCACACAACCGAGACACGTCTGCCAGCACCAAAAAGCACGGGCCCATGCAATCCAGCGCAGGAAGTGGAGGAGGAAGCCTGGATACAGATGGCGCATGTGCGGAAGTATACCAGCGGCCATGTTAATGAAGGGCAAACCGATAATGGCATTGCAATTATATATAGATAGGTCAGTTTGAAACAACAATGTCAATCATTATATGTGCATACTAACAGAAATATAGCAAAAAACATACAATTAAAAGGTTGAAAGAAACAAACATGGAATAGAAGCCATAATAACTTTGATCTCTATGCTGTGGCCAATAATCACATCCTAAACATCATTACATTAAAGCAAATAGAGATAAATAAGAAACATAAACAATATATGCTAAGTATGCTCATATATATCTGCAAATGTATAGACATCTATATACACATAGCACCAAGTATACAGTATATCACCAGAGAGCACGTCTTGGGGATTCAGGCGGCAGCCAGCCACACGGATGCTTCCACCTTAAAAACTATACTCCGACATTTTAAAGAATGACATAATTGTGATAGTACCCTTTTGAGAGTACAGGGTATTGATGCCATCAAAATAAATATTAGAGGTGGCGTCTATCCAAACATTTGGGGAGACTGGAGACGAGATGGATCTGGCAACAAAATACGGTTCACCCTTTCGGCCTCAATGAATGCCTTTCGTTTGCTCCTTTCCTGTAGTCCTCTGGCAGTTTAGCATTTTGCAGCGTGTTGTCATCCACATGGTTGTTTTTTTAATCTTGATTCTAATCCTATATTCTTTATTTTTAGTGCCCATTTTTCTTAGGCCATGATACCCATATGTAGGCTACAATGGAAGTCCTTCGTCTCTGGATGAATTGGGGATCGTTCTGTCCCTCTTATTATAACTAGATTATGCATATACATTTGTGTATATTTTTACAAGAGACATTTGTCCATCCATAGTCATTGTATGCCTCTGACTTGTCATATGCTGTCTATGTGTTTGATGGTGCTTGTTTTGTTTATATTTTTTTTCATGTTTCCTTTTGATATACTGCATACTTGGTGCTGTGTGTATATAGATGTCTATACATCTGCAGATATATATGTGCATACTTAGCATATATTGTTTATGTTTCTTATTTATCTCTATTTGCTTGACCCTGGTATTGTCGAAGTCTCTTGGGAAAGAGGGAGATACATCCCGCTGACACTCTTACAGTCCCTTACCTTTCTTTCCCCCAGCGCGACCACCCGAACCCATTCTCCCAATTAAGACAGAGACAAGAGTTTCTTTGGAATTATGTAGGCCACAGCAGCCTGTTTATTAAACAAAACAACAGTTAACAATTAATGTAAAAGCATACATTTCAAAACTAGGGGAAGTCCTTGGAGCCCAAAAGAATCTGGTGATTTTTACCATACCGCGAACATAACTCAGACCATATTTTACTCCCAGCCGTTGTAAGCCTGACTCGGGAGCACCAAAAACCCCACAAGAGGGTTCACTGTTCGCGGTAAAAACGTGAGATCCGACCACCCCTGCCGGAACTCCCCACCACCAATCACCAGATCCGAAACATAATAAACTTCAAAACAGAGGAGCCATATACCTTTGGACCCCCCAAACCAATTTCCACCAACTCCAAGGACTCCCCCCAACCGCCCCGGCCGCAATGACCCGAAAAGAACCATATGAATACTATAACTACCAGCTCACCGCGAGTAATGTAACCCCACAGAACCACAAACCAAAAGGGCGGGAGGGAGGGATGCTTCCAGTGCTGGTGAGCGGGAACTGACCGGCCCCCGCCCCCTGACACTTCCCTAACCCTCTCTTCCACTAGCCCCCGCCCCCTAATACTGTTAACCCTTTCAGCCCCACCCCCTCCTCTCCAACCCATTGTCATGCTGGCCTTCGCTTAGCCGTGGGGGGGAGGGGGCGGCTCGCTCCGGCCTGTCCTTTAATGTAATGATGTTTAGGATGTGATTATTGGCCACAGCATAGAGATCAAAGTTATTATGGCTTATATTCCATGTTTGTATCTTTCAACCTTTTAATTGTATGTTTTTTGCTATATTTCTGTTAGTGTGCACGTATAATGATTGACATTGTTGTTTTAAACTGATCTATCTATATATAATGGCAATGCAATTATCGGTTTGCCCTTCATTAACATGGCTGCTGGTATACTTCCGCACATGCGCCGTCTGTATCCAGGCTTCCTCCTCTACTTCCGGTCCGCGGTCCCGCGCTGGATTGCATGGGCCCGTGCTTTCTGGTGCTGGCAGGCGTGTCTCGGTTGTGCGGTGATGTTGCGTATTGGTCAGACTAATTGTATGGCAGCTATAAATAGTTTCATGTTTTGATCATGGCACGCTCCCTGAAGAAGGATTTTTCCGAAACGTGCGTTGGGGTGGGCAGGAGACGGCGCAATTCCCCTTACATCATTGGTATGTTTTAATTTAGGTCTTTATGTAGTATGTTAAGGTAACTTTTTCCTTGTGTTCCTGGCCTGAAATATTATATGTCTAATTGCCACTGATATGGAACTCCTCATGGATTAAATCTATGTGATTCATTTTGCACCATGCACCTATTTCACACTAAGGGGATCGCTGCCTTACTCCCAGTGCTCCATGCTGTGTGTCGCCACGTTTCACCCATTTTTGTCTATGTTCTTCGTCCAAATATTTATATTGAATCAACTTTTCCGTGATTTTTTCTACAATCGGACTATTGCACTATTTTTTCTGTGGTTTAGCTTTATGCAAGCATTAGCGTGTCCCACACTGTTCCATCTACAGGCTTATTATATTTATATGGGATGTTTCTTCCTATGATATCATGATCAAACGGTTTTATAATTGCCTATTGTGTTTTCCTTGTCTTTATTAGTCTGATAATTAGACAGACCCTACATTTATAACATCATTTATCGCTATCACTGACTATGGTGCATGATGCAGACCTCTGTAAATGGCTGACATAGGGAATCATTTCACGTTTGCACAAGTAGCACCTTCAAATGCAAGCAGGCCTGTAACTACAAGACCAAGAACAGTCTCATTAAGGTCAGAGGGGTCAAGCTGATTCCCTCCTGTAGTTCTGGCAGGCATGAAGCTCAGCGGGGTTATCTAAGTCCACAGCAGGTATTGATATTCAGAGGCAACGCTAGTCCATTACTGGATCAGCAGGGGACTGCCTGCATCTAATGTTAACTCATATAAATCCCCATATTAAGAAAAAAATAACACGAGCAAAAATAATTCTATATTCGGGCTTAAAAAAAGAAAAGAATGCTTTGACTGGGAAATGGATATATGAATCAGTGGAAGCTTCATTATCTCATGGGACATCAAAACGGAAGAAGACAAAAAGATTGAAATCAACCAATTTGTATAACAGTGACTAAAAAGGATATTTATCATTGTATAGTTTATTCCGAGAAACCAGTCGCTTTATCTAATGTTGACCAATGTGGCAAATACCAGATAGGTTCATACTATAGATTTCCCAGGAGGCAGCCACAAGGGATGCCTGTAACAGAAGAGTATGGTGGCACCGAGACGTAGAACTGAAAAAAAATCTAATCGTGTCTATCTCTCTCTATATGTGTTTGACGGTCTGGCAGAGGTTGTCCTGGCATATGGCCTGGGTGCTAGGTTCCGGGTGGAAGTACCAATAACTGACTTGGCCATGGTAGTTAGCTACATAATGGAGGCAGCACAATCCATCTATATGTGCGCTAAGCAACTTTTTTATAAGCACAGTCTATATGGCAGTGTTGCAGTTTACATTTTATAAATTCAATGTTTGCATACATGTTGGAGTACAAAGAGTGTTGCTTTATTCTCTGGTATGTATATATTACAGTCACAGCAGCTTGCATCTGTTCACATTTGCTGCTTGGTGGCCCAGTGGTTAGCATTGTTGCTTTGGGGTTCTGGGTTCAAATCCCACCAAGGACGAGATCTGCAAGGAGTTTGTATGTTCTCCCTGTGTTTGCATGTGTCTCCTCCCACACTCCAAACACATACTGATAGGGAATTTAGATTTTGAGCCCCAATGGGCGATAGTGATAATAATGTATAATGATGGCACTATATAAGCAAAGCAAAATAAATAATTCTGTTAAAGCACCACTCCAGCTTTTTTTTTTGCACCACTGAAGTGATGCTTTAAACATAAGTCCCCTGCCCCCGGTCATATACTCACCCTTGGGCATCTTTGCCATTAATCGACACCGCTCTGGTCTCGCGGCACCATCTTGTGACAGTAGCTTCTGACTGAAATAGCAATGAAGGACAGCATCCAATCCAGGTGAAATATACAAAATGATTCCTTTATTTGCCAAAATGCAACGTTTCAACCACAAGGGTCTTGAAAAAGACCCTTGTGGTTGAAACGTTGCATTTTGGCAAATAAAGGAATCGTTTTGTATATTTCACCTGGATTGGATGCTGTCCTTCATTGCTATTTTTGTATGTACATTTTCCATGTGGTCCAGTGGAACTAGGACTTGCATCTACATGTCTGTTGTGCTGTCAGCTACTTACTATTAGTAGCTTCTGACTGGTCTAACTGGACAACCTCTCAATGCAAGTCTATGACCAGAACAAGACTCTTATAGACTTACAATGATCAGATCAGATGTCATGTGTTGTAAAAGGTGCAGATTCAGCTCCGGAGCCCGCATCAAATTCTGGGACACGACTAGTGATGAGAGAGTATACTCGTTGCTCGGGTTTTCCCAAGCACGCTTGGGTGGTCTCCAAGTATTTATGACTGCTCGGAGATTTAGTTTTCCTTGCAGCAGCTGAATGATTTATGGCTGCTAGCCAGCATGAGTACATGTGGGGGTTGCCTATTTGTTAGGGAATCCCCACATGTAATCAAGCTGTCTAGTAGCCGCAAATAATCCAGCTGCGGCAAGGAAAACTAAATCTCCGAGCAGTCATAAATACTTGGAGACCACCTGAGCATGCTCGGGAAAACCAGAGCAACGAGTACACTCGCTCATCACTAGACACGAGTCACGACCTATGATGTACCGATACGTCATAGATTGTGAAAGGGTTAATAAGTCCATTTGAATATCCACACTTCCTGTGTTTGTGGGACTTGTCATCCAGGATACTTGCAAATTTGTGTTTGGTACTAACTATCCATCTATGAGTAAAAAATGACTAAAAGGAAGGGATTGCCCCATCTTTCTGTATGTATGGCTACTATGAAAATGTAATAGATGTAATGTGATTTTGGAACATGAGGAATTAGGTACAGTTCACAGACAAGAATATTCTAAGGATAATAATAATAATAATTTTATTTATATAGCACCAACATATTCCGCAGCGCTTTACAAATTATAGAGGGGACTTGTACAGACAATAGACATTACAGAATAACAGAAATCACAGTTCAAAACAGATACCAGTAGGAATGAGGGCCCTGCTCGCAAGCTTACAAACTATGAGGAAAAGGGGAGACACGAGAGGTGGATGGTAACAATTGCTTTAGTTATTTGGACCAGCCATAGTGTAAGGATCGGGTGTTCATGTAAAGCTGCATGAACCAGTTAACAGCCTAATTATGTAGCAGTACAGACACAGGCGACTATTAACTGCATAAAGTGTATGAGAACATGATGAGAGGAACCTGATTATGGTTTTTTTTTTTTTTTTTTTTTTAATGATAGGCCACACAGGGATAGTTAGGTTAATGCGTTGAGGCGGTAGGCCAATCTGAACAAATGAGTTTTTAGGGCACGCTTAAAACTGTGGGGATTGGGGATTAATCGTATTAACTTGGGTAGTGCATTCCAAAGAATCGGCGCAGCACGTGTAAAGTCTTGGAGACGGGAGTTGGAGGTTCTGATTATTGAGGATGCTAACCTGAGGTCATTAGCGGAGCGGAGGGCACGGGTAGGGTGGTAGACTGAGACCAGAGAGGAGATGTAGGGTGGTGCTGAGCCATGGAGTGCTTTGTGGATGAGGGTAGTAGTTTTGTACTGGATTCTGGAGTGGATGGGTAACCAGTGTAATGACTGGCACAAGGTAGAGGCATCGGTGTAACGGTTGGTGAGGAATATGATCCTGGCTGCAGCATTCAGGACAGATTGGAGCGGGGAGAGTTTGGTAAGAGGGAGTCCGATTAGTAGAGAGCTACACTAGTCCAGACGAGAATGAATAAGTGAAACAGTAAGAGTTTTTGCAGAGTCGAAAGTAAGAAAAGGGCGAATTCTAGAAATATTTTTGTGGTGCTGATAACAAGAGCGAGCCAGTGATCGGATGTGGGGGGTGAATGAAAGCTCGGAATCAAGGATGACCACAAGGCAGCGGGCATGTTGCTGGGGAGTAATGATGGAACCACACACGGAGATGGCAATGTCAGGCAAAGGTAGGTTAGTAGAGGGAGAGAACACGAGGAGTTCAGTTTTTGACAGGTTCAGTTTCAGATAGAGGGAGGACATGATGTTAGAGGCAGCGGTAAGACAATCACTGGCGTTTTCTAAAAAGGCAGGCGTGAGATCAGGAGAAGAGGTGTATAACTGGGTGTCGTCAGCATAGAGATGATACTGGAAACCAAATATACTGATTGTTTGTCCAATAGGGGCAGTATACAAAGAGAAGAGGATGAAACTTTAGTTACATCATTCTTTTGCGGCAACACTGTCCTTCTGCGTCATAGTTTAGTCCTATGGACTATACCAATAAGCTATAGACGCTCATGTTGACTGTGATATATGCTTGATCTATACTGTGACATGCAAGTGTAAGGTGCAGCTCATTATGTCCCGCACCCCATCACCCCATTGTGTATGACATTATGTCATATATTGACATGTGCCATAATCACACGTGAGTCAATGGGATTAATTCGACTGTGGGTTTCTGCTCCATATTGGAGTTAGGTCCATAGACATATGATAAAATAAAAAAGGAATGTATGGCTCAAAAGTTTTTTGACACCTGAGGGCTTGTTCACACATAGGATTATTGATCTGTTTTATTTCTGCGTTTTTTTCATGTGGAAAAATGCCATGTTTTACAGTAATGGCAAAATAAATGCAGCTTCTAAATTCTCATTACATGGTAGTTTTTTTTTCCGTATATCAAGAACACATAAAAATGCACCAAAACCGTCCGGAAATTCTGTTATGGTTCTTCATTTAAAAAATGACATAAAAAATTATGCTTATCTAACAGATGATAATCATATGTTTATATCTGATTGTATACATCTGAGTTCTCCCTTTGTTCCTTTCCTTTTCCTCTTGTTACCCTGTTCCTCCCCTAATAAATATTTCATTTTTTCCATTCCTAATTTTTTCTTCCCCCTCTCCTTCCCCATGTATATATGGCTTTAAAAAAAACCCATTAAAAATGATTGAAAACCAAAAATGCTTCCATAGCCTTTATGCTGTGTGACTTCAAGCAAATGAGCCATCAGTCAAGCAGAAGGAGACAGAATAGAGCTGGAGTGACAGAGGGAGGTTTCAGATCTACCATAGCTCTTTAGCCTCATTTGCATATCAATGCAAACTCTGATTTCTAATTAATGGAGGAACGGACTGGCCATGTAAAGGTATTGCTGGGCTTGTCTTTGAAAGAGCTATATGCACATATATATATATAGTTTGGGGTGTGAAATCCTTTTGAAGCACAACCCATGCATTCACCTGTGACACCCCCTATGCATATTGGCAGTTGTACCGGAGTCTTGTGATGACGTTATTTTCACTACACACTGATAATAATCACCTCTTTTGCCTCTTTCGGAGTTGACTTCATATTTGCATTCATTGTAGCGTCTCGGGGAACATGAGCAGTTGGTACAGTACGTACTCAGAGATTCTCATACCACTCCTGTGAATTCACTGTAACCACACTTGGCGTTGGTGCCAAGTCTGTTGAGAGCAGGGAATTTAGATATCATTTGCAGAGGAAGCAGAATTCCACATTGTGCGATGACCTTAATTTCAAGTCGTCTTTATCGTGTCACCGTTAAATTATCACCAGTCTTTCCAATGCACGTTTTTTTGCAAGATATTTATAGCGCTCAGACGACAAACAATAATGGTAGATTCCAGCAATCATTACCCCTCTGTTAGCTGCAGATAAAATGGTTAATGAGCCTCTTTCTTGCAGGATAAATACTAATTTTATCGGTTATACTGCACTCATGTCTTTATGTGTCTTTGGTGAATTTGCGGCATTTTCTCTCCTTCATTTCACCTTTTTTTAAATGATATCGCTATTGTTAATATATGTGTACTAACCCAAAGGCTGGTCTTTTGTTTAATAGTGACCTGTGTTTTACCCTCCATTGGCTTCTCTTCTCCCCTTGGCTCTGAAAATGTATGACTAAAAGGCCCATCCTTAAAGATAAGGCCCCACAATTAACCTTTTCCTAACCTGTTACTTAAAATAAAACTCCAGAGAGTGACATTGGATGAAAAAAGGACACAGCGGCATCATTTCTTAAAATAACAACAATAAATAACTTCAAAATCCCAATAATAAATAGTATAACCACCTAAAAAGGATGGGGGCAGGATGTGGATTGAAAGATCCAATTTTCCATATTGAAGCTCCTCCATACTGCCCTCAGCCACACCACACCGTCTCCAGGGCACCCAGCTGCATGTTGCCACACTAGATGTCCCTCTGAGACCTAAGTCCAGTAGGGACCCACTTATGACTTTAGTAATGACATTGCACCACATGGGGGTCACCTGTCCCTGTACTGGGTTCTCCCACATCATTCTGTGCAATCCGCAACATTACAAGACCCGCTCCTTTTCCTCCACTGACCTAAAGCCTTTTCAACACCTTCCATTAGTGCCAAAACCCAAATATTTTTTCCAATTGAAAATTTCTGCCTACTGCTGTGACAAAGGGATAATACTTAAACCCCCTTACTACTTGCCAACCCGTAATAGGACAAACAAAAGGGGGTGGGTAGGTGGGCGATAAAATGTAAGTCCGGTGTCCAGTTGTAGAATGCCTGCCCCTTCAGTGACCCTAAACTAAATACCCCCAACATCAATCCCTTCCACTAACCAATCCAAAAAGTCCCTCAAACCCCTCACTCCTCATTCCCCTCCCCTAGTTTTATTGAGTTATGGAGCCCTCTCCTATGCCCCGTATGGGGGGCATACAGTCTGGGCTATTACTTTTCCCATGCAATGCCATACAGTGTACTTATAGAGATGATACAAAGTGCCTCATATTAGCGCCATCAAGAATAAAATAGGGTATAACTCAAGTAAAATATATATATATATATATATATATATATATATATATATATATATATATACATATAGATTGGCCAAATAACCTAATTACCGGTACCTATTCCATATAGTGCTCTTATAACTTTATACGTAAGGTGTAATGCCTAAGTAGCACACTAAGACACTCAAAGTAAATTACACCATACAAATACTCAATCAACATAGTGCTCAAAAAGAAGTTCTATACACAAAGTAAGGTCAAGTAGCTAATAATGTTTTTTACTAATACTATTATAGCAGAAGTGCAGAAATTTGTTTGGTCCAAGGGCCGCAATTCCATATTGAACCAATCCCAGGGGGTGTAAAAAATGTAAAGTGGTTCTTACATGATTACATCACCAGAACCAAGGTTTGAGTATTTGAGGAAGATTTGGAGAGATTCTGCTCAGTTTCTGCTCTAAAAAAATAAGTGTGAACATATGGTAACTTACACTGAGTTTTTGGAGCAGAAACTGAGCACAATCTGACCAAATCCTCCTCATAACCTCAAGACTCTAAGTTTTGAGGATTTGTAAGCTTTTTTTAAGCCACGATGCAAATTTTTACTAAATCAAAACCACTATCAGCACATAAATGTTGCACCAGAGACAACATAAGTACATGAATGTAGCACCAGTAGACCTGTCAGTACACGAATACAATGTCAGAACAACCATCAGTATACGAACACATTATCAGAACCATCATCAGTACATGAATGCATCATCAAAAGAACTGTCAGTACATGAATGCAGTGGCATAACCACCATTAGTGCATAAATAAAGCATTAAGCTTAGCGAAGTGATCAACTGCAATGTCAGATCAGCCCCATGTACATGAATGCAGCAGCAGAACCACAACTAGTACATGAATAAATTACCAAGCTTAGTACAGCGATCACTTGCACAATTGTACAAATGTACAATTGTATTACATGAACCTACAGTTACCAGCATGTCTTTAACAATGGTAAGGAGATACTATATGAAATATAGAAAACATCACATATAAACAATTACATCCAAGTACCTTATATTTCACATTTTCTCAAATTGAAGTTGTTCCCATTACTTTTTGTCTCCATGTAGCACAGACTTCCCTTTTCTCCATCTTCAGCAGTGATTCCTGACATGGTGCACTTAAAAATGTAAGTATCATTATACTGCCCCATAAATAGAGATATCTCCTAGGCTGTGCATCTGAATAAATTATTGCTTGTGCTTCCTGCATAAAATATTCCCTCCACACTGCCATTCTCCAAACTATGCAAACTATCCCTCTGCAAAATGTCCCATGCAAACTGCCCCTGTCCAAAACATCCCCCACACACTACCCCTCTACAAAATATCTCCCCACACTGTGCCTCTTCTTAATATCCCCCCCGCACACTGCCCCTCTCCAAAATATCTCCCCACACTGTGCTGCTCCTAAACATCTAATGAAGAAAGCAGAAAAATCCAGCTCACAGATGGTCCAAAAAAGTGCATTTTATTTTCCAAGGTACATGAAGCAAAGATTAAAATTTGACAAAGAGTTAATGTCGCTCAAAACGCGTCAAAGGATGCCTGTACTCTCTTTTTTGTGAACACACAATTTTAATCTTTGCTTCATGTACCTTGGAAAATAAAACGCCCTTTTTTGGACTTCATCTGTGACCTGGATTTTTCTGCTTTCTTCATTAGATGTTGTACCCTGCCCAGATGCTATCCGTGCTCCAGAAGTGTGGAATTGCAGGTGGTTAGCTGGATTTACTTCTGTGCTCCTAAACATCCCTCCACACTGCTTCTCTGCAAAATATCCCCCTCACGTTACCCCTCTCCAAAATATCCCCCTCCCACACATACACACATTGCGCCTCTCTAACATATCCCTAGCACGCTGCCCCTCTGCATGAAGTACCCCCACCACCTCTTGCAAAACACATTGTGCCCTTAAGGTACCTTCACACGAAACGACTTTGTAACGATATCGCTAGCGATCCGTGACGTTGCAGCGTCCTCGCTAGCGATATCGTTTCGTTTGACACGCAGCAGCGATCAGGAACCTGCTGTGATGTCGCTGGTCGCTGAATAAAGTCCAGAACTTTATTTGGTCGTCCGATCGCCGTGTATCGTTGTGTTTGAAAGCAAAAGCAACGATACCAGCGATATTTTACACTGGTAACCAGGGTAAACTTCGGGTTACCAAGCGCAGGGCCGCGCTTAGTAACCCGATGTTTACCCTGGTTACCAGCGTAAAAGTAAAAAAAACAAACAGTACATACTCACCTGCGCGTCCCCCAGCGTCTGCTTCCCACACTGACTGAGCGCCGGCCCTAAAGTGAAAGTGAAAGCACAGCGGTGACGTCACCGCTGTGTTGTTAGGGCCGGAGCTCAGTCAGTGTCAGGAAGCAGACGCTGGGGGACGCGCAGGTGAGTATGTACTGTTTGTTTTTTTTACTTTTACGCTGGTAACCAGGGTAAACATCGGGTTACTAAGCGCGGCCCTGCACTTAGCAACCCGATGTTTACCCTGGTTACCCGGGGACCTCGGCATCGTTGGTCGCTGGAGAGCGGTCTGTGTGACAGCTCCCCAGCGATCAAACAGCGACGCTGCAGCGATCGGCATCGTTGTCGCTATCGCTGCAGCGTCGCTTCGTGTGAAGGTACCTTTACAGTAACAGTAACATTAGGCCTTCCTCATCTCATCCACAATGATAAGGCATTCAATCTTCAGCTCCCTGACTGAGCGCTTAGCATTGGCCGTGCCATCTCTCCTCCTTTGCCACTCTTCAATGCCAGAAGCAGTGCCATGATGTCAGCAGCATGATGACCTAATCATGCTGCTGAATGTCGGGGCCGGGACTGACGAGCGCTGCCCATCTCCAGTCCCAGCGCTGCTGTGTTCAAATGTATTCGCATTTTTCAGACACAAATACATTTGAATATAAGAAGAAGGAGCTGGCGCATCCCGGACAGCTCCGCTGGCCGCACAACATCCTTCGGCAGGCCACATGCGGGCCAAATGTTGTGCAGGCCTGTAGTATAGAATTAAATGGAACCTGTTGCCATGAAAATGCCTGTTAAATTTCCCTCAAAAGTTTGGACTTTATTATGGATTAGAATGACTGAAATCCAACAAAATGATAACACTCGCTATACATGTCCTGCTGCTGCTACTCCTTCTTGGTCTGGTCCTCCGTTTGGCTCCTATTTGGTCTTCCTCTCCCTCCCGGTCTTCCAGGCATTCATTCCCACTGACTTGACCTCACACGGTCACATGAGGTGTGTTGAAAATTAGTTACATATATGGCATCTCACGTGATGGAGTGGGGCCTAGTTAGCAAGGGGACCCGCTGACCAGTAGACCAGGAAGGAGGAGACGAAAGACAAGTGCTAATTAGAGAACCAGGCAGGAAGCCGTGATGTCAGGACAGGTATGAGGTTCATAGGGAGTAGGAGTTCATTCATTTTTTTAAACCTTCTACCCGACCTACACTTAGAGAATATGCCCAAATTAAATTTAGGGAGATAAGCTTAACTCTACCGTCCTTTCTAATGGTGTTACAGAGTCGGAAGAGCCGATCATCTCAGCTCACACTGCTTATACCATGCTGTCTGCAGAGTAGAATGAATTTTTATTTTGACAAATACTCTTACCATCATTTACATTTCTATTTAAAAAATTAATAGTACACGTGAAAATAAGAAACTTTGTAATATATCTTATCAGAGAAATCTGAAGACAGACTTTCCATTATTGAGATAGGAGGGAGAGAAGAGGAGTAGGAGCTAAAGTCAGAGCTCCTCCTTTGTTGATTATGATTGCCATCACGCAATTCATAGTGCATTAAATAAAGTCAATTCGAAAACTAGAGATCAAATTTTATTTAATACCAGAGATGCCCCTCCAGTATATACTAATAGTGCACCTGTAACTTTTCCACATCTTATAGCCTACAATATAACCAAATCATTAAAATCATACAAAAAATCTTCCTGTTATAAATTAGTCTATCCGAGAAAAAAAAAAAAGCTAATGCCTTAAAAGTTTAACATTTTATTAGAGTCAAATTAAAAATAAGTATTTGATAAAAATTACAAAGTATGATAAAACCGTAGAAACAACATGTGCAAGTAAGACGGACCACACCAATATGGAAAGGAGCCAAGGTTTACCAAAATAAACATAGCTACAAAAAAAGAGAGTAGAATATTATAAAGTGATACAATGTATATATAAAGTAAGAACTTATAAAAAAAGGGTTAAAAACCTCTTTTGTGGTCATAGTGACCTATAAAGTGCATAGGACCTCCAAAAGTTTTATCTGGTAGTTAGTAAACAGTGTACATAATAGGTATTGCACCATAACAGTAAAAGTGCATGTGCCAAAAATGAAACAGTACAGAGGCCAATTTATAAGCAAATAATAGAAGGAAGGAATATCATGTGTAGCTAAGGATGACCAAGATAGTAGTATGGCATTAGTAGCATAAGCATATTACCTGTAAGGTGTGGACCGGGAACCCCGAAGCGCGTTTCGCGTACAGCTTTTTTGAGGGGTGCTGAGCACAGGGTCATAACGACGCATGCGGAGGCATCGGCATACATTCGCATGGCCTGCGTACCCAATGTTAAAGACAGGTACAGCAGGACACATGCCGATGTAGGCGGAGCTGAATGGAAAAGGTGTGGCAGTGGGTGGGGCTTAACAGAGGAAGTGCGGGGAAGCATGCAGCCATCCGCAGCTATGCCCAAAGCAAGTGTGAAACCAGCCTAACTCAAGACATGGCACCCAACCGTATTTGCCACCTATAATATGAATAATTTGCAGGAGGAGATGGTGGTCACAGAGGAAGAGGAGGAAGCAGAGGAAGAAGCGGAAGTGATAACAATATCTCTTTGTTTTGGACTGCTGTCACACAGGCGGGTGCCATGGTAGGGTGGATTATAGAGATCGAGGGAGGTGCAACGGGCAGCACAGTGGCTCAGTGGATAGCACTGCAGCCTTGCAGCGCTGGAGTCCTTGGTTCAAACCCCACCAAGGACAACATCTGCAAAGAGTTTGTATGTTCTCTCCGTGTTTGCGTGGGTTTCCTCCGGTTTCCTCCCACATTCCAAAGACATACTGATAGGGAATTTAGATTGTGAGCCCCAACGGGGACAGTGATGATAATGTATGTTAGCGCTATATAAAAATAAAGATTATTATTATAATGCCAGACAAACTGTTAGTAAAGGTGCAGGAGCCGAGGAACAAATGAAGGAGGACGAGGAGGAAGAGGTGATGGGTGAGCAACAGTCAGGAGTTGAAGAGGATAATGTTTCCCTCTCTGTTGTCTGTGGTTGGCAGGAGAGGATGGAGGAAGCAAGCTTAAGTCTTTCCCTACCACCAACACACCATGTTGTGCGATCACATCAAAGGACAGAGAATGACACATGGCTTTTTTTTTTTGCTGCCGCCGATAAACAGATCTTCTGGGTGCTGGCTGTCAGGCGCACTGCGCATGTACCCATTTTTTGGTCGGAACAAGATGGCGGCGCCAATCCGGAGCCATGAGGAGCATCGGGGGAGACAGGTGAGTATCAGGGGGCGATCGGGGACCCCACTTCCCTGTCCTCTGATGTGCGATCACATCGGAGGACAGAGAAATTAAATGGGAAATTGTGTTTTTGTTTTTTTTCCAACCGCCGGTAAGCGGTTAATTACCGGCGATCGCAACCCGGGGGTCAGTAAAAACCCCCCGAATCATGTTCTCTGGGGTCTCGGCTACCCCCGGCAACCGAGACCCCAGAGAAAATCCGACTCTGGGGGGCGCTATTCACTTTTTCCACGGCCCCATTAATTAACGGCGCTGTGGTTTAAGTACCCTTAACTGCCGCCGTTAAAAGGCGTATCGGCGGTTGTTAAGGGGTTAACTATGAAATTGTGCTTTAAATTATGTATTTGTTCCTAGTAAATACTGTAACTATTACGTTACATTACTTGACATATATTAAGGTTTTTATACTAAAGGTAAGATGGCTTTTACTTTTTTTTAAGAAAATTATGTTAACTAAGTACCGTATAATATTTTCATGCACTATTGGTGTGTATTTATTTACTGCAGGGTTTTTGCTTATTTTGGTTTTATCTTAGGTTTTAACTATTAGGCCGGCCTCACACTGGGCGTAAGACAATACGCCACGTATTATACGTCCGTACTACGGCCGTAATACGGAGAAATGTTCCCAAAATATTGATCCGTAGTCAGGGTGTGTCAGCGTATTTTGCGCATGGCATCCTCCGTATGTAATCCGTATGGCATCCGTACTGCGAGATTTTCGCGCAGGCTTGCAAAACCGACATCTAATGGATTTATGTGCTCAAATGTTCGGGAAAACATATATACAGTATATATATATATATATATATATATATATATATATATATATATATATATATATATATATATATATGTCATTGAGACACATATATATATATTCTGTATTTAGATTTCATTCAGCGCGATATGTGTTAAAAGTCGGTAATTCAATTGCCGGCTTCTCATTTCTCCTGCACAAACCCGACAGGATATGAGACATGGTTTTCATACAGTAAACCATCTCATATCCCCTTTTTTTTTGCATATTCCACACTACTAATGTTAGTAGTGTGTATGTGCAAAATTTCAGCGCTGTAGCTGCTGAAATAAAGGGTTAAATGGCGGAAAAAATTGGCGTGGGCTCCCGCGCAATTTTCTCCGCCAGAATGGTAAAGCCAGTGACTGAGGGCAGATATTAATAGCCAGGAGAGGGTCCATGGTTATTGGCCCCCCCTGGCTAAAAACATCTGCCCCCAGCCACCCCAGAAAAGGCACATCTGGAAGATGCGCCTATTCTGGCACTTGGCCACTCTCTTCCCACTCCCTGTAGCGGTGGGATATGGGGTAATGAAGGGTTAATGCCACCTTGCTATTGGAAGGTGACATTAAGCCAGATTAATAGTGGAGAGGCGTCAATTATGACACCTATCCATTATTAATCCAATTGTTTGAAAGGGTTAAAAAAACACACACACATGATTTAAAAGTATTTTAATGAAATAAACACAGCGGTTGTTGTAATAATTTATTGTTCTCTCAATCCATCAGGAACACCCTCGCTTGGAAAAATAAGAAACGCACAAGATACATACCTTCAGATGAACCGTCACGTCCCACGATGTAATCCATCTGAAGGGGTTAATTATTTTACAGGCAGGAGCCCTGCTAATGCAGCGGTGTGCTCCGTGCCTGTAATCCCCGGCGAATGAATGAAATGTAGGTCATTGACCTACATTTCCTTCAGTCGCGGTGATGCGCCCTCTGGTGGATGTTCTCATGAACTGCAGCCTGGGAACTTTTTCCCATGCTCCAGGTCATATGAGGACATCCAGCAGGGGGCGCATCACCGCGACTGAAGGAATTGTAGGTCAATGACCTACATTTCATTCATTCGCCGGGGATTACAGGCACGGAGCACACCGCTGCATTTAGCAGGGCTCCTGCCTGTAATATTAGTTAACCCCTTCAGATGGATTACTTCGTGGGACGAGACGGTTCACCAGAAGGTATGTATCTTGTGCGTTTCTTATTTTTCCAAGCGAGGGTGTTCCTGATGGATTGAGAGAACAATAAATTATTACAACAACCGCTGTGTTTATTTCATTAAAATACTTTTAAATCATGTGTGTGTGTTTTTTAACCCTTTAGTACTATTGGATTAATAATGGATAGGTGTCATAATTGACGCCTCTCCACTATTAATCTGGCTTAATGTCACCTTCCAATAGCAAGGTGGCATTAACCCTTCATTACCCCATATCCCACCGCTACAGGGAGTGGGAAGAGAGTGGCCAAGTGCCAGAATAGGCGCATCTTCCAGATGTGCCTTTTCTGGGGTGGCTGGGGGCAGATGTTTTTAGCCACGGGGGGGCCAATAACCATGGACCCTCTCCTGGCTATTAATATCTGCCCTCAGTCACTGGCTTTACCATTCTGGCGGAGAAAATTGCGCGGGAGCCCACGCCAATTTTTTCCGCCATTTAACCCTTTATTTCAGCAGCTACAGCGCTGAAATTTTGCACATACACACTACTAACATTAGTAGTGTGGAATATGCAAAAAAAAAGGGGATATGAGATGGTTTACTGTATGAAAACCATGTCTCATATCCTGTCGGGTTTGTGCAGGAGAAATGAAAAGCCGGCAATTGAATTACCGACTTTTCACTAACACCGCTGCGTATTTCTCGCAAGTCACACTGCTGGTCAGTGTGGAATCCGTATTTTTCTCGCCCCCATAGACTTTCATTGGCGATTTTTTTGCGCAATACGGTGACAAACGCAGCATGCTGCGATTTTGTACGGCCGTAGAAAGCCGTATAATACTGAACCGTAATATACGGCTAATAGGAGCAGCCCCATTGAGAATCATTGTGCAGTTTATTTTGCGAGTTTTACGGACGTAGTTTATGCGCTCATACGTCCGTAAAACTCGCTAGTGTGAGGCCGGCCTCAGTTTGTGTTGTAGTGAATGGCAATTTATAACATTTTCAGAGCTCATTTCACTCATTTGTGAAAACCCCAAAGGGAATCTGTCATCAGGTTTTTGCTATGTAATCTGAGAGCACCGTGATATAGTGGGGGAGAGCCTGAATACAGTGATGTGTCACTTATTGGGCTGTGTTTCGTTTTTTCAACATAATCAGTGCTTTATCAGCAGAAGATTATCACCAGAAGACAACTGGCCTGGTGCCTCCTAGTCCAGCCCTTCACCCAGTACTGATTAGCAGCTTTCTAATGCTATGTACTGTACAATACACAGAAAGCTGTGCTTTGGACGTTGAGTAAATGCTGCATTTATTCCGCTCTGGTTATTAAACAGAAATTTTTTTTTGTTTTAAGAGAGAGTGCAATTTTGGTGAATTTATTTCCTATAAACTTTAGTAGGGAGCCCGAATGAAATGCATGTAAAAAATGCAGGTGCAGAAACCAAGCAAAAAATGCAGCAAAAATGCAAAAACACAAGGCATTTGGTATTTTGATGTAGACACCTGCATGAAAAAAGCAGAAGAAAAAAATGCAAAGTTTTGCACATGGGAACATGGCCTACGGCTCCTCTTAACTGAAGAAATAGTCCCAGAATTACCCTCTTGGCTTTGGTTCAATTCATGTTCCCACATCAGTCGTGCAGGAATGATCAGCAATGTGTAGTAGGTGTTAATATTTGTATGAGCCAATATTCACACAAAACAAATGCTAAGTTGACCTGCGGGGCAGCACTGGAGAATCTTACTGCTGCACTGTGGAGCATTATTGGATCTGTACAGGCTTTAAATGATATTAAATATAATACCGCTATAATTGTTCGTTAGGCAGCTCACTAATTGGGTAATTACAGAAGATAAAACATTGATTCTTTTTATTGTTTCTCCTTTACATCCACGTTTTTGTGCTTGTCAGAAAAAATTTGTAGACTGCCAGTAAGGAGGCCAGTGAGTGTCTAAAGTGACATCGTCCACCTGATAATAGTGAATGGGTATATCTGGATCTTAGTCGGAATCCACACGGGGGTCAGCGGAGAGCACTGTATGTGTGTGAACCTAGCCTTAAAGACTAATTAAGCATTTGCTATCATTTCATTTTTTTTATGTTTATGTTACTTTTTCTCTTAAATGTTTTTTTTCGACCTTAGGCTACAAGTTTGCTTCACTCTATGTGACTGCAGACTTGTGAATCCTCACATTGTGTGCACAGCGTGTTGTAGGTATTCTTTAGTGTCAGCACCAGGAGCGGGAGATCATGTTACCGCAAGTATGTGATTTACATTCTTTCGGCCACATTCCGACTAGACGTTTCCGTCCTCGCTCAAAACACTTGTATACCCCTTTACACATGTAAAGCCCCAGGGAGTAAATGGCGCTATAATAATAATAATAACTAATAATAAATTATAATAATACACTTGCATTGAGCGAGGCCACGCACATCTAATCAGCACATAACCGCATGTATGCAAATCACTTGCAGTTGAGCGCCCGCGCGATGCAAGGACTCACAAGTATGCAGTCACATAGAGTGACTATAGTCTTGTAGACTAAGACCAGACAACCCCTTTTAATTGCAAGTAGATCGGTGGGGGTCCAGGGTTCTGAGACCCCACAGATTACTCACAAATGCCCCGAAAGTTGCACAGCTCGGGAGACAGGAGCGCGCAGCACTAGGCAGAGTGTGCACATAAAGCAGGGTACGGATGGAGTAGAACGCACCATGGGAGCGCCGAGGCAGGAACTCTACGCTTCTGTCTCCTGAGCTGCGCAACAACTCAAATAACCCGAAATGTTTAATTACCCTTTAGCTGTTTTATTTTCTAATTATTGTTGGTCATGATAATAATAATAATTATTATTTATTCATTGGCAATTTATCTCCTATAATCTTTTATAAAACCTTGACTTGTAATATAAAAAACATGTTAGAAGTTCTAGCTTAGAATCTCTGATAGTTTGAAAACTTGTCCTAGAATTCGGTATAAATCTGTCACTTGCTAATGAAAATCCAGTTCCGCTGTGCACCGTACATTGTTATTATCATTTAACATGCTAATCCTAATCTGAGCCTTTGTTGATCATCCACCAAATATTGAGACCTGCTAAGGGGCCACTTGAGTGCTGATGATGGGGAATGTGATACGTGTCAAATAGAGGCAAATATTTGAGACGTCTCTCTGCTGCATGCTTCTCATACTTGCTCATCGGCATTAAAATGGGGGAGCTAAATCCCTTCACACAGCCAAGCCTGAGGGAGGGCATAATCCCGGCAGCGCTCATTAAAATATATCCAGCCATTTTAATGGTCACGTAAATTAAGAATAATGCAATTAGCTGTATAAATTCAGTACAAATGCTATCCATCGTTTTGACGGATAGCAGTCGTTCCCATGTTATTTAATGGGACCGTGAACATGTCCACTTTTTTCCCCGGACAGAGTATCTATCTGAGGTAAAGATCGCTGCATGCCCGAATTGGATCAGATATTCCATTCGCTCTTGGCGTGCGTGAGAAACATCGGGCTGCACTCGGATGACATCAGTCCGATTTCCGCTCACTGACAGAACGGAGAATTTTTTTTCTCCATCTTTTCCTCATCCAGGAGAATTGGGTAGCACTATGCTGACACTCTGAACAAACTCTGTTTGATCAGAGTGTGATTTACATAATCGACCCGATTCTCTCAGATGAGAGAATACCCGATCATCTGCACATAGCCTAAATCAGAACAATATTTGTTATAGTAATCTTAATACACCGGGCGGCGCTCCTAGCAATCTTCAGGAGAACTGTGGTTGTCATACGGACGCATCGGTGACCCACGATCATGTGACAGGGTCACCGATGGGCTTCCATTAAGCGCGAGTTAAATGCCTCATTCAGAAATTGGCAGCTGCATTTAACTAGTTAAAGGTGGATCGTGTTTCCACCTGTGGCTGTTGCGGGCACATGTCAGCTGTACAAAACAGCTGACATATGCCTGAAAAGGTGCGGGCTCAGCGCCAGAGCCTGCACCAAACAGGGGGAGTCTGATGTGGGCGTATTATTACGCCCAAAGTCAGAAAGGGGTTAAAGGATTTGTAGAGGGAATAATAGGAGGAGTAGTGAGGAGAGAGGTGGATTAATCAAGCAACAGAGTTAAAAGGGTTCTCTCACAAACAAAGTACATTTTAAATAATAGATCTTAGAATAAAAATAAGTTCCACAATTGGATGTGGTAAAAAAAAAATATTCCTGTCCCCAGATAATATTATAAATGCACCCATGTGTAGTGGCTGTGCAGCGCCCCAGAGTCCTGGTCGTTGCAGTGCTGTGGCTTCGCCGCTAAGGGGAGCCATGGTACGTTCGATGGCACCGAAGGAGTTCCTCCAATCAGGTATCACAGACACCAATATGTTTCACAGCTGGGCCTCCGGGGGGAGCTAAGGGTGCTATTCATTAGGCCACTCCCCACCATAGTGGGTAAACTGGGGGTCAGGCAGGAAGTTAGACAGAACGCTGACGGGATTGAACGGAGCAACACCCTGTGGCAGGGGGTGTTGTGAAGGGAGAGACTGTAGGGTCTCTGCCAGGGGTGGGATCCTGGCAGAGGCTTGGCATTGAAAGAACGTAACGGGTCCGCGCAGGCTCCTGGAAGCGGCGGGACTCAAGAAAGGACTAGAAGCGAGATAGATTGTGCTGAGTGAGAAACGAGATCAAGCAGAAGGAGAATACCAGCAGGGGTTTTGTTGAAAGAGGCAGCACCCTGCTGAGGCGCAATACCGGTGGCCGGAACGCCGAGGGAGTGGATTAGAATACAGCTTCAAGCCATACTCCAAACAGCGGCAGGACAGTCGGTCTCAGGCGGGCTGTCTACCACATATCACCTATGAAGTCTTGGGGGGCAATTGCGGGAGAGGGGCGACTCTAGGGTCCCGGAAGAACTCCAGGCCTACCTGACAAACGGGTGCCATTCCAACCTGAATACAGGGAAGGGGTGGATTACAGAGGAACATCAAATCGAGTTGTGAGGGAACTTAAGAAACAGACACAACCGTTGTGGGGTTACTTTCCGTGAGCACAGCAGGGAAGGACTACAACACATAGCGCTAGAAGGAAGGCACAGATTTCCACCTGAGAGGAGAACTCTGGAGGTGCCATTGGACCGGCCGGACTTGCGTAGCCTGGTGAACCGTGTTCTGGACTGAGGACTCAGAGATCTCCAGTAAAGAGGTAAAGAGACTGCAACCTGGTGTCCTCGTTATTTACCGCGACTTACACCCCACAACCGCACCGCTCCATCGCTACCATTACTACCACCTATTACACCGGACGTCCCCCACTGACGGACAGGGCCACGGACCGGGTCTAGCCACCGTGACAACCCCGAGACTGAGAACTAGAGGCCCGGCTCCGGGTACCCCTCGGCCCTGCGGCGGTGTGGGGGCGCGCCGCAAACTTGGCGTCACGAACAGGATCTACTTAAGCCTGAAGAATCAGGTCATGTGTGCCTAGAGACTGTGATTTGTTGTGCTTGGACTGTACTTTATTACAAAGACTGTGCTGCGCCAGTTGCCGCCAAAATCCGCCGCCATTGCAGCGCTGAGGAGAGCGCAGGAAGAGAAGAGGGGCGTGGAGTGGGCGTAGACGAGCTGGAGAGCGCGAAGAATAATGGCCGCCCAGTCTAAATATTTCTGTGCAGTGAGGACGTGTCCGTCAGCAGCAGAGATCCGCCTCCTAATCCTTAATGGGGGGCGGAGGCAGAGAAAACGAAACTGCTCACGCAGGAGAGAGCGGGAAAAAGACCAGGAAGCGACCCACGTGGAGGACGCTATGGCCAGCAGCTCCGAACCCGACAGCGGGGTTGAAGTGGAAGTCTCCCCTGACTACCCGGATGAGCCCAGCAGCCTGTCCTCCGTGGATAACACCAAATTCCTGAGAGCCGAGATGGAGGATTTATATAACCAGCTCCTCCAACTGCATGTAAGAGTCCAGGCCCTGCATCAGGTGGGACCGGCAGTGGATTCCCGGACATCGGAAGAACCAGCGGGACCTGTTGCGGAAAGTGGAATCGTACCAGTGGGTGAGTCCGCCAATCCTGCCCCACCAGCAGAGGGTGTGTTAGTGGGTCCCGTAGCAGCACCACCTCTCCCGGGGACCCATAGACTTCAGCGCCTGTTACCATGGGAGGAAGCCACGGGCATGGAACACCGTATGCGAGCCCCAATCACCCCTACTCCCTTGCCGTGTGAGGTCAGCGCGGAGCGCACGGTGTGCCGCTGGGTGAACCCTGGATCCAATCTCATGGGGTTCCCCGGGGTGGAGACCCAGAAGGGAGAAATGGTACAGGCCCTAAGCTGGGAAGAATACCAGATCCAGCTAGAACAGCGGTGGCGAGAGGAAGAGGAAAGACATCAGGCTAAACGGGAGGCCTACCATCAAAAAGATTTGGCGGTCAAGGACCGGGCCCGTAAGGACCCCACCACTCACCAGGCCCCGCGCAGGCAGGGCATCATCACCGTCTTTAAACTCCAAAGAGGCTGGGGCTTCATTAAAGAACCGGGGCTATACGCGGAGGTCTTTGTTAACCGACGGGATGTCGAGTCACACCTTAGAGAGGGTCACCCCGATCGAGACCTCTATCCGGGAGACAGTGTTACCTACACCCGGCATCTTGGGGAAAAGGGGTGGTTCGCTCTGAACGTCTACAAGAAAGAGAAACCAGCCCCTGTGGCCAAAGTGCCGCCGTGTGACCGATCTGTAACCACCCTGGTCGGCCCCACCTGCCTGACCACAGAACTTGCGATCTGCCACCCGATCGCCGCCACCACCGTCGTGCCTAAGGAGGTGCCCCTTCGAGTGACCGATGTTCCGGATGTACCAGCACAGAGAGAAGTGGGGGCACAGACCTTGATCGCCGCGCACGACCTGGTCGTGCAACAGACCCGAACCCATGGGGTGTATCTGGCAGCGGGAGTGGACCTGAAACCTGAATTGCAGGGGTCCGCCCGCCAGGTGGCGCCTCATGGAAACTTCTGAAAGAAGAGTAAGATTTCGCTTTGTGAAAATGTAAATAGTTACTGTTTGTTCTTTTAAGTTGCTGCTAAACCTGTCCAGGGTTAATGGATCCCTTTGTTGACCCGGGATCCCCTTTGTTTGTTTTTCTTTTTCTTGAAGTTTTTTGCACCAAGTTACACAAACTGCAGAAATCATGGACTGTGCATGATTCGAACTTTCTTTTGTAAATAGTTTGCACCTTCTTAAAGGTGCTCCCTACTGGTTTTAGCCAAAGACACTTTGCGAAGATATTTGCCCTATTGGTTTGAGCCAAAGACACTTTGTGAAGATACCTTTCCTACCGGTTCTAGTTAAAGACACTTTGCGAAGATACCATACCGGAACCTTTGCGTGGGCTGGTAGGCTGAGAAGACGAGCTACCTCAGAAAGACTTGGTCCCCTCTTAAAGGGGATGTGTGAAATTGAACTTGAGAAAGATACTGTTGCAGAACAGTAATGTGATAATGAAGCTTGAAAAAGAAATGTAACTGTTTTACATGCTAAGTTATATGTGTTGAATTTGTTGAAATGTGAAATCTAAATAATGTTTTGCAGAAAGAAAAGATGCAGAGAGCCCGTAGGGGTAGAGATAGAGATCTGCATAGCTGAAAGTAAGGAAGTAATGATGAAGGTGAGGATAGAAGGTCAACCCTGCGTCCCCATAGAAAGTTACTTTGTTACTAAGGACAGAAGGCGAACCCGTAGGGGTTAGAGAGTGAGTCCTTAAAGGAGCCGAGTAGAGCGGGCTCAGAGTTCTTTAAACGAAAGGAATGTTATGTCTATACTATGTATAGTAGCGAAAGGCAGTAGGCCCTGGCTGAACGGGGCGGTCCTGTAAAAGAAAGGAGAGGCAGTAGGTCTGGTGCCATAGGGACAGGCGGTCCTGCAGGTTCAAAGTAGGAGAATGTGAAGTTACCTTACCCTGTAATGTGATTATAGGAAGGCCTTTGGTAAACTAAGAGTGTATGTTTCTTAAAGGCAATGTTAATTTATTGTTCCAGAATTTGCACTAAGTAGAATACCCGGTTGGGTAACAGGAGTTATGCATAGCCTGTAATTTATAATGTTGACCATGTTTGTAACGTTAAAAGTGTCCTCACCTCCCATAAAGGGAAGCCTGTTCAAGTATACTTATCGTTTTGCACTCAACAAAATTGTATGTCTTTTTGCTAATCTGTATTGTTGTTTTTCTTCCCAGTCCCGGAGTACTGTGTTTAACCAGGGGGGAGTGCAGCGCCCCAGAGTCCTGGTCGTTGCAGTGCTGTGGCTTCGCCGCTAAGGGGAGCCATGGTACGTTCGATGGCACCGAAGGAGTTCCTCCAATCAGGTATCACAGACACCAATATGTTTCACAGCTGGGCCTCCGGGGGGAGCTAAGGGTGCTATTCATTAGGCCACTCCCCACCATAGTGGGTAAACTGGGGGTCAGGCAGGAAGTTAGACAGAACGCTGACGGGATTGAACGGAGCAACACCCTGTGGCAGGGGGTGTTGTGAAGGGAGAGACTGTAGGGTCTCTGCCAGGGGTGGGATCCTGGCAGAGGCTTGGCATTGAAAGAACGTAACGGGTCCGCGCAGGCTCCTGGAAGCGGCGGGACTCAAGAAAGGACTAGAAGCGAGATAGATTGTGCTGAGTGAGAAACGAGATCAAGCAGAAGGAGAATACCAGCAGGGGTTTTGTTGAAAGAGGCAGCACCCTGCTGAGGCGCAATACCGGTGGCCGGAACGCCGAGGGAGTGGATTAGAATACAGCTTCAAGCCATACTCCAAACAGCGGCAGGACAGTCGGTCTCAGGCGGGCTGTCTACCACATATCACCTATGAAGTCTTGGGGGGCAATTGCGGGAGAGGGGCGACTCTAGGGTCCCGGAAGAACTCCAGGCCTACCTGACAAACGGGTGCCATTCCAACCTGAATACAGGGAAGGGGTGGATTACAGAGGAACATCAAATCGAGTTGTGAGGGAACTTAAGAAACAGACACAACCGTTGTGGGGTTACTTTCCGTGAGCACAGCAGGGAAGGACTACAACACATAGCGCTAGAAGGAAGGCACAGATTTCCACCTGAGAGGAGAACTCTGGAGGTGCCATTGGACCGGCCGGACTTGCGTAGCCTGGTGAACCGTGTTCTGGACTGAGGACTCAGAGATCTCCAGTAAAGAGGTAAAGAGACTGCAACCTGGTGTCCTCGTTATTTACCGCGACTTAAGGCCCCGTCTCACATAGCGAGATCGCTAGCGAGATCGCTGCTGAGTCACAAGTTTTGTGACGCAACAGCGACCTCCATAGCGATCTCGCTATGTGTGACACGTACCAGCGATCAGGCCCCTGCTGCGAGATCGCTGGTCGTGTCGGAATGGCCTGGACCTTTTTTTGGTCGTTGAGGCCCCGCTGACATCGCTGAATCGGTGTGTGTGACACCGATCCAGCGATGTCTTCACTGGTAACCAGGGTAAACATCGGGTTACTAAGCGCAGGGCCGCGCTTAGTAACCCAATGTTTACCCTGGTTACCAGCGTAAATGTAAAAAAAAAAAAACACTACATACTCGCCTTCTGATGTCCGTCAGGTCCCTTGCCGTCTGCTTCCTGCTCTCACTGACTCCCGGCCGTACAGTGAGAAGTGAGAGCACAGCAGTGACGTCACCGCTGCGCTCTGCTCTCAGTGTACGGCGGCTCAGTCAGAGCAGGAAGCAGACGGCAAGGGACCTGGACACCGAAAGGCGAGTATGTAGTGTTTGTTTTTTTTGGTAACCAGGGTAAACATCGGGTTACTAAGCGCGGCCCTGCGCTTAGTAACCCGATGTTTACCCTGGTTACCCGGGTGCTGCAGGGGGACTTCGGCATCGTTGAAGACAGTTTCAACGATGCCGAAGTCGTTCCCCTGATCGTTGGTCGCTGGAGAGAGCTGTCTGTGTGACAGCTCCCCAGCGACCACACAGCGACTTACCAACGATCACGGCCAGGTCATATCGCTGGTCGTGATCGTTGGTAAATCGCTTAGTGAGACGGGGCCTTTACACCCCACAACCGCACCGCTCCATCGCTACCATTACTACCACCTATTACACCGGACGTCCCCCACTGACGGACAGGGCCACGGACCGGGTCTAGCCACCGTGACAACCCCGAGACTGAGAACTAGAGGCCCGGCTCCGGGTACCCCTCGGCCCTGCGGCGGTGTGGGGGCGCGCCGCAGCTGTGTCTCACCGTACGGAAATATGCTCTGTACATACAATGTCTCTTGGGAATGGGAGGAAACAAAAGGTGTGAGAGTGTTAACTGCGAGGCCAAAGAACAGATTATTGCAGTAGTCGAGGTGGGAGATGATGAGGGCATGCACTAACATATTAGCAGATTCAGGGTTGAGAAAAGAATGAATTCTGGAAATATTTTTTAGATGGATGCGGCAGGAGGTGGCAAGAGCTTGAATATGTGGTTTGAAGGACAGAATCAAGGGTTACTCTGAAGCAGTGGGTGTCCGGTACAGAGGATAGCATGATGTAATTTATTGCAATAGATAGATTGGGTAGGGGACTTCAGTGGGATGGAGGAAAGATGATGATTTTGGTTTTGCCCACATTGATCTGACAGCAGAGGTAGATCTAAGTGTGTGCGTCTACAGGTCCATAAAATACATGTACAGCACATGGATGGCATCAGTGTGTAGTCCTTGTGCTGTCTGCATTTAACATTGAAAGGGATAGTAGAGGCTTTGTTATTTTTTTTTTTAATTTATCCATCCATCTGTGAAAAACATTGATGACACACTGATTGTAATAATGGACAAACGGATCACATACTGATGACTGTCCCGAGGGTGTCACATCCCCCTGGAAGACCTGGAGATAGAAGGTCATGCCGGGTAATGAATCGCAGGTCCTGTTTAGAGACAGTGTGATTCATGTCCTATTTTAAATGTATTTTCTTTCCATCACTGCTGAAAGGGTGAAGGACTATTTCCACGCTGGCTGACAACATACAACATAGTTGTTCTCAGCTGCAACTGCTTATATCATTTTCAATCCCTACATATACTGGCTCTGGTCTTCCTTGCCTGTGATAGAATTTTCTTTCTGGAAAGAGTTGAGCTGTCTAGTTGGGAGTAGTAGTAGTAGTTGAAGTGATTTTTGTTTATCTCCTCGTCCTTATTCCTATTTAGTTGGTTTATTCCTCCCTTTCCCTATCCTCCTTCTTATTTGTTGGTGAGTGTTTTTGTATGATAGTGGTATTCATTTATCCCTGTTTGCCTTGTTTCCCCTACATTTCTGTCCCATGTCTCATGGGGTGGGCGAGGGGACAGATTAGGGTTTAACAGTAGCATAATAAGGTCACAGACCCAGGCCTTTCTACCATCAAGAGTACCAGTGGGACAGGGATAGGGTCCCAGCTCCAGAGATGATTTTAGGCCTCTCTTCCTTACTGCAGACCATCACATTGTGACATTACACACATATATAATCAAAAATGAAGAGTGTTTCTCGTCTGGATGACACAGCATGTCATTACATGGACAATCCATTGACTGAAATAAAAGTTGTGTAATACTTTATTTATCCTGCAGTAACGCTGTAAGAAAAGTCAATACTTGCTGCTTAGTTTTTCCTTATATGACAGGTGATTATTGGGGGTTTCAGCAGAGAAAGGGTGGTATAGGACGTTATTTAATCCCTGTATTATGTACTGTCCCATGATGCCATGGGTATTTTGTAGAGTGTTCCTTTAATTTAATTTAGTGATTCTGGACGTGTACAAAGCAACGTTCTGGTGGCATTATATGTGATTGCTATTTATGAGTTTCCTCTAAGCAATAAGATAGTGCTGACACTCTCTAAATAAATAACCGCATGAATAGTTGTATCCAGAGGACGCAGCACAATAAGGTAAAGCAGAAAAGTGAAAATGAGTGCATGGGGATTACCATATCATCGACCAGAGCAAAAGAGATAAATAAAGAAAAATATTTAAAAAAACATACACACACAAAAAAAGGTGCATCGAGGGGAACGGTTTGGAGGCCCTAAATCACCATGGCAACCATGAGCAAGTCGCATCTCAGAACAAGGGAGAAACACATTATGTATTCATTGCATAAAGAAAGCGACAACAGTGTGAGGTAGATATTTATAACGCAATATGTCTTCACTGGTACGGGAGCATTTATGCTGTAAGGCAGCCATCAGTAGCATCCGTTATTACCACCATATATCTGTGTATGTACGATAGGTGATCACTGCACTATATAGCATTATGGTGCCTCATCCACCATGTTTTTAGTAATCTAGGGATCAACTGTGTAAAATACCTTTGATCAACTCATGTTTATGTCAAGTACTGATATTAAATTGAACTTGTCAATCTATTCATGCTGCCCGAACCACGGACGTCATAAATCACAGCCTGACTACAGGATTGCAGACAGGAATGTTTTTCTCTGAAATGCTCCTGCAAGGATAAGGACACGCTGCCCACATTTCCCTCTGAGGAAATACGTTTACTGTTATGTGGTGTAATGTGAAATGTAATAAATAATGTTATGTGATGTGATATAATGTGAATTGTGATACGCATTAGTAATGTTAGTAATATGTGTATATTGACCATAGAGATAGCAAGAGTTAATGTTTGGGAGTAGCCCAGAGTGGGGAGGGGGTTAAGATGCAGGAAAAGTGACCAAACCACTGCATGACCAGCTCTACCCTCACCTACTGTATCCTCACCCATCCCTTGTAGATTGTGAGCCTTCGCGGGTAGGGTCCTCTCTCCTACTGTACCAGTTATGACTTGTATTGTTCAAGATTATTGTACTTGTTTTTATTATGTATACCCCTCCTCACTTGTAAAGCGCCATGGAATAAATGGCGCTATAACAATAAATAATAATAATAATAATAATAAAAGGTCCAAGGTGAGCAGTGCTGCATTCTGGGGTGACAAATTGACAGGTGACTTGAGAAAAGGGATAGCGAGATCCAGAGCATAAGTGATTAAGAGAAAGAGTGATCTTCTGGAAACGTGTCCTAGGAAAGGATGCCTAGCCACAAGACCTGAGCTTATAACTCTGGAATGTAACAATCCTAAAGCAGGTGTGAGTACGCGGGACAAGTAAATTGTCCCAGGCTGGAGTTCCAGAGCGACAGGATTAATGGAAAGAGGACGAAAAACCGCAGAGCAAGTAAATGATCAGGACTGTAGTCTTGAAGCTGGGTTGTGGTGAAGTAGAGCGAAACAGTGGCCAGAGAGGGTATTATTGACTATAACAGAAGGAAGCTGTGTGGAAAATGCTTCTAGGAAACATTCGTAAGATTGTGTGCCCGCTATCCTTTGTATATAACCCTTATCAAGTTGACAATCAGAAAATAGTTCATTTTTGAATGGTGGTCTCCCTTTTGGATCAAAGATCAGAGGTCAAAGGTCAAAGTGACACATCTGGTCCTGGCAAACCTACAACAACCTTACATGTGGCCTGCATGGGCATAATTCCCTCACAGTACAAGTCCACACACCCAGGATCTCCACTTTCATGTAACGAGTTGGGGCACCCCAGATGAGTGCCTCGCCCATAGCTACCCCCCACGCCATGTTACATATGTTATATGTGCACCCAGGTTGCTAACGTCCCCACAACCTGGGCTGCTTAGTTTTCCTGTGGCTGTTTACAGTGAGATAGGGAGGGACACATGGCCACGAAATGACCTTTTCTACCGTAATAAAAACATACTTCCCCTTTGCGCCGAACAACAGACTGCTTTCCAAAATGAGTTGCCCCACCCAACAATAGGTTCCTTAGATGACTCAGACCAGTATCAGTGGACCACCTCCGAAACTTGAAGCAATACTCCTCCACCGACTGGTCTCTCTGTTGAAGCTGACGTAGTGTGGACTCAACCAGGGAGACATGGTCAGGGCCATGGTATATCTCACCCAGTGCCAGAAAAAATTCTGCCACGGTCTGGAGCGACTGGGAGTCAGACGGGAGAGAGAATGCCCATGTTTGGGGGTCACCCTGAAGGAGAGAGATTATTATCCTCACCAGAGAACCTGTGAGGCAAAATGATCTTGGGCTCCATTAAGGGTTGCTTGGGAATCACGGTCCCCAAACATGATGTTTTAGGGTGCTATAAAATGACAGTGGGTAGATCTACCACTTCCAGGTTGAGTTGCTGCAGTTGCCCTGTCAGAGCAGTGATATGATCCACAATGGATCAAAAAACGGTTTTTGTCATAGCTAATGTTACGACTCTGTTGTCGGGTGTTCCAGGACCAGGTGCTCCTCTCCTGTCCCTAACGCTAGGGGGGCCCGAGCTCACCCTGTTCCCCAGATTACTTCTGATGGTGAAGATGATGGCCCACGTACCTTGCCTTAGTTACTAAATCCACCCTCAGCCTGTACCCTTCCCCCACCCAGGGAAGAGGGTAGTAGTAGTGTACCATAATATACCAACCAGACTAACAAGGTAATACAAACAGGGATAAAGGAAAATACCAATCATACAAGTATACACACATAAACAACAGAGGTAAACAGTAAGAAGTGGAGGTTGGGGTTAAACCAACGTAGGAGAAGAAAGGGAATTATCACACATTCAAAACATAGCAACAGTCTCAGATAAATCCACCAAATGCCTTCTCCAACAACAGCCAACAACAACTTCCAGCCCTGCAGCATAAGCTTGCTCTGACAATGAGTGCTAGCCAGGGTACAGGTTATAGAGGAGGTGGGAGTGGCTCTCCTTGCACAGCTAAGAGCTTAATGCAGAAAAGCTTCCAGGAGCTCTCAACTGAGCAGATTAACCCCTGCACTGATAAAAGAAATTAACACCGTTTAATATGAAGGTCAAGTGCTTCTAAGCGCAGTGAAGTTTGGTTTTCTGGCTCTTCTCTCAAAGTAAACCTGTGACAAGTGGTGGATATGGGTGCAGTCAAAAAAACAGAGCTTCATCAATACTGGAGTGCTGATATACTATATAACATAGTAACATAGTTATTAAGGTTGAAGGAAGACTTTAAGTCCACCTAGTTCAACCCATAGCCTAACCTAACATGCCCTAACATGTTAATCCAGAGGAAGGCAAAAAAAAACCATGTGGCAAAGAGTAAGCTCCACATTGGGGAAAAAAATTCCTTCCCGACTCCACATGCGGCAATCAGACTAGTTCCATAGATCAACGCCCTATCAAGGAATCTAGTATATATAACCTGTAACATTATACTTTTCCAGAAAGGTATCCAGTCCCCTCTTAAATTTAAGGAATGAATCACTCATTACAACATCATACGGCAGAGAGTTCCATAGTCTCACTGCTCTTACAGTAAAGAATCCACATCTGTTATTATGCTTAAACCTTCTTTCCTCCAGACGTAGAGGATGCCCCCTTGTCCCTGTCTCAGGTCTATGATTAAAAAGATCACCAGAAAGGTCTTTGTACTGTCCCCTCATATATTTATACATTAAAATAAGATCACCCCTTAGCCTTCGTTTTTCCAAACTAAGTAGCCCCAAGTGTAATAATCTATCTTGGTATTGGAGACCCCACAGTCCTCTAATAACCTTGGCCGCACACCAATATTCTGTATGGCCATGACAAGGACATGATTTGAAGCAATCCAAAAAATGTTTCCATCATAGTGATAATGCAATGTGTCCTCCCTGAGATAATCCCAACTTTGATCGTCGATTCAGCAAATTGTCAAACACTTCAGCAGAAGATTTACTAAGACGTACAACCCCCAAAGTGACATCTCTATTGATTAATCTCTGATTCATTTATTCATTCATTTAATTCAAAAGGTAGATACATACAAAACCAGATGTTTCGGTCATATAGACCTTCCTCAATGTACCGAGTGGTAATTGGTGACATTTAGGTGATCCCCCCGTAAGAAAAAGTAACTCAGCATAGATATCACTGGTATAGAGTGCTGCCAGTACAGAGTGGCTATGTGGACCCTGTCCTAGTTAGTTATGTGGGGATTGTGTGTGGGGATTATGTGGGGAATAATCCCCACATAACTAACTAGGACAGGATCCACATAGCCACTCTGTACTGGCAGCACTCTATACCAGTGATATCTATACTGAGTTACTTTTTCTTATGGGGGATCACCTAAATCTCCACCTTTTGAATTAAATACTGTACTTCAGCATCTGGTGAGTGCCAAGTTCTCTACTTCTATAGCAATATTATTGGGATTATTAGAAATATTGATCTTGTAGTAAATCTTGATTTCCTCCATCCAGGGTAATATTAGTAATATATCCCCATCTGGTGCTCGGGGGTGGGAACACCATGGACCTGTGTGATTTCAAATGCCAGGGCTGAATTTCAGTCCCAGTCTGTCCCTGCTGGCAAGTGTGGGGTGCATCACATTCACCTGTAGACCTCAGGCCTCTGCTTTCTCTAGGTCTCCTTCCTCAGGAAACGCCGCTCATAACTCAGGGAACACACAGTTCATTGTAACAAGCAAGCATTTATTGGGCAGTTCAAGTTCTTCAGACTGTAATATGCAGTTTCGGGCACTTGTTATTCCTTGTTTCTTTAGTACAGTACGTCTCCAGCATCGCTGTCCGTTCCTCCTGGACTATCCTCACGTTATAGGGAGCCTGTCACCCCCTCTGCGCAGTGGGGCGGGTCACCGTGCTCCTCGATAGAAGTGCCGAAGTCTCGAGAGACTTCACAAATCTTGTGAGTAGTGTTGAGCATTCCGATACTGCAAATATCGGGTATCGGCCGATATTCGCTGTATCAGAATTCCGATACCGAGTTCCGATATTTTTGTGATATCGGAAATCGGAATCGGAAGTTCCCAGTGTATGGTTCCCAGGGTCTGGAGGAGAGGAGACTCTCCTTCAGGCCCTGGGATCCATATTCATGCAAAAAATAAAGAATAAAAAAAAAAAAATATGGATATACTCACCCCTCCGGCGGACCCTGGACCTTAGCGGTGTAACCGGCAGCCTCCATTCCTAAGAATGCAGTGAGTGTAGGACCTGCGATGACATCGCGGCTTGTGATTGGTCGCGTGAGCGGTCACATGAGCGGTCACGCATCCAATCACAAGCCGCGACGTCATCGAAGGTCCTTCACTCTGCATTCTTAGGAACGGAGGCTGCCGGTTACACCGTTAAGGTCCAGGGTCCGCCGGAGGGGTGAGTATATCCATATTTTTTATTTTTATTCTTTATTTTTTACATGAATATGGTTCCCAGGGCCTGAAGGAGAGTTTCCTCTCCTTCAGACCCTGGGAACCATCCAGGATACCTTCCGATATTTGTGTCCCATTGACTTGTATTGGTATCGGGTATCGGTATTGGCGAGATCCGATATTTTGCCCGTATCGGCCGATCCAATCCGATACTGATACTTTCGAATATCGGAAGGTATCACTCAACACTACTTGCGAGACATCGGCACTATCTTCAATGGAGCACGGTGACCCGCTCCTGTGCGCAGGCACCAGATTCCCAGCCCCGCAGTGTGAATACATCATAACACACTGCGGGGCGGGATCTGGGGCCTCTGTTACACACAGGCGCGATATCCTGATGTCAGTTCCCAGGCAGCGCACACGGCTGTGAGGTGGTTGAGTCAGGGGGAGAAAACATACCTCCCTGACTCAATAGAGGTATGGCGGGAAATTTATAAAACTCATTATTTCCGTGTTCCTAGGGATAATAAACATAAGAGCCGCCTTCACAAAATGCAGCCTTACTGCTGCTGAAGGTGGGTCTTTTACTTAAATAGGCCCTGGGGGGGGGGTGACAGGTTCCTTTTAACTGGTTTTCCAGGGATTTCCTGACCAGTCCCACAGTGCAACCTTCCATTAACGCGGTTTCCCTTCCACTTCCTCTGTACATTAGAGTTTAAGGCACTCTTTGTAGTATCTGTACTGAGCTCTATGCTCCGGATGTTGCAGGAATGTCCACAAGAGATTCCAGTAAGGCCTCCCAACTGCCTTGAATGATGGCTGCCCGCCATACTGTACTTCCCTATCTGACTAGGAGGAAGTAGTCCTGCTTTACTAGGGCTTTCCTCTCCCACTATGGGCTAGTCCCAAGCTTTAACTATGTCTGTACCTACAGTATGAAGCTGGACAGATCACCACTACAAACACAAAGTATTACATTTACAAGCATTACACATATTATACCCAGGCTTTGACTGGCCCACAGGAGAACAGGAAAATCCTCTGGTGGGTTACTGTGCAAGAGTTAGCCACTACCCTCTTATATGAGCAGTACTTGGCAATATATACTTGAATCACTATGTACAGATAAAGGCGACATCTTATTCATGGAGCAATCTCCTCAGATTATTGTTATATACATTTGTGATTGAGGATAATGTCACATTATCAGCAGAAAAGTGGGGCCCAGGGGTTTGTTACTGGTGGGCCCTTGCCACCCCAATCCTACACTACTTGTGTCTCTTGCATTCTGCAGCGCTGTGTCCTTGTCTTCAGTCTTCTATCAGGTAGTTTGTTGTGTAGGACGTATGCTACTTTAGAGCACTGCCTCGATTACACTTTCAATATATCTTGGGACAGGAGTTGACATTATGATACCACAATGGGTGGAGATATATGTGGTCTGCCTTTTGTAATTGGCGCCCCCCTATAATTCCTGGTTCAACTTGTAGAGTATTGATGGTAGTAATGATCACTCCTATCATTGTAACTGTGTAAAAAGAAAGTGAATACAAAAACTCCCATGACACTTTTATTTTTTCTTTTAATTTTTTTATTGGAATAGCAATAAGCAACACTGTAATAAAAATATTACCGGCCCTTTAAGAAATTAAACTATGATCACAATGACTCTCAGGTCAGGCCCTATACAGACCACAGAACCAGCTGTCGGCATTGAGGACCGGCTGAGAGCCACTGGATCAAAAGATCCAGAGGAAGGCGAAGAAACCCCCCTGAGAGTTCTGCCTCAGGGGGGAAAAAAATTCCTTCCTGACCCCAGTTGTGGCGATCGGATATTTCCCTGGATCACATCTGTCCTGCTGCATATTGCTCTATATCTACATGTATAATAAGCTCAGGAGAGTCGATTTGGAAGGGAAAAGATAAATACAAATATACACCCTGCTCCTAGGAGCTTACAATCTAATATACAATATACACCCTGCTCCTTGGAGCTTATAATCTAATATACAATATACACCCTGCTCCTAGGAGCTTATAATCTAATATACAATATTCACCCTGCTCCTAGGAGCTTACAATCTAATATACAATATACACCCTGCTCCTAGCAGCTTACATTCTAATATACAATATACACCCTGCTCATAGGAGCTTATAATCTAATATACAATATACACCCTGCTCCTAGGAGCTTACAATCTACAGTAATATAAAATATACACCCTGCTCCTAGGAGCTTACAATCTAATATAGAATATACACCCTGCTCCTGGGAGCTTACAATCTAATATACAATATACATCCAGTTGAGAACATACAGAATAATGTACAGGTAAATGGGGGAGGAGAGTATAGGAGCTCACCACATTGACAGCTTGCGATCTTTAGTTCAGCCTGGAGACATGCTGGTGGGTGCCGCACCCGCTGGTCATTACAGCGATACTGAGATGACCAGATGGCATATGTCGGCACATCCAACCAGGAAATAAAAGTTGAAATATTTATTCGTGTAACATTTAAAAGAGCTTCCAATCTAATATACACTATACAGGCTGTCCCTGAAAGTTTATAGACTAATCTACACCCTGCTCCTAGTTTACAATCTAATATACAATATACATGCTGATGAAAGCATACAGACTAATCTACACCCTGCTCCTAGTTTACAATCTAATATACAATATACATGCTGATGAAAACATACAGACTAATCTACACCCTGCTCCTAGTTTACAATCTAATATACAATATACATGCTGATGAAAGCATACAGACTAATCTACACCCTGCCCCTAGTTTACAATCTAATATACAATATACATGCTGATGAAAGCATACAGACTAATCTACACCCTGCTCCTAGTTTACAATCTAATATACAATATTCATGGTGATGAAAGCATACAGACTAATCTACACCCTGCTCCTAGTTTACAATCTAATATACAATATACATGCTGATGAAAGCATACAGACTAATCTACACCCTGCTCCTAGTTTACAATCTAATATACAATATACATGCTGATGAAAGCATGCAGAGTAATCTACACCCTGCTCCTAGTTTACAATCTAATTCCATGTATACTTTGATGATCTAATTAGCAATAGATATTCTGCTGCCAAAGGTTCATTTACACTGCACGATTACTGCGAACAAGAGTTTCTTAGGGACGCTCGTTCACGATAATTGTACCTTATTGCATCTAAACAGGCTGCAGATCATCCAATGAATGAGCAAAATGCTTGTTCATCAGGTGAAATGATCTTTTGTGCCTCACAAAAAGATCATTGTACTTGATGGCACACCCTCCTGTGTAAATAGGACATGCGCTGGCGAGAATATTGCACACTGAATGATTTATTACAGATTGCTCATTAAACATCTGAAGCTGAGTCTGCCAGTGGGAATAAGCCACACATTGGGAAATGTAATGCACCACAAGGTTTCTAAACATCTATGCTAGGCCGGCGTTAAGGGAGCAAACTTGATACTTGACCATGCACAAAGCAACTCCCTGCTTCTGCAGGCATACCAAATTTTTCAAATTATGAAACGCACTTTTTTCCCTCCAAATTTTGGAGGAAAATGAGTGTGTTTTATAATCTGAAGGTAGCTTACTGAAGTGGCGACTGCGGTGGAGCGAGGTCACAGAAGGCAGGGTCGTTGCTTCAGGAGACTGGCGGAGGCGGCAGGAGTGGGCCGATGTTGCTGGCCCTAGGCTCTCATATGATGACGGCTCCTTTTCCATTGATTTCCCTGCTATGAACTTCGAAAAAATGGCTACCAAAGGTGGCGCATGTGCAGATTGAGATCTCTGGAGACGAGATCTCGTCTCCCAAGATCTCAATCCGAGCATGCGTGGCCTCCGGCAGCCATCTTCTCAAAGCCCACCACAGGGAAATCAATGGGAAAGGGGACTCCACTCACCGGTGCAAACATCCTATGAGAGCCCAGGGCCAGCAGCATCGGCCCACTCCTGCCACTCCCGAAGCTGTGACCCTGCCTCCTGTGAAGCTGTCCCCCCAGCAAGCTATCCACTATGCGTACACCGACACCTGCGGAGACGGACATGAGGCGCGGCTTTCCAGACTGCAACATGTCTATTTATCTTGTGAAGACGCTCAATCTCTCCAAGATAAATCTCACCCGTACAATGTATAGGACACGGTGATTCCGCACGGTTCAATGAACAGATGCGGAATCACCTGTGTTCAAAAGCCAGCAGTGATTGGACGGAGCTGACATGTGCTGCGTCCAAAGCGCTGCCGATTACTGACTGTGGGGACGTAGCCATAGTCCACAAATTACATATATATATATATAAAATAGAGTTGCAGACTTCGATCATGCTTTTAGCAGAGTGCGATCAAAGTGGCATCTGTTTCTCTCACAGGTGGAGAGGGGGGAAAAAACGTTTCTCCATTTTGACAGTCTGTGAAAATCGGAGAGAATATATATAAATACTGTATATATGTATACATATATTTATTTATATATATTTAATTCATTCATATATAGTATGCATACATGGCGCTGTAGAATTAATGGCGCTATGTAAGCGAGTAAAATAAATAAATATCTATGTGTTTGTGTGTATTTGTGCAATTCTATAAGCCTGTGCACAGAGTAGAGTACAGGCTAATAGACTTTCTATTGAGCCCATACATAGATTTGAGCCGGCAGAGCTCTGTGCTTCTGTCTGCTGAGCAGCATGCTATAGAGCAGCTGTTTGGACCAATCAGTGGGTTTCTAAGGACCCAGTCGCCCACTGATCAACTCCACATAAGGGCTCGTGCACACGACCAATTTTGTCATCTGAATGCCATCCGTGGTTTTGACGGATATCACTCGTACATATGATTTTCTATGGGGCTGTGCAAATGTCAGATTTTTTCCTCGGACCCAGTGATCCACGGAAAAAAAATCCGGGACAAGTCAAAATCGACAATGCAAGTCTATGGGCCCGTGAAAAAATTGGACCCCACTTGGATGACATCTGAGTGCGATCCGATTTTCACAGAATGACATAATAAAAAAGGTGGAGAAACATTTTTTTCCCCTGTCCACGTCCGAGAAAAACTGATGCCACTCTGATCAAACTCTGATCTGAGTCTGTAACTCTATTACGCCAGTTGCCATTTAATCAATTCTGCTCATTATATCCTGTGGTTCCAGTTGTGGTCCTCCTGCTGGCATCAAGCCACTACGTTCTCCATTGCTTCTGCTCAGCCTTCCTGCTGCGCCACCATCATCTGTCCGTGCTTCATTACAGCTGCTCATCTGCACTAGATTAGACATAACCTATCATTACAAAAAAGAGGATTAAATGGTAGGTCCTATTTAAGGAATCATTCTGATACACAAGAAACAACACGTCAGAGATATTTGCGGAGATTTTTTAGGGGTAGATGGTGCAGTTCTAAACATCACCATGAACAATCCAAAGGCACACACTGTGTGAATGGGGCCTTAGTGTTAAATGAGCAGCTGCCTACCGGGACTTGTTTAACTCAAGCTGCTGCTTTTGGGGACACAAGGTGGTTCAGGAAAATAACTTTATACATTCTGTACCAATTGTGAGGTCATGTGATATCTATGATGTCAAGTGCCCTGTGATGTCATGTCCCCTGTCGTAATAATTGCCACTCGTGTGCTATGTATCAAGTTTCCAACATCAAGAGGAGAATTAATAAAGCAAAATCACAGGCTGCAAATAACCACCAGCCTAATTTTTAATTGAGTCATGACGCACGTTAAAACCTAAACATTTCCACCATTTTATTCTAATCCGTATCACCTACTGTTCTGTGAACTAAAGGAAAACACAGGACGCCATACTGCAATTCCTGATCATGATAAACTGTCAGCTCCGGGTCACCCCTGATCCAACGGGACCAAGGGAGCTGACAATGGAGAACTGGAGCAGTCTGCAATTAAATTTATGTTACGATAACGTTTTCACAACATTAATGGCAAATCAACCCAGAAAAGGAACCAAATGGAGTTGTCTCCCCGGCTCACCCCTCTCTATATGCTTTTATTAGAGTACATGGGGGTCACAGAGGGCAAACCAGACGATTGCTGAGGGTCTTCAAGGCGAGTGACACATGATCAGTTGATCGCTAACAAGTCCTCATTTGGGAAGAGGTTGTGCAGATTGGTAACCCCGGTTGGGCAGGGCTCACACTTACTTAACCCCTTCACCCCCAAGGGTGGTTTGCACGTTAATGACCGGGCCAATTTTTACAATTCTGACCACTGTCCCTTTATGAGGCTATAACTCTGGAACGCTTTGACGGATCTTGGCGATTCTGACATTGTTTTCTCGTGACATATTGTACTTCATGTTAAAGGTAAAATTTATTCGATATAACTTGCGTTTATTTGTGAAAAAAATGGAAATTTGGCGAAAATTTTGAAAATTTAGCAATTTTCCAACTTTGAATTTTTGTGCCCTTAAATCACAGACATATGTCACGCAAAATACTTAATAAGTAACATTTCCCACATGTCTACTTTACATCAGTACAATTTTGGAACCAAAATTTTTTTTTGTGACGGAGTTATAAGGGTTAAAAGTTGACCAGCAATTTCTCATTTTTACAACACCATTTTTTTTTAGGGACCACATCTCATTTGAAGTCATTTTGAGGGGTCTATATGATAGAAAATACTCAAGTGTGACACCATTCTAAAAACTGCACCCCTCAAGGTGCTCAAAACCACATTCAAGAAGTTTATTAACCCTTCAGGTGTTTCACAGGAATTTTTGGAATGTTTAAATAAAAATGAACATTTAACTTTTTTTCACACAAAATTTATTTCAGCTCCAATTTGTTTTATTTTACCAAGGGTAACAGGAGAAAATGGACCCCCAAAGTTGTTGTACAATTTGTCCTGAGTACGATGATACCCCATATGTGGGTGTAAACCATTGTTTAGGCGCATGGCAGAGCTTGGAAGGGAAGGAGCGCCATTTGACTTTTCAATGCAAAATTGACTGGAATTGAGATGGGACGCCATGTTGCGTTTGGAGAGCCCCTGATGTGCCTAAACATTGAAACTCCCTACAAGTGACACCATTTTGGAAAGTAGACCCCCTAAGGAACTTATCTAGATGTGTGGTGAGCACTTTGACCCACCAAGTGCTTCACAGAAGTTTATAATGCAGAGCCGTAAAAATAAAAAATCATATTTTTTCACAAAAATGATCTTTTCGCCCCCAATTTTTTATTTTCCCAAGGGTAAGAGAAGAAATTGGACCCCAAAAAATGTTGTGCAATTTGTCCTGAGTACGCTGATACCCCATATGTGGGTGTAAACCATTGTTTGGGCGCATGGCAGAGCTTGGAAGGGAAGGAGCGCCATTTGACTTTTCAATGCAAAATTGACTGGAATTGAGATGGGACGCCATGTTGCGTTTGGAGAGCCCCTGATGTGCCTAAACATTGAAACTCCCTACAAGTGACACCATTTTGGAAAGTAGACCCCCTAAGGAACTTATCTAGATGTGTGGTGAGCACTTTGACCCACCAAGTGCTTCACAGAAGTTTATAATGCAGAGCCGTAAAAATAAAAAATCATATTTTTTCACAAAAATGATCTTTTCGCCCCCAATTTTTTATTTTCCCAAGGGTAAGAGAAGAAATTGGACCCCAAAAAATGTTGTGCAATTTGTCCTGAGTACGCTGATACCCCATATGTGGGTGTAAACCATTGTTTGGGCGCATGGCAGAGCTTGGAAGGGAAGGAGCGCCATTTGACTTTTCAATGCAAAATTGACTGGAATTGAGATGGGACGCCATGTTGCGTTTGGAGAGCCCCTGATGTGCCTAAACATTGAAACTCCCTACAAGTGACACCATTTTGGAAAGTAGACCCCCTAAGGAACTTATCTAGATGTGTGGTGAGCACTTTGACCCACCAAGTGCTTCACAGAAGTTTATAATGCAGAGCCGTAAAAATAAAAAATCATATTTTTTCACAAAAATGATCTTTTTGCCCCCAATTTTTTATTTTCCCAAGGGTAAGAGAAGAAATTGGACCCCAAAAAATGTTGTGCAATTTGTCCTGAGTACGCTGATACCCCATATGTGGGTGTAAACCATTGTTTGGGCGCATGGCAGAGCTTGGAAGGGAAGGAGCGCCATTTGACTTTTCAATGCAAAATTGACTGGAATTGAGATGGGACGCCATGTTGCGTTTGGAGAGCCCCTGATGTGCCTAAACATTGAAACTCCCTACAAGTGACATCATTTTGAAAAGTAGACCCCCTAAGGAACTTATCTAGATGTGTTTTGAGAGCTTTGAACCCCCAAGTGTTTCACTACAGATTATAACGCAGAGCCGTGAAAATAATTTTTTTTTTTTCTCAAAAATGATTTTTTAGCCCCCAGCTTTGTATTTTTACAAGGGTAACAGAATAAATTGGACCCCAAAATTTGTTTTCCAATTTGTCCTGAGTACGCTGATACCCCATATGTGGGGGGGAACCACTGTTTGGGTGCATGACAGAGCTCGGAAGGGAAGGAGCGCCATTTGGAATGCAGACTTAAATGGATTGGTCAGCAGCCGTCACGTTGCATTTGCAGAGCCCCTGATGTACCCAAACAGTACAAACCCCCCACAAGTGACCCCATATTGGAAACTAGACCTCCCAAGGAACTTATCTAGATGTGTTTTGAGAACTTTGAACCCCCAAGTGTTTCACTACAGTTTATAATGCAGAGCCGTGAAAATAAAAATTCTTTTTTTTTTTCACAAAAATGATTTTTTAGCCCCCAGTTTTGTATTTTCACAAGGGTAACAGGATAAATTAGACCCCAAAAGTTGTTGTCCAATTTGTCCTGAGTACGCTGATACCCCATATGTCGGGGGGAACCACTGTTTGGGCGCATGACAGAGCTCGGAAGGGAAGGAGCGCCATTTGGAATGCAGCCTTAAATGGATTGGTCTGCAGGCGTCACGTTGCATTTGCAGAGCCCCTGATGTACCCAAACAGTACAAACCCCCCACAAGTGACCCCATATTGGAAACTAGACCTCCCAAGGAACTTATCTAGATGTGTTGTGAGAACTTTGAACCCCCAAGTGTTTCACTACAGTTTATAATGCAGAGCCGTGAAAATAAAACATCTTTTTTTTCCCACAAAAATGATTTTTAGCCCCCCAAATTTTTATTTTCCTAAGGATAACAAGAGAACTTGGACCCCAGAAGTTGTTGTTCAATTTGTCCCGAGTACGCTGATAACACATATGTTGGGGTAAACCCCTTTTTGGGCGCACGGGAGAGCTCGGAAGGGAAGGAGCACTGTTTTACTTTTTCAACGCAGAATTGGCTGGAATTGAGATTGGACGCCATGTCGCGCTTGGAGAGCCCCTGATGTGCCTGGACAGTGGAAACCCCCCAATTCTACCTGAAACCCTAACCCAAACACACCCCTAACCCTAATCCCAACGGTAACCCTAACCACACCCCTAGCCCTGACACACCCATAATTCTAATCCCAACCCTAATCCAAACGTAAATGTAATCCAAACCCTAACCCTAACTTTAGCCCCAACCCTAACTTTAGCCCCAACCCTAACTTTACCTCCAACCCTAGCCCTAACCCTAACCCTACCCCTAACCCTAACCCTAAACGTGACTGAAATACGTGGCACTGAAATACGTGGCACTGAAATACGTGGCACTGAAATACGTGGCACTGAAATACGTGGCACTGAAATACGTGATACGTGGCACTTAAATATGTGGCACTGAAACACGTGGCACTGAAACACGTGGCACTGAAATACGTGGCACTGAAATACGTGGCACTGAAATACGTGGCACTGAAATACGTGGCACTTAAATAAGTGGCACTGAAATATGTGATATGTGGCACTTAAATACGTGGCACTGAAATACGTGGCACTGAAATACGTGGCACTGAAATACGTGGCACTGAAATACGTGGCACTGAAATACGTGGCACTGAAATATGTGATACGTGGCACTTAAATACGTGGCACTGAAACACGTGGCACTGAAATACGTGATACGTGGCACTGAAATACGTGGCACTGAAATACGTGGCACTGAAATACGTGCAACTGAAATACGTGGTACTAAAATATGTGGCACTGAAATACGTGATACGTGGCACTGAAATACGTGGCACTGAAACACGTGGCACTGAAATACGTGATACGTGGCACTGAAATACATGGCACTGAAATACGTGGCACTGAAATACGTGGCACTGAAATACGTGGCACTGAAATACGTGGCACTATGACTGTCAGAAAATGTTCATTAAACGGTTAGGGGTGAGGTTAGGGGTAGAGTTAGGGTTAGGGGTTGGATCTCTTTATCACCTTGATGGTGGTGGGTGGCTTTTCAGTGTGTTTTCTGTTTTTTTCGATAAAAATGCATGCGTTTTTAACGCAAACAAACGCATGTGCTTAAAAACGCAAGAAAATACTGCAGGTTGTATTTCTGAAAATGAACGCATGCAGAAAAAAACCGCATGCGTTTGAAAACGCGACCAAACGCGTACAAAAAAAACGCATGCGTTTTCAATGTTAAATATAGGGAAAAAACGCATGCGTTTTTTTGTGCAAAAAACGCTGCAGACAAAAACGGAAGTGTGAAACCAGCGACGCTTTTTATAGCAAAAAAGTTTTTGCGTCTCCACATTTTGAGACCTATAATTTTTCCACATTTGCTCCACAGAGTCATGTGAGGTCTTGTTTTTTGCGGGACGAGTTGACGTTTTTATTGGTAACATTTTCGGACACGTGACCATTTTTGATCGCTTTTTATTCCGATTTTTGTGAGGCAGAATGACCAAAAACCTGCTATTCATGAATTTCTTTTGGGAGAGGCGTTTATACCGTTCCGGGTTTGGTAAAATTGATAAAGCAGTTTTATTCGTCGGGTCAGTATGATTACAGCGATATCTCATTTATATCATTTTTTTTATGTTTTGGCGCTTTTATACGATAAAAACTATTTTATAGAAAAAATAATTATTTTGGTATCGCTTTATTCTCAGGACTATAACTTTTTTATTTTTTTGCTGATGATGCTGTATGGCAGCTTCTTTTTTGCGGGACAAGATGACGTTTTCAGCGGTACCATGGATATTTATATCAGTCTTTTTGATCGCGTGTTATTCCACTTTTTGTTCGGCGGTATGGTAATAAAGCGTTGTTTTTTGCCTCGTTTTTTTTTTTTTTTTTCTTACGGTGTTTACTGAAGGGGTTAACTAGTGTGGCAGTTTTATAGGTTGGGTCGTTACGGACGTGGCGATACTAAATATGTGTACTTTTATTGTTTTTTTTTTTTAATTTAGATAAAGAAATGTATTTATGGGAATAATATATTTTTTTTTTTTTCATTATTTTGGAATATTTTTTTTTATTTTTTTTTACACATTTGGAAATTTTTTTTTTAACTTTTTTACTTTGCCCCAGGGGGGGACAATACAGATCGGTGATCTGTCAGTTTGCATAGCACTCTGACAGATCACCGATCTGCGAGAAGTACAGGCTGCTTCACAGTGCCTGCTCTGAGCAGGCGTCTGTGAAGCCACCTCCCTCCCTGCAGGACCCGGATCCGCGGCCATCTTGGATCCGGGTCTGGAGCAGGCAGGGAGGGAGGTAAGACCCTCGCAGCAACGCGATCACATCGCGTTGCTGCGGGGGGCTCAGGGAAGCCCGCAGGGAGCCCTCTCCCTGCGCGATGCTTCCCTGCATCGCCGGCACATCGCGATCATGTTTGATCGCGGTGTGCCGGGGGTTAATGTGCCGGGGGCGGTCCGTGACCGCTCCTGGCACATAGTGCCGGATGTCAGCTGCGATATGCAGCCGACACCCGGCCGCGATCGGCCGCGCTCCCCCCGTGAGCGCGGCCGATCGGCTATGACGTACTATCCCGTCGGCGGTCATACGGGCCCACCCCACCTCGACGGGATAGTACGTCAAATGTCGGGAAGGGGTTAATAAAGAAACAAAATGTTCATATTTTCCTTGGAATCTAGTCACTCACATTATTTTAAAATCATAGAATCATTATAACAATCACAGGACACATGATACAGCGGGTTTTCCTAAGATTTTCTTGTGAAGGATGTAGTTCTGAATCAGATGACTAACCCCCCATCTATACAATTTGTGAGTGAAGTCGTAAGTGAAGAGTTCCCTACCTGGACTTGTGTCCTTCAAGCTGTCAGGCTCTAATGAAACAAGATGGCTCTGGTGCTGCACTTTGCACATTCTATGCCAATTGTGATGTCATATGATGTCTATGATCTTTATGTTCTTTGTGATGTCATCCAAGCTGCCCATTTAACCCCTTCCCACCCAATGAAATACCGTATTTTCTGGCGCATAAGATGACTTTTTAACCCCTCAAAATCTTCTTAAAAGTCGGGGGTCGTCTTATATGCCGGGTACAGATAAAATGTGCATATGGTGGGTGGGTGGGGGACTGGTCCCGATGACTAAGACAGGGGGCGTCTCACGGTAAAGTGTGAGTGGAGTATATCCCCCTATTACCTCATTGCGGCAGCGTGGGGGTCTCTGTGCTGGGAGCGGCAGCTCCTCTTCGTGCCGTGGGTGCTCTGTGCTGTGGGGCAGCGGCGCATCTTCGTGCCATGGGTGCTGTGGGGCGGCGGCGGCGACGCATCTTCTTGCAGCGTCGGGGCTCCTCTGGCATCTCCTCCAGGCCCGGAGGCCCCGGCAGCCCCATTGCTGTGATGCGGTGGCCTCCGGGAAAATGGCCGCTGCTCAGATTCAGATCTCGTCTCCCGAGATCTCGGGAGACGAGATCTGAATCTGAGCAGCGGCCATTTTCCCGGAGACCACCGCATCACAGCAATGGGGCTGCCGGACTGCCTCCGGGCCTGGAGGAGATGCCGGAGAAGCCCCGACGCTGCAAGAAGATGCGTCGCCGCCGCCCCACAGCACCCACGGCACAGAGCACCCACGGCACGAAGAGGAGCTGCCGCTCCCAGCACAGAGACCCCCACGCTGCCGCAGTGAGGTAATAGGGGGATATACTCCACTCACACTTTACTGTGAGACGCCCCCTCTCTTCGTCATCGGGACCACTCCCCACGCCAAAAGGCACATATTCACCGGCCCTATAAGATGACATACGGCGTATTAGAAGCCCCCGACTTTTAAGATTTTATATTTTAACTGGAAAAGTTGGGGGGTCGTCTTATACGCCCAGTCGTCTTATATGCCGGAAAATACGGTACTTTGAATTTTTGAAGAGGTTATTTGGAAGCAACAATGGTAATCTTTCAAAACTATTCATCTCTCTACTACAGAAAGGACATCTTACTATAGGGACGCACATATATAAAGCTCTGGCATTAATTAAGAGACCACTGCAAAATTTTCATTTTGTCTGATTTTTCTCTTTATAGGTATATTTTTGAGTAAAATGTAAATTGTTCTTTTATTCTATAAACTACTGACAACATGTCTCCGACGTTCCAAACAATAAATTTTGGATTTATTTTCTGAAAATAAGAAATGGTCAAAATAACAAAAAAATGAATTGCTTGCAGACCTCAAATAATGCAAAAAAAAGTTCATAATCATTTAGAAACAACAATACTAATGTTTTAACTCAGGAAGAGTTCAGAAATCAATATTTTGTGGAATAACCATGATTTTTAATCACAGCTTTCATGCATCTTGGCATGCTTTCCACCAGTCTTTCACACTGCTTTTGGGTGACCTTATGCCACTCCTAGTACAAAAATTTAAGCAATTCTTCTTTGTTTGATGGCTTGTGACTATCCATCTTCCTCTTGATTATATTCCAGAGGTTTTCAATGGGTTTCAGGTCTGGAGATTGTGCTGGCCATGACAGGGGTTTGATGTGGTGGTCCTTCATCCACACCTTGATTGACCTATCTGTGTGGCATGGCGCATTGTCCTGCTGGAAAAGCCAGTCCTCAGAGTTGGGGAACATGGCCTGAGCAGAAGGAATCAACTGTTTTTCCAGGATAACCTTGTATGTGGCTTGATTCATACGTCCTTCGCAAAGAAAAACCTGCCCAATTCCACGCCTTGCTGAAGCATCCACAGATCATCACAGATCCGCCACCAAATTTCTCAGTGGGTGCAAGACACTGTGGCTTGTATACCTCTCCAGGTCTCCATCTAACCATTAGATGACCAGGTGTTGATTGCTGTTTTTTTAATTATTTAAATAATTAAATATTTTTTGACAACCAAACAAGCTAAAGATGACAGCTGGGGGCTGGTATTCTCAGTCTGGTAAGGGGCCATGAATATTGACCCAACCAGCCTAAACATAGCAGCCCACATCCGCCCAGAAAAGGCACATCTACCCGCTGTGTCTATTCTGGCTTTTTGCCCGACTTTTCCCACTTGCCCTGTAGCGGTGGCAAGTGGGGTTCATATTTTTGGGGTTGAAGTCACCTTTGTATTGTCAGGTGACATCAACCCACTGCTTATTAATGGAGAGGTGTCTATAAGGCGTCTATATGGTAAATAAAGACACAGCAAGTATAAAGTTCTTTATTTGAATTAAAAAAACACACTTTTCCATTTTTATTAAAAACTAGCTGAAGAGCCCGGTGTTGTCCGGGCATAGTAACTAACTGTGGTTAGTTATAGCACTTCTCTCATTTTCCCCTCACACCTCTTATTTTCCCCTTCACACCTCTCATTTTCCCCCTCACACCTCTCATTTTTCCCCTCACTCCTCTCATTTTCCCCCTCACATCTCTCATTTTCCCCCTCACATCTGTCATTTTCCGGTCACTCCACTATTTTCCCCTCACTCCTCTCATTTTTATCTCACACCTCTCATTTTCCCCTCAGTATATACCTGTACGTCATCTCCTGTATATAGCATATACCTGTATGTCATCTCCTGTATATAGTATGTACCTGTATGTCATCTACGCTGTATATATTATACTTGACTGTGGCCCGATTCTAACGCATCGGGTATTCTAGAATATGCATGTCCCCGTAGTATATGGACAATGATGATTCCAGAATTTGCGGCTGACTGTGCCCGTCGCTGATTGGTCGAGGCAACCTTTATGACATCATCATAGCCATGGCAACCATTATGACATCTACGTCGATACTGTGCCCATCGCTGATTGGTCGAGGCGAATTCGCGGCAGACTGTGCCCTTCGTTGATTGGTCGAGGCAACCTTTATGACATCATCGTCGCCATGCTGTGCCCGTTGCTGATTGGTCGAGGCCTGGCGGCCTCGACCAGAGACGCGGGATTTCCAGGACAGACAGACAGACAGACGGAAAAACCCTTAGACAATTATATATATAGATAGCTGTATGTCATCTCCTCCTGTATATAGTATATAGCTGTGTTATCTCCTCCTATATACAGTATTTTTTTAACACAATATTAACCCCTAAATGACTGCCGATATGACTTTTAACGGCGATAGTGAAGGGGCCCTATTCCTCCTGCACCTCACACTCCTCCTTTATACACAGCATTTTTCTGCAGCACAGCTTTTCTCCTTTATAGTCGCCTCCTCCGGCAGCACTTCACACTCCTCTTCCATATACAATTGAAACACTTGATCCCGAGAGAAATTGCACTAATTGCAATAAAGCGTATGGTATACACAGCCTACTTCTTGTGCAGCACCACACTTTTCTTCTTTAGACCTCGTTCACACGTTATTTGGTCAGTAGTGCAGTGCGCAGGCGCTGGGCCTCTCTGACATTTCCGGCGCCTGCGCACTGCAGTACTTTGCTCTGCCCTCAACAGGGCAGACAAAGTACGCCTGCACCGGAGCCGCGGCGTGAAGACCAGAAGAGGACGTCATGGAATGAAGATGGGAGGAGCTGTACTGGACCTGAGACGCCCATCAGAGCGGGACCGCCCCTGGGTGAGTATAATCTAATGTCTTTTTCTCCTCTTTCAGGTAACATCGGCGGCTTATCTACAGCATTAAAGAATGCTGTAGATAAGCCCCTGATGACGGTGAGCTTACCTCACCATCGATTTTGGGGGTGACAGGTTACCTTTAAGATCGTTTGTATTGTCTTACCGTTTTACCCCTGAGCACCTAACAGTGATTGAGCCTGATCCTATCCACTTTTTGTATAGAGTGACAGACCTGTGCACTACACAAGGAGAGCAGTTAGTGACAGACCCCCATACTACAGATGGAGTGAAGGTAGAAAGTGACAGAGCCCCGCACTACACATGGAGGGCAGGTAGGGAGTGACAGAAACCAGCATTACACATGGAGGGCAGGTAGGGAGTGACAGAACCTCCATTACACATGAAGGGCAGGTAGGGAGTGACAGGCCCTTACACTACACACGGTGGGCAGGTAGATAGTGACAGAAAAGCAAATGCCAGAAGGGCCTGTCTGGTCTTGGTCCACCTTGGCTGCTACATTGTTTTCAGGATCTGCATCCTCAAGATGCCCACACTGTTAGAAGTTGTGACACAGCACAAAGTCGCTGGCTTCATCACTTACCCCAGCAGGCCACGGGCATCCCTTTTATCTGTGACCTGCCGATGCCAGCACCAACACGGTAACATGAAAAATTGTAAAGGTTCCACCATGAGTTACCAAGAATGATTACTCTAGAATATTGAAACTGCATTACTGGCATAAAAAATGTGAAAAAAGGAAAAAAAGCTCTATATAGCGTATATATGAAATATTCATCTGCAAAATTGCTATGAAAAATACAGTAAAAAAGAAGGTACTTAGCACATAGATTGGCCAATATATATGAACCCAACTGCCACATCAAGGCGTCCTTTAAAGTTGGGTCCCTGTCCTGATATGTCACCTTTCCTGGGAAAAAAAAGCAAAAGCTGTATTAGGGCCCTCAATTATTGCAACTCTTTAATAGCATTAGTCTTTTTATATTGGCCAAAGGGACTTTTGGCGCCCCCTAGGCTCCAGGGCCCGAGTGTGATTGTAACCCTTACACCTACTGTAGCTTTGCCCCTGATTATTTTACCGCAAGTATGTGACTTGTATAGATCACGTGCTGACTGGATGTGCACGACCTCACTCAATACAAGTGAAATTAGCAAAAGCCATGATGACCCGCTCTCATTGCCAGCAACGGAGATTCCTCACCATGTGCATTATGAGGATTCAGAAGTATAAGTGCAGCGCCCCAGAGTCCTGGTCATGCAGTATTGTCGCTCTCCCACCAAGGGGAGTGATGGTACGTCTGATTGTACTAAGAGTTCACCTGACCAGGTGTCACAGTCACACACTACACTTCACCCTCCGGCCACCAGGGGGAGCAAAGGGTTCTATCTATTAGGCCACTCCTCACACTCGGGTAAAACTGGGGGTCGGATAGGAAGTTAGGACAGAATGCTGACTGGGGAGACCCAGGGAGGACCTGTCAGGGGTGGGATCCTGACAGCGGCCTAGCACGAGATAGAGCGTTACGGAGCTGCGCCTGCACTTCATTGCGGCAGCATCCTAAGACAAGGACAAGAAGCGAAGTATATTGTGGAGAAGTGAGAAACGAGATCAGAGCACTAGGAGATAACACCAGGAGGAGTCCTGCCTTAAGATCGGCAACATCCTTCTGAGGCGCGTAGCCGGCGGCCGGAACACCGAGGGAGTGATTGGCTCTACGCATTACTCTGAACTACGGCAGGGCAGTTAATTCCAAGTTGGCTGCCCAACCTTTACACCTATGAAGACAACGGAGGCAATTGTGGGAGAGGGGCGTCTCTAGAGTCCCCTATAAAATAACGCCAGGCCTACCCCGTCATACGGGTGCATCCTATCCATACCATCTGGGGGATGGAGAGAGAACATCAGAAACAGATACGAAAGTTGTGAGGATTATCCCGTGGTGCTCAGCAGGGAAGTACTACAACACACAGGCGCTAGTAGGAAGGCTACTGATTTCCACCTGCAAAGGGAACTCTGGATGTGCCTTCGGACCGGCCGGTCTCAGCCAGCCCTGTGAACAGTTCTCTGGACTGTGGACGCTGAAGTCTTCAGTAAAAAGGTAAAGAGACTGCAACCTTTGTGTCCTCGTTATTCATTACGCCTTAGAACGTCCACCATTCAAACATCTTGGGAAGCCCTGGGAACATACTTCACCTGTGGGAAGGTATACCATCTAGCTGCCATTCCATCACCCCAGCGGACCCCTAGCAGCATCGGTCACTCTGACCGAACACCACAGGTGGCGTCACGAACACTTGACAAACTTCCATCACCTTTAATTGGGCGCCCCTTAGCAGGGCCACGGACCGGGTCAGGCCACCGTGACATCCCCAGAACTGAGACAGAGGAACCCGGTACCGAGTACCCCACTGCCCTGCGCCTGGGGGCGATCCATAGTTACATAGACTTTAACCCCAACCCCTTTAATGATCAGTACGGTGGTATTATCAATATTGTATATGCTGGTTATATTTGGTTAAGGTTTGTTGGTATTTGTCTGTAATATTGCAATATTATTATTTTGATATTATACTTATTTAATCTTATATAGCAATATTATTGGTATTATTAGAAATATTGGTCTTGTAATAAATCTTGATTTCCTCCAGGCAGGGTAATATTCTAATATACTGCACCTGGTGCTCGGGCATGGGGACATCAAAGGCCTCTGTGATTTCAAATGCCAGGGCTGAATTTCAGTCCCAGTCTGTCCCTGGCAGCGACAACATGCTGGTGGTCAAGTATAAGGACAAGAGGGATGTCCTCATCTTGACCACTATACACCATGACAATAGCTCCACTGTCACTGTACGAGGTACCACAACAGAAGTCCAAAAGTCAGATGTTTCATCCCATAGATCCTAAAACTGTGAGATATACTAAGTACTCAGTATTTTTATATTTCATTTAGTAGTGTTAGAACTCGCACTGCTTTAAGAAGGGAATATTTCTTTCAAGTCATTTCCGTAACCCAATCAAATCTGCAATGAAAGTTAGAAAATCTAATTAATAATCTCCTACTCTTAACCACATTAAATCCAATTAAGCCGATGTGAAACGATAACCTCCTTCTCGATGGCAGCTCTAAATTACACCTGCATAAAAAGTAAGTCCCCATCTGCGCTCAGGTGCCCGTCCCGGTGACATTGACATGACATTAAGAGAAGTGTGAAAAATAATTCTACTATTCTATTCATATCTGCAAATGAGAGACAATCTATTCTAGGACTCTGGGCAATTATTAGAGATCCAAACGCTCTGACATATAGACTGATATTGGCTCTCTGGGTAAATGAAGGAAAAACTCATTTCCAACTCATATCGGAAAGCTCATTAGATTCCCTACAAATCTGTCTCTGTAGCATAATAGATGGCTTTAGGATCTGGGTCATTTACTTGTGTTTAGACTTTCTGTGGGTTTATTTTGATGGAGCCGAACGGGTATAAAAAGATGTCGCTGACTTACAGCGTTGGGCCCGGAGACACAAATATGTCCGCTGTGAGAATCACAAAGCCCGACTACCGGATTAATCAAAAACTGTATTTGCATAATGACTTTCTTTGGCTGCCAGAAAGAACGCAGGCAATAAGCAATGTAAAAAGTGGCGTGTTCAAATGCCAGGCATAGTGAGAAAAGGCCAGCCACAAAAGTTTGACTTTGATTTCTAGAGCCTTTTACAACATCCTGAGATCAAATCGAACCAAAATGTTAGATTGGAATGGGGGCTAAAACTGTGACCCATGTTACTGGTCACACTCGGATCTGTCCGCAAACTGCACACATTATTAAGTAGCTATTTTAGACCCGATGCGACTGTTGTACTTACTTTGAAAAATGTTGTTTACATGACTGTATAATCCCTTTACTCTAGGTGTATGCACAAAATGCTAATTTTTAATATCAAGCTAATAACCTTTAGTATCAAATTAACACCTTCACCCATGGGCCTTTGTCCGTGTTTTTTGTTTGTTTGTTTTTTTCATTTTATGCTCCCCTTCTTCCCAGAGCTATAACTGTTTTGTTTTTCTATCAATATGGCCGTATGAGGGCTTGTTTTTTTGTGGGATGAGTTGTACTTTTGAAATACACTTTTGATTTTACCATACAATGTACTGGAAAACAGTAAAAAAAAATTCCAAGTGAAGAGAAATTGCAAACAAAAAAAGCGTAATTCCCCAATTGTTTTTTAAGCTTTTTGCCAAAACTGACCTGCCATTATGATGCTCCAGGTCAGTGCAATTACACTGATACCAAACAGACAAAACCTAAGATAGAAACAAAATTAACATATACCTGTTGTGTATCCGCTTTTTGGGCTCCCCTGGTGGTTGCTGGTGGTACTGGTGACTTGTTTGCACTTTGCTTCTTCTGTTCACCTGCTTCCATCAGTGTTTGGGAGTTTCCTATTTAGCCTTGCTCTCCAGTCATTTCCTTGCCGGTCATCATTGTAACCAGGTTATAGAAAAAACGTGTGCACTACTGTGTATATGGTGCTAAGGTAGGTTCCCACACCTTAATATAATCAAGAAAAAAAACCTAGCACTCAACTTTGATGCGTTTTGTGAAATTTTATTGTAGTACCCAACAAACGTTTCGGTCCCTCATACGGACCTTCATCAGTAACGTACTTAACTGTGGCTTGGGCATAAAGAGACAAAAGGAGTCTCAGGGCACATAAACATGCAGCGCCAAAGCGCTGGGCTGGTGTGAATACTGTTGGAGACCTGGCAACATGTGCAGTGATCAGACGCGGTGTCCGCCGCGTCTGATCACTGCACATGTTGCCAGGTCTCCAACAGTATTCACACCAGCCCAGCGCTTTGGCGCTGCATGTTTATGTGCCCTGAGACTCCTTTTGTCTCTTTATGCCCAAGCCACAGTTAAGTACGTTACTGATGAAGGTCCGTATGAGGGACCGAAACGTTTGTTGGGTACTACAATAAAATTTCACAAAACGCATCAAAGTTGAGTGCTAGGTTTTTTTTTCTTGATCATTGTAACCAGAGCCTTCGGTTGCATGTTCCTGCTACTAGTCTGCTGATCAGCTAAGTGGACTTTGTCCTTTTGTTTTGTACCTTTTGTCCAGTTTGCAGTTTTTGTAATTCTCTGTAGCTGGAAGCTCTTGCGGGCTGAAATTGCCACTCCTGTGTCATGAGTTGACACAGGAGTCTTAAAGTAATTTCAGGATGGTTTTTGAAAGGGTTTTCAGTTGACCGTGAAGTCCTCTTTTGTATCCTTCTGCTATCTAGTAAGTGGACCTCTCTTTGCTAAATCTACTTTCATACTGTGTATGTCTTTTCCTCTTAATTCACCGTTATTACATGTGGGGGGCTGCTATCATCTTTTGGGGTATTTCCCTAGAGGTAAGCCAGGTCTGTTTCTTCCTCTACCAGGCGTAGTTAGTCCTCCGGCTGGCGCGTGGCATATAGGAAGCCGTGGGTATGCTCCCTGGCTACTGTTAGTTGTGTGGTAGATTTAGCTCACGGTCAACTCGAGTTTCCATCACCCGAGAGCTCGTTCGTTACTTATTTGTTTTTTACGTTCCCTTGCCATTGGGAACCATGACAGTATGACCGGCCTACAAAGTGTTAATTGTTTGGGCTGAAGCAGGAGAAAAAGAAGTGTTGAAGGGAAATTTTTTTTTTTTTTTTCCTTTTCCTCAGAGTTTTGCTGCCTAGCCCTTAATTGCTGTCTAGCTGCTTCTTACCTCCTCTTAACCCTTGAATGGCTCTGACCTTAGCTGTTTAATATGGATGTCCAGAGTTTGGCTGCAGGTTTAAATAATCTTGCTACGAAGGTTCAAAATTTACAAGATTTTGTTATACATGCTCCTATTTCTGAACCTAAAATTCCTACACCAGAGGTGTTTTCCGGAGATAGATCTCGGTTTTTGAATTTCAAATATAATTGTAAATTATTCCTTTCTCTCAGACCTCACTCCTCAGGAGATCCTGTCCAGCAGGTTAAGATTGTAATCTCTTTGCTGCGAGGTGACCCTCAAAATTGGGCATTTTCATTGGCACCAGGGGATCCTGCGTTGCTCAATGTGGATGCGTTTTTCCTGGCTTTAGGGTTGCTTTATGAGGAACCTAATTTGGAGATTCAAGCTGAAAAAGCTTTGATAGCCCTATCTCAAGGGCAAGATGAAGCGGAGATATACTGCCAAAAATTTCGTAGGTGGTCTGTGCTTACTCAGTGGAATGAGTCCATGACAATGGCAATTCAAATTGATCGGCGTTTGCGGGAGCGCAAACCCGTGCACCATTTGGCGGTATCTTCTGAAGAGACGCCAGAGAAAATGCAATGTGACAGAGTTATGTCCAGAAGCGAGCGGCAGAATTATAGGCGTAGAAATGGCTTATGCTTCTATTGTGGTGATTCTGCTCATGTTATATCGGCATGCTCTAAGCGTACTAGGAAGGTTGACAAGTCCATTTCAATTGGCACTTTACAGTCCAAATTTATTTTGTCTGTAACCTTGATTTGTTTATTATCAGTTATTACCGTGGATGCCTATGTGGACTCGGGCGCCGCTCTGAGTCTTATGGACTGGTCCTTTGCCAGGCGCTGTGGGTTTGATTTAGAGCCTCTGGAAGTCCCTATACCTCTGAAGGGTATTGATTCTACACCTTTGGCTTGTAATAAACCACAGTTCTGGACGCAAGTGACTATGCGTATGACTCCAGACCATCAGGAGGTGATTCGCTTCCTTGTGTTGTACAATTTACATGATGTTTTGGTGCTTGGATTACCATGGTTACAGTCTCATAACCCAGTCCTTGACTGGAAGGCTATGTCTGTGTTAAGCTGGGGATGTCGGGGGGCTCATGGGGACACTCCTATGGTGTCCATTTCGTCATCTATTCCATCTGAGATTCCGGCATTTTTGTCTGATTATCGTGATATTTTTGAAGAGCCTAAGATTGGTTCACTCCCTCCTCACAGGGATTGTGATTGCGCCATAGATCTGATTCCTGGCAGTAAATTTCCAAAGGGTCGTTTGTTTAACCTATCTGTACCTGAACATGCTGCTATGCGCGAGTATATTAAGGAGTCCCTGGAAAAGGGACATATTCGTCCTTCTTCATCACCTTTAGGAGCCGGTTTTTTCTTTGTCTCTAAAAAGGATGGCTCTCTGAGGCCTTGTATTGATTATCGTCTCCTGAATAAAATTACAGTCAAATATCAGTATCCGTTGCCTTTGCTGACTGATTTGTTTGCTCGCATAAGGGGGGCTAAGTGGTTCTCTAAGATTGATCTTCGTGGGGCGTATAATTTGGTGCGAATTAAGCAGGGGGATGAGTGGAAGACCGCATTTAATACGCCTGAGGGCCATTTTGAGTATTTGGTAATGCCTTTCGGCCTTTCTAATGCACCTTCTGTCTTTCAGTCCTTGATGCATGATATTTTCCGGGAATGTTTGGATAAATTTATGATTGTGTACTTGGATGATATTTTGATTTTTTCTGATGACTGGGAGTCTCATGTTCAGCAGGTCAGGAGGGTTTTTCAGGTTTTGCGGGAGAATTCTTTGTGTGTAAAGGGTTCAAAGTGTGTTTTTGGGGTTCAAAAAATTTCATTTTTGGGGTATATTTTTTCCCCTTCTTCTATTGAGATGGACCCTGTCAAGGTTCGGGCTATTTACGACTGGACGCAGCCTACTTTTCTGAAGAGTCTCCAGAAATTCTTGGGCTTTGCTAATTTTTATCGTCAATTTATAGCTGGTTTTTCTGGCGTTGCTAAACCTCTGACGGATTTGACTAAAAAGGGTGCTGATGTTGCCAATTGGTCCCCTGCTGCTGCGGAGGCCTTTCGGGAGCTTAAGCGCCGCTTTTTGTCTGCCCCTGTGTTGCGCCAGCCTGATGTTTCTCTTCCCTTTCAGGTTGAGGTCGATGCTTCCGAGATCGGAGCGGGGGCGGTTTTGTCGCAGAAAAGTTCCGACTGCTCAGTGATGAGACCTTGTGCGTTCTTTTCGCGAAAATTTTCGGCCGCCGAGCGAAACTATGATGTTGGTAATCGGGAGCTTTTGGCCATGAAGTGGGCATTTGAGGAGTGGCGTCATTGGCTTGAGGGTGCCAGACATCAGGTGGTAGTTTTGACTGATCACAAGAATTTAATTTATTTGGAGTCTGCCAGGCGCCTGAATCCTAGACAGGCACGTTGGTCGTTGTTCTTTTCCCGGTTTAATTTTGTGGTCTCGTACTTACCGGGTTCTAGGAATGTGAAAGCAGATGCTCTTTCTAGGAGTTTTGAGCCTGACTCTCCTGGGAATTCTGAACCTGCTGGTGTCCTTAAGGATGGAGTGGTTTTGTCTGCTGTCTCTCCAGATTTGCGACGTGCTTTGCAAGAATTTCAGGCGGATAGACCTGATCGTTGTCCGTCTGGTAGACTGTTTGTTCCTGACGAGTGGACCACTAGAGTCATCTCGGAAGTTCATTCTTCTACTCTGGCAGGTCATCCGGGAATTTTTGGCACCAGAGATTTGGTGGCTAGATCCTTCTGGTGGCCTTCCCTGTCTCGAGATGTGCGTGTTTTTGTGCAGTCTTGCGATGTGTGTGCTCGGGCCAAGCCTTGTTGTTCTAGGGCTAGTGGGTTGTTGTTGCCCTTGCCTATTCCGAAGAGGCCTTGGACGCACATCTCTATGGACTTTATCTCGGATCTCCCTGTTTCTCAGAAGATGTCTGTCATCTGGGGGGTGTGTGACCGTTTTTCTAAAATGGTTCATTTGGTGCCATTGCCGAAGTTGCCTTCCTCATCTGAGTTGGTCCCTCTGTTTTTTCAAAATGTGGTTCGCTTGCATGGTATTCCTGAAAACATCGTTTCTGACAGGGGTACCCAGTTCGTGTCTAGATTTTGGCGGGCAGTCTGTGCCAGGTTGGGCATTGATTTGTCCTTTTCGTCTGCATTCCATCCTCAGACCAATGGCCAGACGGAGCGAACTAATCAAACTTTGGAGACTTATTTGAGGTGTTTTGTGTCTGCGGATCAGGATGATTGGGTTGCCTTTCTGCCGTTGGCGGAGTTTGCTCTTAATAATCGGGCTAGTTCTGCCACTTTGGTTTCTCCTTTCTTTTGCAATTCAGGGTTTCATCCGCGTTTTTCATCTGGTCAGGTTGAGTCTTCGGATTGTCCTGGAGTGGATGCGGTGGTGGATCGGTTGCATCGGATTTGGGGACAAGTGGTGGATAATTTGGAATTGTCCCAGGAGAGGACTCAGCAGTTTGCTAACCGTCGTCGTCGTGTTGGTCCCCACCTTCGCGTTGGGGACTTGGTGTGGTTGTCTTCCCGTTTTGTCCCTATGAGGGTTTCTTCTCCCAAATTTAAGCCTCGGTTTATCGGTCCTTATAGGATTTTGGAGATTCTTAACCCTGTTTCCTTTCGTTTGGACCTCCCGGCATCTTTCGCGATCCATAATGTGTTCCATCGGTCGTTGTTGCGGAGATATGAGGTACCGGTGGTTCCTTCTACTGAACCTCCTGCTCCTGTGCTGGTGGAGGGTGAATTGGAGTACGTCAAGGAGAAGATCTTGGACTCCCGTATTTCCAGACGGAGACTTCAATATCTGGTTAAATGGAAAGGCTATGGTCAGGAAGATAATTCTTGGGTAACTGCCTCTGATGTTCATGCCTCGGATTTGGTTCGTGCCTTTCATAGGGCTCATCCAGATCGCCCTGGCGGTTCTTGTGAGGGTTCGGTGCCCCCTCCTTAAGGGGAGGGTACTGTTGTGTATCCGCTTTTTGGGCTCCCCTGGTGGTTGCTGGTGGTACTGGTGACTTGTTTGCACTTTGCTTCTTCTGTTCACCTGCTTCCATCAGTGTTTGGGAGTTTCCTATTTAGCCTTGCTCTCCAGTCATTTCCTTGCCGGTCATCATTGTAACCAGAGCCTTCGGTTGCATGTTCCTGCTACTAGTCTGCTGATCAGCTAAGTGGACTTTGTCCTTTTGTTTTGTACCTTTTGTCCAGTTTGCAGTTTTTGTAATTCTCTGTAGCTGGAAGCTCTTGCGGGCTGAAATTGCCACTCCTGTGTCATGAGTTGACACAGGAGTCTTAAAGTAATTTCAGGATGGTTTTTGAAAGGGTTTTCAGTTGACCGTGAAGTCCTCTTTTGTATCCTTCTGCTATCTAGTAAGTGGACCTCTCTTTGCTAAATCTACTTTCATACTGTGTATGTCTTTTCCTCTTAATTCACCGTTATTACATGTGGGGGGCTGCTATCATCTTTTGGGGTATTTCCCTAGAGGTAAGCCAGGTCTGTTTCTTCCTCTACCAGGCGTAGTTAGTCCTCCGGCTGGCGCGTGGCATATAGGAAGCCGTGGGTATGCTCCCTGGCTACTGTTAGTTGTGTGGTAGATTTAGCTCACGGTCAACTCGAGTTTCCATCACCCGAGAGCTCGTTCGTTACTTATTTGTTTTTTACGTTCCCTTGCCATTGGGAACCATGACATATACCCTGCTGTAAGTGAATAAGTAAAAGCAAAATAGCGTTTAAATAACATAGGGGACTTGGTAAACACCATAGATGATAAAAAAAACAAAAGCGTAAAAGCCATCCCACCGGCATCAAGGTGTTCCCAACTCATGATGGTCCTAACCGCTAGTGACGTCAATGTGAATAAGGGCCGAGCAGGGCGGGGTCCCGAATATGGACATTCAGCAATGGGAAGCTATATAAATGTAATGTCCAGCTCAACGAAAGGGAGTCCGCAACCTTACCTGCAGTGCTGAACCCTAAAATGTAATGTTCGATAGCCACAACAAATGCCGAGATTGCCTGTTTGTTAGCCGCGGGGACTCGAACATAGTGTTTGAGCACGCCGAAGACATTATTAGCACACAAAGTAGATAACACCTTATGCGAGCACGCTCCCTCATCACAGCTTGTTCTCCCACCATGCTCAGCTCTGCTCCTCAGATACACAGGTACTTAGAGTCTCCTTCCCCAGCTTCTTTCTATACCTCTCCCTCCCTGTCCGCTACCTTGGAGCAGGCTGGTTTTTATATCAACTATTTATGACTCAGCAAATACTTGTTCCAGTTTGCTATCCCCTGAGCGGGATTCTTATTATCTTCTAGTGTCCGAGCGCACAGTTTGTGTTTTTCCTTCATTTTCTTCATTTCGCTTGGGTTTTCTTGTTCTCTTTATAAAAGCGCACGTGAGATTACAATATAACCATACGGTAAAATAAAGTTATGTTAGGAGAGTGCAGAGGGTGGAGCGGTAATGTGCAATACTAAGTCACTTTTCCCCTTAAATAAAAGAAGATATATTCTAAGAAATGTTTTCTCAATCCTTTGTCTGATATTGGATGTATCCCAATCTAAAAAATATATATATATTTTAGCCTTAGGCTTGGTTGATGATCAGTACAAAGAAAATTGATCATGTTTGTCTCGGCTTTCGCAACTTTAATTATTAATAAACTCAAAGTTATTACAGATCCTAAAATGTTTAGGTGGAAACCAAGCCTTTAGGACTGTACAGACGCAAATGCATCTTAACCCTTTCATTTTTCTTATCTGTGCTTTTTTTTTCATTCCCTTCTACCAAGAGCCATAACTTTTTTATTCTTCCATTGACATAACCGTATGGGGGCTTGTTTATTTGTGATATGAGCTGTAGGTTTGATACCATTCACTTTACCTTGTAATGTACAAAAAAAATCCAAGTGGGGTGAAATGGTATAAAAAACAGTTACGGTATTCGTTATTTGTTTTTTGTATTTTTCTCCTTAAGCCTCTTTTTGCCATTATTCAGTAAAAATGACCTAACAAAGTGATTCTTCACTTCACCATGATTATGGCCGTGCCAAACTCACAAGGATAAACAGAGAAATTAGGCGTGGCAGTTTATATGGAATTAAAGGGATATGTGTAGAAATACAAAGTATACATAATAGTGGCATGTACGACCTAAAGGGTTGAATGGCAGGCCATTTGAAATGTGAAGATGAAGAACCAAAGAAACCACTAGGCGTGGACCTAAGAAGAATGGTAATGGGACAATGGTGGTGGAATAAACACCTTTATTAAACAGTGGGTTGCAAGAATTGGCACTGTGTGCAAAAGAGTGCCGCACAAGTGCAATGATTGAATTGTAAAATATATACAGAATTAAATTGATTCAGGAGAAAAAAAGGAGGGGCCACAGGGAAGTAAGATGGTGGATAGTTAAGTAAAGTGCATTATTAATTAAAGTGCATAGTCATAGTAATCCCTTATTAGTAAGCCTGTTGGTTAGAAGTATTCAGTCTGATGGTGGTCCCCAGTTCAAGTGCGGCGCACACCCCGACGCGCGTTTCGGAACTGAGTCCTTCGTCCACCATCAGACCACCATCAGGTAATGCCTTTGCTTTTATCCACATTGCTTCTCCCTATTTAATATTGAGCAGTTTATATTCCCCCCATATTCTCTCTATGACCGTTTTGCATATATATCTGGGGTGAGTTGGCATACTGCGTTAACTACTTATTATTATACTATATAGAAAAAGAGAACTGAGTCATAGCTAGTTATAGAAAATACAAATATACTTTTATTTATACCAAATAGTACATAGAACAGACAAATATAAAACGAGGCACATGTAGAGCAGTCAAATGGACTTAAAATAAACACTGGGTTAGTGATATAAAAGATCCCAAGCTACTAAGGTGCCGGCTACAGAGCTATGCATCATGGGTATATAACGGTTTAGATGTGTCACCATATGAGTAGTAGTCAGAAAAGACGGGTATTACTGGATACCAGGAAAGCAGTATATTACTATAGGTGCATAATGCTACCCCTGGGTGAATCCCAGCGCTTACACTGCCTTCATAGTTCCAGTAAACCAGTAAATATTGGTGGCATAAAGGGACAAAAAATGTGAAAAATCTAAGTCAAAGTACATTACCCGTCATGATGTAGAGCAATGGAGCCGGGACCAGTTCCCCAACGCACGTTTCAGTACGAGATGACCTTCTTCAGGGGGTGTGGCTAGTATGGGTAATGATTCCTGTATTTATATTGGTGAAACACAGTCACCTGTATGATCCGAACCAATGAGAGGAACCTTTAAACGTATGTGCGCAGCCCTAAACATCATGCGGCCGTATAATCAGTGTAGGTGAAATCACATGGAGTGGGCAGGGCTTCAGCGTTCAGCAGCCCCAAGCATCTAAAGGCCCGTCATATGAAGCGGCCGGCAACTGACCGTCGCCAGGCAACCAGGCATAGAGTAGTCGGCGCCGCCGCCCCCCGGTCCCGCCCATCCACATCCGGCCACATAGAACGGCCGGCGTGACAACGTTGCCAAACAACAAAATAGTAAGATCACATGCGGTGGGCCAGGCTTCACCGTTACCAAGCGACCAGAACACAGAGGGCGGCCCCGGAGCGCGGCAGCACCAGACATCCGAACCCGGTCGCATGGGGCGGCCGACGTCATAGCTGTCACCAGGCAACCAAGCACACAGAAGCCGGCGCCGCCGCACCCCAGCCCCGCCCATCCAGATCCGGCCACACAGAACGGCCAGCGTCACAATGTTACCAGGCAACCAAACTGGACCGAATAGAGCTGAATGGAAAAGGTTGTATGATACATATAATTGCAAATGCCCAACAATGTATATTATAAGACTGGTTTACATATAACTGGTATTTAGCAAGGTCAGATGCCGATAGTTCAATTTTAATAAGTCATGATGTAGTCCATTTTTCTAGTCCAAAATATGGAAGCCAATATATGGATTTTCCAGCTTCAGGCTTTTGCAGAAAGAGTCCAGTAGGTATAAATATGGTAGTTTTTCAGCCATCATGGCAATAACCACTGGAATCATACAGGCGAAAATATGACAGGATATCATCACTAAATAGAAAGGGGGACAAATAACAAAATATGGTAATAAAGCAAGAAATAAAAAAGTAAAAAAATAATAAATAAAACCAGCCATTAAAAACAAACGGATGGCAGAGAAGGTGGCAGAGTACACACATAGGCAAAGTAACGCATAAGGATGGCTAAAGGAAAGAGGCAAATCCTTGTGATTCATTAAGTCCATTAGGGGACATTGTCCCCAAAATGGTGATCCACCTACATTCCTTTTGTGCCAAAAGTCGTTTTATATCACCACCACGGATACCACTACGGACATGTTGAATGCCTCTGACCATGAAAGATTTTGGATTACAGTGATGAAATAATTTGTAATGTTTGGGAATAGTTTTTAATAGTGTAAGGTCTGTTATAGAGGCTGCCGCCTGAATGTCACGCACATGTTCCCGTGTGCGTATTCTTAATTGGCGTGATGTCAGGCCGATATAAATTTTGGGACATCCACACGTGGCATAATATATCACCTGTGTAGTAGCACAGGTGATATATTGTTTGATAGAAAAACTTCTAGCACCATCAGCTGAAGTGAAACTGGTGGTTCTTAGGATATTTCTGCAGGCAGCACATGTACCACAGGGAAAACATCCCTGTGGGGGCCTCGAGAATTCAGAAAATTGGGAATTACTGGGGCATAATGGCTATGGACAAGAATGTCAGCCAAATTTTGGCCCCTCCTTGCCGTCATTAGAGGGTTTTTAGGTAGACATCCAGCAAGGACAGGGTCAGTATGTAATACATTCCAATGACGTTGGAGACACTCCCTCATCTGTCCCCACCGCCCATTGTATGTTGAAATGAACCTAATTTGGTCCTGTCCTGTTTTCGTTTTTACTTGGGGATGTAAGAGTGCAGCGCGGCTGCTTCTCTTAGCACGCATATATCCCTTTTTGATGTTTCTGCCGCTGTACCCGCGCATCCGGAACCTATCACTTAGGTCCTCAGCCTGCCGCTCAAATCCCTCCTCCAACGAACAGATGCGCCTAATGCGCAAAAATTGACCCACCGGTATGGCCCTGATAGTGCTTGCTGGATGGCTAGATCCCGCATGCAACAGCGCATTTACCGAGGTGGGCTTTCGGTAAACGTCAGTTTGTAATTGTAGGCGTTCATCCACCAATATTTTAATGTCAAGAAAGTCCAGCTCGGTCCTACTATATTTATAAGTTAACTTGATGTTATATGCATTTGAATTCAAGTCATCCATGAATTGCTGCAGTTGATACTCGGTGCCCTGCCAAATTATGAATAGATCGTCAATGTATCTAAGCCAACACTGCACATGGTCCGCGGCCTGGGCGCCCTCCCCGCCAAATACACCCCTCTCCCAGAATCCCAGGAAGAGATTAGCGAAAGAGGGCGCACAGGCCGCCCCCATGGCAGTGCCGCACTTCTGTAAATAAAACACATCACGAAATACAAAAAAATTATGTGACAGGGCAAACTGCAGCAATTCAAGTATGAGGTCACACATGGGGCCATCCCAGTTGCTCGTGGAGAGAAAGAAGCGGCAGGCCTCAAGACCATCACGATGCCGGATGCACGTGTACAGCGACTCCACATCAGCTGTAACCAACAGCATATCCCGATCCAAAGACATACCATCTATCCTGGCAAGGACATCCATCGTATCTCGGGCATAGGAGGGCAGCGACTCAACAAGTGGTCTAAGGTAATAATCTATGAATTTGCATACTGGTTCGCACATCCCTCCTATGCCGGAGACAATGGGTCGACCAGGTGGCTCCGATGGGTCCTTATGGATCTTGGGTATGAAATAAATTGTTGGGATCCTGGGGAATTTTGTTAGTAACCCCTCAAAAACTTTTTTAGGGATAATCCCCTTTTCAAATGCCAGTTGCAGTATCATTTCCAATTCCGCACTAAAGGCCACAACAGGATTGCGATCAAGACGGGAATATGTGGTTTTATCTTTCAACTGCCTAGATGCCTCTCTCTCATATAAATGTTGGGGCCAAATAACAATATTTCCCCCCTTGTCAGCCGGCTTTATAACCACATCCTTGTAATTTTTCAATTCCACAAGGGCGGCACGTTGAAGGCTGGTAAGATTATCACGACCCCATGTTTCAGATATGTGTCTGAAGTCCTCCATTACCAGCCTTGTGAAAATATCAACCGCTGGGCAGGCTGACAAAGGGGGAAATCGGGTGGAGCGCGGGTAGACTGACTGAGGGAACATACCTGTGCATGTGGGCTCTTGTTCGTTTAGTAATTCCTCAAGGGCGCGGAGAGCCTCCTCTTCTGCCCTATCATCCACAGACTGCTCTCCCCTCCCCTTTGTATGCAGTTTCTTAAGGATCAACTTTCTTGAAAATAGAAAGAGATCCTTTATGGCTGTGAACGAATTATAATTATTAACAGGGGAAAATGTCAAACCCTTTGAGAGAACCTCAATTTGCGGCTGTGTAAGTATGTGAGTGGACAGGTTAATTACCTGCAAGTGAGTATTCCTATTCCGCTTATCCTGTTGGTTGGGTTGCGTGATTTTTCGTTTGGTCACTGAGGCCTCTCTATTAGGGATCATATTGTGGGAATCCAACATGGGTTTTTGTGATTTAGAGGATTCCTCACTCGACACACAAGATGTCGCAGACATCGATGCTATTGACCTTCTCCTCTGCCCACGCATTGGCCGGCGTGATTTACGATTCCACTTATACACCGTATTGGTCTGTCTGTCTCCCACATCCCTCTGGAATTTTGTAGTTTTTGTCGTACATATTTCCTTCTCCCATTTTTGAAAGTCATTATCTATTTCCCGATTCAATGCCTGAAGTTCAGCATCAGACAAATCCTGCTTGAGATTATTTTGAGCTATTTCAATTTCTTTGTCCAGCTGATCTATGGTGTCCTTATTGAGTTGGGCCAATAGTTCCATATATCCTTTAGAGCATAAGTTTGCACATTCTTCCCATTTTTGCCGGAAGACTAGATCATCTATTTCGAATGAAGGAAACACCTGAACCCGTAGGCCCCTAGGTATCAGGCCTGTTTCTATATATTTAGATAGAAATGCTCTATTCCACCAAATTCTGGTGCGTCTATGTAGTAGATCTTTAAGTTTTTTAGTTGCCATGTGTGTGTCCCTGCCACCGCCTGCCACCGGTAACTTGGGCTTGTCACAAAAAACCTCATCAATACGTGTAAGCCACGACTGCTCACGTGCTTTATAGTCCATGGTTATTTTGGAGCCAGAAACTGTGAAAAACACAGATAACAGGAATAATATATAACCTCTCCAAGTCATCATTATAGATATGTAATACAATGTGCAGATCTACATCTATATGCTAATTGCATATTATAGGTTAGCGACTCAATATTAACAATATATAGAAAAAGAGAACTGAGTCATAGCTAGTTATAGAAAATACAAATATACTTTTATTTATACCAAATAGTACATAGAACAGACAAATATAAAACGAGGCACATGTAGAGCAGTCAAATGGACTTAAAATAAACACTGGGTTAGTGATATAAAAGATCCCAAGCTACTAAGGTGCCGGCTACAGAGCTATGCATCATGGGTATATAACGGTTTAGATGTGTCACCATATGAGTAGTAGTCAGAAAAGACGGGTATTACTGGATACCAGGAAAGCAGTATATTACTATAGGTGCATAATGCTACCCCTGGGTGAATCCCAGCGCTTACACTGCCTTCATAGTTCCAGTAAACCAGTAAATATTGGTGGCACAAAGGGACAAAAAATGTGAAAAATCTAAGTCAAAGTACATTACCCGTCATGATGTAGAGCAATGGAGCCGGGACCAGTTCCCCAACGCACGTTTCAGTACGAGATGACCTTCTTCAGGGGGTGTGGCTAGTATGGGTAATGATTCCTGTATTTATATTGGTGAAACACAGTCACAGATCTTTTATATCACTAACCCAGTGTTTATTTTAAGTCCATTTGACTGCTCTACATGTGCCTCGTTTTATATTTGTCTGTTCTATGTACTATTTGGTATAAATAAAAGTATATTTGTATTTTCTATAACTAGCTATGACTCAGTTCTCTTTTTCTATATATTGTTAATATTGAGTCGCTAACCTATAATATGCAATTAGCATATAGATGTAGATCTGCACATCGTATTACATATCTATAATGATGACTTGGAGAGGTTATATATTATTATTATTATACTAGATTGTGGCCCGATTCTAACGCATCGGGTATTCTAGAATATGCATGTCCCCGTAGTATATGGACAATGATGATTCCAGAATTCGCGGCAGACTGTGCCCGTCGCTGATTGGTCAAGGCAACCTTTATGACATCATCGTCGCCATGGCAACCATTATGACATCTACGTCGATACTGTGCCCGTCGCTGATTGGTCGAGGCCCAGGCGGCCTCGACCAATCAGAGACGCAGGATTTCCAGGACAGACAGAAAAACCCTTAGACAATTATATATATAGATAAATGAATGTGTTATCTGCATACTTCTTACACACAGGCTTACTCATAAGGGATTACTATGACTATTGTTATGACTCTGGATGGGCTGGTTCTGGCTCCGTCCTGGTCAGGTCTTGGTTAAATTAGTCTGCCTCTCTTTGGTTCTGGGTTGGCTATTTAATGCTTGTGGTTCCTGGGTTCTGAGTCGGTTATACTTCCGTTTACTCGGTTTGAGGTAGCTGACCCAGGTTACTCTCTGTAATCGCTGTGCCTCAGTGTGTGTGCTTTGCTGTGTATAACCCGATTCTGTTCCCTGACTACTGCCACCTGTTTTCTGCTTGGTACTTCTCTGTCTGTCCTGGCTTTCTGACCCCTTGGCTTGTCTCTGACTTATCTGTTGTTTTGCCCTTTGGTACCTCGCTCCTGTCTGGCTCCCGACCCTTGGCTTGTCCTTTGACCACATCTCTGTCTTTGTACTCTGTGTCCTGTGTTTCTTGCAGACCCCCCGTTCTCGCTTGGTAGCTCCGCCCCATCGTCCCTCCAAATGATCACGTGACCAGCCTAGTTCAGGTCCTGTGTGCACTGTGTGTCTCATTCCTCCCTCTTCATGCGCTCCCGCTAGTGTCCCCAAGGCTGTCTTTCTATTTCACCAGGCAGCATCATTACAAATATGCACTTTAACTAATAATGCACTTTATTTAACTAACTATCCACCATCTTACTTCCCTGTGGTCCCCCCCCCCCTTTTCTCCTGAATCAATTTAATTCTGTGCATATTTTACTTTTAATATTTTTTAATTCAGTCATTGCACTTCTACGGGCACTCTATTGCACACAGTCCCAATTCTTGCCACCCACTGTTTAATAAAGGTATTTTATTCTTCTACCCTTGTGCCATTACCATTCTTCTTAAGTCCACGCCTAGTGGTTTCTTTGGTTCTTTACAAGGATTTAGTTATATTTTGGGGGGCAAAATAACCTTGTTAAAAAAATATTAAGGTTTTGTTGACATTTTCTTTTTTTCTTGATGGAGCTGCATGACAATAATAATCATTATTTTTATATAGTGCTAACATATTCCGCAGCGCTTTACAGACATTATCATCGCTGTCCCCAATGGGGCTCACAATCTAAATTCCCTATTAGTATGACTTTGGAAAGTGGGAGGAAACCTGAGAACCCCCACGCAAACACGGGGAGAACATACAAACTCTTTGCAGATGTTGTCCAAGGAGGGATTTGAACCCAGGACCCCAGCACTGCAAGGATGTAGTGCTAACCACTAAGCCAACATGATAGCTTGTGCTTTTGCATGGGGGACTGTTGTTTTATTAATACAACTTTGTGGTTCATAGGATGTTTTGATTTAGCTTTTTATGATTTTTTTGTTTTATGGCATTTTCTGTAGCATTTAAATAATTGTCTATTTTCGCAGATCAGAATTTCAAGAGGCATGATGATACCAAATATGTTTAGCTTTTAAAGTTTTACATTGATTTTATATTTTTAAAATATTTTTCTTATCTTATGCTTAATTATTTTCTAGTCCCTTTTGAATCTGCAATTTTTTTTATTGCTTGTATTATATATCGCAATACCATATTATGGTAAAATGAGTGATCTGCTAAGGAGCTCAGTCAAAGGATGGGCTAAATAGGATAATCAATATGGTGCAGACAGGGCCCTTCAGCTGCCTAAGCAAAACATTTGTTCTCCACAATCATGTCGCTGAGGTGCCTACAGCATTTTACCAGGAAATTGCATTTATTCTTGTTCAAATATTTTTATTGGTTTTATATAATATGAAGGGAACATAGGAGGCAAATTTAGAAAAACATGGGGAAACATAAGGATAATTTAGGGAGAAGGGCAAAGTGATGGGAGGTGGTTATACTGAAATTGGATCAATTGCAACATATAACAATTAGTTCTTAATACAATACAAATGCACAATTTAAATTAAACCAGGTGGCTCAGTGGTTAGCACAGTAGCGCTGGTGGTGTCCTGGGTTCAAATCCCACCAAGGAAAACATCTGCAAGGAGTTTTTATGTTCTCCCCACATTCCCGTGGGTTTCCTCCGGGTTCTCCGGTTTCCTCCCACATTCCAAAGACAAACTGATAGGGAATATCGATTGTGAGCCCCAATGGGGATAGTGATGATAATGTCTGTAAAGCGCTGTGGAATTAATGGCGCTATAAAAATGAGTAAAATAAATACATTAATAAATTGATCAATCTTTAATCAGTGGACTAATTTATACTTAAAATAGGTGTAAACCTAATAATCCATAGGCTCCACCTTAATGAGTATCTCTTGCGAAATTATATTCAAATGTGTTGTGTAGCAAAATTCCTTCCGTATAGTTGTATCAAGTGCTTAGCTGTTAAAAGGATGTGGCGTATGATATGATGAAACCTAGCTGGTAAGTCTTCTAATCCTAACAAAAATGGTATTAGTTGGGGAGTAAGTGTGATTTTTCTATGAGTATGTTTAAGAAAGAGATCTTGGATGTCACATTCTTTTTAGAATAGGACTGTTCCACAAAATATGAGACACATTTACTATCTCTCCGCAATTCCTCCAAAAAAGAGGGGATTTAGTCATGGCCAAAAGTGGTGACACACTTGAAATTGTTCCAGAAAATGAAGCATTTCTCCCAGAAAATTATTGCCACTACATCCGTTTTGTTATACACATGTTTATTTCCTTTGTGTGTATTGGAACTACACAAAAAAAACGAGAAAAAAGGCAAATTGGACATCATTTCACACAAACCCCTCCAAATTGGCACGGACAAAATTGTTGATACCCTCAACTTACGGTAATTTTTATTGCACACCCTTTGTAATAAATAACTGCAAACAATCACTTCCTATAACCATCCACAAGCTTCTTACCCCTCTCAACTGAAATTCTGGACCACTCTTCTTTTGCAAACTGCTCCAGGTCTCTCATATTTGAAGGCGCCTTCTACTAACAACAATTTTAAGATTTCTCTTGTATGTTCAATGGAATTTAGATCTGAACTCATGGCTGGCCACTTCTGAACTCTCCAGTGCTTTGTTTCCATCCATTTCTGGGTGCTTCTTGAAGCATATTTGGGGTCATTTTCCTGCTAGAAGACCCATGACCTAGGATGCAAATGAGTCGCCCTACCTGGGCAATGGGGATACTCGGTACTGGGTCTGGTCGCTCTTAAAGGGGATGTCACAGTGGCTGCGACCCGGTCCGTGGCCCTAGCCGTTCACTTAAAAGGGGAAAAGTCTTTAAAGGGAACTTGGTAATAAAGTCTATTCATGACGCCACCTGTGGTTCTCGGTCAGAGGGGACCAACACTGCTTAAAGGGTTCCTCTGGGGTGATGTTGCAGCAAGATGGTAATGCTTCCCACAGGTGAAGCAGGGTCCCCAGGTGTTTGGGGGATGATGGTGTATGCTGGCAAATAAGTGGAGGACACAGAGTTGTAAAGTCTTTACCTGGTTTACTGGTAGAAACAGTCCAGGATACCAGGCACGGGTGGTGATGTGGTCCGGTCGGCTTGGAGGCAAAGGTGATCCCTCTCCCAGGTGAGTTCCGTAAGCCTTCCCACTCATGCTAGTATGCGAGGTCCCTGCTGCCTATAGCTTGCTGGCAAAGTCCTCTCACTCCTGTCCTAGAACAGGAACAGGTACCCGTATGATGGGCAGCTTGAGCCATTTTACAGGGTCTCTATCATGACCTGGGCTCTTCAGGTGCTGCTTCACCTCCAGGCGTGGTGTGGGCAAATCACATACAGTTCTAAGCCCTCCGGTTCTGCTATGTGTCCTAGAGTACAACAAAGCCTCGGGCTCCTGGTGCCTGGTTCCTGCGCTTCGGCTCTGAAGGTGCCCGGTCACAGTTCCCCTCTGAGCCCTTGCTTTCTCCACTGTGCTCCTTTCCTCAATTGCTCCACTACATTTAACCCCCCTCGGGTTCTTGTCCTTCCCTGGAGCTGCAGGTCAGTCCTGGCTGCACGGCTCCGTAGTCTGCACTCTGCTCCAGACTTCCTTCTCTCTCCTCTCCCTCCAACAGACTGAACTCTGTCCACTCTCTCTCAACAACTGGCTAACTCCTCCTCCAGACCAGAATACTTGCCTGGATTCAGAATGTTTTGTGTGTATGTACTTACCTGGTAAAGAGAATCCTCCTTGCCTCCAAGCATGATATCGCCCACCCCGAAAGGAAGGCAATATCACTGTAACAACTGGTTACCTGGGGTGTTACACAAACCCAGCTTTTTTACACTGGGCACTACATTGCAACCCAAAATCCTTTAGTAATCTTCAGATTTCATGATGCTTTGCACACAATAAAGGTACCCAGAGCCAGAGGCACCAAAGCAATCCTAGAACAGCTTTGAACCTCCACCTTACCTGACTATGGGTACTGTGTTCGTTTCTTTGTAGGCCTCATTCCATTTTCAGTAAACAGCAGAAAGATATGCCTTACCATAAAGCTCCATCTTGGACTCATCTGTCCACAAGACGCTTTCCCAGAAGGATTTTGGCTTACTCATGTACATTTTGGCAAACTGCAGTCTAGCTTTTTTATGTCTCTTTGTCAGCAGTGTGATCCTCTTGGTTTTGATGCTATAGTGTTTCATTTTAGTTAAATGTTGACCGATAGTTTGCTCTGACACTGATGCAAGCTGAGCCTGAATTTCTTTGGAACTTGATTGAGGCCACTTATCCACAATCTGGATTATCCAGCATGGCAACCGTTCATCAATTTTTCTCTGCCATCCATGTCCAGGGAGTTTAGCTACAGTGCCGTCGGTTGTAAACTTCTGGATTATGTTGTCCACGTGAACAAAAGAACATCAAGATCTCAGGAGATGGACTTGTAACTTTGAGATTGTTGATATTTTTCTCCAATTTTGTTTATCAAGTCCTCAGACAATTCTCTTCTCTTTCTGTTATCCGTGCTTAGTGTGTCGCACAGTGCAAAGATTGATTTAATTTCTCCCCTTTTTATTTGGTTTCAGGTGTGATTTTCTTATTGCCCATACCTGTTTCTTGCCACAGGTGTCTTTGAACGAGGATCACATGCTTCAAACAAAGTTGTTTGCCCACAATTTTGGAAAGGTGCCAACAATTTTGTCGGGGTCGTTTTTGGAGTTTTTTGTGAAATTATGTCCAAATACACTTTTTTCCCCATTTTTTTTGTGGTGTTCCATTACACACAAAGGAAATAAACATGTGCATAAAACAATGTGTAATTGTAATTATTTTCTGAAACTATTTCAAGGATGCCAACACTTTTGGTCATGACTGTATATCATTTGACTTTTTTGGGGTATAATACCACCTGTAGAAAACTTTCTAAAAAGTTTCTTGTAGTGTCGCACAAGATGTATTGGCAAACGTTAAATCAACAGCTTTTAGAAGTTGGTCATCCTTGAATTTAAAATGTAACTAGTTCTCCAAAGCTAATATGTTGAGACCTTTAATTAAATGGAATTCTTCATTAAAATGTTGGTAAATACTTTGCTTCCAAAGAAAAGGTAGTTAAAGGGTTACTTAGTAAATTGGCAATCGGTAGTGGGACATTAAAAGAAATATCCTTAGTTTTCTTTAAAAAAATAATTAATACCATATATACACCAGTATAAGCCGAGATTTACAGCCCATTTTTTTAGGCTGAAAGTGCCCCTCTCTGCATATACTCGAGTCATTCCCAAGGGGTCGGTGGGGGGAGGGGGAGCGGCGGCTGTCACTTCATACTCACCTGCTCCCGGTCCCTGCTTCTCCCATGCGATGCGATGGTCTCTGGGAGCCGGCAGCTCTTCCTGTGTTCAGCAGTCACATGGTACCACTCATTAAAGTAATGAATATGGATGAGACTCCACTCCCATAGGGGTGGAGAGCATATTCATTACTTTAATGAGCTGTACCAGCGAACATAGTGAACACAGGAACAAGCTGCTGGCTTGGGACGACAGAGAAGCAGGGACCACGCCGGGAGGGTGAGTATAACGGGGGAGGGTGAGCATTGCGATATTCACCTGTCCCCGTTCCACCGCCGGGCTCCGGACATATTACCAGCATTTAGGGACCAACTAATACTACATACAAGGAAAAATACTGTCACACCTTGACCAGACCACAAATTACCACCACACAGTGATCGAATACTACAATACTGATCGTGAATACAAACCACAATACTAAAAACACTGTTATTACCACCAGTGACATTATACACAGTACCTCTGTATACAGTGCCAGTGTACAGGTACTACAGTGATCACCACTGACATTATACACAGGAGCTCTGTATACTGTCAGTGTACAGGTAATACAGTGATCACCGGTGACATTATATGCAGGAGCTTTGTATATAGTGTCAGTGTACAGGTAATACAGGGATCACCAGTGACATTTTACACAGGAGCGGTGCACAGCAGTGGAACGGGGACAGGTGAATATCGCAAGTGCCGGGGGCCTGAGCGACAAGAGGTGAGTATGTAATTTTTTTTTTCATAGCAGCAGCAGCATAATCTATGGAGCATCTTATGGAACCATCAACCTTTATGCAGGATTGTATGGGGCATAATCTATGGAGTATCTTATGGGGCCATCAACCTTTGTGCAACAGCATACGGGGCATAATCTATGGATCATCTTATGGGGCAATCAACCTTTGTGCAGCAGCATATGGGGCATAATCTATGGAGCATCTTATGGGGCCATCAACCTTTGTGCAGCATTATATGGGGCATAATATTCTATAGAGCATCTTAAGGGGCCATCATTAACCTTTTGTGCAGCATTATATGGGGCATATTTTAATATGGAGCATCTTATGGGGTCCATCATGAACTTTATGGAGCAATATGGGGCGTATTTTGTATGGAGCATCTTATGGGGCCCATCATAAACTTTATGGAGCATTATATGGTGCTCCTGATTCAATATGGATATTCAAAAACACTTAACCTACTGATGCCTCAATCAATTTTACTTTTATTGGTATCTATTTTTATTTTTGAAATTTACCAGTAGCTGCTGCATTTCCCACCCTAGGCTTATACTCGAGTCATTAACTTTTCCCAGTTTTTTGTGGCAAAATTAGGGGTCTCGGGTCGGCTTATACTCAAGTATAATTTGCCAATTACCAAACTCTTTGTCCGGGATATGAAATTTACGTTGTAATTGAGAAAGAAATTTGTAAGTCACCCGAAACAATATCCATTAGGTTAGTAATGGAGTGTTTTTTCCATATTAAGAAGTCTAGTTTTGGAAACAGCAATTCCCAAAGCCTCTAGTGGCATAACATGTAAATGTGAGAAGTTTTTATCTTTCCTTGAGTTTTCATGTAATTTTTTCCATCCCATTATAGAAGATTTCAACATTGGAGATTTAGGAAGGGGTAGAGAGTGGGCTAGAATTAATGCTATCAAAGGTTTATTCCCCAGGCTGATTTCTTAAGCCTTCTCTATACACCTTCCATGTTAATAATCCCTGCACCACCTGTCGGGAATGGGTTGATGGATTTTCAAATACAGACTATCCCTACTTGTTGGAAGCTTGCTTGACAATAAGCAAATCACAAAAGTGTCCCGCTTGGACCACCAGCAATCAGCCATAATCTTTTTGGAAACCCGATAGTACCTTTTTAATTCCCGTGCCACATTTAACTAAATGAAGCATTACACAATGCCCATTTACCTCAATGGATTGTTTGTGTGATGAAGAACAGGATCGGTCCTCAAGACAAAGACTCTGGCCAAGAGAGGAAGCTAAGAAGGGGATCCCCTCTAAAAATTCAGAATTCTTTAATAGGATTTATAAAATTATTTTTCTTTCCAAACTGGTCAATTCAAAAAATAAAGGCAAAAAAGTAAAAGTACATACAGAGAATGTGTGCTTACAAAATGTCAGCATATTTAGAGTATCTATAAGTATAAAGGCTTTTCGTGGGTACAACGTTGGCATATATAGTTTAACCCTGGGTACAAAGTTGTAATGATAAATCTGGAGTTAAGTTTCTGTCACTAGAGAGTTAACAAGAAGTAAAATCACTGGGCCTCATTTTTCCAAATTGTCTAGCACCGTGTTTCCCAAGCTCCATTACTCGCAACAAGTCATGTCTTCAGGATTTCCTTGGTATTGCACAGGTGATGGAATTATTAAGGCATCAGAAATTGTCACAGGCTCTCTCACCTGTGCAATACTAAAAAAATCCTGAAAACAATGTTTTGGGGGCCGTGAGGATGGGGAAACACTGGTCTGGCAGCAAAATTGTCATTGTAGCCCATAGCAACCAATCAAAACTCAGTTTTCATTTTACTGGAGCAGGATAAGAAATGAAAACTGAGCCTTGATTGGTTGCTATGGGCAGCATAGCCAGTCTTACCATTAAACAGGTAAGGCCCAAAGTTTACAAATGACTCAATATAAATCCGCAAATTGCCTCTTCTGAGAAAAAGAGGACTTAACTCTATAGCGCCACCTGTTGGAAGTAGCGATCCTACAAGTCACAATCAACCCTCTAACGAGTCGTGCAATATGACTTAGGATAAAAGCCAAATCAGTATCTCAATTCGCAGACATGGTGTTTCGGGCTGTTGGCCCTCGTCAGTGCGAAGCATGAGAACTGATTTGGCTAGGTGAGAGGCTCTGGACTGGGGTCTAAGGGGTAACGTTTCTCCTTATGGAGAGTGACAATATAAATCCTTCGCCTTGCTGTCATTCCTTAGATCTTTATATTGATGAGCTCCATCCTTTCACAAGTCAGCATGCCCTGTTAATGTCAGGACAAGCTGAAAGTTGTAGTTCTGGAGAGCCACAGATTAAAATGTACTGCACTAAATGATCTACAATACCGGTAAATCTTGGGAATAAACTTTTCTTTTACCAATCCCAACAAAATGGTTACTCCTACTGCAAACATGTCATGTCAACAGGATTTTAACCCTTTCACAGAACAGCATTAATTTATCTATGCATTTCGATTCCACCGTCCTTTGTTTTCTCCTAAAAAAAAAAAATAAGATATGCATGAACAAACTCTAAGAAGACTTTTACATTTGCAATTAAGATTCCATTATAAAATGCAAATTGGATAAGACTTAGAGACTAAAAGTTACTTACAAATTACGACTTCACTGATCTTCAGACGTAACAATGCAATTTTAGCTCATTAAGTATTTAACGCTGGCTTAAGAAAACAACATTTCCTAACGGTAAATGTACACAAGTATTGGCACTCAGACTGGGGAAAGCATTACTGTCTGCAAACCAAGGGTGTGATATTAATTTTCTCTTGATGAGCTCATAAAAAACTATTGGTGCCCATAATAAGATAGCATTGGGTATGTTGAGTTATATAGTATGATTATTATCTTTAGAGACAGACACAGATAGAAAAGGGCCCTTGTGGAAGAACAACACTGAGCCCCTTGCATCCTCTCTAATGATCAATCAATAATTAGGAGCCCTGAATTCCTGAATTGTATTAACGAAGTACCTTTCATCTACTTTACAGTAGTTGTTTCTTTAAAACAGTCTGTGACCCTCAAAACCCAGCCCCTATAATAATCATACCTTTAGTCTAGTTTTCGTTGATATTCTTATCTAGAAAATTATCTGTATTCATTATGCAAATGAAGGCGCTTGGTGCCCTTCATGTGGCCGGTGCTCAATGCACAAGTCTACCCCCTCAATTACCATCCATGGTAACCGCCTCTTGTTATGTTGGTTGACAGTGCTGGTTTGCTCAGAGTGAGCACTGCCGGAACTGAAAACTTGGCCATGCACACACAAACTGACAGTAGAGGAGCCGAGTGCGCGTATCGCTCGCTTGCCTTGGCATGAGCTTGCGCATTCTTTTCTCCTCTCTCTGAGGTTGCTCACATGTAATACCTCCGTGGACAATGTAGCGAGCAGCCTCAGCAAGAGGAGCATCTAGTGCTGTCAATAAATATAAGGAGTAGTGTCAAAGCATGTCAATTGAAGGGCGTAAAGGGTGCACTGGGTACTTGGTTATGCCAAGAGTGCATCAAGCATCCTCTTTTACATGAAGAATAAAGATAGATTTCAGGATAACATTATCACAGAAAACTACATTTTAAGTATGATGTGTATAGCATTAGTTCTCTATACAACTATCTGATTAGTTTAAATTGAGTTTTGGGGGTGTGAAGAATACTGGAGATGTAATTTCATGCAATAATTTGCATCCTATTTGGCCTGGGATTATAAAATCATCTTTCCTTTGCCCAACACATACTCAGCAGGAACTCTAATATTCTCATAGCCTCAAGGAGAAAGCTGGTACCTAGCTCAGCAGGGTGGGTAAGCCTCCAAAGGCTGTGAGTGACAGATCTCACACCTTGAGCCAACGAGCTCAGAGCAGGACAAAGGCTTGCTTGTGATATAGAATCAGAAGCTGCCAAAGAACATTCTAGAAATATAATTCCATAAAGATTTATAGAGATGCTATACGTCCTAGTCCTATATCGTGTACATTTGTGAGATTTCTGGAAAGGACCAACGCCTCCCAGGGTCTCGATCAATTCTAACACCTCAGGGAGGTTAGATATGTAGAATGGCCAGTAGAAATCAGATAGCAAAGATGTGTTTAGTTTCAACATGTAGCAGGGGCCCAGCCGGATCCAACGTCATCAAAACCACCTTAAAGCACTGCCACCTGTTGGGAGGTGCCTGAGCAACATTCTCTTTCAGTGTGTTTGTGCAACTGCAGAGATGCCAGGTCCTCTCTTGTTTCTGCCACCCTTGAGGCTGAATACCCAGGCCTGAACCCTGTATCTGTACTTGTATTTGATCTTTCCTGTGTCCGCCACCTTAGGGGGTTGAGTCACTTAGAAATGTCCTTATTTTTTAAAGAAAAGCACAGTTTTTTCCAATGAAGCTAACATTAAATGATTCAGAAATACACTCTATACATTGCTAATGTGGTTAATGACTATTCTAGCTGCAAATGTCTGGTTTGTAATGCAATATCTTCATAGGTGTATAGAGGCCCATTTCCAACAACCATCACTCCAGTGTTCTTATACTACTTTGTGTTTGGTAACTGTCTAAGAAGGCTAATGGATGGTTAGAATACACTTGAAAACCATTGTGCAAATATGTTAGCACAGCTGAAAACAGTTTGGCTGATTAGAGAAACTATAAGGCCATGTGCACACGCTGCGGATTCCATTGCGGAATTTTCCGCAGCGGATTTGATAAATCCGCAGTGAAAAACCGCGGTTTCTTTTGCAGTTTCCTCTGCGGATTTTCACCTGTAGATTTCTATTGGAGCAGGTGTAAACCCACAGCGGAATCCGCACAAAGAATTGACATGCTGCGGAAAATAAACCGCAGCTTTTCCGCGCGTTTTTTTCTGCAGCATGTGCACTGTGGATTTTGTTTCCCATAGGTTTACATTGTACTGTAAACTCATGGGAAACCGCTGCGGATCTGCAGCTGCGGAAACGCTGCGGATTCACAGCAAAATCCGCAGCTTGTGCACATACCCTTAACCTGACCTTCCTTTGAGCTTGTTGAGAATCTGGAGCATTACATTTGTTGGTTCCATTAAACTCTCAAAATGGCCAGAAAAAAAGAACTTTCATGTGAAACATGTGTGACAGTCTATTCTTGTTCTTAGAAATGAAGGCTATTCCATGCGAGAAATTGCAAAGAAACTGAAGATTTCCTATAACGGTGTGTACTACTCCCTTCAGAGGAGAGCACAAACAGGCTCTAACCAGAGTAGAAAGAGAAGTGGGAGGCCCCGCTGCACAACTGAGCAATAAGACAAGTACATTAGAGTCTGTAGTTTGAGAAATCGACGCCTCACACGTCCTCAACTGGCAGCTTCATTAAATAGTACACGCAAAACACCAGTGTCAACGTCTACAGTGAGGAGACGACTCATGGATGCTGGCCTTCAGCAAAGATTAATATGGGCAAAAGAACACAGACATTGGACAGTGGAAGATTGGAAAAAGTGTTATGGACAGACAAATCCAAGTTTGAGGTGTTTGGATCACACAGAAGAACATTTGTGAGGCGCAGAACATCTGAAAAGATGCTGGAAGAGTGTCTGACCCCATCTGTCAAGCATGGTGGAGGTAATGTGATGGTCTGGGGTTGCTTTGGTGCTGGTAAAGTGGGAGATTTGTACAAGGTAAAAGGGATTTTGAATAAGGAAGGCTATCACTCCATTTTGTAATGCCATGCCATACCCTGTGGACAGCGCTTGATTGGAGCCAATTTCATCCTACAACAGGACAATGACCCAAAGCACCTCTCCAAATTATGCAAGAACTATTTAGGGAAGAAGCAGGCAGCTGGTATTCTATCTGTAATGGAGTGGCCAGCGCAGTCACCAGACCTCAAACCCAATGAGCTGTTGTGGGAGCAGCTTGACCGTATGGTGCAAAAAGTGCCCATCAAGCCAAACCAACTTGTGGGAGGGGCTTCTGGAAGCATGGGGGGAAATTTCTCCAGATTACCTCAGCAAATTAACTGCTAGAATGCCAAAGGTCTGCAATGCTGGAATTGCTGCAAAAGGATTCTTTGAGGAAAGCAAAGTTTGAAGGAGAAAATTATTATTTCAAATAAAAATCTTTCTTTTGAACCTTGTCAATGTCTGGACTAGATTTTCAATTCATTTGGCAACTCATTTGATTAATAAAAGTATGAATTTTCATGAAAAACACAAAATTGTCTGGGTGACCCTAAATTTTTGAACGGTAGTGTACCTATTCCTAAAACATGCAGTGTCTGAACCTTTACCTATTCCTAAGACCTGCAGTATCTGAACCTGTTCCTATCTCTGAAACCTGCATTGTCTGAATGAACGGTAGTGTACCTATTCCTAAAACATGCAGTGTCTGAACCTTTACCTATTCCTAAGGGTACCGTCACACAGTACCATTTTGATCGCTACGACGGTACGATTCGTGACGTTCTAGCGATATCGTTACGATATCGCAGTGTCTGACACGCAGCAGCGATCAGGGATCCTGCTGAGAATCGTACGTCGTAGCAGATCGTTTGGAACTTTCTTTCGTCGCTTGATCACCCGCTGACATCGCTGGATCGTTGTGTGTGACAGCGATCCAGCGATGTGTTCGCTTGTAACCAGGGTAAACATCGGGTAACTAAGCGCAGGGCCGCGCTTAGTAACCCGATGTTTACCCTGGTTACAAGCGTAAACGTAAAAAAAACAAACAGTACATACTTACATTCCGGTGTCAGTCCTCCGGCGTCTCAGCTTCTCTCCACTGTGTGAGCGCCAGCCGGCCGGAAAGCGAGCACAGCGGTGACGCGGTGACGTCACCGCTCTGCTTTCCGGCTATGGCGCTTACACAGTGGAGAGAAGCAGAACGCCGGGGACAGACACCGGAATGTAAGTATGTACTGTTTGTTTTTTTTACGTTAACGCTGGTAACCAGGGTAAACATCGGGTTACTAAGCGCGGCCCTGCACTTAGTTACCCGATGTTTACCCTGGTTACCCGGGGACTTCGGCATCGCTCCAGCGCCGTGATTGCAACGTGTGACCGCAGTCTACGACGCTGGAGCGATATTCATACAATCGCTGCGACGTCACGGATCGTGCCGTCGTAGCGATTAAAATGGTACTGTGTGACGGTACCCTAAGACCTGCAGTATCTGAACCTGTTCCTATCTCTGAAACCTGCATTGTCTGAATGAACGGTAGTGTACCTATTCCTAAAACATGCAGTGTCTGAACCTTTACCTATTCCTAAGACCTGCAGTATCTGAACCTGTTCCTATCTCTGAAACCTGCATTGTCTGAATGAGTGCCTAGCTCTAATCTGTTGTTGCTGTGCAACATTTGTGTTTAGTGACTACACTTGCTACTTCTTTGTAAGCACCCGGCGTGAACTTATTCCTGTATAGCTTGTCCGTACCTATCCTTGTATGCGTACTGTGTGAACCTGAACCTTTCTACTCTTTGTGAACAGAATCCTGTCTTGCCTTTCCACATCTGCAGTTCCCTGTCTGTCCCCACTTGAAGTCCAGTACACCCTTGCCGGAGACCCAGTTCTCCCTGAAGCCACTCCTCCCATTCTGTCTGAACCAAGTCCTATTGTTGAGGAGAGCCATAAGATCAAATACTTAATTAACCTCAACACATAAGGTAATTGAGAGAAGTAACCCATAACATGTATTGTTTAACCTTACATAAGTTTTTCCTCAGACAAAGTAAGACACTTAAGATGGCTGCCATCTCCTATACCAGAGCCATGCGGTCTGGTATCCAAGATGAACAATGAAGACACTGAAGATGGCTGCCATTTCCTGTTTTAGCAGACCATGCGGTCTGGTATCCAAGATGACGCCCACCCAGATGACCTCATGGATCCACCCACAGTGACGCCCACCTTGATGACATTACGGACCAACCCACCTTGATGACCTCATGGATCCGCCCATGGACTTGCTCATGCCCAACCCACTAACCAATGGAATACATCCGATCACTCCCATTTTAGAGCTAACCGAGCCCCCTTACAGGAGATATATAACATTGTGTTTGACTAATAAATTTCTTTCTTGGAGCTGAGCCATACATTGATCAAGGAGAGTTACAGCTGACTGTGTCTGGTGTATTTCTTTAGTGCACATGATCAATATCCATTAGGCCAGGAGTAGGCAACTAGAGAATTGAACATTTATATTAATTGTTCAACCCTAATATTTGGCCGCCCAACCTGGGGCCAGCAGAGGAGAGCCCTGAACCCTGTAAAACCGGCGGGTGGAACGGCTGGATGCACTGAGTACCCCGAATCTGGAGACTGATCACCTCTTTAACAGAACACGGTAAGTCTGCTGATTTTTTATAATCTGTAGTCTTTACCTGTGTCTTTCGGGGTATCCTGTGCAGATTGCCTGACCGTGTCCGGTTTTCTTGGTATCTGTAAGACGGCAGAAAGGGTATCTCCGCTGCTGGTCATTTAATTGCAAGAACCGTCACATTTTAGTTGCCTACTGCCTGTTACATGTTGTGAAGAGGGGAGATGACTACTAGTTAAAGAGAAGTATTGTGTAAGGACAGACAAAGGGGTTTCTAAGAAAAAAAAACAAACAAAAAAAAAAAACAAGTGTTTACAGAGGGCTAGAGGCAAGTGAAACAGGAAAAACAGGTTTGTTTTTAGTTAAAGAGAAGCATTGTGTTTGGAACAGGACGGGTTTCTAGGAAAGCAAGCAAGTGTAGAAAAAAATAAAATAATTTTTGTCTGTGGTATACGGTTGTCGCCTGTGATAAGATTTTCAGTTCTGTACAAGTCAGACTAGGACCTGGAGTGAATTGACTCGGCCTAGGGGGACCCGGTAAATCTTGGAGCGAATTGGCTCAGTTCGGGCATAATAAATTGTGTAGCGGCTCATTGAAACTTGGAGCGAATTGGCTCAGTTTGGGCCAATTAAATTTATAGTTTTTCTTTTTTTTTTTTTTTTTGCCCCGTGACATCGAGTGAGTTGACTCTGCACGGGGACCGGTAAGTTAGGGAGCAATTTGACAAAGTAGGGAATAATTGGTTTGTAAAGTACGGAGCACGGAAGTCAGACAGGGACCACGTGACAAGAAGCAATAGGAACTGGGTACTGCAGACTCAGTTCCCTTTAGAATCTCAGGTTTGAGTCATCTCCCCCGTCTTATTGTTTGTTTGGTGTTTGTTATCTTGATAGATAGGTATATATACTGTGTATCTATAGAAAGATGGAGAAATTAATGCAGTTCTGCCGTATAGGCACTAAGCCAAATTCAGATGGCAAGTTAGACTCATGCACATTAGTGGAAATTGTGTGGAATGCCAGAAGGGTGATGGTTACAGCCCCTGGAGTGGAAGATTGTCTTAGAAAAAAAAAAAAAGAAAAAGAATAGAAAGAATAGAGTTTTGACTTATGTGTATTACAAAATATATCCTGTGAGCGGCCACCACCGTATAATGGTGGCCCAGAGGAATGTGTTAAATGTGATAGCAGCCAAAATGGTGGCCCAGAGCCATGTGCTAAATGTAATGGTGGCCATTTTGTTAATGGCGAATGTGTTAAATGTAATAGCAGCCAAAATGGTGGCCCAGAGCCATGTGGTAAATGTAATGGCGGCCATTTTGTTAATGGCGAATGTGTTAAATGTAATAGCAGCCAAAATGGTGGCCCAGAGCCAGGTGCTAAATATAATTATGACGGCAGCCATTTTGTTGGTGGTAAATATAATTCTGACGGCGGCCATCTTGTTGGTGGTAAATATAATTCTGACGGCGGCCATTTTATTGGTGGTAAATATAATTCTGACGGCGGCCATTTTATTGGTGGTAAATATAATTCTGATGGCGGCCATTTTGTTGATGGTAAAGGTGTTAATGCTAACGGCGGCCATGTTGTGGATGGCAAATGTAATTCTGACGGCAGCCATGTTGTGGATGGCGAATGTGCTGCTCCTGGTGGTGAACATCTCAGATTAAGGCTACACACCACATCATCAAATCCTTGTTACCCAGTAATGACCACTAACGGCCAATACTATATTACTTCGGGAAGTGAACAGGCTTTACCCATGTTTCCTATCTCAGTTGTTTCCAATGGGGCGCCAACCCTTTCCCCTATCCCTCCTGTTGTGAATCCAGCAGTCCTCCCACCTGGATCGTCCCCAGCACCTACCCTTTCTACTGTCACTTCCACTGCCAATTTAGCCGCACACCCACATGAGATGCTCCAAGCAGCGACCTCTCCTCCCAATGCTTCCACAACAGCACTCTTACGCAGTCTACATAACCCTATACCCAGTACCTCACAGGCTGTCTCGCAGCCAAGTGCACACCTGTATGGGACGGTGGCGACTGTATCAAGGGGGGCTCAATCTGAGAGGGGGATACCAATAGCACAGGAAGCACAAAGGGGAGGGAATATTGGCAACCTACTTTTGAAAAAGAACTTCCTGAGGGACCCTTGTTAGTGGTGGGAAAGGGTGACATAACAACAATGGAGACAGACGCTATTGTTAATGCTGCCAATTTTCGGTTAGAGCACAATGGAGGTGTAGCTAGAGCTATAGTAGAAGCAGGAGGGGAGGCTATTCAAGCTGACAGTCGAATCATTGTCGAGTCACATGGTCAGATAGCTGTTGGGGATATAGCGGTGACTAAAGCTGGCAATCTTCCATGTAGAATGATCATACACACTGTGACCCCTACTTATGACCCTATTCATCCAGACGTTAGTGCTCAACAACTTCATGCAGCAATAACTCGCATTAATGAGGACAGGACTGTTAAAGCTTTTAAGACTGCCTGCGTCACCTGGAGCCCACACCATGATACTGGAGCTGCCCAAATAGAGCCCCTCATTCCAGGACTGTTACCTCCTCCGGCTCCTCATACACAAGGGACTACATCTGCACTCCCGGTGCCATCTCTACTCCCGCCTCAGGTGCCACCACCAACAGTGCCAATGCTCATGTCTGAGGAGCCCACCATCTATGTCAAGTTTACACCCCAGCAAGCTGCTACTCTGTTGAACCAAGTTCTAGATCCAGAAAAAGTAGACAATGCCTTTCTACAGGAGCATGCTTCAAATCCAAAGGACTTACTCAGCCATGTGGCAAGATCTCATTTCCTTGCCAAATCTTAAAGCAGGCGATGCATATTGGCCTGTTATGGATATCGTGTTCAATGATGACTCACTTGCCAATGACGAGACATGGGACTCTGGTGTTGAGTTCTGCCAAAAACCTAAGACAAGGGCCCCGGATGAGTTGGCTGACCTATCAATGATTATTGTTGCCAAAGGTTTCCAGATGCCTCAAAGCTGATGCAGCCATTGTACGATGACCTCAAGAAGTCAGCGTTTCCACTATGTACTAAATCCGTGGAAGCTTTCTACGCTCTTAAACAGGCCATACAGTCTGCACCAGCTCTTTGAATCCCAAATCCTGATATCATCTGAGGACATCCAGTTCTCTTAATGGCTCCACACGACATAATTACTATTGTTGGAACCTAAACATCTGTTGGTGCAGCATCATATGAGACTCCAATGTTCGCTCTTGGTTCCGGATAATGTCACTCTTGTCCGCTGCAGCATCTTCAAACTGTCCACGCTGCTTCCTCTTTCCAGGGGGGATGTGGATGATACTGATGCTCTCGGAGAAGATGCCTCTACACACTCAGAGGATCATGACTGTCTCAAACAAATGCAGGAAGAAGCAGCCTCCAAGAAAAACGTGTCTGAAGACCCACTCCCACATGCTGACCTGACGTTCTTCACTGATGGTTCCAGATTTGCAGATAAAACAGGAAGGTTCCATACGGGATATGCCGTGGTTACACATGACCTGATCATCTCAGCTGGATCGCTACCACCGCACATGTCTGCACAAGAAGCGGAACTTAAAGCTTGATGCTGGCTTGTCAGGAAGCGACGGAGAAGGTGGTCAACATCTACACGGATTCAAGATACGCTTTTGGAGTGGCTCATGACTTCGGCAGTATCTGGGCAGCCAGGGGATACCTAACGTCCAGTGGAACTCCTCTAAAACATGCTGCTACCATGCAAGAACTTGTGGTCACTCTGGATCTACCTTCAAAGGTTGCAGTGATCAAGATCAAAGCTCACGGGAGACTGGATTCTCCAGAAGCAAGGGGGAACTTCTTTGTTGACAAAACAGCAAAAACCTATGCTGTGGATCCATTTAGGAAAGAGAAAGCAGCGGTGTACGTGTCACAAGACACTGAAGAAGGGACTAAAGCCTCTCTTATGAGGATTATCCATATACATCAAGACATCAGATGATGAAAAGAAGTCATGGCAAGAAGGAGGAGCTAAAAAGGATGAAGATGGAGGCTGGAGGGTGAACACAAAGGTCTGTCTACCCCGTAATCTGTGCCCCTCAGTGACAGAATGGGCACACGGTATCACCCACAGAGGCAAGAATCGGATGAATGACCTGATTTGGAAGATTTATATGGCACTTGGGATCTCTACTGTCACCCAAAATTATTTCAAGTCCTGCCTTTTGTGTGCAGCATGCAATCCAGCACCACCTCAGAAAGTTACTCAGAAACATTTGGCTAAACCACTTTATCCCTTTCAGAGAATTCAGATTGACCACATTCGAATGCCAAAAGTAGGGAAGTACGAGTATGTACTGGTAGTGACTGACATGTTTTCAGGATGGCCCGAAGCCTATCCAGTAACAAACATGACTGCCAGAGTGACTGTTAAGAGACTGATGACTGAAGTAGTCTGCAGATATGGGGTCCCAGAGGTAATTGAGAGTGACCAAGTACCCGCATTCATTGCAGCACTGTCTAAGGAACTATGAACATTGGTTATTTGGGTTTACATACTCCATATCAACCCCAGAGCAGTGGGAAAGTAGGAAGACTGAATGACGCCTTCAAAAATAAAATACTGAAAGCCAGTTAGGAGGTCAGACTTGGACAGACATTTTGCCTGTTGCCTTATACTCAGTCATAAACACTCCAAGGGGTCCCACCAAACTCACACCATACGAGATTCTTTTTAGGGGGCCTCCAAGATTGGGTCAATATTTTCCACAACAGCTAGCCTTAGGAAGTGATACTATTGTAAATTATGCAATTGTTGTTACTAAAGAACTGTCAATAACACATGTACAAGTTTTATCATCCATTCCAGGTCCAGATTCCAGTGACGGTACCCATACTTTCTAACCTGGTGACTACATGCTGGTAAAGACGTTCATCAGAAAGACATCCCTGGAGTCGAGATTTGAGGGTCCCTACCAAGTGCTCCTGACTACTCCTACTTCAGTCAGGATTGCTGAGCGCCTCCTGGATCCATCTCTCACATTATAAACTTGTTAGACAGTTAGGGACAGAGTAGGATCTGACCTGCTTGTCAAAGTCCAGCTACAAAGGGAGGTTTTCCACAAGGGAAAACTTGTCTCAAACTGGTGAAAACTCCAATTCCCCCTCCCGGGCAAGACGGTCAGATCTAGGATGTGTACATCAGGGTTAGTCACATGTGTATTTTAAGGAACCATGGAGATGGGAGATTGGAGAGTAATAGATCCAGCAGGTTGGGAAGTCCCGAGGACACTGGTAACATGCTCCGATATACCACCGCAGTATACCCATAATTGGTCACACATTCTCTGGTGTCTATAGCATCCATATTGTCATGAAGCCTCTGATGTCATAATAACACTTAACATCGATGGGTTAGGGAACCACGGTGGGATCAAGATAAAAGAAAAGGTTAATAAAGTATTTAGGGGGGACTGTTGAGGAGAGCCATAAGATCAAATACTTAATTAACCTCAACACATAAGGTAATTGAGAGAAGTAACCCATAACATGTATTGTTTAACCTTACATAAGTTTTTCCTCAGACAAAGTAAGACACTTAAGATGGCTGCCATCTCCTATACCAGAGCCATGCGGTCTGGTATCCAAGATGAACAATGAAGACACTGAAGATGGCTGCCATTTCCTGTTTTAGCAGACCATGCGGTCTGGTATCCAAGATGACGCCCACCCAGATGACCTCATGGATCCACCCACAGTGACGCCCACCTTGATGACATTACGGACCAACCCACCTTGATGACCTCATGGATCCGCCCATGGACTTGCTCATGCCCAACCCACTAACCAATGGAATACATCCGATCACTCCCATTTTAGAGCTAACCGAGCCCCCTTACAGGAGATATATAACATTGTGTTTGACTAATAAATTTCTTTCTTGGAGCTGAGCCATGCATTGATCAAGGAGAGTTACAGCTGACTGTGTCTGGTGTATTTCTTTAGTGCACATGATCAATATCCATTAGGCCAGGAGTAGGCAACTAGAGAATTGAACATTTATATTAATTGTTCAACCCTAATACTATACCTGCCTGCCTGTATAGCAGTTATGTCCGCCAGCACCTTCATATCTCATTGAGGGCTCAGCTGCTGTGTGCTCAAAGTCAGTCTTGGTTTAGCACCTAGTCACATCTCCCTGTGCTCTCCTCGGATTGTGGCACCGTCAGTTGCTGTGCATCCGGGGTCAGTCTTAGGGAGGCACTTCCCACCTCCACACCTCCAGGCTCTCCTCAATCCATAGAACAGAGGGACCACAGTCCACTCTCGAGCCTCACAGTCCTGACAAGATCATAACATATTCTTTGTGGCCTGTATGCACGCTAACCACGCAAGACTCCATTGCTGAACAAAAAACATGTTGAAGCATGATTAAAGTTTGTTCATTAACATTTAGACAAGCCTGTGAAATACTGGGAGAATATAGTCTGGTCAGATTAGACCAAATTTTAACTCTTTGGATACCATAATACACACCATGTTTGGAGGCCTGAATGCAGTGCATATCACCCCAAAAACACCATACCAATAGTGAAGTTTGGAGATGTGAACATCATGGTGTCGGGCTGTTTATAAACATATGGCACTAGCAAACTTTATATAATTGAAGGAAGGATGAATGGACAAATGTACCGAGACACACTTGAAAAAAATCTGCTGCCATCTACTAGAATGATGAAAATGAAACCAGGGTGGACAGTTCAGCAAGACAATGATCCCAAACACACAGCGAAGAAAACTCTCAATTGGTTTCAGAGAAAGAAAGTAGATGTGCTAGAATGGTCCAGCCAATCACCGGACCAGAGTCCAATAGAAACTTTATGGAAGGACATAAAGCTCAGAGCTCAAAGAAGGAGCCCACAGAGCCTTCAAGATTTGAAAAGTGTTTGTGTGGAAGAATGGGACAAAATCACACCTGAGCAATACATGCAACTGGTTTCTCTCTACAGGAGCTGTTATGAAGCTGTCATCACCAATAAAGGCTTTTGCACAAAGTATTTAAGAGAACCTGTCAGCAGGGCCGGATGTAAGAGGTGGGTGGCCCGGGGCCCATTTTGGAGGGAGGCCCATTTTTCAAGGTGTTGCAATATGTAATGAAAAATACAAAATGAAACGAACGCAAGTTTATTTACAAAAATCACTTACGCAGAGTAATTCAGGTAAAATCATTCATTTTTTACAATCCGGGCACTTTCCTTGATTTTCGTGCTGCAAAATCACTAATGATGTCACTAAAGTCCAATTCACGCAGTAGATCTGACTCGATGCTTATGATAGCCAAATTTACAAGTCGTTCCTGCTTCATGGATGTCCTTAATCGGTTTTCAACTAATTTGAGTTTTGAGAAGGAACGCTCACTACTGCAGTTTGTTACCATCAAAATTAGATGTATCCAGGGAGCTATCTCAATATTTGCTGTATATATTAGAGGCTGTTACTGTTCTTGCTGTATATAGAATAGAGGCTGAGGGGCTGTATAAAGTGTATACACAGCACTATACTGTAAACAGGTGCACACTATATACATACAGTACACACAGACACACTGTAATGCAGGATATAGTGTGGACTTATATATACAGTATGGTACTGTGTAGGACAGGAGCTGCAAGAAAGATACACAGACAGACAGACACACACAGACACACACAGACAGAGATCATACTAACTCACCCACCACAACACTGTGAAGACTGAACTACTTCACCTCTGGATCTTCAGTGACTGAAGATCCAGAGTGAAGTCCTGCCACGCTCCGCAGTGGAGAATCCTCTTCTCACGCTGACATTGTGGCTCCATCTCCTTCCTTGAAGGTAGCTGAACAAACTGTCATCTGATCTAATCCGAGGGAGCGATCATACAGCAGAATAGGTAGCGCCTAGAAGCTTCTGTTGGGATCAGAGAAGGCTGCCGCATGGCATAAGCTAAGCATTAGGTACAGGGAGGGTACTAAGGAAGTCTGGCTAGGCTAGCCAGGTCAGTGGATGCTCACGCAGGTCAGGTCCAATGCTCACGCAGGTCAGGTCCAAGGACTCTGCCGCTCTGCGCCAGCTACTGAGATGTAGAACTGTAGCCAGGTCGTTACACTTTCAATAGTTTCTCTTTTGTTAAATGTTCCTTATCATTAGAAACGGTTCGCAGCAAAGAGACGTGTATTTTACATGTTTTGAGATATTTATCCTTATATTGGTGGGAGGCCCCCGCTTGGTGGGTGACCCAGGGCCCGGGCCCCTTGGGCTCCCCCTAAATCCGGGCCTGCCTGTCAGCAGGATTTACCCTATAAACTAAAGGCATGACCATAATGGCGCTGTGATGCTAATTAATGATACCTTATGTAAAGGGATCCACTTAATGGCTGATGAATACTCATCTTGTGCAGGACTTGAATAATATGGCACCAGATATGCAGATCGAGATTTCGGCTTGGTGAAAAATTGACTGAACCGCAATCTCAATCTGCGCATGCACCACCTCTGGTGACAATTTATTGAAGTCCTGCACACAGCACGTCAACTCATTCTGCATATACACTGCCCTCACAATGATGGCGGCAGTGATGAATTTTACAAAGGAGGCAGGACACTGAATAATCAGTGACCTGCACAATAAAAAATGATGCTGGTGCAGCACCCCAGAGTCCTGGTTGTTGCAGTACTGTGGCTCCGCCACTACGGGAAGCTATGGTACGTCTGATTGCACTAAGGAGTTTCTCTGATCAGGTACACTCACACCACACTTCACACTCCGGCCACCAGGGGGGGTGGTCCTATCTAGTAGGCCACTCCTCACAACTCTGGTAAAACTGGGGGTTGGACAGGAAGACAGGGAGAAGTAGCTGGGAAGAGCTAGTGAGAGGACCTGTCAGGGATGGAGGGATGGGATCCTGGCAGACTCCTCAGAGCAGAACTAACCAGTAAACAACGGGAATACAGAAAAGGAGAAATACCAGAAGGGGTCTTGCTGTTAGACCGAGGCAACATCCTTCTGAGGCGCAAACAGTCGGTGGCCGGAACGCCGAGCAAGTAAGAGACTTTAAGTACATTGCAAACCACGGCAGGGCAGCTAACTACAGGTTGGCTGTCTCACTTAACACCTAAGCAGACAATGGAGGCAGCTGTGGGAGAGGGGCGACTCTAGAGTCCCGGAAGAACTCCAGGCCTACCCCGTCATACGGGTGCGTCCTACCATATCACCTGGAGGACGGAGAAAGAACAGTAGAGACAGAAAGAAACAGTTGTGAGGACTATCCCGGGAGCTCAGCAGGGAAGAACTACAACACACAGCGCTAGAAGGTAGATACTGATTCCCACCTGTAAAGAGAGCTCCTGATGTGTCGTTGGACCGGCCGGTCTCTGAAAACCCAGTTAACAGCGCTCTGGACTGAGGTCTCCCACATCTTCAGTAAAGAGGTAAAGAGACTGCAACCTGGTGTCCTCGTTATTTACCGCGACCTGCATCATCAACACGACTTATTGCACCGGACGTCCCCCCACTGACAGACAGGGCCACAGACCGGGTCTAGCCACCGTGACAACCCCAGGACTGAGACTCAGAGGCCCGGCTCCGGGTGCCCCTAGGCCCTGCGGCGGTGTGGGGGCGCTCCAAATTTGGCGTCACGAACAGGATTTACTTAAGCCTGAAGAATCAGGTCATGTGTGCCTTGGAACTGTGATTTATCGTGCTTGGACTGTACTTTATTGAGAGAACTGTGTGCTACTGCTTGCCGCGGAAAGTTACCGCCAAAATTCGCCATTGCCGCGCGCGGAGGGAGGAGCCTTAGCTACGTGGGCGGGATCAGCCAAAAGAAGCGCGGAACGGAAAGCGCGGTGAGACGCCAATCCCGGAAGAGGAACTCCGACCTCCAGCAGGTTAGTGGAAGGAAGGGACGGCCATGTCCGAGTCGGGAGGAGAGGAGGTGGCGGTCGCAGCCGCGGACGCAGGGGCAGCTCCGGTCCCCGCAGCGGGCGAAGCCGTGGCCCTAATACCACCACTGGCTGCCGCAGAACCCGCTGCCCCCATCAGCCAGTCGGACACTGCCGCTAATGCAAAAGCCATAATGCCCTTCTCCATGCCCTACCTGCCCGGAGCGGCCTGACTCCCACGATACTCTGGGGAGGCGCATACGTTCACTGACTTTAAGGAAGGGCTCTGCAGCCTGCTCGAGTTCTATCCCCTAACCGAGCCTCAGAAGGTCCATATGATAACCGGCCAACTCTTTGGGGCGGCTCTGAGAGAATTGAAATCCTGGCCCGCTGAGGATAAAGGAACTGCACAACAGATTTTTGCCAAGCTTAAAGCCACCTTTGATACTCGCACTGCTACAGAAATTAAACTGACTTTTTATGGATGCAAACAAAGGTCACAGGATAGCTTATGGGACTATGCCCTTAATCTCCAGGAAGCGATGCGGGCCATTAAGCAGAGTGACCCCGGCAGCATGCAGGATGAGGATAAAATCCTGAAGGAGCGGTTCATTGAGGGGCTCCTGTGCAGTCACCAGCGGAGCCAATTGCACTTCCTGGCCATGCAAAATCCAGACTTGACTTTTGCGCAGTTTAAAGATAAAGCTATCCAGGCATTGCAGGAGCGACAGCCCAGCCGCGCAATACCACCCAGGCGCCCCGCTCTCACATACCACCAGGAGGTGGCATCGGATACCCCAGTTGCCGCGGAGGCCGACGCCCAGAGCTTCGAGGACGACTCCCCTGCAGGACTCCGTCTCCAAATGCAAGAGCTAACCAAGAGCGTTGCTGCCCTGGCCCGGACGGTGCAGTCCCTACAGGAGGCCCCCAAAGAGAAGATCCAGTTGGCTTCCAGTCCGGAGGATGTCCCTTGGATGCGACAGAGGAGGACTCCGCCGACTAGGAGCCGGCCCGACGATCGCTTCCACCCGGATGGACGACCCATCTGCCGCCGCTGTCACCAGGTGGGCCATCTTGCAAGGTACTGTCCTTTAAACGAGCAACCCCTGGGGCAAAGGGCCAACCCCCAGGAGTAGGACGGTCAGGCCCGCAGCATTGGAGAACCAAGTATATTGGAGGACGACCAGTTCTCCCTGTAGTGATTGATGGAATCCCCTTGAATGCTTTGCTGGACACCGGTTCTCAGGTGACGACTATACCTTACGTGCTCTACAAACGGTATTGGGAGGACGCTGATATTACTCGTGGCCCTGACGATGATTTCACCATAATCGCCAGTAATGGTCAGCCGTTGCCACAGGTGGGGTATAAGGAGCTCACCATCAAAGTGGGGCGGGTGGAATTGAAAGCCCAAGGGATTGTGATTGTAGATATTGATCGTCGAGAATGTAATCCCATGATGACTCTTGGTACTAATGTTATAGAAAATTGTCTTGCAGAAGTGATTGTTTTGTTGCAACAGGTGGCAGAAACCGCTGGCCACAGTGAGCAACGTGCCCTGCAGAAGGAAATCAGAGCTCTGATGCAGAGACAACAGGTAGAGCTGACTGGTGGTGAGATTGGTCGTGTCACTGTGAGTGATTCAAACCCCATCGCGATACCCCCCAAAAGTGAAATGTTAATATGGTGTCGAGCAGCCATAGGCCTCAGGGGTAAGGACTACCAGGCCTTGGTGGAACCTGTATATTCAGACAATAGGCCTACTGTTCTGACAGCCCGGGGGGTGGTCGACGTCCGACAGGGGAGAGTGCCCGTACGTGTCCTCAATTGTGGGGAGGAAGAGGTCCACCTAACCAAGTATACCACGCTCGCCAAACTGTTCACTGTCAATAATAGTGTAATACAGACACCTGAACCCTTGGTCCCGTCAAACGTGGCGGAGAACAAAGGTTCTGCCGAGCACTTGAAAGACTGGTGTCGGGAATTGCATGTGGGCACTGACTCTACCCCATCTCATCAAATACAGGGGGCTTACAGAGTGGTACACGAGTACGAGCAGGTATTCAGCAAACACCCCTCAGATTTTGGGCAGGTAAAAGGGATCCAACATCACATCCCCACAGGAGATCACCGACCCATAAAAGAGAGATATCGCCCTGTACCCCCAGCTCATTACCAGTGTGCCAAGGACATGTTGCGAGAAATGAAGGAGGCTGGGGTGATGAGAGACAGCTGTAGCCCCTGGGCGGCTCCGTTAGTCCTTGTTAAAAAGAAAGATGGTACAATGAGGATGTGTGTTGACTACAGACAGTTGAATCGCATTACACATAAGGACGCATACCCACTGCCCAGGATAGAGGAGTCTCTGGCTGCCTTAAAATCTGCTAACTATTTCTCTACCTTAGATCTCACCAGTGGGTACTGGCAGGTTCCTGTGGCGGAGGCGGACAAAGAGAAGACGGCCTTCACGACGCCAATGGGCCTCTGTGAGTTCAACTACATGCCCTTCGGATTGTGCAATGCTCCCGGAACGTTCCAGAGGATGATGGAGAGCTGCCTGGGACATCTGAACTTTGAAACCGTGCTGCTATATCTGGATGACGTCATAGTCTTCTCTAAAACCTACGAAGACCATCTGAAGCACCTGGCCGAGGTGTTTGAAGCCTTGTCCAACTTCGGCCTAAAAGTGAAACCGTCCAAGTGTCATCTGCTGAAACCTAAAGTGCAGTACCTGGGCCATGTGGTGAGCGCTGAAGGAGTGGCCCCAGACCCTGACAAGGTCACAGTGATCAAGGACTGGCCAAAGCCCAGTGACCTCCACGAAGTCCGGCAGTTCCTCGGGCTGGTAGGCTATTACCGGAGGTTCATTAAAGACTTCACCAAAAAGGCCGCACCCTTGCAAAACCTGTTGGTGGGCCAACCAAAGAAGACCAGGGGGAAGAACACCCCCTTTGACTGGAACGGGGAGCTGGAAGAATCCTTCACCTGCTTGAAGTCGGCGCTGACGGGGGAAGAGGTACTGGCTTACCCCGAATACGACCAACCGTTTGTGCTGTACACAGATGCCAGTAATGTGGGATTAGGAGCTGTGCTGTCTCAAGTCCAGAAAGGCAAGGAAAGAGTGATTGCTTACGCCAGCAGGAAACTCCGTCCCACGGAAAGGAACCCTGACAACTACAGTTCCTTCAAACTGGAATTCCTTGCCCTCGTCTGGGCGGTGACAGAGAGGTTTAAGCACTACCTGGCCTCTGCGAAATTCACCGTCTTCAAGGACAATAATCCGCTAACGTATCTGGATACTGCCAAACTCGGGGCTTTGGAACAGCGGTGGATGGCCCGGCTGTCCAACTATGATTTCACAATCAAATATCGGGCAGGGCACCAGAATGCCAATGCCGATGCTCTGTCCCGAATGCCCAATTTACCAGAAGTGGGAGAAGACCCGGAGGCACTTGAAGAAGTGGAGCTGCCTGCCTTCCATCGCCCCAAAGCCACTCAGAACTCTCACCATGTGAAGAACAGGCACAAGAACCAACCGGATGCCACGCTGAATCCCCTGCCCCACCACGGATGGGCAGAAACCCAGGATAGTGACCCCGCGGTCCGTCAGGTGAAGGAACTCTTGACGCAGGCTGGCTTGCACCCTGGCCCAGATGATCCACAAGAGACCCAACAGCTGTGGAAGGGGAGAAGCAAACTGTTTATCCATGATGGCAAGTTGTGCAGGAGGAGCATCGACCCACGTACTCATGAATTGGTGTGGCAGATAGTGGTGCCAAGGCGAGATGCGCCCATGATTCTGGGAGCCTACCATGATGGAGCCGGACACTTCGGATGGAAGAAGCTGGAGAAGCTGCTCCGAGGGAGGTTCTATTGGATTGGCATGAAGAGAACCATTGAGAAGTGGTGTCGGGAGTGTGGTCCATGTAGTCTGCGCAGGAAGGACCGTGACAGTCAACGGGCTCCCCTGCGGCCTATCATCACCAAACGGCCGCTCGAACTGGTCGCGCTGGACCATGTGAAGCTGACACCTAGCCGGTCGGGCTATATCTACGCCCTTACCATCGTGGACCACTACTCCAGGTTTTTGGTGGTTGTGCCTGTCAAGGATCTAACAGCTAGGACTGCCGCCAGGGCCTTCCAGCAGCACTTTTGTAGGCCCCATGGCTACCCAGAGAAAGTACTGACCGATCAGGGGCCTGCATTCGAAGCGGAAGTGTTCCAAGAATTCTGCCAGTTGTACGGGTGTAAGAAGATCAGAACTACACCGTACCACCCTCAAACCAACGGGATGTGCGAGAAGATGAACCAGGTGGTAATTGATTTATTGAAGACCTTACCGGTGGAGGAACGGAACCTGTGGCCGACAAAGTTGCCTGACTTAGTGGATATGTACAATCACATCCCCGTAAGTTCCACCAACTGTACTCCAGCGTACCTGATGCGAGGAAGATCTAGTCGGTTACCCGTTGATCTGGACATGGGGGTCCTAGTACCCGAAGATACCTCGCCGGATGCAGATTGGGATGCAGAAAGGCAGCGAAGGTACCGCGAAATACAGGAGTGTGTGGAGAGAAGTCTCGCCCAGGCCAGGCAGAAACAAGAAAGGGACTACAATCAACACGCTCCTGCGACTCCCCTGTCACCTGGTGAGCAAGTGCTTAAACGAAAGAGGAGGTTACACAAGCTCGATGACCAATGGGAAGCGGAACCGTATACCATCTTGCCATCCGACTTCGACAACACTAAGGTCTGTCTCATCAGCAAGGACAGAGGGGAGACCTCGGCAGCGGTATCCAGGGATCACCTTAAGGTCTGCCCCGATAAGTTGAAAGAGGGGGGCACGGCCCCAGAAATCTCCCCGCCGGTAGAAAAGGAGAAGGTGTTCCATACTGTCCTTGGTGACTTTCCCCAGTCCTGGACTCAGATAAACCAAGCCCTCGTGGTACCTGTCCTAATGTTTCCACAGCCGGACCCGCCAGAAACGATGGAGGTACCAGATCATCCGGCCCCACTACCTCAACAAGCCTTACCTGATGAAGCCATGCCAACCGTTGAACCGGAAAATCCTCCCTCTGCTATCGGTGAATCTGCTGTACCCACTGTTGATAGCAGCAGCTCTGAGAGCCCTAACCTGCCAGTGCTACCCAGACTCACTAGAAGTGTAGCTAGAAGACAGTGCACTACACCAGCGGTAGCAAGCATAGCGGGCCCTGTTAGGCCAATAGCAACCCCTGCGCTGCGAAGGTCCACACGCAGCACTCAAAATCAAACTCCCCTCCGCTACAAACCTTGGAGGTATTAATAAGGGCCGCTATTTAATTGAAAATGTTTGTATATATATCTTTTTGTTACAGGTTTTTAAATGGACAATAGAGTAATGGACGGTGAATTGCTCAAAAACTTTCAAAAAGGGGGGCCCCTTTGTTTACCCGGGGTCCCCGCTGTTCCAACCACTGAACTGAGAGTCATAAACTGTGCATGACCTAACTTTTGCAACGTTCAAGAATCCTCACCTCCTGTAAAGGGAAGCATTGTTATGTTCAATTGTTATGCTATTTCAAAAATTTGTGTGTTTTCTGTTAACATGTATTATTGTTCTTGTTTTCCCAGTCCCGGAGTACTGGATTTAACCGGGGGGGAGTGCAGCACCCCAGAGTCCTGGTTGTTGCAGTACTGTGGCTCCGCCACTACGGGGAGCTATGGTACGTCTGATTGCACTAAGGAGTTTCTCTGATCAGGTACACTCACACCACACTTCACACTCCGGCCACCAGGGGGGGTGGTCCTATCTAGTAGGCCACTCCTCACAACTCTGGTAAAACTGGGGGTTGGACAGGAAGACAGGGAGAAGTAGCTGGGAAGAGCTAGTGAGAGGACCTGTCAGGGATGGGATCCTGGCAGACTCCTCAGAGCAGAACTAACCAGTAAACAACGGGAATACAGAAAAGGAGAAATACCAGAAGGGGTCTTGCTGTTAGACCGAGGCAACATCCTTCTGAGGCGCAAACAGTCGGTGGCCGGAACGCCGAGCAAGTAAGAGACTTTAAGTACATTGCAAACCACGGCAGGGCAGCTAACTACAGGTTGGCTGTCTCACTTAACACCTAAGCAGACAATGGAGGCAGCTGTGGGAGAGGGGCGACTCTAGAGTCCCGGAAGAACTCCAGGCCTACCCCGTCATACGGGTGCGTCCTACCATATCACCTGGAGGATGGAGAAAGAACAGTAGAGACAGAAAGAAACAGTTGTGAGGACTATCCCGGGAGCTCAGCAGGGAAGAACTACAACACACAGCGCTAGAAGGTAGATACTGATTCCCACCTGTAAAGAGAGCTCCTGATGTGTCGTTGGACCGGCCGGTCTCTGAAAACCCAGTTAACAGCGCTCTGGACTGAGGTCTCCCACATCTTCAGTAAAGAGGTAAAGAGACTGCAACCTGGTGTCCTCGTTATTTACCGCGACCTGCATCATCAACACGACTTATTGCACCGGACGTCCCCCCACTGACAGACAGGGCCACGGACCGGGTCTAGCCACCGTGACAACCCCAGGACTGAGACTCAGAGGCCCGGCTCCGGGTGCCCCTAGACCCTGCGGCGGTGTGGGGGCGCTCCACTGGTGGGGAAGTGGAGAACCAGAAGAAGACCCTGCCCCCACATCCTGCCTCGAAGTACACAGAAACGCTGATGTCATTTTATGAAAACTTCATAAGGTGAGTATTCGTCAGCCATTGAGCGGATCCCTTTACATTGCTTTACATCGGAAATCATATTAATCAGCATCACAACGCCATTATGGCCTTGTGTTTAATTTATAGGACTAAATTCTGCTGTCAGATTCACTTTAAATAAATTTCGATAAGCATGTTCAATACTCTCGCCCTGTGTCATTTCTCATTATTACACATAACTTAATTTATGGACATCTATGGTTTGAGTTCTTTTGCCTGTACGGACTTGATGGACTGTTAAAGAGATCTGGTGAGATTTTCATGTCAATAGCACCTTTAGAAATATATCTGCTTAGAAAATTGGTGACGTGTTCAATACTTATTTCACTTGCTATATCATTTTTTAAGTGCATATAAAATAAAAACTTGATTTAAACTATAGGTTATTTTTTTTAAGTGAAACGTGGTGCAGGACGGTAGCCGTGGGTGAGGTACTCATCTCTTTTGCTCTAGCACATTACATAAAAATGGGGATCCTGGCTGAGAGCATGGACTTGTGCTGTGGGGGTGGTATGTCCTTGCAGGTCGCATGTATCTGATGTTGCTGGATGGCCAGGACCAGATGTGGGAGTCCAACAGTTCAAAATGAACCTTTACCTGAACATTAACTTGGGGAGGGTTATAGTATATACAGTAGATAGCAGATACATGTATTCCCAAACATTTCCTTCAAAATGCGTAACATTTTCTTCACACCCTAGCTTGAAACTGCAATTCAGCTAGCAAAAGTCTTTTTCTCAACCCGCGCTTTCTGCGGAACTATGGTGCCAGTATAGCCAGTACTTATCTTCTCTTCTACTAATGCTCTGGAACTCCAGCCCAGGGCACTCGCTTAGTCTCGTGTACTCTGTCCTGTCTAGGCCCATTACCTTTAGGAGTTATAAACTCTTGGCCGTACTGATAGGCGCCGTCTCACAGGACCTGTCTCCAGTAAATTACTCAGTATCTCAGTCACTCTTCCTAGTTTCTGCTCCAGCTCATGCTATCTTTCTCTCGGTCTCCTCTCACTGCTAGGGACACCCATGAAATGCGGCACTGCTCACGCCAGATCTTAGGTCTGTTTTTTCTGCACTCCGGGCCCTTTGTAACTTCCTTATGGTAGCAAACTCTTGTCCCTTCTGCTTAGTTTATCCCACTCTGCATTAGTCCCACCAATTAACTCCAACTGTCCCTGTTAACCACCTCTTGCTGGGCAGTATGCCAACAATATCAACAACATAACACATTTCAAAGTTCACATTACACATCAACAATACACATACTCTTCATGAGAGAATATGGCCAGCATTTCCATCTCCTTACAGATTACATATTCCCTTTAATCCCAATACAAAGGTGTAGACTTTGGTTACATCCCAAATGCATGGACTCTCAAGTAACTCAAAGATTGAAAGCAGGTGCATTGGAGATTACCTAAGTCTTGGAAATAAAAAGTGGATTCATAAATCAGGATAGCCAAGTCTCAACATCAGGGAAAATCAAAATGTCAAGGTAGGATCTAAAGTCTAGAAGTAGCAATGATTGAAATCAATAAAGATAAAACAAGTCAAGCAATTAGTCAATTACAAACCTGAAGTACAGGTGAGGTACAGGTGAGGGTTAGAGGGCAATGTTAGTACAAATATTACACTTAACCCCTTCAGCCCCAAGCTTGCTTTCACCTTCCTGACCAGGCTAAATTTTACAATTCTGACCAGTGTCACTTTATGTGGCAATAACTCTGAAACGCTTCAACGTATCCCAGTGATTCTGAGAATGTTTTTGTGATACAATGTACTTCATCTTAGTCATAAATTTTGGTCAATACAATTTGCATTTATTTATGAAAATATCGGAAATTTGACAGAAAATGTGAAAATTTGATACTTTTCAAACTTTTATCATATCAAGGGCATAAAAGCCCTTAAACCAAATAGTTATATCACACTAAATAGATAATAAATAACATTTACCACATGTCTACTTTGCATCAGCATCATTTTTGAAACAAATTATTTTACTGTTAATGAGTTAGAAGGGTTGAAACTCAATCAGCAATTTTTCATTTTTCCAACAAACTTTACGAAACAATTTTTTTTATCGACCATATCACATTTGAGATGATATTGCGGGCCTGCGTGACAGAAAATACCGAAAAGTGACACCATTTTAAAGGCTGCACCCTTCAAAGTGCTCAAAACCACACATTCAAGAAGTTTTTTAAATCCTTTAGGTATGTCACATGAATTAAAGCAGTGTGGCTGGAAAAAATAGAAAATTGTACTTTTTCCAGCAAAAATGTTGTTTTTGCCCCAATGTTTTCATCTTCATAAGGGTAACAGGAGAAAATAGAAATTTCTCCTGAGTACACCGATACCCCATATGTGTGGGGAAACTACTGTTTGGGTGCACGGAAGGGTTTGAAAAGGAAGGAGCACTATTTGACTTTTGGAGCCAAAAATAGAATAGATTGCGGACCCAATGTCGCATTTGCAGAACCCCTGATCTACATAAACAGTGGAAACCTCCCCCAAGTGACCTGCTCCACCTACCCTGTTCATAGACTCCAGAACCTCTTTGGGTTGGTCTCTGTTCCTGCTGGTGACCGCCTGCACAACTTCCAGCCTGGGGCCCCTTCCTGCCATAGCAGCTCTATCCCCACGGCTATAGAACTGTCTGATCTCACTCCTGCATACACTTTGCCCTGGGTAAGGCTGCCCGGGCTCTGCCCTCTAATCAGGAAGTGCCTGTTATATATCCCTTGCTCTGCACTGCACTGCCCTATAGCTCCTCCCAACTGCTAAACCCCTATGCTGTCTATTCTATCCTATTCTATGAAGCACCCACTAATCCCCACAGTCCTATACTACCGAAGATCCTATCTTAGCCCTAATTCTATACAGAAAACATATTAAAGACATCCACATTACAGTACATGTCACATAACAAATACATTTACATTAAGGAACATAAAGGTGCCGCACGTGATATATGTGTACAGTGTCCAAGGGAGGGAAGGCACGTGACGAACCGGGTCACCTCCTTACAGTTGCACGCCAGGTGGCAATTCCTGTCTGTGTTGCGCCTTTTCAAGTTATAAAAAATTCCTACACATGCACTTCAAAATCTTTGCAGAAGAGTAGAAGCTGTTAAACCTGCAAAGTAGGAACTGATTCCTTGTACAGGTCTGCGACTAAAAAGCTGTTTGATTATTTTCATCTAATTTCCATGTATTTTGGTGTGCTGAAAACGAAAAAAATATTGAAAAAAATCCTGGATTTCAGGATTTGCCAGAAAATGCAAAATTCTATTCAAATTTAGTATATTTTTCTCAATTTTTGGTATTTTTTTAATTTTAGGGTTTTGAAAGTCAAAATTACTATTGATTAATTCACATCAATGCATTGAAGATATACAATGCCAAAAAAATATAACTTTCAAAGTAAAGAACTTTCAGAGTGAGCTAATGAAACCAGCATCAACAAGTTGCAAGCTGAACGAGCAGGCTCTGACATGCCCGGGCTTGATTCAATTGTTTTATCTTGGTTCTCGCCTGTTCACACTTTTTCATCTCAGTTCGTGTTAGCTCGTCATATTCAAGTTGAAGGAAGGTGTGTTCGTCGGACCAGACATTAGAAGGCTTATAGCTGATCAAGAGTTTATCAATACCATGATGCATCCTCAAAAAGAAGGGTGGTTTGCATTTAAAGGGGTCGTAGAAAAATTTTTTAGGCAATAACAAAGACCTTGACTACAAAAAAATCGTCGGACGAATGCTGAAAGCATTTCAAGCTTTAGGTTGCCTGATGAGTTTGAAAGTGCATTTCCTCCATTCCCACCTTGACAACTTTCCTGAAAATTTGGGAGCTGTGAGTGAAGAGCAAGGTGAACGATTCCACCAGGACATTAAAGAGATGGAAAGAAGATACCAGGGAAGATGGAGCATTACAATGATGGCAGACTACTGTTGGACACTTCATAGAGACATTCCAGATGCTACTCACAAGCGTAAATGTACCAAGAGAAGCCTCACAGGGAAGAAGAATCGATTTTAGTGTGTGCTAGTGAGCTCATTGCAGTTAAAAAATGATTTTCATGAAACATTTGTAATAAAAAATTAATTTTATGAGTCTATTTTCATTTATTTTGAGGGATTGTCTTATTTAACATAGCTACTTAAATTGTCAGAAAACGTGATGTCCTATGACAAAACGGAGGTCATTTTCGGATTCAGCGCACTTAAAAACATAAAGATTACGTGGAATAACCAAAATAGCTCTTGAAATTTTTTTTTGCAGACCTGTGATTAATGCCCATAGATTTAAAATGGGAAGTCATAAAATTTCCTGTAGCTGTACAGTATAGGTGTTCCAATATTTTCATATATTGCAGCACTTGAGGACATCAGTGGAGTTTAGTTGCTTAATGGTTTCCTCTCATTTAATCTTCAATAGTTAGAACTGATTAGTATGGGCTTTGATATGTGGTGTTCTTTGAGTGTTAATTCTAGTTGGCTATCTGGAATTTGGCCAATAGTTTGTTATCTGGAATTGATGCTTGAGGCATTGAATGCATGACAGGTGCTGCTCACAACACAAGGGTCACTTTGGTTTCTTTTTTTTGCCTGAGGCAGCATATAAGCCTGGGACCTGTAATCTCTACTGACAATTTTTCTCATTGATATTATTATAACCTAATGATCATAACAATAGAGCAAACCTCAATATAAAATGTTCTGATATTCTTCTTCTTGGTATGATTTTTTCTTACAAAAACCTGGCATTTTAACAGATGTTTGTAGCCATTTTATATCCACTGTAGGTTATCATGCACTTTACAACCAGCACTGAGCTGATGCCTATCGTGAAAACCAACATTCAACTTGTTCCCAACAAGTTCTAATAGTTACAGTTAGACTAGGACAGGAGATAGTCAGACCAAAACGTGGAATACTGTTGGCAAAAAGAAGGTGATTGGAAGTAAAAGACCAGTGCAACCCTAGAAGCTGAAGAGCAGACATTTCTGGCCAGAAATCATAAGCAAGAAATCAAATTGCAGTAATAAATGTAGGTTTGGTGAAGTCAGAAGAACAAAGTAAGATTTTTAATATGCACCACTAAGCAACAAGTCTTGTCAGGGTTAAAGTAAGTGACAATTCAAGATTTCATATGTTGTCCTTTCTCCTCCTGTACCAGTTATGACTTGTATTGTTTAAGATTATTGTACCTGTTTTTATTATGTATACCCCTCCTCACATGTAAAGCGCCATGGAATAAATGGCGCTATAACAATAAATAATAATAATAAAAATAAAATGTTGTCAAAGTGCATGAGATTACTACAGGAAAGGTGCTGCTGTTGAAGGGCAAAGGGCTTGGCGCTGTGGGCCGGAGCTGGGTATACAGTATGAGAAAGAGTACCGGCTGGTCTTCCCTTTGCCCGGTATGCAATTAGTTTTAGCCTCCATTTTGCCTGACCTGCCCCCACCTCAACAGCTTCTGTTTGTTCCAGGAGCTTCCTATCTGGCATTACACCATTCCTGAGGCCCACCATCTTTCCCTCTTGATGTGACTCGACTGGCCTCTTCCACCTAAGGAAGAAAGAGTCATAGATACCGATGCCTCTTCTGATTCTTATTCTCTGGACCACCCCTGGATCTGCACGAAACTTAAGTTGTGTTCACATGCTGTATAGGAGACTTTGCACTGACAGGACACTTTGACGCCTCTACACCTGCTAACCCTGAACCTGTAGCATCTCACACTGTCAGAGACTTCCTACCCCCTCACTCTACTCTTCCCTCACTACTCCTTTTTATCAGATCTAACCCCTCCCCATGTATGGGCTTATCCCAGTCTGTTAACTACTGTATGTCTTACCCAAAGTGCTGCAAATATATCCCTATGCCTTGTAATGGTTTCCCTATGGACAGACCTCCCCAATCCCCGTGGATGGCCTGTTGTGAATTCCGTTCTCGAACTCCCTCCTGTGGTTATGAATGGTACTTCGGCGAGTTCTGTCCGTGGACTCCCTCTGGTGGTTGTGAGTGGAACTGCTGGTCTTTGAGATTACTTCCTCAGCTGCCCTCGTTTGCGGCTAGGCTGGCTTCTCTATTTAACTCCACTCAGATCGTTACTTCATGCCAGCTGTCAATGTATCAGTACTGGTTCAGATCTCTCTCGGATCTTTCTGATGACCTGTCTACTCCAGCAGAAGCTAAGTCCCTGCTAGTTCATTTGTTGTTCATTGTGTACTGAATATATTTCTTAGTACTTGCTAAGTTCTAGTCCAGCTTGCTAACATGATATTGCCTTGCTAGCTGGAAGCTCTGGGGTGCAGAGTGGCACCTCCGCACCGTGAGTCGGTGCGGGGGTCTTTTTGCACACTCTGCGTGGCTTTTTGTAGATTTTTGTGCTGACCGCATAGATTCCTTTCCTATCCTCAGTCTATTTAGTAAGTCTGGCCTCCTTTGCTGAAACCTGTTTCATTCCTGTCTTTGTGACTTTCCTCTTAACTCACAGTCAATATTTGTGGGGGGCTGCCTTTTCCTTTGGGGAATTTCTCTAAGGCAAGGTAAGGCTTTATTTCCTATCTTTAGGGGTAGTTAGCTCTTAGGCTGTGAAGAGGCGTCTAGGGAGAGTTAGGTACGCTCCACGGCTATTTCTAGTGTGTGTGATAGGATTAGAGTTTGCGGTCAGCAGAGATCCCACTTCCCAGAGCTTGTCCTGTCGTCTAGTTTAACCATCAGGTCATTCCAGGTGCTCCTAACCACCAGGTCCATTACAGTACAGCTGGCCCACAAAGTGTTAATGCATCTCAATAGAGGGATAAGAGAAGTTCTGAGACCATTTTTTTTTTCTCTGCAGTGTGTTTTGTCTTTCTTTTCCCCTTAACCTCTGGGTGGTTCAGGACTCAGGTGTAGATATGGACATTCAAGGTCTGTCCTCTTGTGTTGATCAACTCACTGCAAGGGTACAAAGCATTCAAGATTATGTAGTTCAGAATCCGATGTTAGAGCCTAGAATTCCAATTCCTGATTTGTTTTCTGGGGATAGATCTAAATTTCTGAATTTCAAAAATAATTGTAGACTGTTTCTTGCTTTGAAACCCCGCTCCTCTGGTGACCCCATTCAGCAAGTAAAAATCATTATTTCTTTGTTACGTGGCGACCCTCAAGACTGGGCATTCTCCCTTGCGCCAGGAGATCCTGCATTGCTTAATGTAGATGCGTTTTTTCTGGCGCTTGGATTGCTTTATGACGAACCTAATTCTGTGGATCAGGCAGAGAAAATCTTGCTGGCTTTGTGTCAGGGTCAGGATGAAGCGGAGGTATATTGCCAGAAGTTTAGAAAGTGGTCTGTGCTTACTCAATGGAATGAGTGTGCCCTTGCAGCAATTTTCAGAAAGGGTCTTTCTGAAACCCTTAAGGATGTTATGGTGGGGTTCCTGTTGTGAATTTGGATTCTGGGCTCCCCCGGTGGCTACTGGTGGAATTGAACTGGTGTCTTCATCTTCTCTGTTCACCTGTTCCCATCGAGATGTGGGAGTCGCTATATAACCTTGCTGCTCTGTTAGTTGCTTGCCGGTCAACAATGTTATCAGAAGCCTCTCTGTGCTTGTTCCTGCTCCTAGACAACTACTAGATAAGTTGGACTCTTGTCCATGTTTGTTTTTGCATTTTGTTCCAGTTCACAGCTGTAGTTTCGTTACTGTGTCTGGAAAGCTCTTGTGAACAGGAATTGCCACTCTGGTGTTATGAGTTAATGCCAGAGTTTTAAAGTAATTTCTGGATGGTGTTTTTGATAGGGTTTTCAGCTGACCATGAAAGTGTCCTTTCTGTCTTCTGCTATGTAGTAAGTGGACCTCAAATTTGCTAAACCTATTTTCATACTACGTTTGTTATTTCATCTCAACTCACCGCCAATACATGTGGGGGGCCTCTGTCTCCTTTCGGGGTATTTCTCTAGAGGTGAGCTAGGACTAATATTTTCCTCTGCTAGCTTTATTTAGTCCTCCGGCTGGTGCTGGGCATCTAGAATCAACGTAGGCATGCTACCCGGCCACTGCTAGTTGTGCGTTAGGTTTAGTTCATGGTCAGCTCAGTTCCCATCTTCCAAGAGCTAGTTCCTATATATGCTTATGCTATGTTCTCTTGCCATTGAGATAATGACAGTTTGACCGGCCCGCAAAGTGTTAATTGTTTGGGCTGAAGCAGGAGAAAAAGAAGTGTTGAAGGGAAATTTTATTTTTTTTTTCCCCTCAGAGTTTTGCTGCCTAACCCTTAATTGCTGTCTAGCTGCTTCTTACCTCCTCTTAACCCTTGAATGCTCTGTGTCCACCTGTTTGTAATGGATCTTCAGAGTGTAACTGCAGGTTTGAATAATCTCGCCACGAAGGTACAAAATTTGCAAGATTTTGTTTGTCATGCACCTGTATCTGAGCCGAGAATTCCTTTGCCGGAATTTTTCTCGGGGAATAGATCCGGGTTTCAGAATTTTCGAAATAATTGCAAATTATTTTTGTCTCTGAAATCTCGCTCTGCCGGAGACCCTGCACAGCAGGTCAGGATTGTGATTTCCTTGCTCCGGGGCGACCCTCAAGACTGGGCTTTTTCATTGACACCAGGGGATCCTGCGTTGCTCAATGTGGATGCGTTTTTTCTGGCCTTGGGGTTGCTTTATGACGAACCTCATTTGGAGCTTCAGGCAGAAAAAACTTTGATGTCCCTATCTCAGGGGCAAGATGAAGCGGAAATTTACTGCCAAAGATTCCGTAAATGGTCTGTGCTTACTCAGTGGAATGAGTGCGCCCTGGCGGCGACTTTCAGAGAGGGTCTCTCTGATGCCATTAAGGATGTTATGGTGGGGTTCCCTGTGCCTGCGGGTCTGAATGAGTCCATGACAATGGCTATTCAGATCGATAGGCGTTTGCGGGAGCGCAAACCAGTGCACCATCTGGCGGTGTCCACTGAGAAGTCGCCAGAGAGTATGCAGTGTGATAGAATTCTGTCCCGAAGCGAGCGGCAGAATTTTAGACGGAAAAATGGGTTGTGTTTCTATTGTGGTGATTCTACTCATGTTATATCAGCATGCTCTAAGCGCACTAAAAAGCTTGGTAAATCTGTTTCCATTTGCACCTTACCGTCTAAATTTATTCTATCTGTGACCCTGATTTGCTCTTTGTCATCTATTACCACGGACGCCTATGTCGACTCTGGCGCCGCTTTGAGTCTTATGGATTGGTCCTTTGCCAAACGCTGTGGGTATGATTTAGAGCCTTTGGAGACTCCTATTCCTCTGAAGGGGATTGACTCCACCCCATTGGCTAATAATAATCCACAATACTGGACACAAGTAACTCTGCGTATTAATCCGGATCACCAGGAGATTATTCGCTTTCTGGTGCTGTATAATCTACATGATGATTTGGTGCTAGGATTGCCTTGGCTGCAATCTCACAACCCAGTCCTCGACTGGAGAGCTATGTCTGTGTTAAGCTGGGGATGTAAGGGGGCTCATGGGGATGTACCTGTGGTTTCCATTTCATCATCCATTCCCTCTGAAATTCCTGAGTTCCTGTCTGACTATCGTGACGTCTTTGAAGAATCCAAGCTTGGTTCGTTACCTCCGCACCGAGAGTGCGATTGTGCCATAGATTTAATCCCGGGTAGTAAATACCCAAAGGGTCGTTTATTTAATCTGTCTGTGCCTGAACATGCTGCTATGCGAGAATATATAAAGGAGTCCTTGGAAAAGGGACATATTCGTCCATCGTCATCTCCCTTAGGAGCCGGTTTTTTCTTTGTGTCAAAAAAAGACGGCTCTTTGAGACCATGTATTGATTATCGGCTTTTGAATAAAATCACTGTTAAATAACAATACCCATTGCCGTTGCTGACTGATTTGTTTGCTCGCATAAAGGGGGCCAAGTGGTTCTCTAAGATTGACCTTCGTGGGGCGTATAATTTGGTGCGAATCAGGCAGGGGGATGAGTGGAAAACCGCATTTAATACGCCCGAGGGCCACTTTGAGTATTTAGTGATGCCTTTTGGTCTTTCTAATGCTCCGTCAGTTTTCCAGTCCTTTATGCATGATATTTTTCGCGATTATTTGGATAAATTTATGATTGTGTATCTGGATGATATTCTGATTTTTTCGGATGACTGGGACTCTCATGTCCAGCAAGTCAGGAGGGTTTTTCAGGTTTTGCGGTCTAATTCTTTGTGTGTGAAGGGTTCTAAGTGTGTTTTTGGGGTACAGAGGATTTCCTTTTTGGGATATATTTTTTCCCCCTCTTCCATTGAAATGGATCCTGTCAAGGTTCAAGCTATTTGTGATTGGACGCAGCCCTCTTCTCTTAAGAGTCTTCAGAAATTTTTGGGCTTTGCTAACTTTTATCGTCGATTTATTGCTGGTTTTTCGGATATTGCTAAGCCATTGACCGATTTGACTAAGAAGGGTGCTGATGTTGCTGATTGGTCCCCTGATGCTGTGGAGGCCTTTCGGGAGCTTAAGCGTCGTTTTTCCTCTGCCCCTGTGTTGCGTCAGCCTGATGTTGCTCTACCTTTTCAGGTTGAGGTCGACGCTTCTGAGATCGGAGCTGGGGCAGTGTTGTCGCAGAAAAGTTCTGACTGCTCCGTGATGAGGCCTTGTGCCTTCTTTTCCCGTAAATTTTCGCCCGCTGAGCGGAATTATGATGTTGGGAATCGGGAGCTTTTGGCCATGAAGTGGGCTTTTGAGGAGTGGCGCCATTGGCTTGAGGGGGCCAGACATCAGGTGGTGGTATTGACTGACCACAAAAATTTGATTTATCTTGAGACCGCCAGGCGCCTGAATCCTAGACAGGCGCGCTGGTCATTATTTTTCTCTCGGTTTAATTTTGTGGTGTCATACCTACCGGGTTCTAAGAATGTTAAGGCGGATGCCCTTTCTAGGAGTTTTGAGCCTGACTCGCCTGGTAACTCTGAGGCCACAGGTATCCTTAAGGATGGAGTGGTATTGTCAGCCGTTTCTCCAGACCTGCGGCGGGCCTTGCAGGAGTTTCAGGCGGAGAGACCTGATCGTTTCCCACCTGATAAACTGTTTGTTCCTGATGATTGGACCAGTAGAGTCATCTCTGAGGTTCATTCTTCTGCGTTGGCAGGTCATCCTGGCATTTTTGGTACCAGGGATTTGGTGGCAAGGTCCTTCTGGTGGCCTTCCCTGTCACGAGATGTGCGAGGCTTTGTGCAGTCTTGTGACGTTTGTGCTCGGGCCAAGCCTTGTTGTTCTCGGGCTAGTGGATTATTGTTGCCCTTGCCTATTCCTAAGAGGCCTTGGACGCACATCTCGATGGATTTTATTTCAGATCTGCCTGTTTCTCAGAAGATGTCTGTCATCTGGGTGGTGTGTGACCGTTTTTCTAAGATGGTCCATTTGGTTCCTCTGCCCAAGTTACCTTCTTCTTCCGAGTTGGTTCCTCTGTTTTTTCAAAATGTTGTTCGTTTGCATGGTATTCCTGAGAATATCGTTTCTGACAGAGGGACCCAATTCGTGTCTAGATTTTGGCGGGCATTCTGTGCTAGGATGGGCATAGATTTATCTTTTTCGTCCGCTTTCCATCCTCAGACGAATGGCCAGACCGAGCGGATTAATCAGACCCTGGAGACATATCTGAGGTGTTTTGTGTCTGCTGACCAGGATGATTGGGTTGCTTTTTTGCCATTGGCGGAGTTCGCTCTCAATAATCGGGCCAGCTCTGCCACTTTGGTGTCCCCGTTTTTCTGTAATTCGGGGTTTCATCCTCGATTTTCCTCTGGTCAGGTGGAATCTTCGGATTGTCCTGGAGTGGATGCTGTGGTGGAGAGATTGCATCAGATCTGGGGGCAGGTGGTGGACAATTTGAGGTTGTCCCAGGAGAAGACTCAGCTTTTTGCCAACCGCCACCGTCGTGTTGGTCCTCGGCTTTCTGTTGGGGATTTGGTGTGGTTGTCTTCTCGTTTTGTCCCTATGAGGGTCTCTTCTCCTAAGTTTAAGCCTCGGTTTATCGGCCCGTATAAGATATTGGAGATTCTTAACCCTGTTTCCTTCCGCTTGGACCTCCCTGCATCCTTTTCTATTCATAACGTTTTTCATCGGTCATTATTGCGCAGGTATGAGGTACCGGTTGTGCCTTCCGTTGAGCCTCCTGCTCCGGTGTTGGTTGAGGGTGAGTTGGAGTACGTTGTGGAGAAAATCTTGGACTCTCGTGTTTCCAGACGGAGACTCCAGTATCTGGTCAAGTGGAAGGGATACGGCCAGGAGGATAATTCTTGGGTGAATGCATCTGATGTTCATGCCTCCGATCTGGTTCGTGCCTTTCATAGGGCCCATCCTGATCGCCCTGGTGGTTCTGGTGAGGGTTCGGTGCCCCCTCCTTGAGGGGGGGGTACTGTTGTGAATTTGGATTCTGGGCTCCCCCGGTGGCTACTGGTGGAATTGAACTGGTGTCTTCATCTTCTCTGTTCACCTGTTCCCATCGAGATGTGGGAGTCGCTATATAACCTTGCTGCTCTGTTAGTTGCTTGCCGGTCAACAATGTTATCAGAAGCCTCTCTGTGCTTGTTCCTGCTCCTAGACAACTACTAGATAAGTTGGACTCTTGTCCATGTTTGTTTTTGCATTTTGTTCCAGTTCACAGCTGTAGTTTCGTTACTGTGTCTGGAAAGCTCTTGTGAACAGGAATTGCCACTCTGGTGTTATGAGTTAATGCCAGAGTTTTAAAGTAATTTCTGGATGGTGTTTTTGATAGGGTTTTCAGCTGACCATGAAAGTGTCCTTTCTGTCTTCTGCTATGTAGTAAGTGGACCTCAAATTTGCTAAACCTATTTTCATACTACGTTTGTTATTTCATCTCAACTCACCGCCAATACATGTGGGGGGCCTCTGTCTCCTTTCGGGGTATTTCTCTAGAGGTGAGCTAGGACTAATATTTTCCTCTGCTAGCTTTATTTAGTCCTCCGGCTGGTGCTGGGCATCTAGAATCAACGTAGGCATGCTACCCGGCCACTGCTAGTTGTGCGTTAGGTTTAGTTCATGGTCAGCTCAGTTCCCATCTTCCAAGAGCTAGTTCCTATATATGCTTATGCTATGTTCTCTTGCCATTGAGATCATGACAGGTTCCCCACGCCTGCTGGTCTGAATGAATCAATGTCCTTGGCCATTCAGATCGATTGGCGCTTGCGTGAGCGCAAGATTGTGCGCCATTTGGCGAAATCCTCTGAGCAGAGGCCTGAGCCTATGCAATGTGATAGGACTTTGACCAGAGCTGAATGGCAAGAACACAGACGTCAGAATGGGCTGTGTTTTTACTGTGGTGACTCCACTCATGCTATCTCTGATTGTCCTAAGCGCACTAAGCGGTTCGCTAGGTCTATCACCATTGGTACTGTACAGCCTAAGTTTCCTTTGTCCGTGACTCTGATTTGCTCTTTGTCGTCCTACTCTGTTATGGCATTTGTGGATTCAGGCGCTGCCCTGAATTTGATGGACTTGGAGTTTGCCAGGCGCTGTGGTTTTTTCTTGGAGCCCTTGCAGTATCCTATTCCATTAAGGGGAATTGATGCTACGCCTTTGGCCAAGAATAAACCTCAGTACTGGACTCAGTTGACCATGTGCATGGCTCCTGCACATCAGGAAGATATCCGCTTTTTGGTGTTGCATAATTTGCATGATGTGGTCGTGTTGGGTTTGCAATGGCTACAGGTCCATAATCCAGTATTGGATTGGAAATCAATGTCTGTGTCCAGTTGGGGTTGTCAAGGGGTACATGGTGATGTTCTGTTGTTGTCAATTTCTCCTTCTACTCCTTCTGAAGTCCCTGAGTTTTTGTCGGATTACCGGGATGTATTTGATGAGCCCAAATCCAGTGCCCTACCTCCTCATAGGGATTGTGATTGTGCTATTAATTTGATTCCTGGTAGTAAATTTCCTAAGGGACGACTTTTCAATTTATCTGTGCCGGAACACTCCACTATGCGGAGTTATATAAAGGAGTCCTTGGAGAAAGGGCATATTCGCCCGTTGTCATCACCGTTGGGAGCAGGGTTCTTTTTTGTGGCCAAGAAGGATGGTTCTCTGAGACCTTTATAGATTACCGCCTTCTCAATAAAATCACAGTCAAATTTCAGTACCCTTTGCCTCTACTGTCTGATTTGTTTGCTCGGATTAAGGGGGCTAGTTGGTTCACCAAGATAGATCTTCGAGGGGCGTATAATCTTGTGCGTATTAAACAGGGCGATGAATGGAAAACAGCATTTAATACGCCCGAGGGCCATTTTGAGTACCTGGTGATGCCATTCGGGCTTTCTAATGCTCCATCTGTGTTTCAGTCTTTTATGCATGACATCTTCCGAAAGTATTTGGATAGATTCATGATTGTATATTTGGATGATATTTTGGTCTTTTCAGATGATTGGGAGTCTCATGTGAAGCAGGTCAGAATGGTGTTCCAGGTCCTTCGTGCTAATTCTTTGTTTGTGAAGGGGTCTAAATGTCTCTTTGGAGTTCAGAAGGTTTCCTTTTTGTGCTTCATTTTTTCCCCTTCTACTATCGAGATGGATCCTGTTAAAGTTCAGGCCATTTATGATTGGACTCAGCCTACATCTGTGAAGAGCCTTCAGAAATTCCTGGGCTTTGCTAATTTTTATCGTCGCTTCATCGCTAATTTTTCTAGTGTTGTTAAACCGTTGACTGATTTGACCAAGAAAGGTGCTGATGTGGTGAACTGGTCCTCTGCGGCCGTTGAGGCTTTTCGGGAGTTGAAATGTCATTTCTCTTCGGCCCCTGTGTTGTGTCAGCCAGATGTTTCGCTCCCTTTTCAGGTCGAGGTTGATGCTTCTGAGATTGGAGCAGGGGCTGTTTTGTCTCAAAGAAGTTCTGATGGCTCTGTGATGAAGCCATGTGCTTTCTTTTCTAGAAAGTTTTCGCCTGCTGAGCGTAATTATGATGTTGACAATCGGGAGTTGTTGGCTATGAAGTGGGCATTCGAGGAGTGGCGACATTGGCTTGAGGGAGCCAAGCATCGTGTGGTAGTCTTAACGGATCACAATAATCTGACTTATCTCGAGTGTGCCAAGCGGTTGAATCCTAGACAGGCTCGATGGTCGCTGTTTTTCTCCCGTTTCGATTTTGTGGTTTCATACCTTCCGGGTTCTAAGAATGTGAAGGCCGATGCCCTTTCAAGGAGTTTTGTGCCTGATTCTCCGGGAGTTCCTGAGCCGGCTGGTATTCTCAAAGAGGGGGTAATTCTGTCTGCCATCTCACCTGATTTGCGGTGGGCGCTGCAGGAGTTTCAGGCTGATAGACCTGACCGTTGTCCAGCGGAGAAACTTTTTGTCCCTGATAGATGGACTAGTAGAGTTATCTCTGAGGTTCATTGTTCGGTGTTGGCTGGTCATCCTGGGATTTTTGGTACCAGAGATTTGGTGGCTAGGTCCTTTTGGTGGCCTTCCTTGTCACGGGATGTGCGTTCTTTTGTGCAGTCCTGTGGGACTTGTGCTCGGGCCAAGCCCTGCTGTTCTCGTGCCAGTGGGTTACTTTTGCCCTTGCCAGTCCCGAAAAGGCCTTGGACGCATGTTTCCATGGATTTTATTTCAGATCTCCCTGTCTCTCAAAGGATGTCGGTCATCTGGGTGGTTTGTGATCGCTTCTCTAAGATGGTCCATTTGGTACCCTTGCCTAAATTACCTTCCTCCTCTGATTTGGTTCCATTATTTTTCCAGCATGTGGTTCATTTGCATGGCATTCCGGAGAACATCGTGTCGGACAGAGGTTCCCAGTTTGTTTCAAGGTTTTGGCGGTCCTTTTGTGCTAAGATGGGCATTGATTTGTCTTTTTCTTCGGCTTTCCACCCTCAGACAAATGGCCAAACCGAACGAACTAATCAGACTTTGGAGACCTATCTGAGATGCTTTGTTTCGGCTGATCAGGATGATTGGGTGACCTTCTTGCCATTGGCTGAGTTCGCCCTTAATAATCGGGCCAGTTCGGCTACTTTGGTTTTGCCTTTTTTGGTAATTCTGGTTTTCATCCTCGTTTTTCTTCAGGGCAGGTTGAGCCTTCGGACTGTCCTGGTGTAGATTCTGTGGTGGACAGGTTGCAGCAAATTTGGACTCATGTAGTGGACAATTTGACATTGTCCCAGGAGAAGGCTCAACGTTTCGCCAACCGCCGTCGCTGTGTTGGTCCCCGACTTCGTGTTGGGGATTTGGTTTGGTTGTCGTCTTGTCATGTCCCTATGAAGGTTTCTTCTCCTAAGTTTAAACCTCGTTTCATTGGTCCTGATAAGATTTCTGAAATTCTCATGTGTCGTTTCGTTTGGCCCTTCCAGCTTCTTTTGCCATCCATAATGTGTTCCATAGGTCGTTGTTGCGGAGATATGTGGCGCCTATGGTTCCCTCCGTTGACCCTCCTGCTCCGGTGTTGGTCGAGGGGGAGTTGGAATATGTGGTGGAGAAGATTTTAGATTCTCGTATTTCGAGACGGAAACTTCAGTACCTGGTCAAATGGAAGGGCTATGGTCAGGAGGATAATTCCTGGGTTGCTGCCTCCGATGTCCATGCTGCCGATTTGGTTTGTGCCTTTCATTTTGCTCGTCCTGATCGGCCTGGGGGCTCTGGTGAGGGTTCGGTGACCCCTCCTCAAGGGGTGGTACTGTTGTGAATTCCGATCTCGAACTCCCTCCTGTGGTTATGAATGGTACTTCGGCGAGTTCTGTCCGTGAACTCCCTCTGGTGGCTGTGAGTGGAACTGCTGGTCATTGAGATTACTTCCTCAGCTGCCCTCGTTTGCGGCTAGGCTGGCTTCTCTATTTAACTCCACTCAGATCGTTACTTCATGCCAGCTGTCAATGTATCAGTACTGGTTCAGATCTCTCTCGGATCTTTCTGATGACCTGTCTACTCCAGCAGAAGCTAAGTCCCTGCTAGTTCATTTGTTGTTCATTGTGTACTGAATATATTTCTTAGTACTTGCTAAGTTCTAGTCCAGCTTGCTAACATGATATTGCCTTGCTAGCTGGAAGCTCTGGGGTGCAGAGTGGCACCTCCGCACCGTGAGTCAGTGCGGAGGTCTTTTTGCACACTCTGCGTGGCTTTTTGTAGATTTTTGTGCTGACCGCATAGATTCCTTTCCTATCCTCAGTCTATTTAGTAAGTCTGGCCTCCTTTGCTGAAACCTGTTTCATTCCTGTCTTTGTGACTTTCCTCTTAACTCACAGTCAATATTTGTGGGGGGCTGCCTTTTCCTTTGGGGAATTTCTCTGAGGCAAGGTAAGGCTTTTTTCCTATCTTTAGGGGTAGTTAGCTCTTAGGCTGTGAAGAGGCGTCTAGGGAGAGTTAGGTACGCTCCACGGCTATTTCTAGTGTGTGTGATAGGATTAGAGTTTGCGGTCAGCAGAGATCCCACTTCCCAGAGCTTGTCCTGTCGTCTAGTTTAACCATCAGGTCATTCCAGGTGCTCCTAACCACCAGGTCCATAACACGGCCTTTAGGTAGAACCTCCAGGAAAACCAAGACACAAACCGGCCATAAGACTAAAATGCAATTTATATAAAACAGTAATAACATTAAAATATTTTTTTTAAAAATAGTATATCATTTAACTCTTCTTGACTCAGTGTCTTCTTCTACCCCTTTTACAATTTCACGATCACTTACCGCCACAGCTGCTGGTTCCCTGGATGTCAATGGGCTCCTAATTTCCTCTTTCCTCTTTGTCTCTGAATACAGACTTAATTGGTGGGGTTTTGGGTCCTGACATCCATACCTACCACTAAAACCACAGAGAAGAAGCGCTCACCTAATAAATCATGGTGTATGGGCTCAATTGAAAGACTAGAGCTTTGTGCATCACTGTGTGCATTCTCATGTATTATCTGAGTGTTTCTGCAAAGTGGTTGATAGAGATCAATGGGGGTCTAATGACCTAGGCCTTCACCAATCAACTGGGTTTTCAACAGAACATATAAAGTTTAAAGTTTGTCCGCTATTATTTTTTATTTTAAAAATAACTCTTATGGTGGTTTGAAACTGAACAAAAAATTATACCCAGCTACCAAAACCATGCTCCTTTGAACGGCTACTTATGTTTCTCACCGGGCTCCTCGCTTCCGGTTGTGGTGTAGATCATTGGCTTCAATAGTGAAATTTTGTCCAACCCATAAGAGATAGTCTCTCTTTTCTAGCTCATACTGGAACCAATCAGTCACATGACATCCCCACGCCAGAAGAGCAACACAGAGTCATGGGCTGCAGTGATGAAGAATGGCATGAGATCAGTAGGCATCTTTTTTGTTATTATCATTTTATTTTAAGGTTTCCAATGTTCTTTTTTTAAACAAAAATTGTGGACTGCCCCTTTAAACCTATAAAACCAAATCTCAATGCAATGCCAATATTAAAACTGAAAATTTGAGACTACGCTCAGGCTCCCATATGTCTCTTATAAAGTATTATAACTTGCTAGAAGTTTTCCACTCTGGTAAACCTTTAGATTTTATAGTTTTGATTGCATTATAAATCCCATTACTCTTCCATTGCCAAGTGTAGTTTTGTTTAATACATCTTTACAAATCAATAGCATTTATAGCTATGGATTCTGGGATATGGTAAACAATAAAAATCTTTAATGCGAAACTAATTTTAGGAGAGCACGGAAATTATGGAGGAAAATCCAATCATATTACAGCATTATTGAATTTATACAAGGATTGAATGTCATTCTCCCTGATATGTGTCGGACTGCAACCAAAAGAAAATAAGATTTTAATTAAAATGGCAAAAGTATAGAGAAAAAGACTGGAAAAGATCTAACAGAAGAGAATATAGGATAGCAACAAAAATTCTATTCTATACAAATATAGAGGGTCTGACCCATTTGTGTTCATCCATAAGAAGGAATAAGGTCTTAGGGTACCGTCTCACTATACGATTTACCAACGATCACGACCTGCGGTACGACCTGGCCGTGATCGTTGGTAAGTCGTTGTGTGGTCGCTGGGGAGCTGTCACACGGACCGCTCTCCAGCAACCAACGATGCCGAGGTTCGCTGGTAACCAGGGTAAACATCGGGTTACTAAGCGACGTCACCGCTGTGATCTGCTCTCACTTTCCGGCCGGCAGACAGTCAGAGCGGGAAGCGGACGGCAAGGGACCTGACGGACATCAGATGGTGAGTATGTACTGTTTGTTTTTTTTTACTTTTACGCTGGTAACCACGGTAAACATCGGGTTACTAAGCGCGGCCCTGCGCTTAGTAACCCGATGTTTACCCTGGTTACAAGCGATCGCATCGCTGGATCGCTGTCACACACAACGATCCAGCGATGACAGCGGGAGATCCAGCGACGAAAGAAAGTTTCAAACGATCTGCTACGACGTACGATTCTCAGCAGGGTCCCTGATCGCTGCTGCGTGTCAGACACAGCGATATCGTAACGATATCGCTAGAACGTCACGGATCGTGCCGTCGTAGCGATGAAAATGCCACTGTGTGACGGTACCCTTACTGTAGCAATTCAGAATATATTGTATATTATTAAGAAGATCTGTTACTTGAAGGGATTGTCTGATAAAGCAAACTTACCATTTTCAACAGCATAGATGATGAAACAACCACTGATTCCAGGAATGGTGGCAACCACAGCTTCATCTATTGTCTAACACAGGGAATATTTTGGATCTCCCTTCTCATGAAGGTTCAAGTGGATTAGGTCCCAAGATGATAATATATTTATTACCTATCCTATGGAATAGTATGAATTGTGAAGGCATGATTAATCACCAAAGTTCGAAATTCACTCCATAAAGCGATTCACATTTTGGAGAATTATTTGGGAAATTTCAAAGTTTCACGTATCTCTAACCATAAAGCAATAAAGTATATGAGTAATTTGGAAAATGAGAGCTCTTATCTCCATCACTTATAAAAGACCCAATTTGAAGAAAACAATCTCTGAATCTTTAGGCACCACTGTTGGTAATGACTGACTTTTCTGAGGTGTTACTTTTTGCTTTTGTGCTCTGTGAAAGACTGAAATTGAAAAATTCATAGACGTATGATCTAACATATATGCATCATGAATGTAAGAGACCACAGGCTCAAATAGGCTGCCTTGGACAGACTTGGCACAAGCGATTCTGGCAGATTCCAGAGGTACCATGACTTTCACTCTTTAACCCCTATACAGAGATCTGGTCTTACAACAGGATCCAGTGGATTGCTTCTATGGAAGGACTGTAGTTCAAAGGAGCGAGCCATTGGCAGGAGGAGTGGCCAAGCGGCGTCAGAGCCATGAGGCCACGTCAGGTACTGAATCGTAGTACAAGAGGATGGCCAAAATTCATACTGATGCTAACAAACAGGAGAAATAAAGAAACCAGCAAAAGCAAGGACAAAAGCACAAGCCATGTTGCAAAACTAATTGACTGGCAGTGGAAGTTAGAGACCAAGGAGTTAAAATAGCAGGCAGCCCTACCCAAGGCTTTCAGAAAGGAGTAATCAAAAAACCCTAGGCGTTAAATGAATCAATGCTATCACCATCAAAAAGGCTCAGCACCAGGGCCGGACTGGCCATCGGGCAGTTCTGGCAAATGCCAGAAGGGCCGGTGCCAGTAGTGGGCCGCTGCGTGCCGACTCACCCCCCCACCAGCGCTGCCACATTCAACTATACCGGTGTCTATGACACCGGTACAGTTGAATGCAATGATGGAGGAGAGAGCATCTGCTGACGCTCCCTCTCCCATCATTCCCTGTTCTGCCTCTGACACTGCGGCTGCACGAGCACTCACTGTGTGCCAGGCAGTGCAGCAGCAGCCACCGAGACAGGAGCAGGGAGCAACGTGGGCACGAGGAGAGGTGAGGAGTGTGTGTGGTTTTTTTTTTACTGGACTGTGGGGCCATTCTCGGGGGGGAGGAGAGATGTGGGCTGTGCTGTATACTACTATGTGGGCTGTGCTATATACTACTATGTGGGCTGTGCTGTATACTACTATGTGGGCAGTGCTATATACTACGTGGGCTGTGCTTTATACTACTATGTGGGCTGTGCTATATACTACTGTGTGGGCAGTGCTATATACTACAATGTGGGCTGTGCTATATACTACTATGTGGGCTGTGCTGTATACTACTGTGTCGGTTGTGCTGTATACTACTGTGTAGGCTGTGCTGTATAGTACTATGTGGGCTGTGCTATATACTACTGTGTGGGCTGTGCTGTATACTACTACGTGGGCTGTGCTGTATACTACTACGTTGGCTGTGCAGTATACTGCTACGTGGGCTGTGCTATATACTATTATGTGGGCTGTGCTGTATACTAATATGTGGGCTGTGCTATACACTACTATGTGGGCTGTGCTATATACTATGTGGGCTGTGCTGTATACTACTATGTGGGCTGTGCTATATACTACTGTGTGGGCTGTGCTGTATACTACTACGTGGGCTGTGCTGTATACTACTACGTGGGCTGTGCAGTATACTGCTACGTGGGCTGTGCTATATACTATTATGTGGGCTGTGCTGTATAATAATATGTGGGCTGTGCTATACACTACTATGTGGGCTGTGCTATATACTATGTGGGCTGTGCTGTATACTACTATGTGGGCTGTGCTATATACTACTGTGTGGGCAGTGCTGTATACTACTATGTGGGCTGTTTTATATACTACTGTGTGGGCAGTGCTATATACTACAATGTGGGTTGTGCAATATACTACTATGTGGGCTGTGCTGTATACTACTGTGTAGGCAGTGCTGTATACTACTGTGTGGGCAGAGCTGTATACTACTGTGTGGGCTGTGCTATTTACTACTATGTGGGCTGTGCTGTATACTACTTTGTGGGCTGTGCTATATACTACTGTGTGGGCTTTGCTGTATACTACTATGTGGACTGTGCTGTATACTACTACGTGGGCTGTGCTGTATACTGCTACATGGGCTGTGCTGTATACTGCTACGTGGGCTGTGCTGTATACTGCTACATGGGCTGTGCTGTATACTGCTACGTGGGCTGTGCTGTATACTTCTGTGTGGGCTGTGCTGTATACTACTGTGTGGGCTGTGCTGTATACTACTGTGTGGGCTGTGCTGTATACTACTATGTGGGCTGTTATCTGCTATGCGGGTTGTGCTATATACTATGCGGGTTGTGCTATATACTATGCGGGTTGTGCTATATACTATGGGGGCTTTGCTATATACTATGCAGGTTGTGCTATTTACTATGCGGGCTTTGCTATATACTATGGGGGTATATTATATTCTATGGGGGAAGCCGTGTTATATACTATGTGGCTGAGTTATATACTATTGTGGGGGTATATTATATTCTATGGGGGAGGCTGTGTTGTATACTATGGGGGGCTGCATTATATTCTATGGGGGCTACATTATATATTATGGGGAGGTGGGCTGTATTATATTCTATGGGGGGCTGTATTAGATTTTATGAGGGATGATTGCATCATACTCTGATGGGGCTGCATTATATTCTGTGGGGAGGTGAACTGTATTATATTCTATTCGGAGCTACATTATATTCTATGGGTTGGCTGCATTATACTCTGGGGTGGCTGCATTATATTCTGTAGGGTGGTGGCTGCATTATACTATATGTGGGCTGAATTATAATGTATTGAGGACTATGGGGAATACGTTATACTATATGAAGAACTATGGGGTGCATTATACTATGGGAAGTGAATTGTACTACATGGATGACTATGGTGGTGCATTATACTATATGGAGCACTATGAGGAGTGCATTATACTATATGGAGCACTATGAGGAGTGTATTTTGCTATATGGAGGACTGAGCAGTGTATTTTAATATATGGAGGACTATAGGGAGTGTATTATACTATATGGAGGACTGTGGTGCACATTATAATATATGGAGGACTATGGGGTGTATTTTACTAAACAAGTAAAATGCTGCATATTCAGATTGTTTTTTCCGGAACAAAAATCATTGTTCTCAGGAGCACATCGCCGGCATAAACTGTATGCTGATAACATGATACTGTATGGTGATCTGTTAGTGATCTATTAGTGATCTTTCTGTCCCATCATTATTCCTCAGCTAGTGGAAAGAGGCTGGGAAACAAGCGTTGAACAACTTCAGTATTGTCGATCAAACTCATTTAGCGGCCTGAGATCAGTGCATGTAAATACAGCAGAAATGCTTCTGTATGATGTGCAATATGTTAGCATTTGGGGCCCCATTTTAAACTTTGCCTAGGGCCCCACTTTGCCTAAAACCGGCCCCACCTACAATGTACAAAGATATTATACAGTCACCATATGACAAGTGGGCCTGTGTAACTTCAAATGCCAGGGCTGAATTTTAGTCCCAGTCCGGCCCTGCTCAGCACTAGTAAGCATCCAAAGCAGGAAAACAAGGTGTGAGGGTGGAGATGATGGCATTCCACTCCTCTGACAACTCCTGACATTTAATGTATGAGAATGTATTTTACTGTACTTCATTTTATTGTTATCCTCCTGTGGCTGCAGATTCTGTTTAAGAAAAAGGAGAGGAAGATGAAAGGACACCCTCTAGTTAAGGTGATCTTCACCTGGAGTGTGTCTGTGGACAAAGAGAGAAGAAAAGCAGAGAGAGAGAGAGGGGAACCTTCTAAGAAAAACTCCATCGGTGGCAGTGGAATACTCTTAGCATGTTGAGTTGGTGAAGTGGATGTACAGTCAGGAAACTTTGTAGAGTCCTTAAGGGTCTCTGGGGAATGCAAAAGTGTCAGCCAGGTCTTGGAAGCTGCGGGTCTGAGAAGAGACGAGTCAGCAAGACTGATGGCAGACTCAGTAAGGTGACAGCCACAGATGCATCATTACATGGTTCTCAAAAAGTGATCTGAAGGATAGCGGTTGCCAACTGTGTCACTGTAAATGCTTATTGAAGACATGCCAATATATTGTTACCAAGAGAAAGACATCGGCATCTCCTGATGTGCTTTTGTGCGTTAGCCAAGCTGTCAGGAAATTGGATTTTGGTTTTATGGACTGGTGTGGTTTCCAATTCATTGGGTCGTGGGGAGCTGTGCAATATGTGGCAGACCAGAAGAGATGGCAGGTGTACATTTTTGGTAACCTGTTCACACACACATACTGAAAGCGGACCCTGTTTTTCTGGGCAGTGGTGCAGAAAATGAGTCCCTCACCCATGGCTATCGTACTGAGCTCCGTTACAAAGGGACAGGAACCTGCACAGATGTTACAATACATGAGGCTTCTTGACAGTCTGTCAATTGATCTTTCATATTAAAGAAATGCCAATGGAAACTTTCCTGGGGTATACTTATTTATAGGGGAAGTTTATTTATATGTACTGTATATATCGTACGTCTATGCCCAGCTGTACACCTTACTGAATATACCTAACTTTAAAAAGTCTGGATCTGGTACCTAAAGTGTCCAAATAATGAAATAACGTGCAACATTACTAAAATCATTTGTTCTTGTATGACAGATCCTTTTTAAAGGGAGTTTGTCAGTACAGAATGACTGTTCAAACCAAGTACAAGTGTTCGGTGCACCCTTGGCGTGGCCAAACATTTAAGTGCATCTTCCCATGCACTTGTTTTCACTCTATCTCCACCTTTCTCTGGCTCTATAAAGCCAGAGCTGTCAATCTAAGAAGATGGGAGGGGGTAGGGTAGGAGGGAAAACAAGTAGGTGGGAAGATCCACTTAAATATTTTGCCAAGCCATGGGTGCACTGAGTACCTGTAGTTGGTTTGAACAGTCATTCTGAAGTGACAGACTCCCCATAAAGGATAAGCATACCCTCAGAGGTATTTATATATTTCAATGCATGTATTTCTGCCTGTAAAACATTTTTACAATAGGGTTTCATTAAAAAATGTGGGAACATTTGGCTTCTTCCGCCTTTGTGTGTTGTGCATCACAGTACATAGCAGATTATAGAATTTATAACCAGATAAAAGTTGAACTACTGATTTGATCATAATTCAAAAGTTCAGGAGAAGAGAGACAAGAACCATCAGACAGTTCATTAATTACTAAGTCTGGATCTATGTATGTACAGTGATACTTAGAGGCTGTAGAAGATAAAAAGTCTGACATATTTAGTGAAACCCCATTTAGAAAATATTGTAAAGACACAAATAAATTTATTTATGTAAAATAATGATCTCAAAGATGTCCATATCCTTTAAGATGTATTTCAGTAGATATAGGGTCAAATAATCATCTTTATTGATGAATATTTTTTAATAGGTAAAGTGGACGCATAATACTATACAGATCACAACTTAAGGCCCCTTTACACATTAACAAATCCCCAAAAATGGCCTGGGATATAAATTGGTATGCATGCAAAACATAAGAGCATGTTCACACTAGCAATTAAAAAGTCGTAAGATAGAAACAAAATGAGCATATACAGTACCCTGCTGTAAGTAAGTAAAATACAAAGGTGCATAAAAATAACATAGGGGATTTAGTAAATACTGTTTTTGATTAAAAAAGCATAAAAGCCATCCCCCCCAGCGTCAAGGTGTACTCAAATCGGGATGGTCCTGTCCTCTAATATTAAATAGGATCATCTCAATTGGGGCACACCTTGTCATTGTGGGATGGCTCTTACGCTTTTTTTTTAAATTAAAAACAATGTTTACTAAGTCCCCTATGTTATTTATATGAAATTTTGCTTTTTACTTACTTACAGTAGGGTATATGTTCATTTTGTTTCTATCTTAGCTTTTGCCCTTTACACATTAGGTGAATGTCGGACAATCTCAAATTTTGATAGGACCAGCTGAACATCTACCATGTATGGGAGCTTCCCAACTCTTCCCTGACACATGGTGTCGGGGGATAGAAGGGGTGAGCTTTTAGAATTTTAACTGCGGATCATTTTTGCCAGAGGAAAATACGTGAATGTTTACTAGAACTTATAAAAGACTGTCATGAAGAAGTTCCCTAAATAGGTAATTTTTGTACAGTATTTCCATGAATCTGTAACTTGAGAGTTATCATTTCTCACTAACTTATATAACTGAAACTCATTTTATTTCTCATTAGAACTGCTCCTATTAGTTTGCAATGACCTTGAATGTGCAAAGTCGTCGGTGCACTTTGCATTCCCTGCACACTTAATAAAAACAAATTAGAAGAATTAATTAAATTTTAGTATATTAAGAAAATGGAGAAAAGCAGCAGGCCCTGAACCCAAGCCAAAAAGCTGGAAATATTTTCTGTTTGTTGCTTTCAGACAGATCTACAATTTTACTTATTGCTATTCAAGGGATAAATTGTTTTTCAAGGGATGGCATTGTGTAACGAGTACTTACTTTATGGAGTATAAACTATGACCCAAAACTGGCATTGTCTTACCCTTCCAGACTGATTTCAGATTTAGCCTAGTAATCGTACATTCTATTTTATACAAAAAATAATAGATTATTTTCTTAAAAAAAAAAAAAAAATGGCTACACTATCCCAAAAGCTCATGTAGGTAAAGAACTTTTAATGATGTGAAGCATCAACAAGGCTGGCTCCAGGCTTCGTGGACCCCAGGCAAAAGGGTCTCAGTGGGCCCCTTTAACACATACCATGATTCTGCACAGATACAGCAGAGAAATATAGATATAGTACAGTGCCAAACCTTTTACTTACTTACTTATATTACATGAGTGATATCTATTGTAAATTCCACAATACAATACATATAGTATAATGCACAAACCATAGTCCTACATATAGTATAATACACTCCCCATAGGTCTCCACATAGTATAACATACAGCCCATAGTCCTCCATATAGTATATTGCACAACCTATAGTCCTCCATATAATATAATGCACAGCCCATAGTCCTCCATATAGTATAATGCACACCCTATAGTCCTCCATATAGTATAATGCACAGCCCATAGTCCTCCATATTGGGCACTGCACTCCCCATAGGCCTCCATATAGTATAATGCACAACCCATAGTCCTCCATATAGTATAATAAACACCCTATAGTCCTCCATATAGTACAATGAACACCCTAGAGTCCTCCATATAGTGTAATGCACAGCTTATAATCCTCCATAAAGTATAATGTACACTCTATAGTCCTCCATATAGTATAATGCACAACCCATAGTCTTCCATATATTATAATGCACAACCCAAAATCCTCTATATAATATATAACACCCCCATAGTCCTACATGTTCCTTGCTGTCATCAGTAGTTACACCTCTGCCGACAGCGAATGGGACCCCCTTCCCTCAGTCTGTCCAGGGCCCTGGCACTTGTCCAGCTATGCCGGGCGGTGACACAGGCTCTGATCACTTGCATCCCATAAAGAAGATCTAACTTAAAATTTATATAAAAGCAAATATGATTTTTTTTAATATCTTAGTAACTTGCAAAAATGTCAAATTTTTTTCTGAGAAATGCAAGTTTTTTTAAATTTTATGTGAATGATCACGTCCAAGGGTTTAGTTTTTGCATTGCGAGCTGATGCTTTTATTGAAGTCACTTTGGGGTACGTAAGGTGTTTTATTATATTTGCTGATGGAGGTGCGACAATTGCAAAATAGCAATTCTATTATTTCAATTTTTCTTTTCTCTTCACAGCATTTACCGTACAAATTAATTATTTTCATAGGTTGTATTGAGTAGAGACGCAGTAATACCAAATAGGTTCATTTTTATCTCTCAACAGTGAAAAGGAGAATTATTAAAACATTTATATTTTGTTATATATTTTTAAAAACACTTTTCTCTTTATTTTACTTTCTAGCCCCCTTAGGGGCCTACACTACAGCCTTTGCTCTATATAAAAAAAATCTAATTTTTCTCAGTCTATCAAGGAACTGAAAAATGGAATATACCAGTTGAACGTAAGCAAAGCCTTGGGCCACAAGCATGTAACAAAGCAATGTGCAATTTTTGTGCTCCATGCTGTGCCACATTACAAAATTAATTGAGACATACAGAACGCCACACTTTTTTTCCCAGTGAAATTATTGGAGATGTGACAGAAGAGTAGTCTTCATGCTTAAGTGTAAAATGTAAAATATTAGGCACACATATAGTAGGGATATACATACCATTGGTGCAACCTATACAGTCACATAAGGGCCCATAATTTCTATCCTCAATGCAGGTGGAATTGTGCATTATGATGAGCATCTGAACTGCTAACGGCCCATATATTGTTCTTGCCCAGGGGCCCTCTTCTGTCTGAGTCTGCTCCTTACCTTAGGATTCGGAATCATTTTACAGCTCCAAATAAATCAAAGGTTGCAGTATTACACTTGTGTGCCTAACCGGCCCAACATGTAAGAAATATGGGGGTCTCCTTACTGTTTCCCCAAAAATGATGTTGGGGGAGATGACGATCAGTTAGTTGCTCTCCCGATGCGGTCAGTAGAGGCTTACTTTCCTCTCTCCATTGATAATTGAGCCAAGCGGTCATGTAGGGGTAATAGCTGTCGGACAAGCACTTGTTAAAATTAGATCCATCATCTGATTCCACAATACAAACTGCATACATTATTAAATAGATTTAGTCTCTTTTCTAAATCTGCAGTCAGGAATCTGCTCATTTTTTATATTAGTGGCAGTCGCACCTTTTACGAAAAATATAATAGACACCAGAGAAGTTAATTATAAGTCTATCCTTTAAAGTAAGTACATTAGGCTGCTAAAGTGACTGCATTTCAAGACAAAACTCTTCTATTCGGCTATTCTTGAGATATCTGTTAAAAGATGATGAGAACTCGGTTTAATATCATGTGCAAAGCTAATGAAATATGAATTACCTGATATTAATTGGTCAAGCGTAATAAAGGGAAACTATTTCTGTAAGAAATTCATTTTATATGTTCAGGTACCTTTCGTTATCTGGGCTGGGAGATAAGGAGAAGAAGAATTGCAGGTAACATCGACTTGCCAGGTTTGCATGATAGTATTTTTGTTCTAACAGGGAAAGTTAAACATTATGTTCTTTTTTACTTTACCTTAATTACAATATAGATCCTATCTTTCCCATAAATCAAATAAGGACTCTGCAGTTGTTCTCAACACCTTATGAAGCTTCCTTGCCGAGAAACTAATCAAAAAATCTACGAAAGTCTATTTTATAGTCTATATGAGTTTTTTTTTAGCATTCTTTTTTTTCAAATATGTAACCTTTAATATGTGTTACCAGTGTGGCCGAATAAAGGCCTATAGAGGTACTTAGCAAAACAATATTATAACGGTCTGATACCTTATGACATCCGTGGACAGTGCTAACTGGGCATTAGCATTTCACATATTGCATCCCCTTTCTGCATCTCTGGTTAAGGATGAGGTACTCAAATGACCCCAATACTCAACTGCCTTTTGCGAGCCAGAGATTTACTCCTTGGATAATTTATAGGGCAATTATGGATAGAGCAAAAAGTCTGATATCGGAAGCTGAACAGAGCAGGGAGTACTGCATCATAAGAGGAGAGATCAGATGGGCAGTCTAATGAGCCAAGGGTTAGGGTTAAGTAATGGCGATCCAGCAAGCCCAATGTAAAAGAGAAGTCAAAAAGTTGGGTTAAATAAACTTAAAGTTGAATATACAAGACTAACTAGAAAGATAACACTTATAACTGGCACTTTAGGCCTCCATACATATTAGAATAAAGCTGTCCGAACCCGCAGATATTGACAGGATCATCCAACAGAATACTGTCTGCGGGGACCTCCAGATTCTCCCCAAAGGATGATGTCTGGGGAGAGAAGGGTCCCACCTGTTAAATCAGTGACAGTATAAAATCATTTTATTCTCATGGAGGACAAGCTGCTGCCAGGAATGTCTGGCAGCGTCTCTCCCATAGAGAACACAGGAATGCTCAACAGAGTGTTCCTCATCATGGCAGAGTTGGGAACAAAGCTGTTGGTTGACAACTTTAGAATGTGTATGGGAGACTTTAGACTTGTTTGATGTTCTAGGTATGCGATGTGCCATCTTCTTGGAGTGTCTCATTGTGGTGGATGGTAGGGAAACAAGATTACATATGTTGGACCATGGCAAGATGAAAAAATCACAATTGTTAAGTTGTGGTCTCTCTTTTTTTATTAAGGAAGAAAAAGAAGACTGTTGGGTCCTACACACATTATTTCAAAGTCAGCCTAACTTTCTGATTTCTGTCTGCCATCTAATATCTAATATGTGTGGAGTCTCATGTCTCTCCCCTCCACCACAGTAATAATGTTTCCCATCTTGGTGTAATGTCCACATCCTGGCTCCTTCCAGTAAAATAAGTCCCCCATCCAGGGCCCTTTCCTGGTATAATGCCCCATCCTGGGCCACTTCCTGGTACAATGCCCTCCATCCTGGGCCCATTCCAGTAATAATGTCCCCCATCCTGGTGGTGGTGTTGAGATAAAGAAGAATTAGACAGTTTAAATTTAACCTCCCAGTCTTTATAGTGTCAGCATTGAATACACATGAACGCTCAAACAAACTGAGCATCCATTTGTCTGGGTCAGTCAGAGAGAGAGTTGTCTCATGAGTTGGAAAGAGAGTCTTAATAGCTATAAAATATTAAAAACACACTGCTGTTTTGTAAAGAGGAATCAGGTGAAATACAGCAGAGAGCACTTAGTATTGTCAGTATTAAGTGAGAAATGTAGTATGGGGCGGGTACGGCAGGAGGACATTTATATAGCGCCATTAAATCCACAGCGCTTTACACACATTATTGACACTGTCCCAATTGGGGCTCACAATCTAAGTTCCCTACCGGTATGTCTTTAGAATGTGGGAGGAGACCAGAGAACCCAGAGGAAACCCAAACAAACACGGGGAGAACATACAAACTCCTTGCAGATGTTGTCCTTGGTGGGATTTGAACCCAGGACCCCAGGGCTGTAAGGCTGCAGCCATCGTGCTGCCCGTATAATTCCAAAATAAATCTACAATTTAGATTCAGTAAAATGTTGCCATGTGTCTAACATATCCATTCAGGCTAGTCCTAAAAACAGCCTCATGTTAGTACAGCAGAAAGCCGTATTGCCATACACCGCCCCGATGTTTTACAGGCTGAAGTCTAAAGTTACTATATGTTGCTTCCAATACTTAGAGTTTCACAGCTGTCAAATAAAGTCAACAAATACATCATCCTGTTTCAACACATAAATCTTCCAGAGCCCTAGTATCAGCACGTCCATTAGTGAACACATCATATATCACCCATATGTCAATGAGGAAATTTAGTATGTAAGCTGGTTTAAAGACCATTTGCTTATAAATGTTCATACATTTAAAAAAAACATATTTAAGGCGAAAGAGCTCATTTTTCTGTGTATTGACTATATTCATTATTTGTTAAGTGATAGCGGAAATGATGTGTTTTATAGGTCATTTATTAAACTAATATGCACTTCAAAACCTAAGACAGAAACAAAATGAGCATATACAGTTGTGCTCAAAAGTTTGCATACCACAGCAGAATTTTTGCTTTCTTGGCCTTTTTTTTAGAGAATATGAATGATAACACCAAAACTTTTTCTCCACTCATGGTTAGTGATTGGGTGAAGCCACTTATTGTCAAACTACTTTGTTTTCTCTTTTTAAATCATAATGACAACCCAAAACATCCAAATGACCCTAATCGAAAGTTCACATACCCTGGTGATTTTGGCTTGATAACATGCACAGAAATTGACACAAATGGGTTTGCATGGCTACTAAAGGTAACATCCTCATCTCTGACCTATCAGTGTGTGTTCATAAAAGATGAGTGAGTTTCTGGGATCCAGGCAGACTCTTGCATCTTTCATCCAGCCATTGATGTTTCTGGATTGTGAGTCATGGGGAGAGCAAAAGAATTGTCAACGGATATACAGGAAAAGGTAGTTGAACTGTATAAAACAGGAAAGGAATACAAAAAGATATCCAAGGAATTGATAATGCCAGTCAGCAGTGTTCAAACTGTGATCAACATATGGAAAATCAGGGGCTCTGTAAATACAAAACCATGGTCAGGTAGACCAACAAAATTGTTGTCCACAACTGCCAGGAAAATTGTTCGAGATGCAAAGAAAAACCCACAAATAACATCAGCTGAAATACAGGACTCTCTGAAAACTAGCGGTGTGGCTGTTTCAAGATGGACAATAAGGAGGCACTTGAAGAAAAATGTGCTGCATGGTTGAGTCACCAGAAGAAAGCCATTACTGAGCAAATGCCACAAAGTATCTCACCTACAATACACAAAAGAGCACAGAGACAAGCCTCAAAACTTCTGGAACAAGGTAATTTAGAGTGATGAGACCAAAATTTAACTTTTTGGCCAGAACCATAAACGTTACATTTGGAGAGAGGTCAACAAGGCCTATGATTAAAGGAACACCATTCTTACTGCATGGAGATGGATCGCTGATGTTTTGGGGATGTGTGAGCCACAAAGGCTCAAGAAACTTTGTTAAAGTTGAAGGAAAGATGAATACAGCATGTTATCAGCAAATACTGGAGGTAAATTTGCAAATTAGCCCGTAAGCTGCGCATGGGACATACTTGGACATTCCAACATGACAATGATCCAAAACACAAGGCCAAGTCTACCTGTCATTGGCTATAGCGGTACAAAGTGAAGGTTCTGGAGTGGCCATCTCAGTCTCCTGACCTCAATGTCATTGAGCCACTCTGGGGAGATCTCAAGTGCGCAGTTCATGCTAGACAGCTCAGGAATTTACAGGAACTGGAGTTTTTTTGCCACAAAGAGTGGGCAACTTTACCATCTGAGGAAATAAAGAACCTCATCCACAACTACCACAAAAGATTCAAGCTGTCATTGATGTTACAGGGGGCAATACACGGTATTAAGAAATGGAGCATGTGAACTTTTGTTCAGGGTCATTTGGATGTTTTGGGTTGTCATTATGATTTAAAAAGAGAAAACACAGTAGTTTGACAATAAATGGCTTCACACAACCACTAACCATGAGTGGAGAAAAAGTTTTGGTGTTATCATTAGTGTTGAGCATTCCGATACCGCAAGTATCGGGTATCGGCCGATATTTGCTGTATCGGAATTCCGATACCGAGATCCGATACTTTTGTGGTATCGGGTATCGGTATCGAAACAACATTAATGTGTAAAATAAAGAATTAAAATAAAAAATATTGCTATACTCACCTCTCCGACGCAGCCTGGACCTCACCGAGGGAACCGGCAGCGTTGTTTGCTTAAAATGCGCGCTTTTCCTTCCTTCCGTGACGTCACGGCTACTGATTGGTCGCGTCGCCATGTTGGCCGCGACGCGACCAATCACAGCAAGCCGTGACGTAATTTTCAGGTCCTTCTAGGCATTCAGTATTTTAAAATTACGTTCCGGCTTTGTGATTGGTTGCGTCGGGGTCACATGGGCGACGCGACCAATCACAAGCCGTGACGTCACGGGAGGCAGGAGACGCGCGCATTTTAAAATGCGCGCGTGTCCAGCCTCCCGTGACGTCACGGCTTGTGATTGGTCGCGTCGCCATGTTGGCCGCGACGCAACCAATCACAGAAAGCTGTGACGTAATTTCAGGTCCTTCAGTATTTTAAAATTACGTTCCAGCTTTGTGATTGGTCGCGTCGCGGTCACATGGGCGACGCGACCAATCACAAGCCGTGACGTCACGGGAGGCAGGAGACGCGCGCATTTTAAAATGCGCGCGTGTCCAGCCTCCCGTGACGTCACGGCTTGTGATTGGTCGCGTCGCCCATGTGACCGCGACGCGACCAATCACAAAGCCGGAACGTAATTTTAAAATACTGAATGCCTAGAAGGACCTGAAAATTACGTCACGGCTTGCTGTGATTGGTCGCGTCGCGGCCAACATGGCGACGCGACCAATCAGAAGCCGTGACGTCACGGAAGGAAGGAAAAGCGCGCATTTTAAGCAAACAACGCTGCCGGTTCCCTCGGAGAGGTGAGTATAGCAATATTTTTTATTTTAATTCTTTATTTTACACATTAATATGGTTCCCAGGGCCTGAAGGAGAGTTTCCTCTCCTTCAGACCCTGGGAACCATCAGGGATACCGTCCGATACTTGAGTCCCATTGACTTGTATTGGTATCGGGTATCGGTATCGGATTGGATCCGATACTTTGCCGGTATCGGCCGATACTTTCCGATACCGATACTTTCAAATATCGGACGGTATCGCTCAACACTAGTTATCATTCATATTCTCTGAAAAGAAGCCACGAAAGCAATAATTCTGCCGTGGCATGTATACTTTTGAGCACAACTGTATCCTGCTGTAAGTAAAGAAGTAAAAGGAATAGTGCGTATAAATAACAGAGGGGACTTAGGAAATACTGTTTTTGACCAAAAAAATAATAAAATCCATCCAACCAGCATCAAGGTGTACCCAACTCAGGATGGTCCTAACCTCTAGTATTAAAACTTTAACATGTGTCAAAGTGGCGTTAATGTGAATAAGGGCCGAGCAGAACCTGGACCTTAATATAGTCATCCAGCAATGGCAAGCTATATAAATATAATGTCCAGCTCAAAGAAAAGGAGACCGCACTCTTACCTGCATTGAGTGCAGAAACCTGAAAGTTAACAGAAAAAAAATGAACTGAAGCATAAGTTGCTATGCATACAAAATATATGAGCATGTTCACACTGGCATGTTCATATAGCTTCCCATTTCACATTACGTCGACAGCACTGCAGCCAATAATTGAGCTCTGCAGCTCTGCGTGAGTTGATAGCTCAGTGCTGCTGAGCTCCCTTATTGTCTGCAGCGCTGTCAACGGGACGTCAGGATAAGGGACATATATACCAGGATGGGGAATATATATACCAGGATGGGGCCAAGGATAAGGTACATATACACTCACTGGCCACTTTATTAGGTACACCTGTCCAACTTCTTGTTAACACTTAATTTCTAATCAGCCAATCACATGGCGGCAACTCAGTGCATTTAGGCATGTAGACATGGTCAAGACAATCTCCTGCAGTTCAAACCGAGCATCAGTATGGGGAAGAAAGGTGATTTGAGTGCCTTTGAACGTGGCATGGTTGTTGGTGCCAGAAGGGCTGGTCTGAGTATTTCAGAAACTGCTGATCTACTGGGATTTTCACGCACAACCATCTCTAGGGTTTACAGAGAATGGTCCGAAAAAGAAAAAAAATCCAGTGAGCGGCAGTTCTGTGGGCGGAAATGCCTTGTTGATGCCAGAGGTCAGAGGAGAATGGGCAGACTGGTTCGAGCTGATAGAAAGGCAACAGTGACTCAAATCGCCACCCGTTACAACCAAGGTAGGCCTAAGAGCATCTCTGAACGCACAGTGCGTCGAACTTTGAGGCAGATGGGCTACAGCAGCAGAAGACCACACCGGGTACCACTCCTTTCAGCTAAGAACAGGAAACTGAGGCTACAATTTGTACAAGCTCATCGAAATTGGACAGTAGAAGATTGGAAAAACGTTGCTTGGTCTGATGAGTCTCGATTTCTGCTGCGACATTCGGATGGTAGGGTCAGAATTTGGCGTAAACAACATGAAAGCATGGATCCATCCTGCCTTGTATGGAGCATCTTTGGGATGTGCAGCCGACAAATCTGCGGCAACTGTGTGATGCCATCATGTCAATATGGACCAAAATCTCTGAGGAATGCTTCCAGCACCTTGTTGAATCTATGCCACGAAGAATTGAGGCAGTTCTGAAGGCAAAAGGGGTCCAACCCGTTACTAGCATGGTGTACCTAATAAAGTGGCCGGTGAGTGTATACCAGGATGGGGAATATAAATATCAGAATGGGGCCAAGAATGGGAAGGAACATATATACCAGGATGGAGGACATACATATACACCAGGATGGGGCAAGGATGAGGGACATATATACCATGAAGGAGCCCAAGATGGGGGACATTATTACATAATGGAGGAGTTGTACCTGTCCTTATAGGATTTAGAACTCTACAAAGACCTATACATCAGACCAACATGTAGGGGTAGGTCCAAATCTTGCACCAGGTACTATAGGACTCTAGTTACGCCACTGCATGTGATGGAAGTTTTCAGAACCTGATTTTGAAGGGACAGCTAAGTTGAGATAGCAGCAGTTGGCAGATGGGAGACCAGACAAAATTTATCTAAAATATACAGATAGTTTTATGGTTAGCCCAACAGTACTTTATTTTGACATATCTTTTATTAAATACATAGCGCAAAGAAGGATATACTGTACCTTAGAGTCAGGACAATATTCCTGGAACAGCTTTTGAGGAAGATGAGAAGAGGGCAGAGCTCAGTAGTTGGCGCAGTCCTGCAGTCAGTGGTTGGCAGTGGTCCCGTGGTCAGTCAGTCTGCATCATCACTGAGCAGAAGAGAGAGAAATAGAAGTGACAGATAGTTTGATGGCAGATTCCAGAAGATGAAGGGACATGGTCAATTAAGTTTATAAATGATGTTGTACCTACAAGTATTATTGCAGGAGGCTTCTGCAAGAAGGATTCACTACAAGTTCTATCAGGTAGCTGGGATCTGCACAGCTCTCTTGCGGTGAAGACAAGGGTGCACCGAAATTGCAAAAAATGTCAGCAAAGGCAGATAAAGGCACAGAAGTAAGCATTTCCCAATATGCTGAAGCATCAACAAGTGGGTTAATGTCTGTTTGCATGGTCGCGTGGCCTTCCCCAAAATGCCCTGCAGCTATTGTATGACATTATATGGATTATAACACTTTGTACAATGGTGGTCAGTACCTGGGACATCACACATCAGCGGTTCTTTCTCCAAGATTGGATAATTTAATATAATCAATCCTATCCACAAGGGTGCGCTTTTTTCATTTCCCCATGTTTACCATTGAAAAAGAACCATTGGCCATGTTTTTACAAATAGAAGTAGTGGTGTGGCAGGGTAAGTTCTCGTTCCCCAGTTAATATGATACCTTTTCTTCTAGATAGCTCATGTGCCAGTCATGAGAATGATAGCGTAGAAACCAGATGCAAATTATGAAATAAGAGCATTGTGAACATGAAAATGCGTTTTGACAGCTTTGCCCAAGTTCGTTAACACTCCCCAAGGGCACGTTCACCCTGATTGCATTGGATTTCTATGCCCATTTTTCTTGACTGGCACATTGGATCTCTATAAAAAAAATTAAAACAATTATTGGGCAGCCATACTACTACTTTCATATGTACAGTAAATATGTACAGACTGGTTCCCTTCAAGCCATTTGTTGCAAAGCTCAATAAAGTAAGAGTTAACCTTCCAAAGTGTCGTGATCTCACATTACATTGGTCCTCATAGTACAGACTAGTGATAGCAGGCTAATAGATCTACTGTTACATACATTCAAATATAAGTAAGAAGGTAGTATCAGCTTGACCAGCGATAAAAACAGAACATAGCCATATATTGCTCCATCATGTATAATTAATATTGTTTGTCCTTCATCATGTGCTTTTCAAATTTTAATTCATGTTTCCTTGATGAACGGCAACAAGAAATCAATGTCTTAAGGACGGCAAAAGACATCTGTTACATACTGGGAGTGATCCACTCGACCTTGTTCTGAACTTGTCAACAGACAATCTGACATCATTAGCGAGGGACATGTTTGCAATGCCGTCTATTTAGGACTTTCCCTGGCGGGTGCATGGCAGTGGAGATGCCACAGGTTTGGAATGCTTCCTCCTTGTCAATCTTCTGTATACTATATAAAGTCATTGGCTTATGGATATGAATGGAAAGCATCTATTCATCTCTGTGTGGCCTTATACAAGTAGGCTTTCTTCAACGTCTTCAATTCATTCTGAAAATGCAAAATAAGCCTCAAATTAAAATTAAGTCTTTCTTGGAAAAATCTATGAATATAATAACTAATGAAGCTTTGTGATAAATGGAAAATATTTTACTGGAAATAAATTTTAACATTTTATCTGAAGCAAGCCCTAATATTAAACATCCTCTAATTAGTATTATTCAGGCCTTTATGAGCCTCATATGGTCAAAATTTTGAATCAGAGTATCACAACTTGTTGTTGGAATACCTGGGGCCAGAGGCTCCTTCGCTGTCCATAATGCTAGGGCGCCTTAGCTATACCTGCACCTTGTCTGTCCAGGCATCAGACGCTTAGCTTATTCTAAATATAAAAGATTTTTTTGATTAGTGATGATTACCATGACCAGATGAATTGCCCATTTCAGAAAATGACACCATTCTTCAAAAGCCCACTTAATTGTCAACAGGTCACGGTTACCAATGTCATAGTTTTTATCAGTGGCAATAGTTTCTTAAAAAATATGCACATGAACGCAATTTAGTAGGAAAGGCACCTTGCGATAATACAGCCTCCACCCCCACTTCAGATGCATCAACTTCTACGATAATTGTATATAGAAACAGACGTCAGATAAATAATAAAAATATGGCGACTCAATCACAGATTCTTGAAATAGGAGAAAAAAATGAGTCAAAATTAGCCCAAATAAATATAAAAAGGTGTATAATTTATTGAATTTAGACAATAGTGACTAAAACATACATTTAGCATATAGTAAATAATGATACATAGGATTGTGCAAAGTGATCAATCCCTAGGTGCAACCAATAGTCCAGGTATGCAGACGGGACACAAATATCTCCAATCACAATAAGGGTTACCCAATATTTTCCCCTACACCATAAGGCTCATATCTAGCACATGAAATGAACATCAATATTAAAAGGCTATGCAAGTTAGACACACAGAGCACCATGTGCCCGGTCTACACTGACCATAACATATCCTAAGGGAAAAGGGGAAGGGGAATGGATGTATTAATTACCCATATTAAGCGAGGTGTCCGGTCTGCGTCCTGCTAAATGTATGTTTTAGTCACTATTGTCTAAATTCAATAAATTATAAACCTTTTTATATTTATTTGGGCTAATTTTGACTCATTTTTTTCTCCTATTTCAAGATTCTACGATATATGGTTGAGTGACATCATGCTGTATAAAAATAGACGCAGCTGCAAAGCATCTTTTCAAGGTGTCAAAAGATTCCCAGACCGGACTGGAGCATTTGGAAAAGTTCGTCCCTTTCCTGATCATATCCATCAAAGGTTTGGCCACTACCAAAAAGTTTTTGAAGAAGTTTTGGTAGTAGTTGGCGAAACTTTAAAACCTCTATAAGGTCTTTAGGATCCATGCGGAAGCTGGTGGACAATAAAAAATAATGTAGAAATGGGATCTCCTGAACTGAGAACATGCATTTCTCTGGTTTGGCAAATAATTTATTATCCCTGAGTATCTGAAGCACTTGCCTGACATACACATGATGTGACACGAGGTCAGGCGAATAAATGTCATCAAGGTAGAACACAACAAACCTACCTGCCAGGTGACTAAAAATGTAATTAACAAAGTGGCATCATGAGGTTTTCTTAGTGTCCCACAGGAATATTGAAGGCTATCCTCTACTCATCCCCCTATTTGATACAAATGAGATTATAATCCCCCTGTGAAATCAAGCTTAGAAAATTATTTAGCTCTGACAATCTGATAAAAGAGGCCCTGGATAAGAGGGAGGGGTTTATGAATCCTGGACCGTAATCCGATTGAGTTCACAAATGTCTAGGCAAGGGCATAAACCCCTGTCTTTTTTTTTCTTGACAAAGAAAAACCCTGCAACAACGGGAGATGGAAAAGGTCTGATATGACCCTTTGCTAGACTTTCAGCGATATAGTCCTTCTTGATCTGCCTCTCTGGACCAGAGATATTGTACAACCTGCTGTTTGGCAGCTTGGCCCAAGGAATCAAATTAATGGCACAATCCTAAGGACGATGTGGAGGAAGTTCCTGACACCCCTGTTCCAGAAACAAATCACCAAAGTAAGACATGCAAATTGCCTATTCAGAGAAAAAGAGGACTTGAACTCTATAGCGCCACCTATTAGAAGTAGCAATCCTACAAGTCACAATCAACCGTTTAACGAGTCTTGCAATATGACAGGATAAAAGCCAAATAAGTATCTCAATTCACAGACACGATGTTTTGGGCTGTTGGCCTTTGTCAGTGCGAAGCATGAGAACTAATTTGGCTAGGTGAGAGACTCTGGACTGAGGTCCAAGGGGAAAATAAGACAGGTATTCAGGAAGAGATTGGGTACCCACCCTGTCTAGCTGGGTGCTCAAGCAGTGTTCTTGGCAATATTCGCTCCATTTTACAATATCCTGAGTCAACAGTCTTCAACAGGGTTGTGAAGCATAAGCCAAGGTAGTCCAAGAATCACAGGAGATGGTAAGCCCTCTAGCACAATCTCTGCCTGACAGAGAACCTGTCAGGCAAAGCGATCTTGGGCTCCACCTGGCGCTGCCTGGGAGTAGCAATCCTCAGACCAGCCTTGTCTGAGTGTTGTGTAACCACAGAGCAAAGATCTGACACCTCCAGGCTGAGCTGCTGCAGTTGCTCAGCCATAGCAGTATTAGGATCCATGCTGGTATAAGTGAGTGTTAATGTTACAACTCTGTTTGAATACCAAGGGCCAGGGGCTCCTTTCCTGTCCCTAACACCAGCCCTAGCTATCCCTGATAGCAGGATTACTTCTGATGGTGAAGACTCTGTGGTCATGTGCGTTGCTGAACTACTCAATCGGCCATATATCTTTCATCCTTCCCCACCCAGGGAAGTGGGAAGTAAAAGTGTTTGTGTACAAACAAACCAGACCTACAAGGGAGGACTTACAGGGATTCATGAAAATACCAACCATACAAATATGCACTCACAGACAACATAGAGGAACGCCGGGGAGTGAAAACCAAATAGGAGAGGAAGAGGATTTGCACACAGCCGAAACAACAATTTCGGATCAACACTCCAAACATCATTAGCCACAACTGATACCTCCACTCTACACCAGGCAGTACAAGACTAACACTGGCAATCCAGAGGGGAGTGAACAGCAGAGATAATCTAAGCAGGAAAGCTTCAGAGACTCCAAGCTGAACAGTATAACCCGTGAACTGCTAACAGAAACCTGAACTGATTAATATGAAGGATAAATGCTTCTAATCAGTGCAGGAGTAGATGCAGTCACTGCAGTCTCTTGGCCCCTCTCTGACACACGGTAAACCTGTGACACGGAGGATGTCTTGATTGGGGGACCCTCTTTTCCATTATTGACCTACCTGCCTGACTTCGCTGGGTCCCTAAAGGCTATGTACACCTTCACACAAGTATTTTCCTTATTGTTCATTTGCTTCCTAAATCCAAAATTAAGCAACTTTCCAAATGGGCTTTATTACAAATTTCCTTTTTGATGTAGAGTGTCTCAAAGAACTTTACCTAGCCTAGTTCGTTTACACATCCTTTAAAGCCCTGCTCTTAGTTCTGATGGCTACTCTTTTCTGCCACTCTCTTTTCTTAGTGGTAGAGATAGCAGCAGGAAGGGGAAGGGGATTTTACTCACATCTCCAGAATCTGAAGAGGAAAGAGAGTACAGTTTCAGAGAGAAACAAAGCTTTAGAAAAGGAGGAAAGTACATGTAAAAAAAAAACTAAGTGCAGGATAGCAGCTATGCTGATACAATCAGGGCAGGAGAGAATTGTTGACACCTTCAATTTAAAATTTGGTTGCAAACCATTTGGAATAAATATCTGTAACCAATCACTTCCTATATCTATCAACAATAATGCAATCATTTTAAGAAATACTTAACTTTCCGGAACAATATCAAGGGTGCCAACACTTTCGGCCATGATGACTGTATATGAGCAAATTAAGAAGGCAGCACCCTGTATACACACAGAATTCATATCTTGCCTACGTAACCAACACAACTCATGTACAGTAACTCAGACATGAGAAAAATGTGTATTTGGATGTAAACCTGCATATGATATTGATGAAGGAATAAAGATTGAAGACTGGATTTTTTTTAAGCCAAAAGTATAAAACTAGCATATGGAAATATTTGTTTTCCATATATAAGGTATCCATAGCCTTTAGTGTTCAGTTGTTTCTGAAAGGATGTTGCAATAGCAGAATGAAATGGAGAGAAGCCATTATAAATAATAATGCTGGGAATTGGTGAAGATGGACGAAGAGGAGCAGGGGCAACTAATACCGGCTATTCCAGAGCACTCACTTTGAACTTCAGGGTCTGAGGAAGCGAGGACATGCTAAAACCTTTGCTTTGTGTTCCAATTTTTTATCCCATCATTAAAGTAGCCATGTTACTTTTCAAACTTGTTTAGAATTGACTATTTGTGTCTGGCATCAAAAGATCCTTTTAAACTTATAGTATAATTTTATTTAACTTAATCTATCCTCAAGTTATTTTTTTTGCATATGTAAGCTTTTTGCATATGTAAGCTTAAAGGGATTGTCCAGGACTGACATAATGGTGACCCATCTTTAGGGTAGATCATCAATATCCGACCTGTGGAGGTCTGAAAACTGGTACCTCAAGAATTTGGCTGTTATAAGCTTTTGCATCTGGATGAAAACAGTGTACAGAGCTGGAACAACACAGTTCACGTTCACTTGAATAGGGTCTGATCTGCAATACATGGGAATGGTCACTGCGCTGTGTATGGAGATGTGTTGTTCTGTACACTTTTAATTCCCAGATGCCAGAACTGAAAATAGCTGATTGGTGGAGTGTCATGAGTCGGACTTTATATGATCTAATATTAATGGTCTATTAAAAGATAGATCAATCCGTCAATCCTGGACAACCCCTTTAATTTCAAATTTACAGTACATAATGTGTATTAAAATCTATGATTTTGAATCCTAGAATTTTCATTGCCAAAGTAATATAGGCAAATAGATAACAAATTTACAAAATCTAGTTAACAAAGTTAAGGGGGTCATTCAGTAGAACAGCATTAATGAAATATCTTACGGGCTCGTTCACACAACCGTATTTTCGGTCGGAGTACTGTCCAATGTTGTTCAGTTGAGCAGTGTGGATGAAAGATTTTTTTTTACTGAATCTGAATGAGAAAAAAATGTCAGCATGCACAATTTTTCTCCAAAAGTCGGATAAGACTCACCCATTCAAGTCTATGGGTGTGAGAAAAAAATCGGATGTCAAACAGACCATCAGTATAACATCCGATTTTTAAAGATACATTGCAATTCTGTAACATAGGGAACTGTAGAAGGTCTTGTAAATGATGATGCTGATTAAAAAATCAGATTGTACACAGCTGACAAGTGAGAAAAAACTTGTCCCACTTTTCTGGTAGAGGTGCCAAAACTTTCTCCCCACTGACATGACATTGATCACCGAATCTAAGGATAGGTCATCATCAATATTACAGTCCTGCACAACCCCTTTAATGAAGGCTGGGATATGATATTACACTCAACATTTGGACAGATGTGAAAAAATAGAAATTATTTTAGCCATTAGTTTGCAATGCTGTTCATTCAAGCTGTGTTTATATGATGGGAAGGTTATTACGCTGCTAAAACATAGAACAAATATAGTAACAGAAAATAGTCAGTGCAATCATATACATGTCTTCCGGTGATCTCAGGTTTCTGATTGTTTGCTTACTGAGTTACTAGATCAGGATCGTATGGCATTTTAATCATTTACTGTTGTATATTCAGCAAAGTCTTTTCAGGAAATATGTGAGATAACATGAATATTAACGACAATTGCTAACTGAGCTCAAAATAAGCGCTGAACCCCGTTTCCCCAGGGATTAGATTTGGTGATATATGTGCACCCTTGTACCACTGGACTAAGGCTCGGAAAACAGATTAGATGAAAGTTGTCCAAATCTCTACTTTTTCTAAGAATTGAACAACAATATAATTTGGAGACAATCTCACAGGATTGGAGTGAGTGAGACACTTGCACCATCTGCACTCCAAAAAGCTGATGTTTTAAGTATTGCATTGCATTTGTTGGATTTGACTCCTAATGTGACATTGAGTTTTATAGAGTTGGATACTTCCCAAGAGGTGGATACCTCCCAAATGGTACAGGAAAGAAAGAGGAAGAAATCATGCCGCGCACGCAGCACGCCATTACAAATTTTTGGCCATGCCCCTAATCACGACCCCTAGGCACACCTATTTACTATTTCTGTCTACCTTTGCAAGCAAAGATGTCAGATGGGGCATGGTGGCAATGAAGGAGGGACATTCAGCCGAATGCATGGATCAGCAGGTTGTAGTCCCACATCTCGGACCGTCATGCTGCTGGATGAGACCCAGGGGTGTAATGATCACATTACATTGCATTGCATAGGGTGCTACCATGACCGGCTCTCATGCAGGAGGGAGGTCCGCTGATGCCAGCTCCTATTTCAGCTGGATGTGCATCAGATAATGCACATATAGCTGAAATGTATTGTGGCACAGAGACTCGCCGACTCCCTGCACTGCAATAAATGCCGCTGACCAATCAGAGAGCAGTAACCTACATAGAAGTGCCTGTCATGGGCAGCTCATGGCAGTGATGTCATGCGCGAACCATGGCTGGCAAGGTGATGTCAGCTGCTGGCTTCTGCATAAGGCTAGAGAAAAGGATGCTGCACGTCATCGGGTGGGAGACATTATTAGATGGGAGACTCAATGAAGAGTCGTCTTGAGTCTGAGGATCTTTGGGTGTAGTTGGATTGGTCTGCTTGAAAGAAATCATCAAACCAGGAATTGCCAGAGCTGTCGTTTCCTACATGACCAGTCTTTGAAAGATAGGAGCCAGGCATACAGTTTTTCTCTCACAGTTCACCTGCCTGGAATGCTCCTGAAATCTAATGTCTATCCATGTTGCTAGAGATTTCAGGTCATTGAGAGAGGTGGGAATATCATGATTGTCTGCTCATCCTTGGCTGGGTTCCTCAAAGAAAGGACTGAAGGTTTGACATAAGAGTATCCCCTCTCTACCATATGAGGTAAGACCACACCAAAGCCTCGCCAATGAGGTAGGACATAATGAAGGTCACCTTGTCCCGATCTGAGACGAACTGATGAACTGATGAGCCAAGAGTTTGAAGTGTAGCATGCACTGATTAATGAACCCCCAATGTAGAGCAGAGTCAAAGTCATAGCATGGAGTGTGGAGGAGCAGGCAGATGGGGTCTGAAACCAGGTACGTAGCTGGCAGACTGTTGATGCACATCCCAAGCTGTTGCCGGAGTTATCAGCATGTCTAGATGGGTGTTATCTGTCCATAGGTAGGATAAGATCTTGTCCTGTTGGTCTTTCTGGTGGGAGATCTCCATTTACAAGTTAGAGATGGAGGAAGCCTGATAGCCACAGGATTCCTTTACCTGTACAAACTATAGCAGATTTGGTGGTGGAACCACTGTGCCATGATCTGAGGAGAACTTGGAGGAAAGTGACTAGGTGGCAGGCGATACCATGATCTGAGGATAGACAAGAGAGGTGGGGCCAGGGTTGACCTCAGGTGGATGGCACCTGACCCCCAAGGGACAGGAGGCTGGAACGGCCCAGAATGGTAGACAGGCTAGCGGGCACAGCTGATAGACAGGCAGGCTTGCAGGGCTGATAGGCAGACGCGGCTGAAATGCAGGCAAGTGGCCACGGCTGATAGACATGCAGGCGGGCATGGCTGAGAGGCATGCAGGCTGGACAATTGATAGGCAGGCGGGAACAGCTAATAGACAGGCAGGCACAGCTGATAATCAGGCGAGCAGGCACGGCTGATAGACAGGCAGGCAGGTGGGCACAGCTGATAGACAGGCAGGTATGTATGAATATGAGAACTGGACCTAAGAACTAGCAAACGTGTTAGATACAGTGTACAACATTTCACAGGCACCTCCATGAAGATGAGATGCCTAAAATAGTACTTGTCTCCCAGCTGCTGTCTGGGGACACTTTAGGATGGTGTGCGTGGCCCCTTAAAGAAAGAAGGAGCGCGCCCAGAGCACAGCGCCCAGGGATCTGCACGCTGTGACCCGGACATCACCAGCAGGAGAGGAGGGAGGAAGTGCGGGACAGCTGCGGTGAGTGAGTCAGTGTCTCTGTCGGGGAACTACAACTGATCTTCATGGGGCTGTCAATGGAATAAAACAATCCACACTATCTATTAATGGAGAGATGGTGAAGGAACATTTAGCTAATTTAAATGAATTTAAATCTCCTGGTCCAAGTGAATTACATCCAAGGGTACTGAAAGAGTTAGCAGAGGAGATTGCAGAACCACTTGCCAGAATCTTTGAAAAACCCTGTAGAACAGGAGAAGTCCCAAAAGATTGGAGAAGGGCAAATATTGTCCCTATCTTCAAAAGAGGAAAGAATATGGAGCCAGGAAAATACAGGCCAGTGAGCCTTACTTCTTTATCAGGAAAAATCTTAGAACAAATTATTAACCAGCATGTATGGGAGTACTTTCATAAGAATACACTAATTAACCGGAGCTAGCATGGGTATGTAGCAAACAAGTCATGCCAGACTATTATAATTTCCTTATGTGATGGAATCACTGACTGGGTGCATCAGGGAAATGTATGGAATTGACTATGGCTATGGTAGGTGGATTCATTACTGGCTCAGTAATCATACTCAAACAGTGCTAATAAATGGTTAAACATCCAATTGAAAGAATGTTTCAAGTGGGGTACCACAAGGCTCTTGTAAGTTGTGTCTCTGCACTCACTTCCCCGGCAGAGATGCTGAGTCCCACACCTCCCTCTCCTTCTTTTGCTGTTTCTGCTATGGTTCTGGCGTCTCTGCACTTTATCTCTTTACCCCAGCAGTGACTCGTCCTCATCCTCCTGCTGCTATGCAGGGTCTGTGCATGGCTCGCAGATCCCCGGGGACAGTGTTTAGGGCGTACATGCTCCCAGTCCCATCTTCTTAAAGGGATGGTGCGTGCCGTCCTTAATCGTCCCCAGCCTCAGTGACCCAATACTTATTATGTGCACCGTTGTAAGTTTGTTCATAACACTCTTGTTAGTTCTCAGGTCCCAGTGCTCATATTCCTGTATACCTGTCTGTCTATCAGCCGTGCCCACCTGCCTATCTTTCAGCTGTGTTTGCCAGGACTACTATCCCTGGCCGTTCGTGTCTCCTGTTCCTCGGGGGTCAGCAGCCATCTACCCGAGGTCAATCCTTGTTTAGCACCTAGTCCTGCCTCCCAAATTTCTCCTCAGATCGTGGCATCGTCAGCCGCCGTGCATCCGAGGTTGGATTTGGTGAGGCACCTAATCATGCCCCTCCAGGCTTTCCTCGAATCACAGCACATTGTTTCCACCACCCAATCCATTACAGCTCTGTCCTGGCCCCAGTGTTGTTCAACATTTTTATAAATTATCTAAATGAGAGAAATGAAAGAAGCTAATAAAATTTGCAGACGATGCAAAGCTAGGAGGGATAGCTAAGAATAGAGAAGACAGAGAAAGGATTCAGTAGGATCTAGATAAGCTTGAACAATCAGCAGCGACTAATAGAATGGTATTTAACAGGGAGAAATGCAAAATTCTACAACTGGGCAAGAAAAATTAGAATTATATCTACAGAATGGGAGGAATAGAACTAAGCAACAGGGTATACTAATACATCACAGACTGCACGTGAGTCAACATTGTGATGCATCAGCAAATAACTGGAGTAAGTTAAGAGAAGGGCTACCAGGATGGTGAGCGGACTGCAAATTGTGTCCTACGAGGAACTGCCATTTTCTGAGACCTGTAGCATCTGCATTTTTCGTGATTTGTGGCTGGGTGAGGGCTTATCTTTTGCGTGCCAAGCTAACGTTTTTATTGATACTATTTTGGTGTAAATATGATATTTTGATTGCCCATTATTGAATTTTATTGTAATGTAGCAGCGCCCAAAAAAACTTAATTCTGGCGTTTTTACTTTTTTTCTTGTTACACTGTTTAGCGATCAGGTTAATTCTGAATGCGGCGACACCAAATATGTTAATATATGATTTTTTTATTGCTTTATTTCAAATGGGGCGAAAGGGCGGTGATTTGAACTTTTATATATTTTTTATTTTTTAACCCCTTCCTGACATCCGACGTACTATCCCGTCGAGGTGGGGTGGGCCCGTATGACCGCCGACGGGATAGTACGTCCAGCGCGATCGGCGGCGCTCACGGGGGGAGCGCGGCCGATCGCGGCCGGGTGTCAGCTGCCTATCGCAGCTGACATCCGGCACTATGTGCCAGGAGCGGTCACGGACCGCTCCCGGCACATTAACCCCCGGCACACCGCGATCAAACATGATCGCGATGTGCCGGCGGTGCAGGGAAGCATCGCGCAGGGAGGGGGCTCCCTGCGGGCTTCCCTGAGCCCCCCGCAGCAACGCGATGTGATCGCGTTGCTGCGAGGGTCTTACCTCCCTCCCTGCCTGCTCCAGACCCGGATCCAAGATGGCCGCGGATCCGGGTCCTGCAGGGAGGGAGGTGGCTTCACAGAAGCCTGCTCAGAGCAGGGACTGTGAAGCAGCCTGCACTTCTCGCAGATCGGTGATCTGTCAGAGTGCTATGCAAACTGGCAGATCACCGATCTGTATTGTCCCCCCCTGGGGCAAAGTAAAAAAGTAAAAAAAAAAATTTCCAAATGTGTAAAAAAAAATAAAAAAAAATATTCCAAAATAATGAAAAAAAAAAAAAAATTATTCCCATAAATACATTTCTTTATCTAAATAAAAAAACCAAAACAATAAAAGTACACATATTTAGTATCGCCACGTCCGTAACGACCCGACCTATAAAACTGGCCCACTAGTTAACCCCTTCAGTAAACACCGTATGAAAAAAAAAAAAAAACGAGGCAAAAAACAACGCTTTATTATCATACTGCCGAACAAAAAGTGGAATAACACGCGATCAAAAAGACAGATATAAATAACCATGGTACCGCTGAAAGCGTCATCTTGTCCCGCAAATAACGAGCCGCCATACAGCATGATCAGCAAAAAAATTAAAAAGTTATAGTCCTGAGAATAAAGCGATGCAAAAATAATAATTTTTTCCATAAAATAGTTTTTATCGTATAAAAGCGCCAAAACATAAAAAAATAATATAAATGAGGTATCGCTGTAATCGTACTGACCCGAAGAATAAAACTGCTTTATCAATTTTACCAAACACGGAACAGTATAAACGCCTCTCCCAAAAGAAATTCATGAATAGCTGGTTTTTGGTCATTCTGCCTCACAAAAATCGGAATAAAAAGCGATCAAAAAATGTGACGTGCCCAAAAAGTTACCAATAAAAACGTCAACTCGTCCCGCAAAAAACAAGACCTCACATGACTCTGTGGACCAAAATATGGAAAATTTATAGCTCTCAAAATGTGGTAACGCAAAAAATATTTTTTTGCAATAAAAAGCGTCTTTCAGTGTGTGACGGCTGCCAATCATAAAAATCCGCTAAAAAACTCGCTATAAAAGTAAATCAAACCCCCCTTCATCACCCCCTTAGTTAGGGAAAAATAAAAAAAATGTATTTATTTCCATTTTCCCATTAGGGTTAGGGCTAGGGTTGGGGCTAGGGTTAAGGTTACAGTTAGGGTTGGGGCTAAAGTTAGGGTTAGGGTTGGGGCTAAAGTTACGGTTAGGGTTTAGATTACATTTACGGTTGGGAATAGGGTTGGGATTAGGGTTAGGGGTGTGTTTGGATTAGGGTTTCAGTTATAATTGGGGGGTTTCCACTGTTTCGGCACATCAGGGGCTCTCCAAACGCGACATGGCGTCCGATCTCAATTCCAGCCAATTCTGCGTTGAAAAAGTAAAACAGTGCTCCTTCCCTTCTGAGCTCTCCCGTGTGCCCAAACAGGGGTTTACCCCAACATATGGGGTATCAGCGTACTCAGGACAAATAGGACAACAACCTTTGGGGTCCAATTTCTCCTGTTACCCCTGGGAAAATACAAAACTGGGGGCTAAAAAATAATTTTTGTGGGAAAAAAAAAGATTTTTTATTTTCACGGCTCTGCGTTATAAACTGTAGTGAAACACTTGGGGGTTCAAAGTTCTTACAACACATCTAGATAAGTTCCTTGGGGGGTCTAGTTTCCAAAATGGGGTCACTTGTGCGGGGCTTCTACTGTTTAGGTACATTAGGGGCTCTGCAAACGCAATGTGATGCCTGCAGACCATTCCATCTAAGTCTGCATTCCAAATGGCGCTCCTTCCCTTCCGAGCCCTCCCATGCATCCAAACGGTGGTTCCCCCCACATATGGGGTATCAGCACACTCAGGACAAATTGGACAACAACTTTTGGGGTCCAATTTCTCCTGTTACCCTCAGGAAAATACAAAACTGGGGGCTGAAAAATAATTTTTGTGGGAAAAAAATTTTGTTTTATTTTTACGGCTCTGCATTATAAACTTCTGTGAAGCCCTTGGTGGGTCAAAGCACTCACCACACATCTAGATAAGTTCCTTAGGGGGTCTACTTTCCAACATGGTGTCACTTGTGGGGGGTTTCTACTGTTTAGGTACATTAGGGGCTCTGCAAACGCAATGTGACGCCTGCGGACCATTCCATCTAAGTCTGCATTCCAAATGGCGCTCCTTCACTTCCGAGCCCTTCCATGCGTCCAAATGGTGGTTCCCCCCACATATGGGGTATCAGCGCACTCAGGACAAATTGGACAACAACTTTTGGGGTCCAATTTCTCCTGTTACCCTCAGGAAAATACAAAACTGGGGGCTGAAAAATAATTTTTGTGGGAAAAAATGTTTGTTTTATTTTTACGGCTCTGCATTATAAACTTCTGTGAAGCCCTTGGTGGATCAAAGCACTCACCACACATCTAGATAAGTTCCTTAGGGGGTCTACTTTCCAACATGGTGTCACTTGTGGGGGGTTTCTACTGTTTAGGTACATTAGGGGCTCTGCAAACGCAATGTGACGCCTGCAGACCATTCCATCTAAGTCTGCATTCCAAATGGCGCTCCTTCACTTCCGAGCCCTTCCATGCGTCCAAACGGTGGTTCCCCCCCACATATGGGGTATCAGCGCACTCAGGACAAATTGGACAACAAATTTTGGGGTCCAATTTCTCCTGTTACCCTCGGGAAAATACAAAACTGGGGGCTGAAAAATAATTTTTGTGGGAAAAAATTTTTGTTTTATTTTTAGGGCTCTGCATTATTAACTTCTGTGAAGCCCTTGGTGGGTCAAAGCGCTCAAAACACATCTAGATAAGTTCCTTAGGGGGTCTACTTTCCAAAATGGTGTCACTTGTGGGGGGTTTCAATGTTTAGGCACATCAGTGGCTCTCCAAACGCAACATGGTGTCCCATCTCAATTCCTGTCAATTTTGCATTGAAAAGTCAAACGGTGCTACTTCCCTTCCGAGCTCTCCCATGCGCCCAAACAGTGGTTTACCCCCACATATGGGGTATCAGCGTACTCAGGACAAATTGTACAACAACTTTTGGGGTCCAATTTCTTCTCTTACCCTTGGGAAAATAAAAAATTGGGGGCGAAAAATAATTTTTGTGAAAAAATATGATTTTTTATTTTTACGGTTCTGCATTATAAACTTCTGTGAAGCACTTGGTGGGTCAAAGTGCTCACCACACCTCTAGATAAGTTCCTTAGGGGGTCTACTTTTCAAAATGGTGTCACTTGTGGGGGATTTCAATGTTTAGGCACATCAGGGGCTCCCCAAACGCAACATGGCGTCCCATCTCAATTCCAGTCAATTTTGCATTGAAAAGTCAAACGGCGCTCCTTCCCTTCCGAGGTCTCCCATGCGCCCAAACAGTGGTTTATCCCCACATATGAGGTATCAGCGTACTCAGGACAAATTGTACAACAACTTTTGGGGTCCAATTTCTTCTCTTACCCTTGGGAAAATAAAAAATTGGGGGCGAAAAATAATTTTTGTGAAAAAATATGATTTTTTATTTTTACGGTTCTGCATTATAAACTTCTGTGAAGCACTTGGTGGGTCAAAGTGCTCACCACACCTCTAGATAAGTTCCTTAGGGGGTCTACTTTCCAAAATGGTGTCACTTGTGGGGGATTTCAATGTTTAGGCACATCAGGGGCTCCCCAAACGCAACATGGCGTCCCATCTCAATTCCAGTCAATTTTGCATTGAAAAGTCAAACGGCGCTCCTTCCCTTCCGAGGTCTCCCATGCGCCCAAACAGTGGTTTATCCCCACATATGAGGTATCAGCGTACTCAGGACAAATTGTACAACAACTTTTGGGGTCCAATTTCTTCTCTTACCCTTGGGAAAATAAAAAATTGGGGGCGAAAAATAATTTTTGTGAAAAAATATGATTTTTTATTTTTACGGTTCTGCATTATAAACTTCTGTGAAGCACTTGGTGGGTCAAAGTGCTCACCACACCTCTAGATAAGTTCCTTAGGGGGTCTACTTTCCAAAATGGTGTCACTTGTGGGGGGTTTCAATGTTTAGGCAGATCAGGGGCTCCCCAAACGCAACATGGCGTCCCATCTCAATTCCAGTCAATTTTGCATTGAAAAGTCAAATGGCGCTCCTTCGCTTCCGAGCTCTGTCATGCGCCCAAACAGTGGTTTACCCCCACATATGGGGTATCGGCGTACTCAGGACAAATTGTACAACAACTTTTGGGGTCCATTTTCTCCTGTTACCCTTGGTAAAATAAAACAAATTGGAGCTGAAGTAAATTTTTTGTGAAAAAAAGTTAAATGTTCATTTTTATTTAAACATTCCAAAAATTCCTGTGAAGCACCAGAAGGGTTAATAAACTTCTTGAATGTGGTTTTGAGCACCTTGAGGGGTGCAGTTTTTAGAATGGTGTCACACTTGGGTATTTTCTATCATATAGACCCCTCAAAATGACTTCAAATGAGATGTGGTCCCTAAAAAAAAATGGTGTTGTAAAAATGAGAAATTGCTGGTCAACTTTTAACCCTTATAACTCCCTAACAAAAAAGTAGAGTAAAGTAGACATGTGGGAAATGTTACTTATTAAGTATTTTGTGTGACATATCTCTGTGATTTAAGGGCATAAAAATTCAAAGTTGGAAAATTGCAAAATTTTCAAAATTTTCGCCAAATTTCCATTTTTTTTGCAAATAAATGCAGGTAATATCAAAGAAATTTTACCACTATCATGAAGTACAATATGTCACGAGAAAACAATGTCAGAATCGCCAAGATCCGTTGAAGCGTTCCAGAGTTATAACCTCATAAAGGGACAGTGGTCAGAATTGTAAAAATTGGCCCGGTCATTAACGTGCAAACCACCCTTGGGGGTGAAGGTGTTAATATTTACATTTTTTTTTTTTTTTACTTTTTCCATTCTTCAAAAGTCTCCATGGGAGAGTAGAAGCTGCAGTTGTCTGATCAGCTCTGCTACATACAGGCGATGATCAGATCGCCTGTATGTAGCCGAAATGCTCACTTGCTATGAGCGCCGACTACCGGGCATGCGCTAGTGGGATTCAAATGTCTGCATTCACACAGAGTGACAGCAGACTTTTCATTTTAGACCACACAACCTCTGTTTGAACCTCTTCTAGTGACAAAAGATGTATAGTTGTAACCAATATGAACTGAAACTGGTTTTCTTTGTTTATACTGTTATTCAATTTCTACAGTAAAAAAAAGTTTTTTGTAAATTAGAGTCTCTTATGTTGTTTTGTAATCAAAGTTTCCCAAGTTCAGTGTGAACAAGACGTATAGGTCCACCAGGAGAAATATCTACAAGAGGGAACACCACACACAAGCAGGGGAATAATTTTCACTTATTTCTAGGGGTGCAGTAAAGTGTTTCAGCCAGGGCACTTCATCAGCAGATATCAGGGTTCCAACATGTTAGATTTTATGGTACTTGATTCTTCTTTTCTCAGGGATAATACAGCACACCGCTGCCTAAAGTAGCAGATTTGTCCCCATTGAAATTGATATAGATATCATAATTAGCCCACCATGACAGATGGAGCAGATGTTAAACAAACCTTCAGGCAAGCTATGGCATTAATGTATTATGCCAAAAGAGTTGGACACTTTACTCAACTTTTTTATGTGTTATTACATGCCACATGAATATTTGTGGCACTAAAAATCTTTTTCTGAATATTTATGGGATTTATGTCATCCACTCATTGACTTGCATGGTTGACTTGATATGAATATTGGATGGAAATTGAGCATGCTCTGTTGGTGGAAAACAAATCAGATATGTGTGCGGTCCCTTACACTAACATTGGTACGAGTGTGATCAGATGTTTTATCCGATCTCACTTGGATCAAAAATACGGTTGTGTGCACCTGCCCTATCAAGTCAACCAGGAGGTGGAGTAAAGTTAGATTAGACAGTCTATCAAGTTGCCAAATTTATCATCCATCATGAGCCACTGTGATAAATGTAAAGTTTTGATTACAGTTTTTAGTGTCATTTTTAGCATAACAGACCAGGTGAATCCTAGAACGAGATAATTTGAAATCTTGTAGATTGTGGGCCCTCGCGGGCAGGGTCCTCTCTCCTCCTGTACCAGTTGTGACTTGTATTGTTCAAGATTATTGTAAGTTTGTGTATTGTAAGTTTTTATTATGTATACCCCTCCTCACATATAAAGTGCCATGGAATTAATGGCGCTATAATAATAAATAATAATATCAAAAACGCACCAAAAATGCACAAAAATCATAATATACGAACCCACAAATTTGTTTCTTTATTTTTTCTCAAAAAGAGGAAAGATGCACAAAATGGCCGAAAAAGCCCTATCTAAGTCATGCTAGTTTTTTGTTTTGTTTTTTTTTAAAAAAAGCTTCAATGGAGGTGAGAGGTAGTCTGAAGAAAAATATCATAAAATGGTAAAAAAAAAAAAAAAAGCTTCAATAAAAAAGGCAAGTTAGAAAATCCTGTTGATTCCCAAAAATCACGTGCTTGTAAAATTTGTGGGCCAATTAAACTTGGCAAAAAATGGAAGAAAAATGCTACAAAAAGCACTGTGCATGAAGGCATTCTTTAACCCCTTAATGACAGCCAATACGTCTTTTAACTGACCTGAGATATAAGAGAATAGCATCCCCCTACAGGTGACAATCTCGCAGCTGTCGGTTGTACACTATAGCTGACAACTTGCTGCATCAGCCACGATCAGTGTTTGCACCGTCCAAATCTGTTTAACCCCTTAGATGCTGCTTTCAATAGTGACTACATCATTATAAATGGTTAACAGACTGTGGGGGCTTCCTCTTTATCCCAATTGGTGCCCTCTGATCATGATTGTATGGTCCTGATGTTTGCGATTGGCAATTCATGACCAAATTCTGGCCTAAAGGCCCCGTCTCACTAAGCGATTTACCAACGATCACGACCAGCGATACGACCTGGCCGTGATCGTTGGTAAGTCGCTGTGTGGTCGCTGGGGAGCTGTCACACAGACCGCTCTCCCCAGCGACCAACGATCAGGGGAACGACTTCGGCATCGTTGAAACTGTCTTCAACGATGCCGAAGTCCCCCTGCAGCACCCGGGTAACCAGGGTAAACATCGGGTTAAGCGCAGGGCCGCGCTTAGTAACCCGATGTTTACCCTGGTTACCAAAAAAAACAAACACTACATACTCGCCTTTCGGTGTCCAGGTCCCTTGCCGTCTGCTTCCTGCTCTGACTGAGCCGCCGTACTGTGAGAGCAGAGCGCAGCGGTGACGTCACTGCTGCGCTCTCACTTCTCACTGTACGGCCGGGAGTCAGTGAGAGCAGGAAGCAGACGGCAAGGGACACCGAAAGGCGAGTATGTACTGTTTGTTTTTTTTGGTAACCAGGGTAAACATCGGGTTACTAAGCGCGGCCCTGCGCTTAGTAACCCGATGTTTACCCTGGTTACCAGTGAAGACATCGCTGGATCGGTGTCACACACACCGATTCAGCGATGTCAGCGGGGCCTCAACGACCAAAAAAAGGTCCAGGCCATTCTGACACGACCAGCGATCTCGCAGCAGGGGCCTGATCGCTGGTACGTGTCACACATAGCGAGATCGCTATGGAGGTCGCTGTTGCGTCACAAAACTTGTGACTCAGCAGCGATCTCGCTATGTGAGACGGGGCCTTTAGAGTCTGCCGGCTGTTGTAACCTGTTCAGAAGTTAGAGGCATTTAGGTGGTAAAAATGCACATTGTCATTTCTGTCATGTCAGTTTGCATTAATTCCTAAAAAGCAACTGAAGGGTTAATAAACTACATGACAGCAGTTTTCAATATGTCAGGGGGTGCTGTTTTTAAAATGGCATCACTTTGGGGGGTTTCCAAATATATGGGAACCCTAAAGGCACTTCAAACGTGGCTAAGTCCCTAAAAAAATAAATTTTGTAAATTTCCTTGAAAAAATGAAAAATTACTGCTACATTTTGAAACCTCCTAAAATGCTAACAAAATAAAAGAACATTTTACAAATGGTGCTGATGTAAAGCAGACATGTGGGAAATGTTATTTATTAATGTTTTGCTGTGGCATGACTATCTGGATTAAAGAGATAATCATTCAAAGTTTGAAAATTGCAAATTTTTTAACATTTTTCTCAAATTTCTAATATTTTTTGTAAATAAACACAAAACATATCGACCTAAATTTACCATTATCATAAAGTATAATGTGTTACGAAAAAACAATCTCAAAATCACTGGAATTTGTTGAAGCATTCCAGAGTTATTACCACATAAAGTGACACTGGCCAGATTTAAAAAAATTGGCTCTGTCACTAAGGGGTTAACTTACAGTTGAAATGAAATATCAATATCATGAAATTGCAGGAGCAAGTAATGCCAACACATGAATAACTCTCGCCTATCTATTTATTTAGGAATGCAAAAGCAGGGACAATTCTAGTATTTCTGTCTGCGTTATTCTAAGCCTGTCTCCTGCACATTGTGACCTTCTGTCACATGTCATCTCAGAGGTCGAAGGCCAGGGTCATTGCCCCTACACTTGGTGAAAGTTGAATCTCAGGAACTTAATAGTCAAGTGATTCTCATAGCTTCTTTGTCTAAAAATACATGCAGGGAGCTTATCTTTTTATGTCCACGAGCAGATCTCCGCATCTGATAGCCCGGAGACAAATAGAAATAGGATGAATCATCTATCAATGAAACCTGACTGCGGCCAGCAAAGAAGCAAAGCCTGGCCATTCACGCCAGAATATAAATGACTGACGGAAGAGGAGCACCTGGTGCCAGTAACCGCACAGGATACGCACAGTTGCTTTCAGCCCAATACCACTACAGGGGAAGTCAATGACTAAACATAAGTCAGCTGTGACTCAAAAGCTGGGGCCCTGCAAGACCTCCTTAAATACTCATCAAAGGTCTTTAACCTGTGTTTCTACAGATGTGCAACTGCAAGTCCCAGGCTGGGAATCAAAGATTCACAAGAACTTATGGGCCACAGGTTGAAGACCTCTTAAGCACATGTTCAAGAAGTTAATTAACCTAAGCATCATCTTGGAGTCTGGACAGAAATCCCAACAAACATGGGAATATGATACGAGCTTCGTGCAGATGTTGTCTGATCAAGATAGTAGCGAAGCACTTCCATGTGCATGAAATAGGGGGCGGAATATTTTGGCTTTGATATGGTATATTACGAAACGGTAACGGTAGAAAAAAAGCTAAGAAATATACTCTATGGGCTTAAAAGTAAAACCTATAAGAAAAGTAAAAAAAAAAAGGTCTACTGTGTTTTCTAAAAGAAATGTATAGCAACATCCTGGATGCGTTGTTCAGATCTTCCCCCTAGAACAACAGTCTAGTTATGTAGTCGATATCTCTTCCTATGATAGCATTCTAGGCCGGAGTCACCTTGCCGTAGAATACGGACGAGTGCTATGCGGGAAAACATTGCATAGCACTCGGACCAGTGTTAATCTATAAGGCAGCTTACATCACTGTATTTTTTCTCAGGTGTATTCGACATGTGTGTGTAAAATCACAGCATGCTGCAATTGTACGCGTATATCTTCCGAGACTCAACAATGCATGTCTACGGGTGCGAGAAAAACTCGGACACCACACAGACTATTTGTCTAGCTTGCGACAAATACGCACACATTTTCCTCATTTCAGCCCATTGATCCATTAAATTCAATGGGGAAAATCAGTGAGAAATGCAAAGTTATAAACATGTCATACGGATACATAGGTGCGAGAAAATCGCATCATCGCATTGCAAACGCATTACACACACACGACCATACGGAGAACACTCGTGCGACTCTCGGCAGGGAGACTTGAACTGATTTTTCATACGTTAAGTGTGACTCCAGGCTTGAGATCAGTCTCATTGTGTTGTCTGAATTGGGAGAGCCTATGACAGCAGACTGAAGCTCCCCCTACAGCACCAGTCTGACGGCTGACGGTGTAGTCTGAACCCACATCTATTACAACAGCCCGGCTGTGTGGTCTGCAGTTATTCTTATAACAGCAGTCTGACATTGTAGTCTGGAGCCCCCTATAAAAGCAGTAGTCAGGATGGGTAATCTGGAGCCACTATAACATATAATATATATATATATATATATATATATATATATATATATATATATGTATATATATATATATATATATATATATATATATATATATACTAGATGGTGGTCCGATTATAACGCATCGGGTATTCTAGAATATGCATGTCCATGTAGTATATTGCCCAGTTACGTAGTATATTGCCCAGCCACGTAGTATTTTGCCCAGTTACGTAGTATATTGCCCAGTGACGTAGTATATTGCCCAGCCATGTAGTATATTGCCCAGTTACGTAGTATATTGCCCAGCCACGTAGTATATTGCCCAGTTACGTAGTATATTGCCCAGTGACGTAGTATATTGCCCAGCCATGTAGTATATTGCCCAGTTACGTAGTATATTGCCCAGTCACGTAGTATATTGCCCAGTCATGTAGTATATTGCCCAGCCACCTAGTATATTGCCCAGCCACGTAGTATTTAGAATAGTGCCCAGCGACGTAGTATAGCGACGTAGTATATTGGCCATCGACGTAGTATATTGCTCAGCGCTGTAGTATATTGCCCAGTCACGTAGAATATTGCCCAGTTACGTAGTATATTGCCCAGTGACGTAGTATACAGCACAGAGCCACGTAGTATATTGCACAGCGAAGTAGTATAGAGCACAGAGCCACGTAGTATAATGCCCAGCCACGTTTGTCACAGGTTTAAAAATAAAAAAGAAACATATACTCACCTTTCCGAGGGCCCCTTGTAGTCCACGGCAGCTTTCGGTCCCAGGGTCGGTCTGTGCGCAGGACCTGTGATGACGTCACGGTCACATGACCGTGTAGCGGTCACATAATCGTGACGTCACGTCAGGTCCTTGCCGCGCAGGCGCGCAGGACTTGTGATGACGTCGCGGTCACATGACCGTGACGTCATGGCAGGTCCTGCTGCCATACCATCTTTGCCACCGCAAGCTGCAACGGAAGATGGCGGGCGACGCGAGCGGCTCAGCGGACTACAGAGGGTGAGTATAGCCGTTTTTTTTTTTTTATTTATTATTTTTAACATTACATTTTGTACTATTGATGCCGCATAGGCAGCGTCAATAGTACAAAGTTGGGGACACACAGGGTTAATAGCAGTGGTAACGGACTGCGTTACCCGCGGTATAACGCGGTCCGTTACCGCCGGCATTAACCCTGTGTGAGCGGTGTATGCGGGCGCCGGCAGTGAGTGCGGGGAGTAAGCGGCCATTTTTTTCTGGACTGTGCGCGTCGCTGATTGGTCTCGGCAGCTGCCTGTCATGGCTGCCGCGACCAATCAGCGAACGAATAACCGTGACAGAAAGATGGAAGTACCCTTAGGCAATTATATAGTAGATAATTATATATACTGTATATGAGTCGCCCACCAGGGCCTGGGTTACTTGGCACCGGCTCCGGTCGCTTAAAGGGCATGTCACGGTGGCTGCGACCCGATCTGTGGTCCTTGGACTCACCTTAAAAAGGGGAACGGTCCTTAAAGGGAATTGCAATAAAGTCTGTTGCGACGCCACCTGTGGTGTTCGGTCAATAGGGGGACCGACGCTGCTTTAAAGGGGTCCTCTGGGGGATGTTGTCACAGCATGGGAGTCAGCAGGTGACTCCTTAGAAAAACGTTCACAAGAGGTCTGTGTAGCCTGGGTTTGCTGTCCACTCGCAGTGACTACCCAGGTATTGGCATGCTGGATTGGGCAACTTTTAACGTGTAGGGCATAATATCCCCTTCCTCCATGGTGCCCGGTATAAGTCACTTTGTCTCCAGGGTATAAGTCACGGTCAGGGTGTGTCCCCTTAAGAGGTGTGATTCCACATCCCTGCAGTTGACAAAGAGTTCCCTGTGTCCTATTTGTTCTCTGATAAATCCCCATCCTTTATCCAAGTGGAAGGAAACAACAGTTCCAGTTCTAATAGGTCCTATGTCTGTGAATTTAGCCATACGTGACTGAACTTTAGCCAACAGGTTCTTTTCCTCCATAATTTCCCACTTGGTTTTACATTGTCTTTCCTCCGCTGCTAGTTTTAATATCTGCTGTCTGCAGTAGTCCTCAGTGTCGATGATTTGAACGCTATTTGCCGCCAATTGGGCCTCTATTGGGAACCCCATAAGGTCTGTACTAGGGTGCTTCCAGTGAACAATCCTTTTGGGCCTGCATGTTTTCATGGGCGATGGTACCGGTGTCATTGGCTCAGTTAGTGTGTCGCATATGTCAGTCATACGGTCCCAAGTTATGGCAGTTGTAATCTGTCTGAGCATTAAGGTTGGCGGAGGTGCTAGTGGTCCCACTAAGGTGTCTGCAGCTACCGGGGCAGTTAGCATGCCTGTCTCTCCGGTGCCGGTGTCTTGCTCCGCCTCCTCCGCTGGGGTCAGGATGTCTGTTTGTGGTGCCTGGTCCGTGGGCTGCAGGTCCTGGTGCTGCGGCATTGTCATCTCAGTTTTCGGCGTCTTGCTTTCTGGCGGTGTTTCACTCTCTGGCTCCGTCGGGGTTGCAGTCGCGAGGTCCAGGTTCTCTGTTGGCAGCATCACCTTTTCCAGCAGAATGTTGCTTTCCGGCTCCACCGAGGTCAAAGGTGCAGGTTCCGCCGGGGCTTGGAGCGCGGCTGGTGAGTACTGTCTTTGCGGCTGGGCAGTTGCCAGTCTCCGGAATAGGGATTCTTTCCAGGCGGCTATCGCTGTCATCTGGGTCAGTAGATGTTGCTGGGGCAGCTCCTCCATCTCTGCGGCAAGGAGCTCTGGGTCCATGGTAGGTTTCAGGTCTGAGGTTTCATGCCGCTGCGGTCCGGGGACAACTCCACAGGTATCGGTAGATTCTGGCGGCTCTCTACTGCTGTCTGCCAATGTCTTTCCCAGGTAGAAAGGCAGCCATGCTGCTGCCACGCTTTCCCATGTCTTTCTCCATCACACATCCAGGGCTTTCTGGGCGGTGCCTTCCGCACTTTTCTGCCAGCCATGTCTTGGGGTGGATCCGTCCTGGTGATGGACATCTTTGGTTGGTATTACAGTCTCTGTAGGGGGTGGATCCAGCTTTCGTGCCGGTTCTTGAACTCCACCCATGGCAACACATCTACTTCCTCCTTTACCCGCCTCGTGGTGCAGCAATGGAAGCCATTAATCAATTTTACACAGTCCATTATAATCCATGGTGCACAGGACCCATTCCAATGGGTCGGTCCATCCTGTTCCTGGCGCCAGAAAAGAATGAGTCGCCCACCAGGGCCTGGGGTACTCAGCACCGGGTCCGGTCGCTTAAAGGGGATGTCACGGTGGTTGCGACCCGGCCCGTAGCCCTGGAACTCACTGTAAAAAGGGGAACAGTCTTTAAAGGGAATTGTGATAAAGTCTGTTGTGGCGCCACCTGTGGTGTTTGGTCAGTAGGGGGACCAATGCTGCTTTAAAGGGGTCTTCTGGGGGATGTTGTCGCAGCAATGATGGTAACGCTTCCCACAGCTGAAGCGGGGTCCCCAGGGGTCCTAAGGTGTGTGGTGATGATGGTGTATGCCGGTGAATGAGTAAAGGACACAGCATTGTCTTTACCTGGTTTACTGAAGATGTAGCAGGCCTCAGTCCAGGGCACCAGGTGTAGTTATGGTCCAGCCGGCTTGGAGGCAATTGGGGAATCCCTCCCCCAGGTGAGGTCCGTAAGCCTTTCCAACTAGCGCTGTCCTATGAGGTCTCTGCTGCTTCAAGCTGTTTAGCAACGTCCTCTTTTCCCCCTGTCCTAAGACAGGTACCTGCACGACGGGCAGCTTGAGCCGTTTTATAGGGACTCTATCATGCCCCGGGCTCTTCAGGTGCTGCTGCGTCTCAGGTGTGGTGTGGGCCAATCACATAAACTTTTAGTCCTCCGGTTCTGCCAAGTGTCCTACAGTTCCACTAAGGCCTCGGCTCCCGGTACCCGGCTGCTGCGCTCTGGCTCTGAGGGTGCCCTACCGCTGTTCCCCTGCAGAGCCCTGTTCCACTCCTCTGTGCTCCACTGCACTTAACCCTTCAGGTTCTCTATCCTTTCCTGGAGCTGCAGCACTTCACTGGCTGCACGGCTCCGGCTGTCTGCTCCACGTCTCTCCTAGACGTCTGCTCTCCTTGGTCTCCCTGGACCGACTCTCTAACTCCTCCTCCAGGCCAGAGCACATAAAGTTGGGGGACGCTCCCTAGAATCCAGGTTCAGAGCTCCCCCTTCTGGCCTGGATTCAGAATGTGGTGCATGTGTGTGCTTACCTGATAAAGAGAACCCCATTGCCTCCAAGCATGATATCGCTCTCCCCGAAAGGAAGACAACATCACTGTAACAACCGGTCCCCTGGGGTGTTACATATATACACACACACACAAAACACTAAAATCCAATAAAAGTTTATAACAAATATTTTTATTTGAAGTTTGGTGGAAAGTTGTAGTTATGAGGGCTTCTACAAATATCATCATGTTTTCCAGCCCAAATTAGAAAAACTTTCTTCCACCAGTTCAGGTAGGTAAAATTCTAGTAAAATCAAGACACTTTAACAAAAAAAACAAGTTCATGCAACAATGACATTCCTGAGTTAAGACCTGCAAATGAAGGTTAAACACGAGATGATATCTGTATGACATCACATACGGGCATATTCTGTATTCACTAGATGAATATGTGGTCTGTTTGCCCCCCCCTCATTGACCTAATGTTATAATGAAAGACACAACTGTCTTTTTGCTTCCTTGTAGTTAAGTATTCATGGATTCTAGTGTCACTAGCCTGTCCTACCCTCTCACCTTTTCCACTTATAACCTTTGCTTAAAGGGAACCTGTCAGCAATATTGTGCTGAGTATCCTACAGCCAGGGTCAGGTTGGCGCTGTTATATTAGTGGCGTCATCTTGGATGAGTTTTTTTTCGTTTAGTGAATTTATTTATAGCACTATTTAGCTGAATTATATGCACATTATACATGCGATCATGCTGCAGCGTCGGCGCCTGCCTGCTGAAGGTGTTTTTTTTCCAATATATAGAATATTCATTATGTAAAATAGGGGGCAGGTCAGTGAGGGATCAGTGACCTGTCAGAAACCATACAGGTGCATATGTAAGCAGAGAACCATATGAAGACCCCCACAGGACACCCCGGAGCATGAGCATATAATTAACTCAAAACTGATAATAAAGATTAAACAACAACCACAAGACAGATTTCACCAACAAAGGTATCATTTTAATCAGTATAACAGCACCAACCTATCACTGTCTGTAGGAGACTGTGCACAATCTTGCTCACAGGTTCCCTTTAATGTTATTAATTAAAACTACATCTCAGACTGTGGATCCCCCTTAGTATATGATTGTGGGTATTTTGATCTAGGTATGAATTTGTGAATACTAGTGTTAGGAGTCAAGCTTCCTCTGCTGCAAAGGGGGAATCTCGATCTGTGTCTGCTGCGGTCTCCCATTCTGCATCGGCCGCAGTGGAGCCTGCTTAGCGGAGATGTCGGTCCCAGCGTCTCACTGAGACCGATACTGTGCAAAGTGTTACTGCTGCCTTTCCAGGCTCTGCTATTGTACCCTGCACTGATCTGCGGCAAGCAGGCTTTTCAGGGACTAAGTCCTGCTTTGCACACACTGAGCATGCCCAGGGTAAGATCTCTCAGTGGAGATCAAGGGTCACATGCTCAGGTACTGCAGCCAAATCTATTGGTCCTTCTAGGAAGGTCCTGTAGGTGCTCAGGCTCTGTGGCAGCCTCTCATTGGTCCTTCTAGGTAGGTCCTGTACGTGCTGCAGCTATTTAAGGCTCGAATGGCCGCACGGCCATGCGCTAGTATCTTCCTAAGTTATGTGCTTTGCGCCAGTGTGGTCATGTGTTTGTATGTGTTCAGGGACCCGGCTGAAATAAGCCCCTAGAATGCTGGCACCTCCGGCGAGGAGATTGTGTTTGTGTGTATTCAGGGACCTGGCTGAAATAAGCCCCTAGAATGCTGGCACCTCCGGTGAGGAGTTTTGTGTGCATGTATGACCTCTGACTGCTCTCGTTTGGGTAGTTAGCCTGTGCCTCTGTGAAAGTCTAAGGCCACGTTCACACTTTGCGGTTTTTACCGCGGATCCGCGGCGATTTTGATGCTGCGGGTCCGCAGCAGTTTCCATAGCGTTTACATTAACATGTAAACTCTATGGAAACCGCAAACCGCAGTGCACATGCTGCGGGAAAAACCGCGCAGAAACGCAGCGGTTTACAACCCGCAGCATGTCACTTCTTTGTGCAGAATCGCAGCGATTCTGCACCCATAAGAATGCATTGAACCGCTTACTTCCCGCATGGGGCTGTGCCCACGTTGCGGGAAGTAAGCGGATAATGTGCGGTTGCTACCCGGGGTGGAGGAGACTCTCCTCCAGGCCCTGGGAAGCATAAATAGTGTAAAAAAAAAGAATTAAAATAAAAAATGATGCTATACTCACCTCTCAGCGCTGCACGCGGCCGTCCAGTCTCAGTTGCTGTGCGAGCAGGACCTGTGGTGACGTCGCGGTCACATGACCGTGATGACGCCGCGGTCACATGACCGTGACGTCACGAAGGTCCTTCTCGGCACAGCATCTTTGGAGCCGAGGAGATCCCGACATCAGAGGGTGAGTATAACCAATTTTTATTATTTTTTACATTACTATTGATGCTGCATATTGCTGCATATGCAGCATCAATAGTATAGGAGTAATCCCGCAGCGGAAACCGCGGAACAAACCGCGATAAATCTGCAGGGATAACCGCAGCGGTTTTGCCCTGCAGATTTATCAATTCCGCTGCGGGAGAACCCGCAGAGGGACGCCGCAAAGTGTGAACATGGCCTTACAGGGCACAGAGCTTTGCTTTCTCGGCCGCTCTGTGAAGCTAACAGAGCTGGTTCATACCGCCATATAGTGCCGCCATTTACTTAGCAGCCGGTTCTTTCCTGCACGGTGGATCCCGGGTTGCGAACGCACCAATCCCATCTAATAAATATATTCGGTGCGTTCCGCCAACCCTAACAGTATACTAGCGCCGGGATCTGGCTAAGTAATGGCGGATGAACAGCGATTGCAGGGGTACATCCAGCTGCTGGAGGGCCGGTTGGCGTCTCTTGAGCGTGCAACCTCGGCGGTGGATGTTACCGGAAAAGCTGTTCAGGCTGCTAGCGTGGCGGCAGCAGCTTTACCCACTGCCACCTCTGTTCTGACCTTATCTCACCTCCAGTTGCCTGAGAGATACTCTGGGGACAGTAAGTCCTGTAGGGGTTTCATGAGCCAGTGTGGTATACACCTCGAGCTCCTGGCTGCACGTTTTCCCACAGAGCGGGAAAAGGTGGGATTCATAATCTCTCTCTTGTCGGACAGGGCGTTGGAGTGGGCTACGCCGCTGTGGGAGCGCAATGATCATGTGGTGCGGAGTGTTCCTCGGTTTCTGGACACTCTGAAACAGGTCTTTGTAGGACCTCAAGTCATCCATGATACAGTGCTCCAACTGCTGGCTTTGACTCAGGGTTCAACCATGGTCAGCCATTTTGCGGTTCACTTCCGGACATTAGCGTCTGAGTTGGAATGGCCAGATAAAACCCTCATTCCCGTATTTTGGAGGGGGCTGGCTGACCATGTGAAGGACACTTTGGCTACTAGGGAGATTCCCGCCACACTGGAGGAGCTCATAGCTGTATCAACTCGCATAGACCTTCGTTTTCACGAGCGAAGGTTGGAGCGAGCCCAGTGTAGGCAGAGGTTTCGGCTGGCTCCCACCTTCGCCAGACCTCTGGAATCTCCAGTCCAGGCGTCCGAGTCACATGAGGCCATAGAGGTGACACGAGCGGGACCCAAGTCCCAGTCCGCTCGTGCACATAAGGTCTTTCATGTTTGCCGGCAGTCTGGACATCTTGCCTCCAAGTGTCCTCAGCGGTCGGGGAAACGTCAGCGTCTAGTGGCAGTTGGAGGAGGTACACTAGACACGGCGACGTTTGCCTCAAAGTTGTCCTTCAAGGGGACAATTACCTTTGGCCCATCCACTCTTATGGTAGAGCTATGCGTGGACTCTGGGGCGGAGGGTAATTTTATGTCATCCGCTTTCGCCCAGCATCACGCAATACCCCTGGTTATGCTTGCCAAACCCATAACCGTTTGAGTGGTAAATGGGTCGACACTACCCTCTCAGATTACCCACCAAACCATTCCTATCACGCTTTCTGTGTCTCCATCACATCAGGAGATTATCTCCCTATTAGTCATTCCTGAGGAAATTGATGAGGTCCTGTTGGGGATACCATGGCTACGCTATCATTCTCCTCATAAAGAGTGGTCCTCAGGGAGAATTTTGGGATGGAGTAAATCCTGCGAGGGTAGATGTCAGAGGGAGTGCGTTCAGGTTGCTAGAACACAGGTACCCACAGATCTTTCCTCTCTCCCCAAGCACTATTGGCCCTATGCAGACGTGTTCTCCAAAAGGGCTGCGGAGACCCTTCCACCTCACTGCCCCTATGACTGTCCTATTGACCTCTTGCCTGGTGCTGAGCCTCCCCGGGGTCAAGTCTATCCGTTATCTCTCCCAGAGACGGAGGCAATGTCCCAGTACATCCAAGGGGCTGGGTTCTTCTTCGTACAGAAGAAGACTGGAGACTTACGTCCATGCATAGACTACAGGGGTCTTAACGCCATCACCGTTAAGAACAAGTACCCATTACCCCTGATATCTGAGCTTTTTGATAGGCTACGGGGAGCAAGGGTATTTACAAAGTTGGATCTGCGGGGTGCCTACAATCTGATTCGCATCCATGAGGGGGACGAATGGAAGACGGCTTTAACACCAGGGATGGGTACTATGAATATCTGGTGATGCCCTTCGGGCTCTGTAATGCTCCAGCTGTTTTCCAAGACTTTGTGAATGACATATTCCGGGATATACTCACCACCTCGTTCGTAGTCTATCTGGATGATATTCTCATCTACTCTCCAGATATTGACTCCCATCGGAGAGATGTTCGCAAAGTCTTCGACCTCTTACTGGCAAACACCCTCTACGCCAAGTTGGAGAAGTGTGTGTTTGAGCAGGAGTCCTTGCCTTTCCTTGGTTATATCATCTCTGCCCAGGGTTTGGCTATGGATCCTGCCAAGCTACAGGCTGTGATGGACTGGCAGGAACCCCATACTCTTAAAGCAGTGCAGCGCTTTATGGGGTTCATTAATTACTATCGCCAGTTCATTCCACACTTCTCAACTTTGGTAGCTCCCTTGGTTGCCCTCACCAAGAAGGGAGCAAATCCCAAGTTGTGGTCGGAGGAGGTCTCCAAGGCCTTTCTCTCGATTAAGTCACACTTTGCTAGCGCTCCCATCCTACATCACCCCAATGTAGATAAGCCATTTATGTTGGAGGTGGATGCCTCATCCGTTGGTGCTGGAGCAGTCCTTTTCCAAAAGGATGCTCAAGGTTGGATACATCCTTGCTTCTTCTTCTCCAAGACCTTCACACCAGCGGAGAGGAATTATTCCATCGGGGACAGGGAGTTGCTAGCCATAAAGTTGGCTTTTTCAGAGTGGAGACACCTCTTGGAGGGAGCTCGCTTTCCCTTCCAAGTGTTCACTGACCACAAGAACTTGGTATATATACAGACGGCCCAGCGACTGAATTCTCGCCAGGCTAGATGGTCCCTGTTCTTCTCCCGGTTCCATTTTACTCTCCATTTTCTCTCCGGGGAGAAGAACATTCGTGCCGACGCTCTCTCCCGCTCCGTAGTGTCATCTGAGGAGGAGGAGGAGTAGGAGCCTCGGCTTATTGTCCCTTCTGAGAGCCTGAGAACTGTGGCTCCGGTTTCGCTAGAGTCCGTGCCCACGGGCAAGACTTTCGTACCAGCGAATTTGCGACCGGAGGTTCTCTCTTGGGCTCACTCATCCAGCGTGGGTGGACATTTTGGGACCAAGAGGACATCTGAGCTTTTGGCGAGAACGTACTGGTGGCCACATATGGCCCGTGACGTCGGGGACTATATTCGGGTGTGTGTCTCCTGCGCCCAGAATCGGTCTCCTCGGCAACGGCCTGCTGGGTTACTTTACCCACCGGCAGGCCCTGGGAGATGGTCGGGATGGACTTTGTGGTGGGCTTACCCAAGTCTCGTAGCTGCACCGTTATCTGGGTAGTCACCGATCATTTTTCTAAGATGGTGCATTTGGTGCCGCTTCCACGGTTACCTTCTGCACGGGCCTTGGCGGCGTTGTTCATAAAACATATTTTCCGCTTACATGGAATGCCTGATAAAATTGTCAGCGACTGGGGTCCCCAGTTTGCATCTCGGTTTTGGAGAGAGCTCTGCCGTTTACTCAGCATAGAGCTGAATCTCTCCTCTGCATATCATCCCGAGACGAATGGGTTGGTAGAGAGAACCAACCAGACTCTGGTGACATACTTGCGACATTTTGTCTCTGCTAGGCAGGATGACTGGGCATCTTTGCTACCTTGGGCGGAATTTGCCTTGAACAACGCCATAGCCGATTCCACTGGTCAGACTCCTTTTCTCCTTAATTACGGCCAGCATCCGCGTGTCCCTGTGCCCATGCCCGTGTCATCCACCGATTCTAGGGTGGCAGACTGGGCGGTGGAGGCACGTAACATCTGGGACCACACACAGGATGCCATCCGGGCCTCCAAGGAGAGAATGAGGGTTACGGCTGATACACACCGGCGCCCCGCTCCGACCTTTGCTCCTGGCGACTTAGTGTGGCTCTCCGTCCGTAACATTAGGCTGCGAGTTGAGTCCACTAAGTTTGCGCCTCGCTACATTGGCCCGTTCAAGGTTCTGGAACAGGTCAACCCTGTGGTCTACCGTTTGGCTATTCCTCCACGCCTTGGTATCACCGATACTTTTCACGTTTCCCTCTTAAAGCCCGTTCATTTGTCCCGGTTTTCTGAGTCATCTGCCGGGACATCGGGTTCATCCACGGATGAGTTTGAGGTGAATGCTATCGGGGGGTGCAAGGTGGTACGTGGCAAGAAATTTTATCTGGTGGACTGGAAGGGTCACGGTCCAGAGAATAGAACCTGGGAGCCTGTGGAGCACATTCGGGCTCCGCTGCTCATTGCAGCTTTTGAGCGTAGCGAGGCTCAAGGAGGGGGGCCCTAGGAGGGGTGGTGTTGTGAATTCTGCTCTTGGGCTCCCTCCGGTGGTTGTAAGTGGTAGCGCTGCTGTCTCTGAATCACAGCATTTATCAGGTGTTTTCACTTTTTGCAATTTGGACAGGGCTATTTAGTCTTGCTTCACCCTTTAGTCAGTGCCAGTTGTCCATTGTTCCTGGAGGATTCACATCCCTGCCTGGTCTCTTCTGCTTTGCAGTTCTTTTCATCAAAGATAAGTTCTGGCCTTGATTTTGCTGTCCACATGCTGTGGTCTTATTGTTCAGTTATTTTCCATGTTTTGTCTTGTCCAGCTTGGTCTGTATAAGGATTTGTTTAGCCAAGCTGGTATCTCTGGAGATGCAGATATACCCTCCATGTCTTTAGTTAGCTGTGGAGTTTTTGTATTTTCTGTGGTGGATATTTTCTAGTGTTTTAATACTGACCGCATAGTACTCTGTCCTGTCCTTTCTATTTAGCTAGAAGTGGCCTCCTTTGCTAAATTCTCATTTCAGTCTGTGTATGTTTTTTCCCTCTCCTCTCACAGTCAATATTTGTGAGGGGCTGCCTGTTCTTTGGGAATTTTCTCTGAGGCAAGATAGTTTTCCCTTTTCTATCTCTAGGGGTAATTAGTCCTCCGGCTGTGTCGAGATGTCTAGGGAGCGCTAGGTACATTCCACGGCTACTTCTAGTTGCGGTGTTAGGTTCAGGGTCTGCGGTCAGTACAGGTACCACCTTCTCCAGAGTACGTCCCATGCTGCTCTTAGGCCACCAGATCATAACAGTACAACTGGCCAACAATGAGTTAACCGCATCTCAGAAGAAGGGAAGGAAAGTGCTGAGCCATTTTTTTTTCTGTAGTCTGTTGTGTTTTTTTTTTCTCTTCCCTCTTTGCCTCTGGGTGGCTCAGGAGTTCGGCGCTGGTATGAATGTTCAGGGATTGGCTTCTCGTGTGGATCAACTTGCTGCTAGAGTACAGGGTATTTCCGATTATATCGTTCAGACTCCAGTTTTAGAGCCTAGAATTCCAACTCCTGATTTGTTTTTTGGGGATAGGTCCAAATTTCTGAGCTTTAAAAATAACTGTAAACTGTTTTTTTCTCTGAAACCCCGTTCCTCTGGTGATCCCATCCAGCAGGTTAAAATTATTATATCTCTGCTGCGTGGTGACCCCCAGGATTGGGCATTTGCCCTGGAACCTGGGAATCCGGCGTTGCTTAATGTAGACACCTTTTTTCAGGCGCTTGGGTTATTGTATGACGAACCTAATTCAGTGGATCATGCTGAGAAGACCTTGTTGGCCCTGTCTCAGGGTCAAGAAGCGGCAGAATCATATTGCCAGAAGTTTAGAAAATGGTCTGTACTGACTAAATGGAATGAGGATGCCTTGGCGGCAATCTTCAGAAAGGGTCTTTCTGAATCCGTTAAAGATGTTATGGTGGGGTTCCCCACGCCTGCTGGTCTGAGTGATTCTATGTCTCTGGCCATTCAGATTGATCGGCGCTTGCGCGAGCGCAGAGTTGTGCACACTATGGCATTGTCTTCCGAGCGGAGTCCTGAGCCTAGGCAGTGTGATAGGATTGTGTCTAGAGCTGAGCGACAAGGATTCGGACGTCAGAATAGGTTGTGTTTTTACTGCGGCGATTCTGCTCATGTTAGTTCTGTTACCATCAGCACTGTACAACCTAAATTTCTGTTATCTGTGACCCTGATCTGCTCATTATCGTCATTTTCTGTCATGGCATTTGTGGATTCAGGCGCCGCTCTAAATTTAATGGACTTAGAATTTGCCAGACGTTGTGGTTTCCCCTTGCAGCCTTTGCAGAGTCCTATTCCTTTGAGGGGCATTGATGCTACACCGTTGGCTAAAAATAAACCTCAGTTTTGGACACAGCTGACCATGTGCATGGCGCCAGCCCATCAGAAAGATTGTCGTTTACTGGTGTTGCATGATTTGCATGATGCTATTGTGCTGGGTTTCCCATGGTTACAGGTGCATAATCCGGTATTAGATTGAAAATCTATGTCTGTGACTAGTTGGGGTTGTCAGGGGGTTCATGGTGACATTCCTGTGATGTCAATTGCCTCCTCCCCCTCTTCTGAAATTCCTGAGTTTTTGTCAGATTTCCAGGATGTATTCAATGAGCCCAAGTCCAGTTCCCTTCCACCGCATAGGGACTGTGATTGTGCTATTGACTTGATTCCAGGCTGTAAGTTCCCTAAGGACCGACTTTTCAACCTGTCTGTGCCAGAACATACCGCCATGTGGAGCTATGTGAAGGAGTCCTTGGAGAAGGGGCATATTCGGCCATCTTCTTCACCATTGGGAGCAGGTTTTTTCTTTGTTGCCAAAAAAGATGGCTCCTTGAGACCCTGTATTGATTATCGCCTCTTGAATAAGATCACGGTCAAATTCCAATACCATTTGCCTTTGCTTTCTGATCTGTTTGCTAGGATTAAGGGGGCTAGTTGGTTTACTAAGATTGACCTTCGAGGGGCATATAATCTGGTTCGTATTAAGCAGGGGGACGAATGGAAAACTGCGTTTAATATGCCCGAAGGCCATTTTGAATACCTTGTGATGCCATTAGGACTCTCTAATGCTCCATCTGTGTTTCAGTCCTTCATGCATGGTATATTTCGGAATTATCTTGATAAATTCATGATTGTATATTTGGATGATATTTTGATTTTTTCAGATGATTGGGAGTCTCATGTGAAACAAGTCAGGATGGTATTTCAGATCCTTCGTGATAATGCCTTGTTTGTGAAGGGGTCTAAGTGCCTCTTTTGGAGTACAGAAGATTTCTTTTTTGGGCTTCATTTTTTCTCCCTCATCTATAGAAATGGATCCGGTTAAGGTTCAGGCCATTCATGATTGGATCCAGCCCACATCCGTGAAGAGCCTTCAGAAATTTTTGGGCTTTGCTAATTTTTATCGCCGTTTCATTGCCAACTTCTCCAGTGTGGTTAAACCCCTGACCGATTTGACGAAGAAAGGCGCTGATGTTACGAATTGGTCCTCTGCGGCTGTTTCTGCCTTTCAGGAGCTTAAACGCCGATTTACTTCTGCCCCTGTGTTGCATCAGCCGGATGTTTCTCTTCCTGTTCAGGTTGAGGTTGACGCTTCTGAGATTGGGGCAGGGGCCGTTTTGTCTCAGAGGAATTCTGATGGTTCCTTGATGAAACCGTGTGCCTTCTTTTCTCGAAAGTTTTCGCCTGCGGAACGCAATTATGATGTCGGCAATCGTGAGTTGTTGGCTATGAAGTGGGCATTTGAGGAGTGGCGACATTGGCTTGAGGGGGCCAAGCACCGTATTGTGGTCTTGACCGATCATAAGAATCTGATTTACCTCGAGTCTGCCAAACGGCTGAATCCTAGACAGGCCCGATGGTCCCTGTTTTTCTCCCGTTTTGATTTTGTGGTCTCGTATCTTCCGGGTTCTAAGAATGTTAAGGCTGATGCCCTCTCTAGGAGCTTTTTGCCTGATTCTCCTGGGGTCCTTGAGCCGGTCGGTATTCTGAAGGAAGGGGTGATTCTTTCTGCCATCTCCCCTGATTTTCGACGGGTTCTTCAGAAATTTCAGGCTGATAAACCTGACCGCTGTCCAGTGAGGAAATTGTTTGTTCCTGACAGATGGACTAGTAAAGTGATTTCGGAAGTTCATTGTTCTGTGTTGGCCGGTCATCCTGGGATTTTTGGTACCAGAGATTTGGTTGGTAGGTCCTTTTGGTGGCCTTCTTTGTCACGGGATGTGCGTTCTTTTGTGCAGTCCTGTGGGACTTGTGCGCGAGCCAAGCCTTGCTGTTCCCGCGCTAGTGGGTTGCTTTTGCCTTTGCCGGTCCCTGAGAGGCTTTGGATGCATATTTCTATGGATTTTATTTCGGATCTTCCGGTTTCCCAGAGGATGTCAGTTATCTGGGTGGTTTGTGACCGGTTTTCTAAGATGGTTCATTTGGTACCTTTGCCTAAGTTGCCTTCCTCTTCTGATTTGGTTCCGTTGTTTTTTCAGCATGTGGTTCGTTTGCATGGTATTCCGGAGAACATTGTGTCCGATAGAGGTTCCCAGTTTGTTTCTAGGTTTTGGCGGGCCGTTTGTGCTAGGCTGGGCATTGATTTGTCTTTTTCTTCCGCATTTCATCCTCAGACAAATGGCCAAACTGAGCGAACTAATCAAACTTTGGAAACTTATTTGAGATGCTTTGTGTCTGCTGATCAGGATGATTGGGTGGCTTTCTTGCCATTGGCCGAGTTTGCCCTTAATAATCGGGCTAGTTCTGCTACCTTGGTTTCACCCTTCTTTTGTAACTTTGGTTTTCATCCTCGTTTTTCTTCAGGGCAGGTTGAGCCTTCTGATTGTCCTGGGGTGGACTCTGTGGTTGACAGGTTGCAGCAAATTTGGGCTCATGTTGTTGACAATTTGGTGTTGTCTCAGGAGGGGGCTCAGCATTTTGCTAACCGTAGTCGGTGTGTTGGTTCCCGGCTTCAGGTTGGGGATTTGGTCTGGTTGTCTTCCCGTCATGTTCCTATGAAGGTTTCTTCCCCTAAGTTTAAGCCTCGGTTTATTGGCCCTTATAGGATTTCTGAGATTATCAATCCAGTGTCTTTTCGTTTGGCCCTTCCAGCCTCTTTTTCCATCCATAATGTTTTTCATAGATCTTTGTTGCGGAAATATGTGGTACCCGTTGTTCCCTCTGTTGATCCTTCTGCCCCGGTGTTGATTGATGGGGAGTTGGAGTATGTGGTTGAGAAGATTTTGGATTCTCGTTTTTCGAGGCGGAAGCTTCAGTATCTTGTCAAATGGAAGGGTTAAGGAGGATAATTCTTGGGTTGTTGCCTTCGATGTTCATGCTGAGGATTTGGTTCGTGCCTTTCATTTGGCTCGTCCGGATCGGCCTGGGGGCTCTGGTGAGGGTTCGGTGACCCCTCCTCAAGGGGGGGGGGGTACTGTTGTGAATTCTGCTCTTGGGCTCCCTCCGGTGGTTATAAGTGGTAGTCCTGCTGTCTCTGGATCGCAGCATTTATCAGGTGTGTTCACTTTTTGTAATTCTGACTGGGCTATTTAGCCTTGCTTCACCCTTTAGTCAGTGCCAGTTGTGCATTGTTCCTGGAGGATTCACATCCCTGCCTGGTCTCTTCTGCTTGCTGTTCATTTCAACCAAGATAAGTTCTGGCCTTGATTTTTTGCTGTCTACATGCTGTGGGCTTAATTGTCAGTTCTGTTCCATGTTTTTGTCTAGTCCAGCTTGGTCTGTATAAGGATTTGTTTAGCCAAGCTGGTATCTCTGGAGATGCAGATATACCCTCCATATCTTTAGTTAGATGTGGAGATTTTGTATTTTCTGTGGTGGATATTTTGTAGTCTTTTAATACTGACCGCATAGTACTCTGTCCTATCCTTTCTATTTAGCTAGAAGTGGCCTCTTTTTTCTAAATTCTGATTTCAGTCTACGTATGTTATTTCCCTCTCCTCTCACAGTCAATATTTGTGGGGGGCTGTCTATCCTTTGGGGATTTTCTCTGAGGCAAGATAGTTTTCCTGTTTCCATCTCTAGGGGTAATTAGTCCTCCGGCTGTGTCGAGATGTCTAGGGAGTGAAAGGTACATTCCACGGCTACTTCTAGTTGCGGTGTTAAGTTCAGGGTCTGCGGTCAGTACAGGTACCACCTTCTCCAGAGTACAGAGTATGTCCCATGCTGCTCTTAGGCCACCAGATCATAACAGCCCTGTGCCAGTACCGCCGCCCATGAGAGAGTGTTCCCCCCCTGGTCGAGCAGTGCTCTACCACTTGCAATACTTACCTCTCCCTGCTCCACCAGTGTTGTCTGTGCTGATAAATCCTTCAATGGCACTGCCAATACAAATTTGTTGAAATTATAGATGATAGTTAAAATATACAGGGGCCCTGGCCTCCATTTAGACCATTTAATACTTTGTGTCAACTACCACTGTCTGCTACTCAGCAGAGGAGCCCACCCCTGTACGTAGCTATACCAACTGTTTATTTTTGAAAAAATTTTTTGCAGACATTTACCTCACTTAATTATTTTGGCCTACTAACTGTGTCAGCCACTCCTTACAGTTGTCCTCCACTGAACAAAGCTATGCCGCCAGTTTACTACTATTACCAATTTTGAACTGCATTTAGCCTACTTACTTTCTTGGGCCTACTGTTGTGAATTTGGTTTTTGGGCTCCCCCGGTGGTCACTGGTGGTACTGGACTTGTGTGCTTCACTTTCTCTGTTCACCTGTTTCCATCAGGATATAGGAGTATCCTATTTAGCCTTGCTGCTCAGTTATTCTATTGCCGGCCATCAATGTAACCAGAGCCTGTTGTGAAATTGGATTTTGGGCTCCCCCGGTGGCCACTGGTGGAATTGAACTGGTGTGCATCATCCTCTCTGTTCACCTGTTTCCATCAGGATGTGGGAGTCGCTATTTAGCCTTGCTCCTCTGTCACTTCCATGCCGGTCAACATTGTAATCAGAAGCCTTTCTGTGCATGTTCCTGCTGCTAGACAACTCCCAGCTAAGTTGGACTTAGTCCTTGTTTGTTTTTGCATTTTGTTCCAGTTCACAGCTGTAGTTTCTTTTCTGTGTCTGGAAAGCTCTTGTGATCTGAAATTGCCACTCTGATGTTATGAGTTAATACTAGAGTCTTAAAGTAATTTCAGGATGGTATTTTGATAGGGTTTTCAGCTGACCATGAAAGTGCCCTTTCTGTCTTCCTGCTATCTAGTAAGCGGACCTCAATTTTGCTAAACCTATTTTCATACTACGTTTGTCATTTCATCTAAAATCACCGCCAATATTTGTGGGGGCCTCTGTCTGCCTTTCGGGGAAATTTCTCTAGAGGTGAGCCAGGACTATATTTTCCTCTGCCAGGATTAGTTAGTCCTCCGGCCGGCGCTGGGCGTCTAGGGATAAAACGCAGGCTACGCTACCCGGCTACTGTTAGTTGTGCGGCAGGTTTAGTTCATGGTCAGTTTAGTTTCCATCCTTCCAAGAGCTAGTTCGTATGTTTGCTGGGCTATGTTCTCTTGCCATTGAGAACCATAACAGTTTGACCGGCCTAAAGGGTTAAATTAATTGACAGAGAAAGGAGAGAAAAGAGAAGTCTGCTGAAGATTTTTTTTTTTTTTTTTTTTCCCTCAGTTCTGAGTGTGCTTGTAATTGAATCTCTTGCAAGTCTGCCTATATTGCAGCCTTTCTCTCTCTCTCTCCTTCTAATCCTGGAATGGCTCTGTGTTCACCTGTTTAAAATGGATATTCAGAGTTTAGCTGCAGGTTTGAATAATCTCACCACGAAAGTTCAAAACTTACAAGATTTTGTTGTTCATGTTCCTATATCTGAACCTAGAATTCCTTTGCCTGAATTTTTCTCGGGGAATAGATCTTGCTTTCAAAATTTCAAAAATAATTGCAAGTTGTTTTTGTCCCTGAAATCTCGCTCTGCTGGAGATCCTGCTCAGCAGGTCAGGATTGTGATTTCTTTGCTCCGGGGCGACCCTCAGGATTGGGCTTTTGCATTGGCTCCAGGGGATCCTGCGTTGCTCAATGTGGATGCGTTTTTTCTGGCCTTGGGGTTGCTTTATGAGGAACCTCAGTTAGAACTTCAGGCGGAAAAGGCCTTGATGTCCCTATCTCAGGGGCAAGACGAAGCTGAAATATACTGCCAGAAATTCCGTAAATGGGCTGTGCTTACTCAGTGGAATGAGTGCGCCCTGGCGGCGAATTTCAGAGAGGGTCTCTCTGATGCCATTAAGGATGTTATGGTGGGGTTCCCTGTGCCTGCGGGTCTGAATGAGTCCATGACAATGGCTATCCAGATCGATAGGCGTCTGCGGGAGCGCAAACCTGTGCACCATTTGGCGGTGTCTACTGAGAAGACGCCAGAGAATATGCAATGTGATAGAATTCTGTCCAGAAGTGAACGGCGGAATTTTAGACGAAAAAATGGGTTGTGCTTCTATTGCGGTGATTCAACTCATGTTATATCAGCATGCTCTAAGCGTACTAAGAAGCTTGATAAGTCTGTTTCAATTGGCACTTTACAGTCTAAGTTTATTCTATCTGTGACCCTGATTTGTTCTTTATCATCTATTACCGCGGATGCCTATGTCGACTCTGGCGCCGCTTTGAGTCTTATGGATTGGTCCTTTGCCAAACGCTGTGGGTATGATTGGGAGCCTCTTGAAACTCCTATACCCCTGAAGGGGATTGACTCCACCCCATTGGCTAGCAATAAACCACAATACTGGACACAAGTAACTATGCGGATTAATCCGGATCACCAGGAGATTATTCGCTTTCTTGTGCTGTATAACCTACATGATGTGTTGGTGCTTGGATTGCCATGGCTGCAATCTCATAACCCAGTCCTTGACTGGAAAGCTATGTCTGTGTTAAGCTGGGGATGTAAGGGGACGCATGGGGACGTACCTGTGGTTTCCATTTCATCATCTATTCCCTCTGAGATTCCTGAATTCTTGACTGAATATCGTGACGTTTTTGAAGAACCTAAGCTTGGTTCATTACCTCCGCACCGGGAGTGCGATTGTGCCATAGATTTGATTCCGGGTAGTAAATACCCTAAGGGTCGTTTATTTAATCTGTCTGTGCCTGAACATGCTGCTATGCGAGAATATATAAAGGAGTCCTTGGAAAAGGGACATATTCGTCCTTCGTCATCTCCCTTAGGAGCCGGTTTTTTCTTTGTGGCTAAGAAAGATGGCTCTTTGAGGCCGTGCATTGATTATCGGCTTTTGAATAAAATCACGGTTAAATATCAATATCCGTTGCCACTGCTGACTGATTTGTTTGCTCGCATAAAGGGGGCCAAGTGGTTCTCTAAGATAGATCTTCGTGGGGCGTATAATTTGGTGCGAATTAAGCAGGGGGATGAGTGGAAAACCGCATTTAATACGCCCGAGGGCCACTTTGAGTATTTGGTGATGCCTTTTGGTCTTTCAAATGCCCCTTCAGTCTTTCAGTCCTTTATGCATGACATTTTCCGTGATTATTTGGATAAATTTATGATTGTGTATCTGGATGATATTTTGATTTTTTCGGATGACTGGGACTCTCATGTCCAGCAGGTCAGGAGGGTTTTTCAGGTTTTGCGGTCTAATTCCTTGTGTGTGAAGGGTTCTAAGTGCGTTTTTGGGGTTCAAAAGATTTCCTTTTTGGGATATATTTTTTCCCCCTCTTCCATCGAGATGGATCCTGTCAAGGTTCAGGCTATTTGTGATTGGACGCAACCCTCTTCTCTTAAGAGTCTTCAGAAATTTTTGGGCTTTGCTAACTTTTATCGTCGATTTATTGCTGGTTTTTCTGATGTTGTTAAACCATTGACTGATTTGACTAAGAAGGGTGCTGATGTTGCTGATTGGTCCCCTGCTGCTGTGGAGGCCTTTCGGGAGCTTAAGCGCCGCTTTTCTTCCGCCCCTGTGTTGCGTCAGCCTGATGTTGCTCTTCCTTTTCAGGTTGAGGTCGACGCTTCTGAAATCGGAGCTGGGGCGGTTTTGTCGCAGAGAAGTTCCGATTGCTCCGTGATGAGACCTTGTGCTTTTTTCTCGCGTAAATTTTCGCCCGCCGAGCGGAATTATGATGTTGGGAATCGGGAGCTTTTGGCCATGAAGTGGGCTTTTGAGGAGTGGCGTCATTGGCTTGAGGGGGCTAGACATCATGTGGTGGTATTGACTGACCACAAAAATCTAATTTATCTTGAGTCCGCCAGACGCCTGAATCCTAGACAGGCGCGCTGGTCGTTGTTTTTCTCTCGGTTTAATTTTGTGGTGTCCTACCTGCCGGGTTCTAAGAATGTTAAGGCGGATGCCCTTTCTAGGAGTTTTGAGCCTGACTCCCCTGGTAATTCTGAACCTACAGGTATCCTTAAGGATGGAGTGATATTGTCTGCCGTTTCTCCAGACCTGCAGCGGGCCTTGCAGGAGTTTCAGGCGGATAGACCTGATCGTTGCCCACCTGGTAGACTGTTTGTTCCTGATGATTGGACCAGTAAAGTCATTTCTGAGGTTCATTCTTCTGCGTTGGCAGGTCATCCTGGAATCTTTGGTACCAGGGATTTGGTGGCAAGGTCCTTCTGGTGGCCTTCCCTGTCTCGAGATGTGCGAGGCTTCGTGCAGTCTTGTGACGTTTGTGCTCGGGCCAAGCCTTGTTGTTCTCGGGCTAGTGGATTGTTGTTGCCCTTGCCTATCCCGAAGAGGCCCTGGACGCACATCTCGATGGATTTTATTTCGGATCTTCCTGTTTCTCAGAAGATGTCTGTCATCTGGGTGGTGTGTGATCGTTTCTCTAAGATGGTCCATTTGGTTCCCCTGCCTAAGTTGCCTTCTTCTTCCGAGTTGGTTCCTCTGTTTTTTCAAAATGTGGTCCGTTTGCATGGTATTCCGGAGAATATCGTTTCTGACAGAGGTACCCAATTCGTGTCTAGATTTTGGCGAGCATTCTGTGCTAGGATGGGCATAGATTTGTCTTTCTCGTCTGCTTTCCATCCTCAGACTAATGGCCAGACCGAGCGGACGAATCAGACCTTGGAGACATATTTGAGGTGTTTTGTGTCTGCAGATCAGGATGATTGGGTTGCTTTTTTGCCTTTAGCGGAGTTTGCCCTCAATAATCGGGCCAGTTCTGCCACCTTGGTGTCTCCCTTTTTCTGTAATTCGGGGTTTCATCCTCGATTTTCTTCTGGTCAGGTGGAATCTTCGGATTGTCCTGGAGTGGATGCTGTGGTGGAGAGGTTGCATCAGATTTGGGGGCAGGTAGTGGACAATTTGAAGTTGTCCCAGGAGAAGACTCAGCTTTTTGCCAACCGCCGGCGTCGGGTTGGTCCTCGGCTTTGTGTTGGGGACTTGGTGTGGTTGTCTTCTCGTTTTGTCCCTATGAGGGTTTCTTCTCCCAAGTTTAAGCCTCGGTTCATCGGCCCGTACAAGATATTGGAGATTCTTAACCCTGTGTCCTTCCGTTTGGACCTCCCTGCATCTTTTTCTATTCATAATGTTTTTCATCGGTCATTATTGCGCAGGTATGAGGTACCGGTTGTGCCTTCCGTTGAGCCTCCTGCTCCGGTGTTGGTTGAGGGCGAGTTGGAGTACGTTGAGGAAAAAATCTTGGACTCCCATGTTTCCAGACGGAGACTCCAGTATCTGGTCAAATGGAAGGGATACGGTCAGGAGGATAATTCTTGGGTGACTGCCTCTGATGTTCATGCCTCCGATTTGGTCCGTGCCTTTCATAGGGCTCATCCTGATCGCCCTGGTGGTTCTGGTGAGGGTTCGGTGCCCCCTCCTTGAGGGGGGGGTACTGTTGTGAAATTGGATTTTGGGCTCCCCCGGTGGCCACTGGTGGAATTGAACTGGTGTGCATCATCCTCTCTGTTCACCTGTTTCCATCAGGATGTGGGAGTCGCTATTTAGCCTTGCTCCTCTGTCACTTCCATGCCGGTCAACATTGTAATCAGAAGCCTTTCTGTGCATGTTCCTGCTGCTAGACAACTCCCAGCTAAGTTGGACTTAGTCCTTGTTTGTTTTTGCATTTTGTTCCAGTTCACAGCTGTAGTTTCTTTTCTGTGTCTGGAAAGCTCTTGTGATCTGAAATTGCCACTCTGATGTTATGAGTTAATACTAGAGTCTTAAAGTAATTTCAGGATGGTATTTTGATAGGGTTTTCAGCTGACCATGAAAGTGCCCTTTCTGTCTTCCTGCTATCTAGTAAGCGGACCTCAATTTTGCTAAACCTATTTTCATACTACGTTTGTCATTTCATCTAAAATCACCGCCAATATTTGTGGGGGCCTCTGTCTGCCTTTCGGGGAAATTTCTCTAGAGGTGAGCCAGGACTATATTTTCCTCTGCCAGGATTAGTTAGTCCTCCGGCCGGCGCTGGGCGTCTAGGGATAAAACGCAGGCTACGCTACCCGGCTACTGTTAGTTGTGCGGCAGGTTTAGTTCATGGTCAGTTTAGTTTCCATCCTTCCAAGAGCTAGTTCGTATGTTTGCTGGGCTATGTTCTCTTGCCATTGAGAACCATAACAAGAGCCTTTCTGTTGCATGTTCCTGCTTCTAGACTACTATCAGCTAAGTTGGACTCTTAGTCCTAAGTTTGTTTTGCATTTTTGTTCCAGTTCACAGTTATGTTATTTTTCTGTAGCTGGAAGCTCTTGTGGGCCGAAATTGCCACTCCGGTGTCATGAGTTGACACATGAGTCTTAAAGTAATTTCGGGATGGTATTTTAATAGGATTTTCAGCTGACCGTGAAGTTCCCTATTGTATCTTCTTGCTATCTAGTAAGCGGACCTCGCTTTGCTGAACCTACCTTCATACTGCGTATGTCTTTTCCTCTGAACTCACCGTCAATATATGTGGGGGGCTTCTGTCTCCTTTTTGGGGGAATTTCCCTAGAGGTAAGCCAGGTCTGTCTTTTCCTCTATTAGGATTAGTTAGTCCTCCGGCTGGCGCTAGGCGTCTAGGGATAAAACGTAGGTACGCCACCCGGCCACTGTTAGTTGTGTGGTAGGTTTAGCTCACGGTCAGCTCGAGATTCCATCACCCAAGAGCTGTTCTGTTATTTATGTTCTCTGACGTTTCCTTGCCATTGGGAACCATGACAGTATGGCCGGCCCAGTGTTAAAACCGTTGGCAGAAGAAAGGAGAGAAAAAGAAGTCTGCAGATTTTTTTTTTTATTATTTTTTTTCCTCTGAGCTTGCTCTATAGTTGACTTAGTTGCATTTCTGCTCTAATTGCAGCCTTTGTCTCTCTCTCTCCTTCTAATCCTTGAATGGCTCTGATCTCACCTGATTAAAATGGATCCTCAGAGTTTGGCTACAGGTTTGAATAATCTTGCTACGAAGGTTCAAAATTTACAGGATTTTGTTATTCATGCTCCTATATCTGAACCTAGAATTCCTATACCAGAATTTTTCTCCGGGGATAGATCTCGTTTCCTGAATTTCAAAAATAATTGTAAATTATTTCTTTCCCTGAGATCTCGCTCCGCTGGAGATCCCGCACAGCAGGTTAGGATAGTAATTTCCTTGCTGCGGGGTGACCCTCAAGACTGGGCATTTGCATTGGCACCCGGGGATCCTGCGTTGCTCAATGTGGATGCGTTTTTTCTGGCTTTGGGGTTGCTTTATGAGGAACCTAACTTAGAGATTCAGGCTGAAAAAGCCTTGATGGCCCTATCTCAAGGGTAAGATGAAGCTGAAATATACTGCCAAAAATTTCGTAAATGGTCTGTGCTTACTCAGTGGAATGAGTGCGCCCTGGCGGCGAATTTCAGAGAGGGTCTCTCTGATGCCATTAAAGATGTTATGGTGGGGTTCCCTGCACCTACAGGTCTGAATGAGTCCATGACAATGGCTATTCAGATTGATCGGCGTTTGCGGGAGCGCAAACCTGTGCACCATTTGGCGGTGTCTTCTGAGAAGGCTCCAGAAAATATGCAATGTGATAGAATTCTGTCCAGAAGCGAACGGCAGAATTTTAGGCGAAAAAATGGGTTGTGCTTCTATTGTGGTGATTCAACTCATGTTATATCAGCATGCTCTAAACGTACAAAAAAGGTTGATAAGTCTATTTCAATTGGCACTTTACAGTCTAAGTTTATTCTGTCTGTGACCTTGATTTGTTCATTATCATCAATTACCGCGGATGCCTATGTCGACTCTGGCGCCGCTTTGAGTCTAATGGATTGGTCCTTTGCCAGGCGCTGTGGGTTTGATCTAGAGCCTCTGGAAGTTCCTATACCTCTGAAGGGTATTGACTCTACACCATTGGCTAGTAATAAACCACAATACTGGACACAAGTGACTATGCGTATGAATCCAGACCATCAGGAGATGATTCGCTTCCTTGTGTTGTACAATCTACATGACGTTTTGGTGCTCGGATTACCATGGTTACAATCTCATAACCCAGTCCTTGACTGGAAAGCAATGTCTGTGTTAAGCTGGGGATGTCAGGGGGCTCATGGGGACGTACCTTTGGTTTCCATTTCGTCATCTATTCCCTCTGAGATTCCGGAATTTTTATCTGATTATCGTGATGTTTTTGAGGAGCCTAAACTTGGTTCACTACCTCCTCACAGAGATTGCGATTGTGCCATAGATCTGATTCCGGGCAGTAAATTTCCAAAGGGTCGTTTATTTAATCTATCTGTACCTGAACATGCTGCTATGCGAGAATATATTAAGGAGTCCCTGGAAAAGGGACATATTCGTCCTTCTTCATCTCCCTTAGGAGCCGGTTTTTTCTTTGTATCTAAAAAAGATGGCTCTTTGAGGCCGTGTATTGATTATCGACTCTTGAATAAAATTACAGTCAAATATCAGTATCCTCTGCCACTGCTTACTGATTTGTTTGCTCGAATAAAAGGGGCTAAGTGGTTCTCTAAGATTGATCTCCGTGGGGCGTATAATTTGGTGCGAATTAAGCAGGGGGATGAGTGGAAAACCGCATTTAATACGCCCGAGGGCCATTTTGAGTATTTAGTAATGCCTTTTGGTCTTTCAAATGCCCCTTCAGTCTTTCAGTCCTTTATGCATGACATTTTCCGTGAATATTTGGATAAATTTATGATCGTGTATCTGGATGATATTTTGATTTTTTCGGATGACTGGGATTCTCATGTCCAACAGGTCAGGAGGGTTTTTCAGGTTTTGCGGGCTAATTCCTTGTGTGTGAAGGGTTCTAAGTGTATTTTTGGGGTTCAAAAGATTTCTTTTTTTGGGTACATTTTTTCCCCCTCTTCCATTGAGATGGATCCTGTCAAGGTTCGGGCTATTTGTGATTGGACGCAACCTTCTTCTCTTAAGAGCCTTCAGAAATTTTTGGGCTTTGCTAATTTTTATCGTCGATTTATAACTGGTTTTTCTGATGTTGCTAAACCTTTGACTGATTTGACCAAAAAGGGTGCTGATGTTGCTGATTGGTCCCCTGCTGCTGTGGAGGCCTTTCGGGAGCTTAAGCGCCGCTTTTCTTCCGCCCCTGTGTTGCGTCAGCCTGATGTTACTCTTCCTTTTCAGGTTGAGGTCGATGCTTCCGAGATCGGAGCTGGGGCGGTCTTGTCGCAGAAAAGTTCCGACTGCTCCGTGATGAGACCTTGTGCGCTCTTTTCTCGAAAATTTTCGCCCGCCGAGCGAAATTATGATATTGGTAATCGGGAGCTTTTGGCTATGAAGTGGGCTTTTGAGGAGTGGCGTCATTGGCTTGAGGGGGCTAGACATCAGGTGGTGGTATTGACCGATCACAAGAATTTGATTTATCTTGAGTCTGCCAGGCGCCTGAATCCTAGACAGGCGCGCTGGTCGTTGTTTTTCTCTCGGTTTAATTTTGTGGTCTCATACTTACCAGGTTCTAAAAATGTGAAGGCGGATGCCCTTTCTAGGAGTTTTGAGCCTGATTCCCCTGGTGATTCTGAACCTACAGGTATCCTTAAGGATGGGGTGATATTATCTGCTGTTTCCCCAGACCTGCGACGGGCTTTGCAGGAGTTTCAGGCGGATAGACCTGATCGTTGCCCGCCTGGTAGACTGTTTGTTCCTGATGATTGGACCAGTAGAGTCATCTCGGAGGTTCATTCTTCTGTGTTGGCAGGTCATCCCGGGATCTTTGGTACCAGGGATTTGGTGGCTAGGTCCTTCTGGTGGCCTTCCCTGTCTCGAGATGTACGAGTTTTTGTGCAGTCTTGTGATGTTTGTGCTCGGGCCAAACCTTGTTGTTCTCGGGCTAGCGGATTGTTGTTATCTTTGCCTATTCCGAAGAGGCCTTGGACTCACATCTCTATGGATTTTATTTCTGATCTCCCTGTTTCTCAGAAAATGTCTGTCATCTGGGTGGTGTGTGACCGTTTTTCAAAGATGGTTCATTTGGTGCCCTTGCCTAAGTTGCCTTCCTCATCCGAGTTGGTTCCTCTGTTTTTTCAAAATGTGGTTCGCTTGCATGGTATTCCGGAGAATATCGTTTCTGACAGGGGGACCCAGTTCGTGTCTAGATTTTGGCGGGCGTTCTGTGCTAGGATGGGCATTGATTTGTCTTTTTCGTCTGCGTTCCATCCTCAGACTAATGGCCAGACTGAGCGAACTAATCAGACCTTGGAGACTTATTTGAGGTGTTTTGTGTCTGCGGATCAGGATGACTGGGTTGCCTTTTTGCCGTTGGCGGAGTTTGCCCTCAATAATCGGGCTAGTTCTGCCACTTTGGTTTCTCCTTTCTTTTGCAATTCGGGGTTTCATCCTCGTTTTTCTTCCGGTCAGGTGGAGTCTTCGGATTGTCCTGGAGTGGATACTGTGGTGGATAGGTTGCATCGGATTTGGGGACAGGTGGTGGACAATTTGGAGTTGTCCCAGGAAAAGACTCGGCATTTTGCTAACCGCTGTCGTCGTGTTGGTCCTCGTCTTCGTGTTGGGGACTTGGTGTGGTTGTCTTCTCGTTTTGTCCCTATGAGGGTTTCTTCTCCTAAGTTTAAGCCTCGGTTCATCGGCCCGTATAAGATTTTGGAGATTCTTAACCCCGTGTCCTTTCGATTGGACCTCCCAGCATCTTTTTCTATCCATAATGTCTTCCATCAGTCATTATTGCGCAGGTATGAGGTACCGGTTGTGCCTTCCGTTGAGCCTCCCGCTCCGGTGTTGGTTGAGGGTGAATTGGAGTACGTTGTGGAGAAGATCTTGGACTCCCGTGTTTCCAGACGGAAACTTCAGTATCTGGTCAAGTGGAAGGGCTACGGTCAGGAGGATAATTCTTGGGTGACAGCCTCTGATGTTCATGCCTCTGATTTGGTCCGTGCCTTTCATAGGGCTCATCCTGATCGCCCTGGTGGTTCTTGTGAGGGTTCGGTGCCCCCTCCTTGAGGGGGGGGTACTGTTGTGAATTTGGTTTTTGGGCTCCCCCGGTGGTCACTGGTGGTACTGGACTTGTGTGCTTCACTTTCTCTGTTCACCTGTTTCCATCAGGATATGGGAGTATCCTATTTAGCCTTGCTGCTCAGTTATTCTAGTGCCGGCCATCAATGTAACCAGAGCCTTTCTGTTGCATGTTCCTGCTTCTAGACTACTATCAGCTAAGTTGGACTCTTAGTCCTAAGTTTGTTTTGCATTTTTGTTCCAGTTCACAGTTATGTTATTTTTCTGTAGCTGGAAGCTCTTGTGGGCCGAAATTGCCACTCCGGTGTCATGAGTTGACACATGAGTCTTAAAGTAATTTCGGGATGGTATTTTAATAGGGTTTTCAGCTGACCGTGAAGTTCCCTATTGTATCTTCTTGCTATCTAGTAAGCGGACCTCGCTTTGCTGAACCTACCTTCATACTGCGTATGTCTTTTCCTCTGAACTCACCGTCAATATATGTGGGGGGCTTCTGTCTCCTTTTTGGGGGAATTTCCCTAGAGGTAAGCCAGGTCTGTCTTTTCCTCTATTAGGATTAGTTAGTCCTCCGGCTGGCGCTAGGCGTCTAGGGATAAAACGTAGGTACGCCACCCGGCCACTGTTAGTTGTGTGGTAGGTTTAGCTCACGGTCAGCTCGAGATTCCATCACCCAAGAGCTGTTCTGTTATTTATGTTCTCTGACGTTTCCTTGCCATTGGGAACCATGACAGCCTACTAACTGTGTCTGCCACTTCTTACAATTGTCCTCCGCTAAACAGCGCTATGCCGCCAGTTCACTCCTGTAACCCGTTTTGAACTGCATTGAGCCTACTTTTTTATTTTAGGCCTACTAAGTCTGTCTGCGCCACTCATTACAATCGTTCTCCGCTGAACAACGCTATGCCGCCTGTGTACCCCTGTAACCAATTTTAAACTGCATTGAGCCTACTTTTTTATTTTAGGCCTACTAAGTCTGTCTGCGCCACTCCTTACAATCGTCCTCCGCTGAACAAACCAATGCTGCCTGTGTACCCCTGTAACCAATTTTAAACTGCATTGAGCCTAGTTTTTTTATTTTAGGCCTACTAAGTCTGTCTGCGCCAGTCCTTACAATTGTCCTCCGCTGAACAACGCTATGCCGCCAGTTCACTCCTGTAACCCGTTTTGAACTGCATTGAGCCTACTTGTTTATTTTAGGCCTAAGTCTGTCTGCACCACTCCTTACAATCGTCCTCCACTGAACAAACCAATGCTGCCTGTGTACCCCTGTACCCAATTTTAAACTGCATTTAGCCTACTTACTTTTTTGGGCCTACTGTGTCTGCCACTCCTTACAATTGTCCTCCGCTGAACAATGCTATGCCGCCAGTTCACTCCTGTAATTCGTTTGGAACTGCATTGAGCCTACTTTTTTATTTTAGGCCTACTACCTGTGTCTGTCTGCGCCACTCCTTACAATTGTCCTCCGCTGAACAACGCTATGCCGCTAGTTCACTCCTGTAACATGTTTGGAACTGCATTGAACCTACTTTTTTATTTTAGGCCTACTACCTGCCTACTACCTGTGTCTGTCTGCACCACTCAATACAGCTGTCCTCCATTGAACAAAGCTATGCCACCTGTTTACTCCTGTTACCATTTTTGAACTGCTTGGAGCCTACTTTTTAAATGTGGGCCTACAACCTGTGTCTGCGCCACTTATTACAGCTGTCCTCCATTGAACAAAGCTATGCCGCCTGTTTACTCCTGTTTCAAATATTAAACTGCATTTGGCCTACTTGTTTGGTTGGGCCTACTAATGGTGTCTGCCACTGCTTGTTGTTCTCCTCCACTGAACAAAGCTGAGCTTCAATTTTCAGCCTATATCAAATACTAGCTGTTTCCAGCCAGCTAATGCTCGACATGCTCATTGCTATCTAATTAACACTGCTAATGATTAAGCTAAAGTAAATAATTAAAACATTCAATAGCACTTACGCAGGTGGTAAATTAACTTAAAATGAAGTTAATAACAATAATAATAATTAAAAATAAGAATAATACTAATACATTTTATTCACAGTGTAAAATCAAAAGCAAACTGGATTCGTGTGGTAATGTGTGGGGACAAAGCCTTGTGTGGTAATGTGTGAGGACACAGCCTCATGTGGAAATGTGTGAGGACGGAGCCTCGTGTGGAAATGTGTGGGGACGGAGCCTCGTGTGGTAATGTGGAGGGACGGAGCCTCGTACGGTAATGTGTGGGGACGTAGCCTCGTGTGGTAATGTGTGGGGACGGAGCCTTGTGTAGTAATGCGCGAGGATGGAGCCTAGTATGGTAATGTGTGGGGACAGAGCCTCGTGTGGTAATATGTGAGGACGGAGCCTCGTGTGGTAATGTGTGGGTACGGAGCCTCGTGTGGTAATGTGGGGGATGGAGCTTCGTGTGGTAATGTGTGGGGACAGAGCCTCGTGTGGTAATGTGTGGGGACGGAGCCTTGTGTGGTAATGTGGGGGGCGGGATTATGTGTGGTAATGTGGTGGGGGGTGGGATTGTGTGTGGTAATGAACACCCTCCCCTTAGGGCAATCTTAGGGGGGTCGCATGATAACACAGCCCCCGTAAAATGAATTGGTATTACATGTTTAAACTACACATTTTATTATTCAGCTAAAGGGTTAATTTCTGTCAAGTAAGCTGTGCTGCGCACGAGCAGGTTGATCTGGTTTATTCTGGTTTTGTTATGTCTCCTTCCCGCATTTTCGGGGAGTTTTGATTGGTCAGCAGGATTGAGCGGGAAGGAATTTTATCTATAAAAGCAGCTGTTTGGGAGCAGTGTCATCAGTTTACTTCAAGCAAGTTTGAAGATCCCGCCCTCCCTCCCATTTGTATTATTTCCCTTTGTCGTGTTGTTTATTTTGTGAGAAAATCACCCGGTTCGGGTGGATTCGAATGTTTCATGGTGAATTTAATTCATTTTATGGAAAGGAGTTTAAAATGATTTGTTGGTTATCAGTTAATAAATTTAATTCATGTTACTCAAAAATAAACTAATAAAAATAAAAATTTTTATTCCAAACTAAGTCTTTTAGTCTTGTGTTTTATTTTAGTCGGGTAAGTGGGGATTGTGTGTGGTAATGTGGTGGGGGGCGGGATTGTGTTTGGTAATGTGGTGAGGGGGCAGGATTGTGTGTAGTATTGTGGTGGGGGGGCGGGATTGTGTGTGGTAATGTGGTGGGGGGCGGGATTGTGTGTGGTAATGTGGGGGGGCGGGATTGTGTGTGGTAATGTGGTGGGGGCGGGATTGTGTGTGGTAATGTGGTGGGGGGCGGGATTGTGTGTGGTAATGTGGTGGGGGGCGGGATTGTGTGTGGTAATGTGGTGGGGGGGCAGGATTGTGTGTGGTAATGTGATGTGGTGCGGATTGTGTGTGGTAATGTGGTGATGTGGTGCGGATTGTGTGTGGTAATGTGGTGGGGGCGGAATTGTGTGTGGTAATGTGGTGGGGGGCAGGATTGTGTGTGGTAATGTGATGTGGTGCGGATTGTGTGTGGTAATCTGGTGGGGGGCGGGATTGTGTGTGGTAATGTGGTGGGGGCGGGATTGTGTGTGGTGATGTGTAGGGGCGGAGCTACTGTGCAGGGGGTGGGATTAGCGAGTAATCAGGATGCCTCTTATATATATAGATTAAACTGCATTTGGCCTACTTGTTTGGTTGGGCATACTAACGGTGTCTGCCGCTGCTTGTTGTTCTCCTCCACTGAACAAAGCTGAGCTTCAATTTTCAGCCTATATCAAATATTACACTGCATTTGGCCTACTTGTTTGGTTGGGCCTACTAATGCTGTCTACTGCTGCTTTTTGTTCTGTTCCACTGAACAAAGCTGAGCTTCAATTTTCAGCCTATATCAAATATTAAACTGCATTTGGCCTACTTGTTTGGTTGCGCCAACTAACGGTGTCTGCCGCTCCTTGCTTTTCTCCTCCACTGAACAAAGCTGAGCTTCAATTTTCAGCCTATATCAAATATTAAACTGCATTTGGCCTACTTGTTTGGTTGGGTCTACTAACGGTGTCTGCCGCTCCTTGCTTTTCTCCTCCACTGAACAAAGCTGAGCTTCAATTTTCAGCCTATATCAAACATTAAACTGCATTTGGCCTACTTGTTTGGTTGGGCCTACTAACCGTGTCTGCCGCTCCTTGCTTTTCTCCTCCACTGAACAAAGCTGAGCTTCAATTTTCAGCCTATATCAAATATTAAACTGCATTTGGCCTACTTGTTTAGTTGGGCCTACTAATGGTGTCTGCCGCTCCTTGTTGTTCTTTTCTACTGAACAAAGCTAAGCCGCCTGTTTACTCCTGTTACCAATTTGAACTGCATTTGGCCCACTTTATTACTTGGCCCTACTAACTGTGTCTGCCACTCCTTACAGTTGTCCTCTGCTGAACTAAGTAATGCCACCTGGTTACATAGTTACATAGTTACATAGTTATTAAGGTTGAAGGAAGACTGTAAGTCCATCTAGTTCAACCCATAGCCTAACCTAACATGCCCTAACATGTTGATCCAGAGGAAGGCAAAAAAAACCCATGTGGCAAAGAGTAACTCCACCATGGGGAAAAAAATTCCTTCCCGACTCCACATACGGCAATCAGACTAGTTCCCTGGATCAACGCCTTATCAAGGAATCTAGTGTATATACCCTGTAACATTATACTTTTCCAGAAAGGTATCCAGTCCCCTCTTAAATTTAATTAATGAATCACTCATTACAACATCATACGGCAGAGAGTTCCATAGTCTCACTGCTCTTACAGTAAAGAATCCGCGTCTGTTATTATGCTTAAACCTTCTTTCCTCCAGACGTAGAGGATGCCCCCTTGTCCCTGTCTCAGGTCTATGATTAAAAAGATCATCAGAAAGGTCTTTGTACTGTCCCCTCATATATTTATACATTAAAATAAGATCACCCCTTAGTCTTCGTTTTTCCAAACTAAATAGCCCCAAGTGTAATAACCTATCTTGGTATTGCAGACCCCCCAGTCCTCTAATAACCTTGGTCGCTCTTCTCTGCACCCGCTCCAGTTCAGCTATGTCTTTCTTATACACCGGAGACCAGAACTGTGAACAGTATTCTAAGTGTGGTCGAACTAGTGACTTGTATAGAGGTAAAATTATGTTCTCCTCATGAGCATCTATGCCTCTTTTAATACATCCCATTATTTTATTTGCCTTTGTAGCAGCTGCCTGACACTGGCCACTGAATATGAGTTTGTCATCCACCCATATACCCAGGTCTTTTTCATTGACGGTTTTGCCCAGAGTTTTAGAATTAAGCACATAGTTATACATCTTATTACTTCTACCCAAGTGCATGACCTTACATTTATCCCCATTAAAGCTCATTTGCCATTTATCAGCCCAAGCTTCTAGTTTACATAAATCCTCCTGTAATATAAAATTGTCCTCCCCTGTATTGATTAACCTGCAGAGTTTAGTGTCATCTGCAAATATTGAAATTCTACTCTGAATGCCCCCTACAAGGTCATTAATAAATATGTTAAAAAGAAGAGGGCCCAATACTGACCCCTGTGGTACCCCACTGCTAACCGCAACCCAGTCCGAGTGTGCTCCATTAATAACCACCCTTTGTTTCCTATCCCTGAGCCAGCTCTCAACCCACTTACACATATTTTCCCCTATCCCCATTACTCTCATTTTATGTAACAACCTTTTGTGTGGCACCGTATCAAAAGCTTTGGAAAAGTCCATATACACTACGTCCACTGGGTTCCCTTGGTCCAGTCCGGAACTTACCTCTACATAGAAGCTGATCAAATTAGTCTGACATGAACGGTCCCTAGTAAACCCGTGCTGATACTGGGTCATAAGGTTATTCCTCTTCAGATACTCCAGTATAGTATCCCTTAGAATGCCCTCCAGGATTTTACCGACAGTAGAGGTTAAGCTTACTGGCCTATAATTACCGAGTTCAGTTTTTGCCCCTTTTTTGAATATTGGCACCACATTTGCTATACGCCAGTCCTGTGGTACAGACCCTGTTATTATGGAGTCTTTAAAGATTAAAAATAATGGTCTATCAATGACTGTACTTAGTTCCTGCAGTACTCGGGGGTGTATCCCATCCAGGCCCGGAGATTTGTCAATTTTAGTTATTTTTAGACGCCGCTGTACTTCCTGCTGGGTTAAGCAGGTGACATTTAATGGGGAATTTTTATCACTAGTCATTTTGTCTGCCATGGGATTTTCTTTTGTAAATACTGATGAAAAAAAGTCATTTAGCATATTGGCTTTTTCCTCATCCTCATCCACCATTTCCCCCAGATTATTTTTAAGGGGGCCAACACTGTCATTTTTTAGTTTCTTACTATTTATATAGTTAAAGAATATTTTGGGATTATTTTTACTCTCTCTGGCAATGAGTCTCTCTGTCTCAATCTTTGCTGCCTTGATTTGCTTTTTACAGAATTTATTTAATTTTCTGTATTTATTTAATGCCTCCTCACTACCTACTTCCTTTAATTCTCTAAATGCTTTCTTTTTGTCCCTTATTGCGCCCCTTACAGCGCTATTTAGCCATATTGGTTTCCTCCTATTTCTAGTATGTTTATTCCCATATGGTATATACTGTGCACAGGTCCTATCCAGGATGCTAATAAACGTCTCCCATTTTCTTTGTGTATTTTTGTGTCTCAGGATAGTCCTGTTAACAATTTTGAACTGCATTTAGCCTACGTCCTTTTTTGGGCCTACTAACTGTGTCTGCCACTCCTTACAATTGTCCTCCGCTGAACAAAGCTATGCTGCCAGTGTACTCCTGTTACCAATTTTGAACTGCATTTAGCCTACTTACTTTTTTGGGCCTACTAACTGTGTCTGCCACTCCTTACAATTGTCCTCCGCTGAACAAAGCTATGCCACCAGTTTACTCCTGTTACAAATTTTGAACTGCATTTAGCCTACGTCCTTTTTTGGGCCTACTAACTGTGTCTGCCACTCCTTACAATTGTCCTCCGCTGAACAAAGCTATGCCGCCAGTTTAGTCCTGTTACCAATTTTGAACTGCATTTAGCCCACTTTATTATTTGGGCCTATATCTGTGTTTCCTCCTCATCCAGCCCATTGCCCAGCCACTGCTAGATGAGTCTGCTGGTACATTGACCCAGACCACTACATTCCCCTTGCACCCTACACAGCCAGAATCTGACCCTGCTGAAAGTCAGGTTCCCCTTCCCGCATACTATACCACCTTACATGGGGACAAACAGGAAGGTGCAGATGAAAGTGCAGGTTCCTTCTTCAGGTAGGGGGCATACTCGTTAGCAACGTCAGTGGCACAGGGCCCGTCATAGTACGCAAAAGTGTCGCTGCCGGTGGGAGGCACCCCCGCCGTGCAAACACACCGCCGTACTTTGAGTGGCCCTGTGCCAGTGCCAATACGAACGAGTGGGCCCCCCATGCTTGCTCAGGATCACAGCACTTGCAAAGTTGAAATACTTACATCTCCCTGCTCCACCGCCGTGACGTATTCCGCGCTTCCTGGGCCCACGAAAATCTTGAGCCAGCCCTACCCCCCACAACTTTAGCCAAATGACCCCCAGTTTTCAATGCCTAACTATTATTATAAAGTAAACTAAGATTGACAAGCTTCAGTAATAAGAATTGATGTTTTTGGCATTAAAATGGGCACTGTAGGTGTTTTCCTGTCCTCCACTCACTGCCGACTTTGATTCCCCATTGACTTGCATTGGGCTTCGTGTTTCAGTCGGCCCCTGACTTTTCGCAATAATCGGCCGATTTCACCCGACCCGACTTTTGAAAAAGTCGGGTTTCGCGAAACCAGACTCGATCCTAAAAAAGTAAAAGTCACTCAACTCTAGTTCAGATGGATCGGGCTGGATCAAAACAGGAGCAGACTTAAAAAATTCCTTTAATGAAAACAACGCGCCACTGCTGGAGCTGACCAGTTTTTGAGATCAGCCCCCTTACGAGTAAGATCTGTGAGGGGCTTGACCACCTGTGAAAACCCCTTAATGAATTTCCTGTAGTAATTGGCAAACCCCAAAAAACGCTGAAGACCCTTCAAGTCTCTGGAATGCATCCAATCCACAATGGCCTGTATCGTCCCAGAGTCCATACGAAACCCCTTGGCAGACAGGATGAACCCCAAAAAGGACAGCTCTTGGACAAAAAATGAACATTTTTCAGGTTTAGCAAAAAGAGAGTTCTCTCGTAACCTCTGGAGAACTGCACGTAGATGACCCATGTGATCTTGTTTGTCAGATGAGAATACCAGAATATCATCTAAGTAAACCAGCATAAAGCACCCAATGAAGTCAGAAAATACATAGTTAATAAATTTCTGAAAGGCGGCTGGCGCATTAGTGAGACCAAAAGGCATATACAAATTCTCAAACAAACCCTCAAAGGTGAGAAATGCCATTTTCCACTCATCCCATTCCCGAATACGGATAAGATTATATGATCCCCCGAAGTCCAATTTAGAAAACCACTTGGCTCCAGATAATTGACTATACAAATCAGGGATGAACGGGAGGGGATAAGTATTTCTCACTGTGATCTAATTTAATTTCTGAAAATCAAGGCACGGGCGTAAACCACCATCTTTTTTTTTACAAAAAAGAATCCAGCCGCCACTTGAGAGACAGTGGAACAGATGTGACCCTTACATAAGCTTTCAGAGATAGACTCTTTCATAGTGGTACGCTCCAGGCCGGAGAGAATGTACAGATGGGCCTTGGGCAATTTAGTACCCGAATCAGATTGATAACACAATCAAAAGTGTGATGTGGTAGTAAGACCTCGGCCTCGTTTTCATAAAAAGCATCCTTAAAATCCTTCATGTACTCTGGAATACCCTCCAGACTTCCACCTGACACCAGTACAGAGGTAAGAAAACTTTTAACACAATTAGGACCCCATTTAGCAATGTCCTGAGGTTCCCAGTCAATTACAGGATTGTGTAACTGTAACCAAGGAAATCCCAACACCAGTCCTGCAGCAAGATTGTCCAGAATAAAACATGAAATATGTTCCTGGTGCAAGGAACCCACCTTAAGGAAGAAATCCTCCGAGACAAATTTAATAACATTCTTAGCCAATGGTGTTTTGTCCCGCAGTCTCCAATCCATACGGATAGCCTGAATCATGGCCTCCTCCAAGGAGCTGGGTGGTGGATGGAGAGCCACAGAGTCCTTCAGGTGATCAGACAGCCCTCTCCTGCACTGACACCTTAGCGCCGAGTTTTTCCCAGACACCTCAGTGGACCATCGTCGAATCTCCGAGCAATACCATTCAGCCAAGAGCTTACCCTGAAAGAGACCCATGAAAGTGTCCTTTGCCACTTTGACCCAGTCAGGTTCGTCAAAAATAAGTCCTAATAAGGCCTCAAAGAACCTATCAACAAACATATGTTCAGGGGCAGTAGCAGGTAAAGTGAAAGCCCACGATTCAGGTCTCTCCCGAAGTAAGGAAATAATTATCCTCACCCGCTGACTCATTACCAGAGGATCGGGGTCTAAGAGAAAACAGCAACTTACAATTTTCTCTGAACGTACGGAACTTCTCCTTTTCTCCGGACAAGGTATCTGGGAGCCTGACCGTAGGTTCAGGAGAGTGCAGCGAAACATACACAGTGTCAGAGTGCTAACAGTCAGTTTGGGAAATAGATCCCTGAAGAGATTTAACTGTCTCAGAAAGCTCCCTCTGCAGTAAGTTATGAGATGTGGCCAGGGCCCTATGTTCCACAGACAAGTCCTGCATCATCTGCATCAAGCTAGACATCTGATCTGCCAAGGTATGGAGTGGATCCATAAAAGAGGAGCAGAGAAAAAAAACTGTCTGTTTTGGTCAGTTATAACGTCACGCCGCTGCAATGCAGGTAATTGCAAGCTCCACTAGGTGGCAATAGAGCGGAGGGAGGATTGCACACAGCAAGACCAGGCCTGCACTGCAGTGGTGAGGCCACCACCAGGTTGCAGCAGAATACTCAAAACAAGCTGAGTTGATATAAGACTGTAGCACAGTACAAAAGGAATAAGCAAACACAGAGTCAATAACAAGCCAAATGGGTCAGTACCAGTCAGGAGCAGACATACCAAAGACAAAAGACAAAACAACAGGTCAGGGTCCAAGCCAAGTCAAAACCAGTAAGTCAATACACAAAAGGGGAACACAGAGTCGGAAAGGGAAAAAACAGTCAGTAAGCAAGCAGCAGGACAAATCAGGGCAAACAGAGTCAGCTATACATGCCGTAGGCAGAAACTATAACTGACATGGTCTGCAGGATACAACAGAGATAAATGGCAACCCTGAGACCAGACTGAGGCAAAGAAAGTTAACCCCTGGCATGACCAGACCGGAAAAAGGGGAAGACAGTACTCAAAACCTGGTCTGGATCATGACAAATGATACATTAGATCTAACAAATAATCTCCTCTTATCTTGGATTTTGACTAAAAATAGACAGATTTTAGCACAACCAACAGACTGATTGGCTCTGATTTATCATTGTTGCTTCTCCAGTTTCTCCAGTTTTCTTCAGTTTTCTGGAGTAAATTGCTCCATTTTAGTGGTCATAAAGGAGTTGTTCACTACTCAGACAACCCCTTGTGAATCCCAATGTTTCCTTAAATAGGAACACCCATACTCACCTCCTGTGGAGGCAGTGTTTCAGCTGTGTCGATGCTGGCTTTCTCGGGGTTGCTGCCAACCAATGCTTGCTTCACTCTCCTCTACTACGAACAAATCAAGACATCCAGTGGAAGGGAGAGCCGCTGCCCTTTCACTTCCTCCGGATGTCAATTGCATCTAAAGGAGAGGAGAATGCAGCCAGCGCTGATTGGCCAAAGGGATCGCGTGACATAATGTCATGTGAGCCAGGCGAGAGGCAGTGTCATCACCACTGGAACCGCACCCACACCAGAGGTGAATAAAAATATTATTATTTTACTGGGAGGAAACTTTGCAATTCAGAATAGGTTGTCTGAGTATCGAACAATCCCTTTAATAATTGTCCATTCTCTGTACATTTTGTGCCATTTTTTAAGTTGTCCTTTTTTAAGTCTCTCAAAATTTCCCTGTTAACTTTGCTTACCAGATGTTTTAGACAGATTCATGAAATGTGACTTATACCAAATGTGACACTAAAAAATTGTTTAAAGGCAAAAATAAAGAACATTTTTTTTTATCTTGCCACAAATTCATCTATCTATCTATCTATCTATCTATCTATCTATCTATCTATCTATCTATCTATCTATCTATCTATCTATCTATCTCTATCTATCTATCTATCTATCTATCTATCTATCTATCTATCTATCTATCATCTCTTACCTATCTATATGTCTATCTATTATCTAGCTATCTATCTATTATCTATCTATCTATCTATCTATCTATCTATCTATCTATCTATCTATCTATCTATCTATCTCCCTGGATTTAGTTTTTTTAACTGTAATTTATGTTTTTTCAGCTATAGTACGTAATGGGTTTTTTACGGCTATTTTTCCTTAAACATTCTTATCAATCTGTCGCTAGATATCTGTAGCTGACATTTTCCGCTGTCAGGCTCTCAAGCCATTTCCCATCTGTTTTGATCCGTGTGTTATCTTATCCTCCTGACAGTTATAGTAAATGCTTTTCTTTTATTCTCTCTTGCTCGTCCAATACAGAATCCCAAAAGCATAAAAATGCAAATAAGCAGAAAAATTTTCTTCAGATTGCGAATATCAAAATTAAAATATGTTTATTAAAAAGTACTGCAAATTGGGTAGCATGTTTTATTTGGAAATCATACTCATACAATGCAAAATTAGTGTGGATTGTGTCACTTGTTTTACACATAGACAGACAAACTGATAGAAGATATTCATTACTATCCACTGAGGGTCCAACTGCTGGTATCCCACTAAGGTTGCTGTCACACTAGCAGTATTTCGTCAGTGTTTTACATCAGTATTTGTAAGCCAAAACCAGGAGTGGAACAATTAGAGGAAAAGTATAATGGAAACATATGCACCACTTCTGCATTTATCACCCACTCCTGGTTTTGGCTCCAAATACTGATGTAAAATACTGACCAAATACTGAGCGTGTGACGGCAGCCTAATCCAGCAAACCAAGAACCCACGAATTGGGGCTCTGAAGAGCTTCCGCTACATGAATTTTTTGTATAGGACCCCCTGAGAAAGCCAAGCTTAGTGTTCAGCCAATCCTCAGCAATCTCATTAAGAACGAATGGAGCGCCGGTGCGCATGATCATCTACCGTTGCATTCAGAGTCTTAGTTCTCTGGACCGGTGGGTCCCCAATGCTTGAGTAGCGCCATGAATAGTGAATAACTTCCAAACTTAAGACTACCCCTTCAAAGTAAGCTGGGTTAAATCTGTGGATAGATAATATAGCTGACAATGGACTAGTTCGGGCATGCTTAGTGCAAATTGTCTTATGTATGTGTTAATAACATAATGTGTGTAACAACCCTGCTGGCATCACTGCATGGCCTCCCATCCCCCACCTGCATTACACTCAAATTTACTTACTTCTCTGGGCCTTGTTGTGACTTCTCTTTGCTGCCAGCTCCATGCTGTGTGCCTCATGTCTGCTGCTTGCTCTGTGCATGCTCTGTCTGTGTGCATAGGGAGGTGGCGCCGGCAACTCCTCTGTCTTATTGAGACTGTGTGCACCTTGCTAAGGTGTCCCCGGTGAATTGCCATGAGGCTTCCTGTATTTAAGACTTCCCCACCCTTTGGTGGGGGCCTGTGCAACTTACTCCCTCAGTCAGTTCTTAGCTGCTGAGGTGTCAGGCCCTGTCTCCCCTGGTCTGTGTCCTGTGTTTGCCATCCAGTGGGGCTTTGTACCCTGGCTTATGTCCATGTCTCTGTGCCTTGTCATGTTCCTGACTTTGTCTTAGCCTAGTTATGTTCCTGTGTCCGTTATATCCCTGCCTTGGTTTCCTTTCCCTGCTGTGCGTACTCTGTGTCTTGCTTTGCTCTACTCTCTGTGACCTTGCTTTGCTCCTTGCTCTGCATTCTGCATTCTGTGACCTTGTTCTGCTCTCTATGGTATTGCTCTGGGCTCTGCACTCTGTGTCTTGCTCTGCACTCTGACTTTGCTCTGCTCTCAGCTCTGCACTCTGTGGCTTTGCTCTCAGCTCTGCTCTCTGTAGCTTTGCTCTGCACTCCGACCTTGCTCTGCACTCTGTGGCTTTGCTCTGCGGCTCTGCTCAGCTCTCCCTCTGCGGCTCCGCTCCTTGCGGTTCTACCTGGCTCCACTCCTTGCGGTTCTACGTCTCTTGTTCTTGGCTCCGCCTCCTGCGTTTCTGCACTTGTCTCCACCTCCTGCGTTTCTGCACGTGGCCCCGCCTCCTGCTCTTGGCCCCACCTCCTGTGTTTCTGCACTTGGCTCCTCCTCCTGGCTCCGCCTCCTGCATCTCTGTTCTTGGCTCTAGCTCCTGTGCTTTTGCTCTGCATCCGCTCTTGCGGTCTTTCTCTTCCTATTCATAAGTCCTCCTGTCTGAACAGGTTCTTACCTGTTTTACATACCAGCCTGCAGACCGGTTCTTCCAGTGTACCAGCCTTGTCCTCCTGTCCTGCCAGAGAGCCACCCGTACCTGCCTGCCAGAGAGCCAGCCATGCCCGCCTGCCAGTGTCTCTGTAGTACCCGTACCTGCCTGCCAGAGTGCCAGCCATGCCCGCTAGCCGGTCTATGTTCCGTTTCCCGGTGGGATCAGCAGCCAAAGCCAGACACCACCCTGGAGTGGTACCTGGTAGCTTCCTGCTGCACAAGCCTGACCTCACCATCAGAGGCTCCAGCGAACACCTAGGAAGCTACTTAGTTACGCCCCTTCCAGGGAAGTTTGGTTTGTGGTCCAGTGGGGCCACACCCCTGCACGCCCGCGCCAACCAGTCTGGGCGCGAGCGTGACAATGAGTTTCCCCGTTCTTTCCAGCTCATACATCTCTAAAATGACTGAAATCATAAGTGCTGCTTTTGATGCTGATTATTGAGTCAAAGACAGTAAAGAATTAGAATATGAAGTTGAAGCACAAAGTAAGAGTTAGTACATTTCCTATTTCCTGGATCCATTTCTGTCTTTACTACAAAAGCTGCATCAGAAATGAAACAAAAAAAAACATTTGAAAAGAGGGAATATTTCCCAATTTTCTTGTAAGTGGCCACCAAACTGTGCCACCTTTACACCGTCATATATAGTGCATGACCATGGGTGCAGCAATAGCGTAAGCACCTGTGCCCCGGCAGCATTTTCTGAAATCAACTTTTTCTTACTTGGAAAACAATTAAGCCTCTTATTGTGACACTGATATATTCTTATTTTGATTTTTACAACTCATCACTACTAGTCAGTCTTGGCAAACTCTTTCCTTTCCAATCTATTGTGGATCCAGGGCCAGAATCATATTTCTGTCCAGACCCTACACCAATACCTCCAGCCTGTTCCAGTCACTGCACTATTTCCCATCAGCTACAGCTGACAATGTGAGCTTTTCACTCTGACCACATTGCTGTCTATAGTTCTGCATTGTCCTATATCTACTTTCTCATCTCTGTTTAACAGAAATTAGAGAATATGACGAGATTAGAATTTACCAAAGTGCATGAATTTTAGCTCACGAATTACTGGGAAAATATATATATATATGTGTGTGTGTGTGTATATATATATATATATATAGATATATAAGGGCCACCTAATACGCACACCTGCTACTCACTGACTGCCATCTGGTCCTAGGTGAATTTTCTTAACGTTTTCATGTCCTAAAAACTTTGTCGTTTTTAAGCCTACACATTAAGTCAAGTTTCGAGACATAGCAAAGGGCAGGCACGAGAACCTCCCGGGCAGCCTAAGGTTTTAGCGCAAACAGGGATACGAAAAGGTGCCAAAAACCAGATGGCAGACAGCGAGGAGCATGGGCCGCCGGAGTGGTGCACAGTGAGAATTAGTTTTTTTGGTTTGCTTTTTACCTTTTGCCAACACGTAGGGAAATGAACCTCTTAGGGTCATAACGTGGGTCTAGGCATAGTCAACGCCGAAAGTGTTTTCGATGGGTGAAGATGAAGAGAAGACTCAAGCCAGGGTAGAAGTAATCGCCAATATGACTGGGGTCAGCCAGGAGACCTGAGAGCACGATGAACAGCTTTTTTAAAAAGGCAACAGAGGCACAATTGATTTGCATTGAATGAATACATTCTCAATCGAATTTGTACAAATCTTCTGGATCGCCCCCAGGCGCAGGGCAGTGGGGTTACTCGGTCCCGGGTCGCTCTGTCTCGGTTCTGGGGATGTCACTGTGGCCCGACCCGGTCCGTGGCCCTGCTAAGGGGCGCCCAATTAAAGTTGTAGTTTGTCAAGTGTTCGTGACGCCACCTGTGGTGTTCAGTCAGGGTGACCGACGCTGCTTAGGGGTCCGCTGGGGTGATGGAATGGCAGCTAGATGGTATACCTTCCCACAGGTGAAGTATGTCCCCAGGGCTTCCCAGTAAGGTTGATGGTGATGGTGTGGGTCGCAGTAAATAACGAGGCCACAGGGTTGCAGTCTCTTTACCTTTTACTGAAGACTTCAGCGTCCACAATCCAGAGCACTGCTAACAGGGCTGGCTGAGACCGGCCCGTCTGAGGGCACATCCAGAGTTCCCTTTGCAGGTGGAAATCAGTAGCCTTCCTACTAGCGCCTGTGTGTTGTAGTACTTCCCTGCTGTGCACCACGGGATAGTCCTCACAACTGTTGTGTATGTTTCTGTTTCTCTCTCTCCGTCCCCCAGATGGTATGGATAGGACGACCCGTATGACGGGGTAGGCCTGGAGCTAGTTTATAGGGACCCTAGAAGCGCCCCTCTCCCACAATTTGCCTCCGTTGTCTTCATTAGGTTAAAGGTTGGGCAGCCAACTTGGAATTAACTGTCCTGCCGTTGTTTGAAGTAATGCGTAGAGCCTATTACTCCCTCGGTGTTCCGGCCACCGGCTACGTGCCTCAGAAGGATGTTGCCAATCTTAAGGCAGGACTCCTCCTGGTGTTATCTCCTTGTTCTGTGATCTCGTTTCTCACTTCTCCACAATGTACTCCGCTTCTTGTCCTTTCTTAGGATGCTGCCGCAATGAGGTGCAGGCGCAGCTCCGTAACGTTCTATCTCTTGCTAAGTCTCTGCCAGGATCCCACCCCTGACAGGGACCTCTGTCTGCAGCTCAGATACTCCTCCTTCTCCCCCTGTCTGCCTGACAGGTCTTTCCTGGGTCTCACCCAGTAGCGTTCTCCTCTAACTTCCTATCCGACCCCCAGTTTTACCCGAGTGTGAGGAGTGGTCTAATAGATAGGACCCTTTGCTCCCCCTGGTGGCTGGAGTGTGAAGTGTAGTGTGCGACTGTGATACCTGGTCAGGTGAACTCCTTTAGTGCCATCAGACGTAACATCACTCCCCTGGTGGAAGAGCGACATTACTGCAACGACCAGGACTCTGGTGCGCTGCACTTCCATACTCTTTTTTTCAGCAGAATTAGTAATCTTTACTTTCAAAAGTTACGTAAACAGATGTTTGCTATTTTACCCAATTATAGTGTTAATATTTACTGGAACGTCTCTTTCTATGCCATGGGTAGTTCGCATAATTACTCGATTGTTAAAAATTGAATGTCTATAGTCTACATACCCACAGAATGGTAAAAGGTGCTCCGTAAATTTGGAAGCACCATGGAACTCTGTGCTACTTTACCCCATAAAAAGAAAAACTTTATTTGGAAACGACCAAAAGTGCAAGACTTCTATTCTCAATGGCTAAATTGTAATGCTTCCATTTAACAATGCCAGGATGAGATGTATTCATTTCCTTCCGCTGGCAAATTAATCTCTGACTTCACTATTTACTTAGCGTTTCAAAAGAGAATGTGAAAAATGCAGCCCCCAGAACCCGTCATTAATCCCACCTGCATACAGGTGCTGCGTTTCCATAGAGACTAAAAGAAATGTAGATACATTGTAACAAATTAATAGAACCTTAAAATAAGAACTCGCAACCCCCCTATTCAACAGACACAACATAGTCCCTTTTATCTCCTGGACCCCTTCCACCCTCATACTAAAAAATTCCATTGGGCAAATGGCTTTTAAAAAACAAACAAAAATAAATAAAAAAAAACCCTAAAATGAAACAACAATTACCATAGAAAATTGTCTCCTATGTAAAAGGCTGAATATTCCAAGTGAGTATAGGTACAGCCATAAATCCTTTGTGCAGAAAGGCCCTAATAATCTCAATTTCTTTTGAAACCAGGGTCAGTCTGACCTAAGTTACATGACTCCTCAGAGGTTTTTTTTTTCCTTTTATACTTTTTGCTTGCTTTTGTGAGGCTATACCGCACTTTTTTTTTTCTATCCACAACAACTAATGATTAAGCAATGGTGTTTTTGGTTTCCTTAGTCTCGTAAGGTTAGAATGACCTTGTGTGGTAAAATTAAGTAAATTTATACAGCGCCCTACAAGCTTCAGGTGGTTTTGTTATTTGTGTTTGCTTATTACAGCACAACAAGTTAGTATCGTGTTCTGGTGCCGTATGACAAACTCCAGTCTTGAGAAAGGTAATTTAATTTTTAATTTATTCCGATTGAACTTTCGCAGCCTCTCATTTTAAAATTGATTTATCAGAAGTTAGTGATTTATTGCAAGGTCATGGTCACATTTCCATTTTTACATTACTTTTCTAATACATAGATATTAGTGGCACTTCCCGTTTGTAGACTGATACATTGGTGCTTACCCACAAAACCTGTAGAAAAGGATGGTCTGCTGCAGTCTTCTACACCACAACCTAAAATAGAGTTTGATCCATCTATATAACTGAAAAGTTCAGGAACCATTTATATTCTTATGTAATTTTCCATCCACTCATTTCAATGGTTCATTCCATTTCATCAGCATTCTGCCAGTACTACAGGTGCAAGATCTTCCTTTTCCTCAATTATTAAAGGTTAAGCAGACAGCTGTGAGCTCATATTAACAGCCTGGGAAGCTCCGTGTTTATTGCCCCTTCCCAGGCTATTAAGACCAGCTCTCAGCTGTCTGCTGGGCATTAAAAATAAGAGGGACCCCACACCATTCTGTTTCTTTTACATGTACAGTAAATTAAAAATGCACTACACCAATTATATATCTCATCGACATCTATTACTAAGATATCTATTCTATACTGACGGTTCACGCTGTGAATTTACTGTACTTGGCTGATGGAATGTCGGGTTTCCTATGAGGTGTGTAAAAATCGCACGGCACATGCATGATCTGTGTGCAGTGTGATTTTTTTCTCGCACCCACTGACATGCGTTGATGAGTCTCGGGCGCAGCATGCTGCGATTATTTTTTCTCGCCCCAATTCCCCCCATGCAGATGTGAGCATACCTTTACTTAGCAAATATTGCAGCTAATAATCTGAAATAAAAATTGTACTAATAAACTCGATTAAATCCAGATGATTGATCCAGCTAACCCAAGGTAAATATTTGCCCAGAGGAAACTTGGGTCCATCGTTTGGACCATTAGTCATTTACTGCACATTAGAATGTGGCAATATCAAAAGATTGCACGGCGCAAATTGTAATCCGGCTAAAAATGTTCTGTGCAGTCAAATTATAAAACTCATTGTCATAAGTCCTGGCACCTTAAAAAAATAATACAATTATTAGCAAAGAACTTCTTCTGTACTGTTGCCTCCATAAGATATTGTGTCCTTGTCTTTTCGAACATCCTGGAAACTTTACATTACAGTTACAAACATAGAATAAACAACCGTAAAACCTGACAAATAGACACTTGAATAACATAAGGGCTCAGCAGGAGAGAACTGGCCCATCTCATTGCAAGACAAGTAATAAAGCAGAGCTAACTGGATGAAATCCGAATTAAAACGATGCAAGATTTACAGAGAAAGATAGCAAGCACATTACTATGTTCTTTTTTTTTTACAGTGTCCAAAAATCGCCTGGAGAACTTTTACTTCTTTTTTCTTTACTTTTAGCTCACAAGGAAAATTGTGTTCAAACACTCATTCACAGTTTCCATTAAAATCTTATAAAACACTCTGTAATGTCCCTATAAAATGGATCAACCCTGAACAGGGTGCGTTAAACTAGAAGATACATCAGTGCAATCACTAAAGAAGGTCATCAACTGTCATAAAAGGATAGGTTTAATTTGTGCTAGATCCTTCGTTATGAAGTTTTGTAATTTTTACTAAAAGAAAAAGTGCAGCGTGTTGTACAATTTTTTCACGTTAATGATTACCATCCAGATGAAAGCCAACATAACCCCACAATATTCTATGGAGTCCTTCCGGTGACATTTGGTCCATTTTGAGATGGATCTAATTCTTGCAGCTCTACCTCGTCTATAGAAGATGGATGGATCTATCCTACTCGTGGTGTGGCGGTTTATTGGTTTTATGCACACCTAACACTCATTGTAGCTCCCTTGATAACAGAAAAAAAATGCTAAATAGGGGGCCTCATCTAATATTTTCAAAATGCAGGATGGCAGAAATCGGAAAAAGATTAGTAGCACACCTGAAATCTGTGTATACTGGGAATTTAATTTGATTTTCTTGGGTGGTGCGCTCCAGAGGAATGGTGCAGCTCAAGTAAAGTTTTGGATATGGAAGTGAAGGGTTCAAATTATGGAGGATGTTAGTCTTAGAAAACTCAGCAAGATTCTTGGTTCATGTCATCACAGGCAGTTATAAGCCATCATTGACAGGTCACAAGTGGAAACCAGTCTGCTGTGCCACCTGATTAACTGACTGTGTGGATTACTCTACTGGAATGAGTAACCCAGGAGCGTGTTGCTCCATTGAGATTAGTGAGCAACTCATACTTTCATATATGTCCATATTAAAAGGGTTGCTGAGGACTATTACATTTTTTAACTATGGCTCTAAAAACTAACAGGCAAACAGTTGCTAAGGCCAGGTTCACATTACGTTTTTGGTGTCCTTTAGTCGGACTATGTTACACCGCAGCATAATGCGGTGTAACGTAGTCCGTTAACGCCGCCATTTAGTCCAATGTCGGACGCATCGCTAGCGCACGCCCATTGTCGGCGTGCGCTAGCGATGTGCCGCCATTGAGTGACGGACCCTGGGACGTGGGCTGCAGCGTTTCCGGGTCAGTCACCGCTAGCGCAGATAGAGCATCTGCTACCTTTATCTGCGCTGGCGTGACGACATATCGGTACTTGCGTTAACAGCAGCCCGTTAACGCATGTGTTGAACGGGCTGCTGTTAACGCAATGTGAACCTGGCCTAAGAGAGGAATCTAACTGTCTGTTCTAATCATCCCTGTCTCAGAACAATCACTGACCTCTCCTGCTGGCAATTCAGTTGCTCTACGTCAACAGAGCAGATCTTCTTCTTCTGGACTCCTCTGTCAATGGGGCGTGACTGCCAGTGTCATGCTTATGGACTGCTGGCTCCTCGCAGTTGGGTAGCAGGGAGCCAACTGTCAATCAGCATGACATAGTCAGTCGCATTCCATCAACAAAGCAGAGTGGAAGAGAAGCCATAGCTCTGTCTATGAGACATCAGTGGAAGCCGCTTAATCGCCTGCAGACGTGGTCTGTGACCGCTGTGTGCCGGCAAAGATCGGCGCCGGGAACAGCAAGTAGATAGCAACTATCTCCATGTTAGATTTTGGGTCTGTAGTAAAAAAATTTAAAGTCCTAGATAACACCTTTACGTGCAACTGACATTACCTGAACAACATTAGAACTTCTTCCTTAGAAACTTTATTATTTTGTTCCCACGTGTTGTGTAATTTGAGATATTATTTTCACGAGTAGCCATTCCATCAATGAAGAGTTAAAATCAAGTACAGCCTGTTGGTGATCTTGTTTCCACCACTCCTGAAATTCCACTTGCCAATTCGGGGACTGCCTCCTCTGACCCTTCGGTCACGAACTTTACAACCCACAGAATCCATAAGAAAAATCTATTTGTGCCTCTGTGTAAAATCAGAAGAATGAAGATGTACAGTGCAGGCTCAAATTAGGGGGAAGATACTTTATCTTTTTTTTTTGCTATATGACAATATTTTTCTTACTATAATGAAACATATTGTAGCTTGTTTTTCTCTACAGTATATCTTCACCTTTCTTATTAATCTGTCTGGGGCTTGCAACTGTCTGTCGAAATCCCAACAGACAGATGTCGAGATTACAAAAAATACATCATGACAATTTCTTTCCCCGTCTCCCCACCCCACCACTATAATCTCTTGAGTACCCTTTTAGACAAGATCGCTCTCAGGGGACCCGCGGTCCGGTGGTCATCACAAGTGACAATTGAGTTTTAAATGCTGTGATTCCATTTAAAGCAATTGACAGAACAGAAAGGTTGTAGAAAACAAAAGCTTATCTCGACTCCGATGAACAGATGGATAAAAGCACATTTAAACATGGTGGATCTCTTAACCTTCACAGGTACCGGTAAACCTGGAATGAAACAATTAATACGTGCAGTAATTATGTAAGAAAATAGATGAGGCAAACATAGTTCATTCCACTCCAGTTTGCCAGAACTTATGTAGTGTGAAGGATTACGAGATGCGTTCCTCGTAATGGTGCTTTTGTTTTTAAATCAAGAGGTTAATTAGCCTCATTGATAGCGTATGTACAAGGTACACAAATATAATATTGGGTTTTGAGATGACAGCGCTACAAAAGCTAATGATTCTAGTTTATGTGAGAGTTGTTTGGAAGTAATACGTCCTTCAGTATAATTAAACCTAACTAACTGATGGTAATCAGTGTCAGGGCAACAACCGTTATGCATAACGCACACTTTAGGGGGAATGTTATTACCGGAGCATAGGAAAATGTATTTATCGAGACCAGCGGAGGCCTTAATGAAGGGAAGGTGAATTCATTTAACAGTAGTATGAACCATTCAACAGAGATGGAAAATTTGTTGGACTACTATAATAAAAGGTAAGTCCAATCATCCCATAAGTCACCGATAGAATGTCACTACAGATGAGGAGACCTTCTGAAATTTGAATTTGCCGACTTTGCCAAATTTTCCACAAAATTTCAATTATCAACGAATAAATCTCAATGCTGGAAAGCTTGTATTTGCTCGTAAAATAGACATAGGGGAAAGGATAGACAGAGAGAGGACCCTGCTGACCATGAGAGCTTAAACTCTACAGAAGGGAGAGAGGACACCTCTGACCATAAGAGCTTACATTCTGCTGGATATACAAGGAAGACTCTATTAACCATAAGAACTTACAATTTTTAGGAGACAAGGCACCCCAATGACCATTAGAGCTTACACTCTATAGGAGAGAGAGGACCCCGCTGACCATAAGAGCTTACTGTAGTGAAACCTCCACTAGGGAGAGCTGGTGAGGGAAGAGAGGTTAAACACTAAGCGTAGCAACACAGAGCAACAGCTCAGGTGTCACAGGTAATGAGAGCGTGGTCAGACAAACCGAGTCAGAAACTATCAAGAACAGAAGTACAAGAAGGAGTAGCAATAAACATAGTCAAAATACTAAGCCGAGGGTCAAAGAGCCAAACATGAGCACGGGGTCCAAAAACGTGAGATGGAAGATGTGGTCGGGGTACAAGCCAGAGAGTCAAAAAGCCAGAGAACGTAGCAGCAGAGACGGATAACAAGAGCCGGGGTCAGAAATCAGCCGGGGTCATACACGTGAATACAAGTCAAAGGCAGGAGGATCCCCAAGGTACAAGGGTCTGAGGCTCTAAACTGGAAGCTTGAGCTATTACTAACACTGGTCAGCAGGGTGTGATGGACTGGACTGAAATAGCCCAGCTAGCTCCAGAACGAGGCCGAGGAGATTAACCCCCGCATGACCAGTCCAGAGAGAGGACAGCAGAAAATAAACTCGGGACTGGACCATGACACTTACACTCTACAGGAGAGAGAGAGGACCCTGCTGACCATAAGAGCTTGCACTCTACAGGAGAGAGGACCCCGCTGACCATAAGAGCTTACACTCTACAGGAGAGAGAGGACCCCACTGACCATAAGAGCTTACACTCTACAGGAGAGAGACGACCCCACTGACCATAAGAGCTTACACTCTACAGGAGAGAGGACCCCGCTGACCATAAGAGCTGACACTCTATAGGAGAGAGGACCCCGCTGACCATAAGAGCTCACACTCTACAGGAGAGAGGACCCCGCTGACCATAAGAGCTTACACTCTACAGAAGAGAGAGGACCCCGCTGACTATAAGAGCTTACACTCTACAGGAGAGAGAGGACCCTGCTGACCATAAGAGCTTACACTCTACAGGAGAGAGAGGACTCCACTGACCATAAGAGCTTACACTCTACAGGAGAGAGGACCCTGCTGACCATAAGAGATTACATTCTCTAGGAGATTGTTTTTGCAAATAAAATTTTAAAATGTTTTTAATTGGCATTATACCGCAAATTTAAAGTAATGTGACTCATTCATCTCTTAATGATATTATTATAATAATATTAAAGAACCACTCCAGTTATTTTTTTTTTATTTTTCCGTTAATTAGGCATCAGGTTTATAAGCGTCAGGTAGGTAGTACCAGTTGCCAACTTCTCCTGGTTTCAGTGGTGCTCTCATCTGTTGCGTTACAACTTGATTGACCTGTGGAATAGCACAGTGGTTGTTGTATGGAGCTAAAGTCACTTTCTGAATTTTCTCAATGCTAGAGAGCCACTTTCTGAGTCTCATAGACTTACAATGAGAGAGTAACATCGCTCCACAAAGTGATCTGGCAGGTTACATATGCGGTCATCTGGTGCTGAGCGGACTGGAGCACAGCTGAAACTGGGAGAAGACGGCAATTGGTAAATATATTACTATCTTCATAACGCTTACATACATGATACATTGCAAAGGGGCAAATTAAAAAAATCACTTGAGTGGGGCTTTAATGTTCTTTATTTATAACGCACAAGCCTATTCTTCAGCACTGTACATTTACGAAAATACTCCTACAGACAAAATAAGGCAAATAAATTAATATTTCAAAAGCTGAGAGTCTTGCACACAAGAACGCACAACAGAGTGATACAAAGATATAAAAATTAATTGCTTTAACCCCTTCCCAAAGTGTGACGTAATTGCAGCAATCAAGTGGCTAGAAGAGACCATCATCAGAAGCATATCTTGTAGTCACCTGAATGCTGCAACCAATTACAGGAAACGGTGGATGTAATGCTGATTGGTGTGGACTCACTGCTTCACGGGCTGACATACCCTGGAGGGGCATGACTAAGTGTCTACCATTCCTTCACTAGAGCCTCTGAGGCTGAGGATAGGCTAGGCTGTCGGTAGACACCAGGTAACACCCCAGGACAGTCCCCTGGAGTGCAGCAGCTGACAGGAGGGTCAGAGATGAGCGTACGAGGTACTGGCAGGTGAGACTAAAGTGTATTAGATGGTCAAAGGTCGGGACAGGCAGCACAGGTTCACAATTCAAAGATGAGTCAGGAATGGAGATGTCAAGCAAAACGGGTAAACAGGCCGGTTCGATAACGGGAGACAGAATTCAAAGATACGCATGAACCAGGTACTAGCAGGCTAGGAACCAACGCTTGAGCAAGGAGTGCTTTGAGGAGCTGCCTAAAATATATCCTTTTGGGAAGGGATAAACCAGAGAACCTAATCTCTGCAGGACACAGAAGGGTTAAATTCCTGCAGAGGCCGGCCATATACCCCTAAAGCCAAAAGGAAACAGCATTCAGATGCATCAGGGCTGAGGATTGTTTCAAGAGGCAAACTCATTGAGACGGCGTAATGCGATGAGAAGCCGCATGGCGATCATGGTGAGTAGGGTGACACTGAGGAGGTATGCAAGTTACTGCCATGACAGCATTGCTGTGACTTTCCAATGGAATCAACACCACTTCTGGAGCCAGCACAGACCTCCAGAGTAGCCTGCACTGGTTTTGCAGGAGGAGCTGGCAGGAGCTGGTATCTATGCCTTCTTTTATTGATTATAGTCAATCTATGCTTAACAAAAAAATATTTCACTGTTGGACAACACCTATAACCAGGGCCAGTTTTAGTCAAAGTGGGGCCCTGGGCAAAAGTTTAAAGTGGGGATCCAAATACTCACATATTGCACGATCACACAGAAACATTTCTGTTGTATTTATATTTGCAGAGTTCAGGCCAATAAACGAGCGTAATCAACAATATTGAAGTCATTCGGCGCTTCTTTCCCGGCCTCTTTAATCCGGCTAAGGAAGAATGATGGGGACAGATAGTCCTCAATACAGTATAATGCAGGTTCTATATAGTACATATAGTTTAATGCACTAACCTTAGTACTTGATAGAGTATAATGCATCCCCCTCAGATTATAATGCAGCCCTCCTCAGAGTATAATGCAGCCCTCCTCAGAGTATAATGCAGGCCCCCTCATAGAGTATAATGCAGCCCCCCTTATAGAGTATACTGAAGCCCCAATCATAGAGTATACGGCAGCCCCCCTCATAGAGTATAATGCAGCCCCCTAATAGAGTATAAAGCAGCCCCCCTCATAAAGTATAAGGCAGCCCCCTCATAGAGTATAATGCAGCCCCCCAAACACAGTATAATTCAGCCCCACAAACACAGTATCCTGCAGCCCCCAACACTCAGTATTATGCAGCCCCCCACATACACAGTATAGTGCAGCCCCTCACACAGAGCATAGTGCAGCCCCCACATACAAAGTATTGTGCAGTCCCCCCACACACAGTATTGCGCTGTCCCCCACACAGTGTAATGCAGCTCCCCCACACACAGTATAATGAAGCCCATACACACATAGAATAGTGCAGCCCCCCACACACACATAGTTTAGTGCAGCCCCAACACAGTATAGTGCAGCCCCCACACACAGTATAATGCAGCCCCCACACACAGTATAATGCAGCCCACACACACACAGTATAGTGCAGCCCCCCACATTCACAGTATAATGCAGCCCACACACACACAGTATAGTGCAGCCCCCCACATGCACAGTATAATGCAGCCCACACACAGTATAGTGCAGCCCCCCACATACACAGTATAATGCAGCCCACACACACAGTATAATGCAGCCGACACACACACTACAATGCACACACAAACACTGTAATGCATACACACACAAACACGCACAATACTTACCTCTCCTCCTCGTTCTCTCACTGCACTGGCCTCTGCAGCACATCTCATCGGCTCCACTGCTGGCACACCATTCATGGGGGGCCCCTAGAGGAGTGGGGGACCTAGGCAGCTACCTGGTCTGCCTGCCCCTAACTCCGGACCTGCCTATAACATCATTCTGTTTGGATAAAATCTGTCCTGGATCTAAAAGTAGAATGCAAGTACCATTGATGGGTTTAGCCTAAATAAAAGGTTAATATATCAGCTTCCCCATTAGTTAGTACTATACATAATTATGCATACAAAGCGATTGGTTTTAATCAGTAAAGACCACCCAGGCTCTAATTACTCCTAGGAGACCTCTAATTCTAACTCTCATTATGTGTTAGGTGCAATAAAAGTAAATTACAACAAATCTCAACTCAAAAATAAAAATGAGATTTCTTTTAAGCGGTGAAAGTGTCATCTCTAATACTGATCATGGCTATCTCCTGGGTACCATATATGTAGTTTTTCACCTATACTAGCCCCCATTGGAAGTTGTCAGCTATTTTTTTTACCATATTACTGCTGCAGAGTGTCAGTAATGGCTGGCCCACACGAGCATATTAATCGGATGAGTGCTATCCAACTCGCACCAGTGTTATACTATGGGAAGTTCAGTGCAAATCTGCTTTTTTTCCTCATTCATCAGCCGATTCGACATGAGAAATTAAATCAGGACATGCTGTGATTTGCAGCTCAAATTAGAAGTCAAGACTATGGGTGCATGGAAATCATCGAGCTACACTCAGATATCAACTCAAAAATATTTCATGAATCCGTACATTCCTCAACCAAGAATCTGCAAAAAACCTAGTCCATGCCCTCATCATCTCTCGCCTTGACTACTGCAACCTCCTGCTCTGTGGCCTCCCCTCTAACACTCTCGCACTCCTCCAATCTATTCTAAACTCTGCTGCCCGACTAATCCACCTGTCCCCCCGCTATTCCCCAGCTTCTCCCCTCTGTCAATCCCTTCACTGGCTTCCCATTGTCCAGAGACTCCACTACAAAACCCTAACCATGACGTACAAAGCCATCCACAACCTGTCTCCTCCATACATCTGTGACCTCGTCTCCCGGTACTTACCTACACACAACCTCCGATCCTCACAAGATCTCCTTCTCTACTCCCCTCTTATCTCCTCTTCCCACAATCGTATACAAGATTTCTCTCGCATATCACCCCTACTCTGGAACCCTCTACCACAACACATCAGACTCTCGCCTACCATCGAAACCTTGAAAAAGAACCTGAAGACCCACCTCTTCCGACAAGCCTACAACCTGCAGTAACCACCGATCAACCAAACCGCTGCATGACCAGCTCTATCCTCACCTACTGTATTCTCACCCATCCCTTGTAGATTGTGAGCCTTCGCGGGCAGGGTCCTCTCTCCTCCTGTACTAGTTATGACTTGTATTGTTTAAGATGATTGTACTTGTTTTTATTATGTATACCCCTCCTCACTTGTAAAGCGCCATGGAATAAATGGCGCTATAACAGTGAATAATAAATAATAATAATAATATCATCCCTTTTCTGCACCCTCACACAATGGAGAAAATGGAGACATTTTGTTCTCCATCTTCTCCTCACTTGCGCTACGATTCTCTCATCCGAAAGAAATAGCTCACACTGTACTAACACTCTGATCAAGCTCAGACCAAAGTTTGATCTCAGTGTCACTACTATAATAGACCCTATTCTCTGATGATCCAATAGAGCACCAGTTCAGTTCTGAAAGCTCTCTCTGTTCCCTCCTCTCAGTTTTAGGCCACCTTGACACTTCCTGATGATACCGGTACTGTAAAAACGTTAAAGCTATTAACCTAATAAATAAATGCATAAAATGATGAGTGTTCCCCCTATTTTTATAACCAGCAATGGTAAAGCAGACATCTGAGCGCTGATATTATCAAGCTCGGAAGGTCCAGGCTTACACAAATGTGCACACGTGGTTACATGGATGCGTCACATGAGATGTGTCAATTCTGGCACTTTGCCTCGGCCTCTTCCTAATGCGTTGATACGTTGGCGATTAGGGTAACAGTAGTTGGGGTTGATGTCAGCTGTGAATTGTCCAAAAACACAGCTGACATCAAACCCTGGTGTTAGTAATGGAGACACCCCCATTACTAACCCAATAAGAAAAAAGAAAAACACAAGCACAAAAATACTTTATTCATAAAAACACTCCAGAACTCTTTCCCTGGTTTACCAATTTATTAAAAATATCCAACTCAGGTCCGACATAGTCCAGGGAATCCGGCGTAATCCACAAATGGAAAAACATAAAAAGAGAGAAATAAAAACAAGATACTGTCTCTTATTGACCAATATATTATAAAAAAAAACAAAAAAAAAACGTTCCCACGCAGGTATGACGTATTCCAGGGCTTTCCACGAAGTTCCCGGAATCCATCATCCAAAGCCTATGGAGCCACATTCTGTAACTTTACTGACGCCACTACTCATGAGAGTCGTCGGGTAACGCTGTGTTCTGCGAGTTCTGGCGACTGTAAAGAGTGGTGATGTCAGTAACGTTACTGCTCTGCACAGTTGCCTGGTCTCGCAGAGCGCAGTGTGAGCCAAGAGTGGCTGCTGAAAGAGGCTCCATAGGCTTTGGCTGATGGATTTGAGGAACATCGTGGGAAGCGGTGGACTATGCATGGGAACCTTTGTAATATTAAATTGGTGAACAAGAAACAGTGTCTAGTTTTTATTTCTCTCTTTTTATGGTTTTCAGGTTTCCATTTGTGGACTACGTTGGACCTGCATGGGAATTTATTTTATAAATTGGTGAACCATGGAACGAATTGGGAAGTGTTTTTTTAAACTAAAGTATTTTTGTGTTTTTTTTTTCTTTTTAGTATTGGGTTAGTAATGGGGGTGTCTGATAGACTCCTCTCCATTACTAACACCAGGACTCGATGTCAGCTGTGTTTTTGGACAGTTTACAGGTGACATCAACCCCATCTTGCAATAGAGCAGAATTGGAGCTTCTCATTTGATGCTCCACTTTGAGGTGGCTAATGCTGGTATTTTAAGGCTGGGAAGAATTTAATAGCCATGCACTTTCCCAGCCTGATAATATCAGCTCACAACTGTATGCTTTACCTTTGCTGGTTACCAAAAATGGGGGGGACCCAAGGTGATGTTTTTTCATTCATTTATTTATTAGGTTAATACATGTACAGTAAGTTATACATGCAAGGCACAAATTATATACGTCACAGATATCTATCTATCTATCTATTTATCTATCATTAATTTAACTCATATCTAACTATCTCTATCTTTGTGCATGTTTAACACATAAAAATATTTAATTTCTATTCTGTATTCTATTTAAGTAAATGTCACACAGATAGCACATGGATAACATACTATGTCATCTGTGTGCAAGTGTGCGGGAAGCACTGACGTCCTTCCTGCCGGAAAAAAAAGGACATAGCTACTGTATATGTGGGTCACACGAATGCAAGGTCCGTGTGAAAATGTGGACATATGTGCAGCTCCATAGATTATAATGGATGTGCGGGTTAGTGTGAAAACAGACGACACACGTACTGCATTCAGACATCTGTAGCACCTGTCCATGTGCTGCCCCAGCACACGGACCCCTAGAGTTTCACTGATTTATGCGCACATTAATTTATAAAATAGGTCTGTGTCTCCATTCCCCAAATCCGTCAGCCAAAGCCTATGACACTCAGAGCACGTCCTATTCTCATCCGATCAGTTTCAGCCTTAATGTTTATGAGGATCCATTAAACACTGATTAAAAATAGAAAATATACTCTTCAGACTTCCATAGGTGTTTCATCTGTTTTTCATTGATTCATTATTAAGAGTCAATAGATAAATAAAAGTTAAGACAGAATTATCTCCATCAGTTTTTAAAAACGCATGAGAAAAAAATACATACGACGCAGATGAAAAATGGATGACACACGAGAGGAAAACAATGCGTTTTATACAGATGTAAGCATGGACGTCTGAATGTAGCCTAATAATGAAGTAGTTAAATCATTTCAGGACTATCTGTTTCACTTGTTATTTTGCGTAAGTAATCTTTTTTGTATTTGCAATTATGTAATCCATGGCTTCTTGTTTTGATGCCCTAGGGTAAATAGAATAAATAGATAATTTGTTTTCCTTCTTCCCGAGTAGATGATGCTCTTCAAAGCATCGGGTCATCTTGACCTTACTCAGCCAGGGCTGTGCTTGATGCATAATAATGTAGTGTTCTCCTTATCAGCGATCCAAGCACTTCTGTAACTTTTGTACAGTATATCAGAGAAGTGTAAGAATTAGTTGTCTTGCTATAGCAAAAGGCATGAAAGTGTTTTTCTAAGTTTGGAACTATATGGCATGAACAAGAACATCTCTGCGACTTGCTGTTCCATTACTATTTTAGTGCTGTCAGTTACAAGTAGCCATCCTAAAAGCGAATATCGACCCTTTACCAAGTCTTGCCGTATGACTTGGAGTCCGTCCAGTCTGAACATTCTGTTCTGTCCGAGCCCGATCCTGTTCTGTCTGAACTGGCTCCAATATCTGTTCTACTAGTTATTCGAATTCTGTTCTGACAATGTATCCGAGTCCGTGTCCATGACTGCTATCCTGAACCTTGGGGTCAGCTGCCGAAGTACCAATGACTGCCCTGGATGGAATAGGCACCTACCTGAAGCTCAGCATAACTCCACCATCAGGGGCTCTAGTGAAAACAAGGTCGGTGTTTAGCCATGCCCCTCCAGGGTAAGCCCGGCCTCTGGCTCCACGATCCGCCAGCGTAACATCCTGTAAGTCTCTACGTCGCACTTTCCACAAGGGGACATTAGTCCTCCTTAGTTTAGAGCTGCAATTTTACTGAAAATAGATCAGCTACATCCTATGCGACTTGCATTGGATATGTAAATAAAATGTACTATAAATAACCACACTGCATTTCACACTACAAATATACAAACTTTATTAGATAATAACAGTAATAATAAATAACAAACAATTGCCAAAAGAAAAATATTAAAATTATATGGACCCACTGATGAAGCTATATGTGAAACACATATCGGGATACTGGGTGGTGTGAATGATTTGGTCCACTTATAGCATGCGGTGGGTACCGCTTTAACCCCTTCACCCCCAAGGGTGGTTTGCACGTTAATGACCAGGCCAATTTTTACAATTCTGACCACTGTCCCTTTATGAGGTTATAACTCTGGAACGCTTCAACGGATCTTGGCGATTCTGACATTGTTTTCTCATGACATATTGTACTTCATGATAGTGGTAAAATTTCTTCGATATAACTTGCATTTATTTGTGAAAAAAATGGATATTTGGCGAAAATTTTGAAAATTTCGCAATTTTCCAACTTTGAATTTTTATGCCCTTAAATCACAGACATATGTCATGCAAAATACTTAATAAGTAACATTTCCCACATGTCTACTTTACATCAGCACAATTTTGGAACCAAATTTTTTTTTGTTAGGGAGTTACAAGGGTTAAAAGTTGACCAGAAATTTCTCATTTTTACAGCACCATTTTTTTTTTAGGGACCACATCTCATTTGAAGTCATTTTGAGGGGTCTAAATGACAGAAAATACCCAAGTGTGACTCCATTCTAAAAACTGCACACCTCAAGGTGCTCAAAACCACATTCAAGAAATTTATTAACCCTTCAGGTGTTTCACAGGAATTTTTGGAACGTTTAAATAAAAATGAACATTTAACTTTTTTTCACACAAAATTTATTTCAGCTCCAATTTGTTTTATTTTACCAAGGGTAACAGGAGAAAATGGACCCCAAAACTCTTTGTACAATTTGTCCTGAGTACGCTGATACCCCATATGTGGGGGTAAACCACTGTTTGGGCGCATGGCAGAGCTCGGAAAGAAAGGAGCGCCATTTAACTTTTCAATGCAAAATTGACTGGAATTGACATGGGACGCCATGTTGCATTTGGAGAGCCCCTGATGTGCCTAAACATTGAAACCCCCCACAAGTGACACCATTTTGGAAAGTAGACCCCCTAAGGAACTTATTTAAATGTGTGGTGAGCACTATGACACACCAAGTGCTTCACAGAAGTTTATAATGCAGAGCCGTAAAAATAAAAAATCATATTTTTTCACAAAAATGATCTTTTCGCCTCAATTTTTTTATTTTCCCAAGGGTAAGAGAAGAAATTGGACCACAAAAGTTGTTGTGCAATTTGTCCTGAGTACGACGATACCCCATATGTGGGTGTAAACCATTGTTTGGGCGCAGGGCAGAGCTCGGAAGGGAAGGAGCGCCATTTGACTTTTCAATGCAAAATTGACTGGAATTGAGATGGGACGCCATGTTGCGTTTGGAGAGCCCCTGATGTGCCTAAGCATTGAAACCCCCCACAAGTGACACCATATTGGAAAGTAGACCCCCTAAGGAACTTATCTAGATGTGTTTTGAGAGCTTTGAACCCCCAAGTGTTTTACTACAGTTTATAACGCAGAGCCGTGAAAATAAAAATTATTTTTTTTTTCACAAAAATGATTTTTTAGCCCCCAGTTTTGTATTTTCACAAGGGTAACAGGATAAATTGGACCCCAAAAGTTGTTGTCCAATTTATCCTGTGTACGCTGATACCCCATATGTGGGGATAAACCACTGTTTGGGCGCATGGCAGAGCTCGGAAGGGAAGGAGCGCCATTTGGAATGCAGACTTAGATGGATTGGTCTGCAGGCGTCACGTTGCATTTGCAGAGCCCCTGATGTACCCAAACAGTAGAAACCCCCCACAAGTGACCCCATATTGGAAATTAAACCCCCCAAGGAACTTATCTAGATGTGTTGTGAAAACTTTGAACCCCCAAGTGTTTCACTACAGTTTATAACGCAGAGCCGTGAAAATAAAAATTATTTTTTTTTTCACAAAAATGATTTTTTAGCCCCCAGTTTTGTATTTTCACAAGGGTAACAGGATAAATTGGACCCCAAAAGTTGTTGTCCAATTTATCCTGTGTACGCTGATACCCCATATGTGGGGGTAAACCACTGTTTGGGCGCATGGCAGAGCTCGGAAGGGAAGGAGCGCCATTTGGAATGCAGACTTAGATGGATTGGTCTGCAGGCGTCACGTTGCATTTGCAGAGCCCCTGATGTACCCAAACAGTAGAAACCCCCCACAAGTGACCCCATATTGGAAATTAAACCCCCCAAGGAACTTATCTAGATGTGTTGTGAAAACTTTGAACCCCCAAGTGTTTCACTACAGTTTACAACGCAGAGCCGTGAAAATAATTTTTTTTTTTTTTTCACAAAAATGATTTTTTAGCCCCCAGTTTTGTATTTTCACAAGGGTAACAGGATAAATTGGACCCCAAAAGTTGTTGTCCAATTTATCCTGTGTACGCTGATACCCCATATGTGGGGGTAAACCACTGTTTGGGCGCATGGCAGAGCTCGGAAGGGAAGGAACGCCATTTGGAATGCAGACTTAGATGGATTGGTCTGCAGGCGTCACGTTGCATTTGCAGAGCCCCTGATGTACCCAAACAGTAGAAACTCCCCACAAGTGACCCCATATTGGAAATTAAACCCCCCAAGGAACTTATCTAGATGTGTTGTGAAAACTTTGAACCCCCAAGTGTTTCACTACAGTTTACAACGCAGAGCCGTGAAAATAAAAAATCCTTTATTTTTCAGCCCCCAGTTTTGTATTTTCCCAAGGGTAACAGGAGAAATTGGACCCCAAAAGATGTTGTCCAATTTGTCCTGAGTACGCCGATACCCCATATGTTGGGGTAAACCCCTGTTTGGGCACACGGGAGAGCTCTGAAGGGAAGGAGCACTGTTTTACTTTTTCAACGCAGAATTGTCTGGAATTGAGATCGGATGCCATGTCCCGTTTGGAGAGCCCCTGATGTGCCTAAACAGTGGAAACCCCCCAATTATAACTGAAACCCTAATCCAAACACACCCCTTACCCTAATCCCAATGGTAACCCTAACCACACCCCTAACCCTGACACACCCCTAACCCTAATCCCAACCCTATTCCCAACCGTAAATGTAATCAAAACCCTAACCCTAACTTTAGCCCCAACCCTAACTGTAGCCTTAACCCTAGCCCCAACCCTAACCCTAACCCTAGCCCTAACCCTAGCAATAACCCTAGCCCTAACCCTAGCCCTAACCCTAGCCCTAACCCTAGCAATAACCCTAACCCTAACCCTAGCCCTAACCCTAACCCTAGCAATAACCCTAGCCCTAACCCTAGCCCTAACCCTAATGGGAAAATGGAAATAAATACATTTTTTTAATTTTTTTATTTTTCCCTAACTAAGGGGGTGATGAAGGGGGGTTTGATTTACTTTTATAGCGGGTTATTTAGCGGATTTTTATGATTGGCAGCCGTCACACACTGAAAGACGCTTTTTATTGCAAAAAATATTTTTTGTGTTACCACATTTTGAGAGCTATAATTTTTCCATATTTGAGTCCACAGAGTCATGTGAGGTCTTGTTTTTTGCGGGACGAGTTGACGTTTTTATTGGTAAAATTTTTGGGCACATGACATTTTTTGATCGCTTTTTATTCCGATTTTTTTGAGGCAGAATGATCAAAAACCAGCTATTCATGAATTTCTTTTGGGGGAGGCGTTTATACCGTTCCGCGTTTGGTAAAATTGATAAAGCAGTTTTATTCTTCGGGTCAGTACGATTACAGCGATACCTCATTTATATCATTTTTTTATGTTTTGGCGCTTTTATACGATAAAAGCTATTTTATAGAAAAAATAATTATTTTGGTATCGCTTTATTCTCAGGACTATAACTTTTTTATTTTTTTGGTGATGATGCTGTATGGTGGCTCGTTTTTTGCGGGACAAGTTGACGTTTTCAGCGGTACCATGGTTATTTATATCTGTCTTTTTGATCGCGTGTTATTCCACTTTTTGTTCGGCGGTATGGTAATAAAGCGTTGTTTTTTGCCTCGTTTTTTTTTTCTCTTACGGTGTTTACTGAAGGGGTTAACTAGTGGGGCAGTTTTATAGGTTGGGTCGTTACAGACGCGGCGATACTAAATATGTGTACTTTTATTGTTTGGTTTTTTTTATTTAGATAAAGAAATGTATTTATGGGAATAATATATTTTTTTTTTCTTTATTTAGGAATTTATTTTTTATTTATTATTTTTTTACACATGTGGAAAAAATTTTTTTTAACTTTTTTACTTTGTCCCAGGGGGGGACATTACAGATCGGTGATCTGACAGTGTGCACAGCACTCTGTCAGATCACTGATCTCACTTAGAGTGCAGCAGGCTTACCAGCGCCTGCTCTGAGCAGGCACTCGGTAAGCCACCTCCCTCCCTGCAGGACCTGGATGCCGCGGCCATCTTGGATCCGGGACCTGCGGCGAGGAGGGAGGTAGGAGACCCTCGGAGCAACACGATCACATCGCGTTGCTGCGGGGGTCTCAGGGAAGCACGCAGGGAGCCCCCTCCCTGCGCGATGCTTCCCTATACCGCTAGTACACCGCAATCATGTTTGATCGCGGTGTGCCAGGGGTTAATGTGCCGGTGGCGGTCCGTGACCGCTCCTGGCACATAGTGCCGGATGTCAGCTGCGATATGCAGCTGACACTCGGCCGCGCTCCCCCCGTGAGCGCGGCCGATCGCGTATGACGTACTATCCCGTCGGTGGTCATACGGGCCCACCCCACCTCGACGGGATAGTACGTCATATGTCAGAAAGGGGTTAATTGTATGGTCTGGTGACTGTTGGTTTTGTTTGCAGGTTTATTAGCTAGTCAATATAATTTTTTATATGATTATACAGCACATTATCATTAGAATCATGTATTGTTAATTGCTATATCAAGATTGTATTTGTTTGTATGTGATTTAGATCACTGTATACTGATATATGTAATTGTCAATGATAGATATTATATGGCATCATTGTGAGATTTACCTATGTGCCCACACTGACCTTATGTTTTTTAATCGGGTCTTTTTATTATTTTTCTTTTGCCAATTGTTTGTTATTGATTGTATTTAATAAAGTTTGCATATTTGTATTAGATCTGTTATTTTTTGGTACATTATATTTAAGGCTTTAAAGTAAATGTGTAGGTATTTCAATATTGTAGGTACTCTGTAATGCTCTATATTTGCGTTAAATATTTTTTATAGGTCTTTTGGTCCGATTTTGGTTACTACTTGCATTGAATATGGCAATGAATTTATTGCAATCTTGCCCTGTTTTACTTTGCAGAATCTGTTATAATCCTGTGAACTTCAAATGTTCCCACCCTAACAGGGGCAGCCCACAACTACCCCTAGGCTATCCCAAGGAGGCCATTAGGGACACTTAGGACAAGCTGTTGATAGGGACTACTCTTGTTAGGGCAGGAGCATTAGGGGTTTACAGGGATGTCAAAATGCGACATCGGAGAGATCACGCAGATCCCACTGCTGCCACGAATTGTCCAGTGAATGACACCGGGGACACCAAGCAGATCCCACCAATGCCACCAACTGTCAAAGATCAAAGCCAGGGGAGTCAAGCTGAACCACCCCACTGTTACTTTTTTGTCACAAACAGCACTCTGCTGCACCCTATCGTTGGTTATTAGGAACTAACAGTGAACGTACATACACCTCCGATTCCAAGGCATGAAATATGTGTATGTACCCTCGGTACAGTCACTACTAACTCCACGATAACTCAAGAACTACTCGTTGCCACCACCAGTCATTTTTATGCAGGCTGACTGGGCGCCTGACAGGTAGCACATGGCTTTCAGGAGTGTGGTTTACAGAACTAATGGAACAGAACTATTAAATTGTTTATTTACAGTGATGAGCAAAAGGGTAACAATGTTTTGAACCTTTGACTTTCAGGCTCCATATCTCACCATCCATTACAGCTTTGATCGTGATACTACCATTATTTGATAGACAATCATCTTGACTATCTGATACATATACTTGACTTTCAACTATTTACCAGGACTTTCAACTATTTAGCATATGATTGGTTATGCAGAATCTTGCCATGTCACTGCATGGTTACTGTTTTGCTCCTGGTGGTGGAAAAATATTTTTCTTCCTGAATATTAAAAAATGCCACCTGTTCTCACATTCCCTAATAGCTCAGTGTATTATTAGGTTAATTCCCAAGTGAAAGGTCATTGGTTTCAATTGAGGAGCAGCCACGAAGATGATTTCCCAAGAAGAGAAAAACAGCATCATCCAGCTTATCGATAGTGGTCTCTTGGCCAAGAAAATTGGCAAACTGCATCATGTAAGTGCCGTGACAGTTGGAAGAATATGAAATGAAGTCTGTCCATCCATTCAGAAGCCAAAAAGTAGACATCAAGGCAAAATATCGGAGTCAGCAAGTCGGCTCATCCCAAGATCTATCAGTTTTGACGCGACAAACATGGCAGTGGAGTTGGCTCGTATCCTTCATAATAGTGAGATCACAGATGTCGATGCAAGTACCGTGTGACACATATTACACAAATGGAATGGTGGCCCGAAAAAAGGTGAAGAAGCCTCAATTTCAATATTATCATAAGAAGCGCCGGTTCCAGATTGCAAACAAGTACCATAAGAGGACATTTAAAGATTTGAAACGAGTGATTTGGAGCAGTGACACGAAAAGTCAATAGTCTAGGCTCTGATAGTTGCAAATGGGTCTGAAAGAAACAAGGGAAAAGGGGGCAAATGGATTGAGAAATTGAAGGAAATGTTAAATTTGGTGGAACAAGTCTGATGATATGGGGTTGTTTCACAGCCATGTCATGGTCGATACATGTTTAAATCTGATCAAGAGCTGCCCAGGATTCAGGCAGTGTTGAAAGCCATTGGTGGATTTACAAAATACTAACACAATAGTAAAAAGTAAAATTTAGATCTTTAGCAGCAAAATAGTAACAATGCAGTGAAATGACAAGAATCTGCATAACTAATCATATGCTAAATAGTTGCAAGTCAAATTTAAGTATGAGATATCCAAGATGATTGTATATAAAATGATGGCAGTCTCAAGTTCAAAGCAGTAGTGGATAATAAAATCTGGATCATGAAAGTCAAAAGTTCAAAACATTATTACCCTTTTGCTCTTTGCTGTAATCCAGAACAGTAGGCAGTGTTTATAAAAAATATACAAAAGATTTTACAAATAGGGCAGAACAATAGAGCACATACAATTACATAAAATAAATATGCTAAGCCCCGCCCACTTGTGTAGTGACTGCCTACATATTTGCATTGTCTTTTAGCTACACTGTCCTACACTACTGTTACAACGAGCCCCTCTCTAGAACTCCTTTATTTAGAGGTGATATGGGTGCTGTGGGAGAGATCCTCAGTCACCCTTAACAGAATAATGGCCCTTTAACAACTTAGCTCCGAACACTCCAACAATTAGACAGTGGTGCGTTTTAGGGGTCTACATGTATAGTGGTGCCTGAACCCACCTAACAATCTACTTATCGACATTGCGATGCAGCTATGACGTCAGGTGTGCTATAAAGATAGGGCTGGACTGGCTATTTGGCAATTCTGGCAAATGCCAGAAGGGCCTTTGTGGTCATGGGCTGCCTTGTCTGCAACGTTTTTAACAGAATCGGTGTTCTCAAGACACCCATACTATTAAGAATTGTGGGGGAGCACAAAGTCGCTGACACCATCACTTACCCCAGGAGGCCACGGGCATCATTAGAAACATTGGTGTTGTAGTAAATATTGCTTTCCTCCATCCAAGGAAATATTAGTAATGTATCCCATCTAGTGCTTGGGGACAGGGACAGCATGGGCCTGTGTGATTTAAAATGCCAGGGCTGAACTTCAGCCCCAGTCAGTACCTGGATGGTGCTGAGATAAAATGTGAAGCACAATTAAGGTCTTATACAGGTTGGGTGAAATTGTAAAAATACAGTGGGTGCTCTTCTGATTGGGTTGTGTGTAACACACAACCACTATATTCACCTTATATTATCTGCTGCGGTACCCACAAGAATCAAACCTAGTGTAGTATTGGGATAGTGGGTTTTTCTGCGCTGCTGATATTTCGGTAAAAGATCCAGAAGCCAAAGGATAATTCAAAGTGATTTATTAACAGACTCCTTCAGGTACATGTGGTCATCCTGAAGAAGGAGATTGATGACTTTGAAATGCGTTGACAAATAAAAAACTTTGAATTATCCTCTAGCTGGTGGATATTTTACTGAAATATCAGCAGCGCAGAGAAAACCCACTATCCCAATACATTACAACCCTCACCCTGGTTGGCTGTTTTGCAGCCATTTGAGGTCAGGCAGGTTGAATAAACACAACAACACCATTCCTCAGGTTTTACAACTTGAGAAAGAGCAGAGATGGCAATCAAGTGATCAGAGCAGGCAGTGATGTGTTCAGTCTGAAGTGAGCTGCAGAGGATCAGGTTTTATGACTTCATCACTACTATCTTGGATTGTCCACAGAAGTGCTGGGAAATGTATCAGTAAGAGGACTGCTGCAATGCAGAGCCTGCCAGGGCCTACCGGAGGATCCTCCAGTCCACTGGTGAGCCAGTCCGATGCTGCCCCAGATATTGCAAATAGTAGTGGAATTATATTGTTCAACTCCTAGATACAAAACATGATCATCTCCTCATTACCTAGAGGGTCTTTAATTGTTATTGTGTCACTATAGTGATAAGTGGTAATGTGCTTTTGTTTTTGTTTGCCTTGAGGAATGGGCAAAAATTCCAGTGGCCAGATTAGGAAAGCTAACAGAGACTTATTCAAAGTCACTTAGATCTATAATTGAAGCGCCCCAGAGTCCTGGTCGTTGCAGTAATGTCGCTCTGCCACTAAGGGGAGTGATGTTACGTCTGATTGCACTAAAGGAGTTTCTCTGACCAGGTAACACTCACACTACACTTCACACTCCGGCCACCAGGGGGGGTGGTTCTATCTAGTAGGCCACTCCTCACACTCTGGTAAAACTGGGGGTTGGACAGGAAGACAGGGAGAGAAGTAACTGGGAAGAGCTAGAGAGAGGACCTGTCAGGGATGGGATCCTGGCAGACTCCTAAGAGCAGAACTAACGAGTGAACAACGGGAATACAGAAAAGAGGCATTAGGACCAGAAGGAGTCGTGCTGTTAGACCGAGGCAACATCCTTCTGAGGCGCAAACAGTCGGTGGCCGGAACGCCGAGCAAGTAAGAGACTCTAAGTACTACTGCAAACCACGGCCGGACAGCCAATTATAGGTTGGCTGTCTCACACAAATCACCTAAGCAGACAACGGAGGCAGCTGTGGGAGAGGGGCGACTCTAGGGTCCCGGAAGAACTCCAGGCCTACCCCGTCATACAGGTGCGTCCTACCATATCACCTGGGGGACGGAGAGAACGAACATCAGAGACAGGCAGAATCAGTTGTGAGGACTATACCTGGAGCTCAGCAGGGAAGAACTACAACACTCAGCGCTAGAAGGTAGACACTGATTCCCACCTGTAAAGGGAACTCCTGATGTGCCTTTGGACCGGCCGGTCTCTGACAGCCCTGTTGACAGCACTCTGGACTGAGGACTCTAAAACCTTCAGTAAAGAGGTAAAGAGACTGCACCCCTGTGTCCTCGTTATTTACTGCGACCGGCACTTCAACATCACCATACCATCACATTTATCATTGTGCGCCCCTCAGCAGGGTCACGGACCGGGTCTAGCCACCGTGACCACCCCAGAGCAGAGACTCAGAGGCCCGGCTCCGGGTACCCCTCGGCCCTGTGGCGGTGGGGGCGCTACAACTTGGCGTCACGAACAGGATCTACTTAAGCCTGAAGAATCAGGTCATGTGTGCCTTGGAACTGTGATTTATTGTGCTTGGACTGTAACTTATTGCAAAGACTGTGCGTCGACAATTGCCACCAAGAGTTCCCGCCACGATTCGCCATCGCAGTGTGCGGAGGGAGGAGCCACAGCTTCGTGGGCGGAACCGGCCAAAAGAAGCGCGGAACGAGAAGGCGCGGTAACGTGCCGATCCCGGAAGAGGAACCCCGATCTCCAGCAGGTTAGTGGAGGAAGGGCCAGCCATGTCCGAGTCGGGAGGAGCGAGGGAGGAGGCCGCAACTGGGGACGCAGGGGCACCTCCGGGCTCCGCAGCGGGCGAAGCCGCGGCCCTAATACCACCGCCGGTTGCCGCAGAACCCGCTGCCCCCAGCAGTCAGTCGGACACTGCCGCTACCACAAAGGCCATAATGCCCTTCTCTATGCCGTACCTGCCCGGAGCGGCCTGGCTCCCGCGATACTCCGGGGAGTCGCATACATTCACTGACTTTAAGGAAGGGCTCTCCAGCCTGCTCGAGTTCTATCCCCTGACAGAGCCTCAGAAGGTTCATATGATAACCGGCCAACTCTTTGGGGCGGCTCTGAGAGAATTGAAGTCCTGGCCCGCCGAGGATAAGGGAACTGCACAGCAGATTTTTGCAAAGCTTAAAGCCACCTTCGATACTCGCACTGCTACAGAAATTAAACTGACTTTCTATGGATGCAAACAGAGACCGCAGGATAGCTTACGGGACTATGCCCTTAATCTCCAGGAGGCGATGCGGGCCATTAAGCAGAGTGACCCCGGCAGCATGCAGGATGAGGATAAACTCCTGAAGGAGCGGTTCATTGAGAGGCTCCTGTGCAGTCACCAGCGGGGCCAATTGCACTTCCTGGCCATGCAAAATCCAGACTTGACTTTTGCGCAATTCAAAGATAAAGCTATTCAGGCCTTGCAGGAGCGACAACCCAGCCGTGCAGCACCTCCCCGGCGCCCCGCTCTCACATACCACCAGGAGGTGGCGTCGGATGCCCCAGTCGCCGCCGAGACCGATGCCCAGAGCCTAGAGGACGACTCCCCTGCAGGACTTCGCCTCCAGGTGCAGGAGCTAACCAAGAGCGTTGCTGCCCTGGCCCGGACGGTGCAGTCCCTACAGGAGGCCCCCAAGGAGAAGATCCAGTTGGCCTCCAGACCAGAGGATGTCCCTTGGATGCGACAGAGGAGGACTCCGCCGACCAGAGGCCGGAACGACGATCGCTTCCACCAGGACGGACGACCCATCTGCCGCCGCTGTCACCAGGTGGGCCACCTTGCAAGGTACTGTCCTTTAAACGAGCAACCCCTGGGGCAAAGGGCCAACCCCCAGGAGTAGGACGGTCAGGCCCGCAGCATTGGAGAACCAAGTACATTGGAGGACGACCAGTTCTCCCTGTAGTGGTTGATGGAATCCCCTTGAACGCTTTGCTGGACACCGGTTCTCAGGTGACGACTATACCTTACGTGCTTTATAGACGGTATTGGGAGGACACCGATATTACTCGTGGCCCTGACGATGATTTCACCATAATAGCCAGTAATGGTCAGCCGTTGCCACAAGTGGGGTATAAGGAGGTCACCATCAAGGTGGGGCGGGTGGAATTGAAAGCCCAAGGGATTGTGATTGTTGATATTGACCGTCGAGAATGTAATCCCATGATGACTCTTGGTACTAATGTTATAGAAAATTGTCTTGCAGAAGTTATTGTTTTATTGCAGCAGGTGGCAGAAACCGCTGGCCACAGTGAGCAACGTGCCCTGCAGAAGGAAATCAGAGCTCTGATGCAGAGACAGCAGGTAGAGCTGACTGGTGGTGAGATTGGTCGTGTCACTGTGAGTGATTCAAACCCCATCGCGATACCCCCCAGGAGTGAAATGTTAATATGGTGTCGGGCAGCCATAGGCCTCAGGGGAAAGGACTACCAGGCCTTGGTAGAACCCGTATATTCAGACAATAGGCCTACTATTCTGACAGCCCGGGGGGTGGTCGACGTTCGCCAGGGGAGAGTGCCCGTACCTGTCCTCAATTGTGGGGAGGAAGAGGTTCACCTCACCAAGTATGCCATGCTTGCCAAATTGTTCACTGTTAATAATAGTGTGATACAGACACCTGAGCCCTTGGTCCCGTCAAACGTGGCGGAGGACAACGGTTCTGCAGAGCACTCGAAAGACTGTTGTCGGAAATTGCATGTGGGCACTGACTCTACCCCATCCCATCAAAAACAGGGGGCCTACAGGGTGGTACACGAGTACGAGCAGGTATTCAGCAAACACCCCTTAGATTTTGGGCAGGTGAAAGGGATCCAACACCATATCCCCATGGGAGATCACCGACCCATAAAAGAGAGATATCGCCCTGTACCCCCAGCTCATTACCAGTGTGCCAAGGACATGTTGCGGGAAATGAAGGAGGCTGGGGTGGTGAGAGACAGCTGTAGCCCCTGGGCAGCTCCGTTAGTCCTTGTTAAAAAGAAAGATGGTACAATGAGAATGTGTGTTGATTACAGGCAGTTGAATCGCATTACACATAAGGACGCATACCCACTGCCCAGGATAGAGGAGTCTCTGGCTGCCTTAAAATCTGCTAACTACTTCTCTACCTTAGATCTCACCAGTGGATACTGGCAGGTTCCTGTAGCGGAGGCGGACAAAGAGAAGACGGCCTTCACGACACCAATGGGTCTCTGCGAATTCAATTACATGCCCTTCGGATTGTGCAATGCTCCCGGGACGTTCCAGAGGATGATGGAGTGCTGCCTGGGACACATGAACTTCGAAACCGTGCTGCTGTATTTGGATGATGTCATTGTCTTCTCTAAGACCTACGAAGACCATCTGAAGCACCTGGCCGAGGTGTTTGAAGCCCTGTCCAACTTTGGCTTAAAGGTGAAACCGTCCAAGTGTCATCTGCTGAAACCTAAAGTGCAGTACCTGGGCCATGTGGTGAGCGCTGAAGGAGTGGCCCCAGACAGCGACAAGGTCACGGTGATCAAGGACTGGCCAAAGCCCAGTGACCTTCACGAAGTCCGGCAGTTCCTCGGGCTGGTAGGCTATTACCGGAGGTTCATTAAGGACTTTACCAAGAAGGCCGCACCCTTGCAAAACCTGTTGGTGGGCCAACCAAAGAGGACCAAGGGGAGGAACACCCCCTTTGATTGGAACGAGGAGCTGGAGGGATCCTTCACTTGTTTGAAGTCGGCACTGACGGGAGAAGAGGTACTGGCTTACCCCGAATACGACCAACCATTTGTGCTGTACACAGATGCCAGCAATGTGGGATTAGGAGCCGTACTGTCCCAGGTCCTGAAAGGCAAAGAAAGGGTGATCGCTTACGCCAGCCGGAAACTCCGTCCCACGGAAAGAAACCCTGATAACTACAGTTCCTTTAAGCTGGAATTCCTTGCCATCGTCTGGGCAGTGACAGAGAGGTTCAAACACTACCTGGCCTCCGCAAAATTCACCGTCTTCACGGATAACAATCCGCTAACGCATCTGGATACTGCCAAACTCGGGGCCTTGGAACAGCCGTGGATGGCCCGGCTGTCCAACTACGATTTCACCATCAAGTACCGGGCAGGACACAAGAATGCCAATGCCGATGCCTTGTCCCGAATGCCCAATTTGCCAGAAACGGGAGAAGACCCGGAGGCACTTGAAGAGGTGGAGCTGCCTGCATTCCATCGCCCCAAAGCCACTCAGAACTCTCATCATGTGAAGAACAGGCACAGGAACCAACCGGATGCCACGCTGAATCCCCTGCCCCATCACGGATGGGCAGAAACTCAGGATGGCGACCCCGTGGTCCGTCGGGTGAAAGAGCTCTTGACGCAGGCAGGGTTGCATCCCGGCCCAGATGATCCACAAGAAACCCAACAGCTGTGAAAGGGGAGAAGCAAACTGTTTATCCATGATGGCAAGCTGTGCAGGAGGAGCATCGACCCACGTACTCATGAATTGGTGTGGCAGATAGTGGTGCCAAGGCGAGATGCGCCCATGGTTCTGGGAGCCTACCACGATGGAGCCGGACACTTCGGATGGAGGAAGCTAGAGAGGCTACTCCGAGGGAGGTTCTATTGGATTGGTATGAAGAGAGCCATTGAGAAGTGGTGTCGGGAGTGCGGTCCATGTAGCCTGCGCAGGAAGGACCGTGGCAGCCAACGGGCTCCCCTGCAGCCTATCATCACCAAACGGCCGCTCGAACTGGTCGCGCTGGATCATGTGAAGTTGACACCTAGCCGGTCCGGCTATATCTACGCTCTTACCATCGTAGATCACTACTCCAGATTTCTGGTGGTTGTACCTGTCAAGGATCTAACGGCCAGGACTGCCGCCAAGGCCTTCCAGCAGTACTTTTGTAGGCCCCATGGCTACCCGGAGAAGGTACTGACTGATCAGGGACCAGCATTTGAAGCAGAAGTGTTCCAAGAGTTCTGCCAACTGTACGGGTGTAAGAAGATCCGAACCACGCCGTACCATCCTCAAACCAATGGGATGTGCGAAAAGATGAACCAGGTGGTGATCGACTTATTGAAGACCTTGCCCGTAGAGGAACGAAACCTGTGGCCGACAAAGTTGCCTGACTTGGTGGATATCTACAATCACATCCCAGTAAATTCCACCAACTGTACTCCAGCGTACCTAATGAGGGGAAGGCCTAGCCAGTTACCCGTTGATCTGGACATGGGGGTCCTAGTCCCCGAAGATACCTCGCCGGATGCAGATTGGGATGCAGAAAGGCAGCGAAGGTACCGCAAAGTACAGGAGTGCGTGGAAAGAAGTCTCACCCAGGCTAGGCAAAAACAAGAAAGGGACTACAACCAGCACGCTCCTGCGATTCCCCTGTCACCTGGTGAGCAAGTACTTAAACGAAAGAGGAGACTACACAAGCTCGATGACCAATGGGAAGCAGAACCGTATACCATCCTGCCATCCGATTTCGACAACACGAAGGTCTGTCTCATCAGCAAGGACAGAGGGGAGACCTCGACAGCGGTATCCAGGGATCACCTTAAGGTCTGCCCCGATAAGTTGAGAGAGAGGGACACGGCCCCAGGAATCTCCCCGCCGGTGGAAAAGGAGAAGATGATCCATACCGTCCTTGGTGACTTTCCCCAGTCCTGGACTCAGATAAATCAGGCCGTCGTGGTACCTGTTCTAATGTTTCAACAGCCGGACCCACCAGAAACAATGGTGGTACCAGATCATCCGGCCCCGCAACCTCAACAAGCCCTACCTGAAGATGCCATGCCAACCGTTGAACCGGCAAATCCTCCCTCTGCTATTGGTGAGCCTGCCGTACCTACTGTTGCCAGCAGCAGCAGCCCTGAGAACTTCAGCCTGCCAGTGCTACCCAGACTCACTGAAAGTGTAGCTAGAAGGCAGTACACTACACCAGGGGTAGCAAGTATAGTGGGCCCTGTTAGGCCAGTAGCAACCCCTGTGCTGCGAAGGTCCACACGCAGCACTCAGAATCAAATTCCCCTCCGCTACAAAACTTAGAGATACTAATAAGGGCTGTTATTTAGTTGAAAATGTTTGTGTATATATCTTTTGTTACAGGTTTTAAAATGGACAATAGAGTAATGGACGGTGAATTGCTCCAAAAACTTCTAAAAGGGGACCCCTTTGTTTACCCGGGGTCCCCGCTGTTTTCAACCACTGAACTGAGAGTCATAAACTGTGCATGACCTAACTTTCGTAACGTTCAAGAGTCCTCACCTCCCATAAAGGGAAGCACTGCTATGTTTAATTGTTTATGAAATTTCAAAATTTTGTGTGTTTTCTGTTAACATGTAATGTTGTTCTTGTTTTCCCAGTCCGGGAGTACTGGATTTAACCGGGGGGGAGTGCAGCGCCCCAGAGTCCTGGTCGTTGCAGTAATGTCGCTCTGCCACTAAGGGGAGTGATGTTACGTCTGATTGCACTAAAGGAGTTTCTCTGACCAGGTAACACTCACACTACACTTCACACTCCGGCCACCAGGGGGGGTGGTTCTATCTAGTAGGCCACTCCTCACACTCTGGTAAAACTGGGGGTTGGACAGGAAGACGGAGGGAGAAGTAACTGGGAAGAGCTAGTGAGAGGACCTGTCAGGGATGGGATCCTGGCAGACTCCTAAGAGCAGAACTAACCAGTGAATAACGGGAATACAGTAAAGAGGAATTAGGACCAGAAGGAGTCGTGCTGTTAGACCGAGGCAACATCCTTCTGAGGCGCAAACAGTCGGTGGCCGGAACGCCGAGCAAGTAAGAGACTCTAAGTACTACTGCAAACCACGGCCGGACAGCCAATTATAGGTTGGCTGTCTCACACAAATCACCTAAGCAGACAACGGAGGCAGCTGTGGGAGAGGGGCGACTCTAGGGTCCCGGAAGAACTCCAGGCCTACCCCGTCATATGGGTGCGTCCTACCATATCACCTGGGGGACGGAGAGAACGAACATCAGAGACAGGCAGAATCAGTTGTGAGGACTATCCCGGGAGCTCAGCAGGGAAGAAGTACAACACTCAGCGCTAGAAGGTAGACACTGATTCCCACCTGTAAAGGGAACTCCTGATGTGCCTTTGGACCGGCCGGTCTCTGACAGCCCTGTTGACAGCACTCTGGACTGAGGACTCTAAAACCTTCAGTAAAGAGGTAAAGAGACTGCACCCCTGTGTCCTCATTATTTACTGCGACCGGCACTTCAACATCACCATACCATCACATTTATCATTGTGCGCCCCTCAGCAGGGTCACGGACCGGGTCTAGCCACCGTGACCACCCCAGAGCAGAGACTCAGAGGCCTGGCTCCGGGTACCCCTCGGCCCTGCGGCGGTGGGGGCGCTACATAATTACCACAAATGGAGGCTCTACAAAGTACTGACTTTAAGGGGGGTGAATAGTTATGCATAATGAAGTATTTAGTTATTATTCCAGGTTGTGAGGGAGCAAAACATGAAAAATGCCAAGGCAGGTGAACACTTTCACTAGCCACTGTTAATAGATGATAGATAGATAGATAGATAGATAGATAGATAGATAGATAGATAGATAGATAGATAGATAGATAGATAGATAGATATCCAAAAAAAGATGAAGGGGGCACTCCAAGTGTTCCAAAAATAAAGTGGTTATTGGCCCATCATGTCAGGGTGACGTTTTGTTCCAAGTGTGGAACTTTTCAAGCCAATACTTGGAATGTAACATCACCCTGACATGATGGGTCAATAACCACTATATTTTTGGAACATTTAGAGTGCTGCTTTCATCTTTTTTGGATATATTGAGGTTTGGTTTTGCCTGGTAAGCTTTGCACCCACTACTAATCTTTTGCCTTGCAAGTGCTGCACCTATATTTTGCTAGATAGATAGATAGATTATTATTATTTATGTATATAGCACCATTAATTCCAATATTCTAGGGTAATCATTCTTGGTAATTCATGGTGGAACACTTACAGTTTTTCATGTTACAGTGTTGGTGCTGGCATCGGCAGGTCACAGATAAAAGGGATGCCCGTGGCCTGCTGGGGTAAGTGATGAAGCCAGCGACTTTGTGCTGTGTCACAACTTCTAACAGTGTGGGCGTCTTGAGGATGCAGATCGCGATAACAATGTAGCAGCCAAGGTGGACCAAGACCAGACAGGCCCTTCTGGCGTTTGCCAGATAGCCAGTCCGGCCTTTTCTGTCACTATCTACCTGCCCACCGTGTATAGTGCAAGGGCCTGTCACTTTCTACCTTCACTCCATCTGTAGTATGGGGGTCTGTCACTAACTGCTCTCCATGTGTAGTGCACAGGTCTGTCATTCTATAAAAAAGCGGATAGGATCAGGCTCAATCACTGTTAGGTGCTCAGGGATAAAACTGTAAGACAATACAAAGGATCTAACCCCGGCACACTCCAAAAACATGAAGACAGAACTGTTGCTTTCAAAGTTTTTTTTTAATATATCTTGTGAAAAAGAGAATAATGAGTATGAGAGTATTGTCACCCTATACATGCCCTCCATGTGTAGTGCACAGGTCTGTCACTCTATACATGCCCTCCATGTGTAGTGCCGGGTTGAAAACTATTTATCCCCAGACATGGATTACAGCGTGGGACAGAACGATGGACATGTGAGAGACGAGGGATTCAATGCAATGGGCCTTGGGTGAGTTTAACTATGATATATATATATATATATATACATCGAGAGAGTGTGTGTGTATCGAGCCATGCCCACTCCACATAGCAGGCACAGGCCACATCTAGCTCCATTGTGTCTAGAATGGAGTTGCTCCTGTGAGGTATGACGTTAACGGAAAGGGAGGAGCCTCATGGATAAAGATGTCGGGGAAAATGAGAGAAGTGAGGAGCTGCTGCAGTATGAGGTTGTGTATAGAGAAGAGTGAGGCGCTGTGGGTGGAGGCTGTGTAGAAGGCCACATTCACACGTTCAGTATTTGGTCAGTATTTTACCTGAGTATTTATAAGCCAAAACCACGAGTGGAAGAAAAATACAGAAATGGTGACGTGTTTCTAATAAACTTTTCCTCTGATTTTTTTGTCCAAGTTTTAGCTTACAAATACTGAGGTAAAAATACTGACCAAATAACGTGTGAACGAGGTCTAAAGGAGAAAAGTGTGGTGCTGCACAAGAAGTAGGCTGTGTATACCATACGCTTTATTGCAATTAGAGCAATTTCTCTCGGGATCAAGTGTTTCCAATTGTTTATGAAAGAGGAGTGTGAGGTGATACCGGAGGAAGCGACTATAAAGGAGAAAAGCTGTGCTGCAGAAAAATGCTGTGTATAAAGGAGGAGCGTGAGGTGCAGGAGGAATAAGGCCTCTTAACTGCCGCCGTTAAAAGTCATATCGGCAGTCGTTTAGGGGTTAATATTGTGTTCAACAAATACTATATGCAGGAGGAGATCATACACAGCTATATACTATATACAGCGGAGATCACACACAGCTATATACTATATACAGGGAAGATGACATACAGCTATATACTATATACAGGAGATGACATACAGGTATATAGTATATACAGGAGATGACATACAGGTATATAGTATATACAGGAGATGACATACAGGTATATACTATATACAGGAGATGACATACAGCTATATACTATATACAGGAGGAGATCATACACAGCTATATACTATATACAGCGGAGATCACACACAGCTATATACTATATACAGGGAAGATGACATACAGCTATATACTATATACAGGAGATGACATACAGGTATATACTATATACAGGAGATGACATACAGGTATATAGTATATACAGGAGATGACATACAGGTATATAGTATATACAGGAGATGACATACAGGTATATACTATATACAGGAGATGACATACAGCTATATACTATATACAGGAGATGACATACAGGTATATACTATATACAGGAGATGACATACAGGTATATAGTATATACAGGAGGTGACATACAGGTATATAGTATATACAGGAGATGACATACAGGTATATACTATATACACCAGATGACATACAGGTATATACTATATACAGGAGACGACATACAGGTATACATTGAGGGGAAAATGAGAGGTGTGAGATGAAAATGAAAGGAGTGAGGGAAAAATAGTGGAGTGACCAGAAAATGAAAGGTGTGAGGGGGAAAATGAGAGGTGTGAGGGGGAAAATGAGAGGTGTGAGGGGGGAAATCAGTAGTGTGAGGTGGAAAATGAGAGGTGTGAGGGGGGAAATGAGAGGTGTGAGGGGGAAAATGAGAGGAGTGAGGGGAAAAAATGAGAAGAGTGAGGGGAAAAATGAGAGGTGTGAGGGGGAAAATGAGAGAAGTGCTATAACTAACCACAGTTAGTTACTATGCCCAGGCTCTTCAGCTAGTTTTTAATAAAAATGGAAAAGTGTGTTTTGTTTTATTTCAAATAAAGAACTTTATACTTGCTGTATCTTTATTTACCATATAGATGCTTTATACACACCTCTCCATTACTAAGCAGTGGGCTTGATGTCACCTGACAATACAAAGGTGACATCAACCCAAAAAATATGAACCCCACTTGCCACCGCTACAGGGCAAGAGGGAAGAGCTGGGCAAAGAGCCAGAATAGGTGCATCAAGTAGATGTGGCTTTTCTGGGTGGCTGCGGGCTGCTATGTTTAGGCTGGTGGGGTCAATATTCATGGCCCCTTACCAGACTGAGAATATCAGCCCCCAGCTGTCATCTTTAGCTTGTTTGGTTGTCAAAAAATATTTAATTATTTAAATAATTAATAAAACAGCAATCAACACCTGGTCGTCTAATGGTCAAATGGAGACCTGGAGAGGTGTAGAAGCCACAGTGTCTTGCACCCACTGTGAAATTTGTGGCGCATCTGTGATGATCTGTGGATGCTTCAGCAAGGCTGGAATCAAGCCGCATACAAGGTTATCCTGGAAAAACAGTTCATTCCTTCTGCTCAGGCTATGTTCCTCAACTCTGAGGACTGGTTTTTCGAGCAGGACAATGCACAATGCCACGCAGCTAGGTCAATCAAGGTGTGGATGAAGGACCACCACATCAAATCCCTGTCATGGGCAGCCCAATCTCCAGACCTGAACCCCATTGAAAACCTCTGGAATGTAATAATCAAGAGGAAGGTGGATAGTCACAAGCCATCAAACAAAGAAGAACTGCTTACATTTTTGCACCAGGAGTGGCATAAGGTCACCCAAAAGCAGTGTGAAAGAATAGTGGAAAGCATGCCAAGAGACATGAAAGCTGTGATTAAAAATCATGATTATTCCACAAAATATTGATTTCTGAACTCTTCCTGAGTTAAAACATTAGTATTGTTGTTTCTAAATAATAATGAACCTTTTTTTGCATTATTTGAGGCCTGCAAGCAATTCATTTTTTGTTATTTTGAACATTTCTCATTTTCAGAAAATAAATACAAAATGTATTGCTTGAACTTCGGAGACATGTTGTCAGTAGTTTATAGAATAAAAGAACAATTTACATTTTAACCAAAAATATACCTATAAAGAGAAAAATCAGACAAACTGAAAATTTTGCAGTGGTCTCTTAATTTTTGCCAGAGCTTTACATATGTGTGTCCCTATGGTTAGATGTCCTTTCTGTGGTAGACAGATGAATAGTTTTGGAAAATTACCATTGTCCCTTCATTGGTTGCGCCGTTGCTTCCAAATAACCTGTTCAAAAATTCAAAGTATGTCATTGGGTGGAAAGGGGTTAAACAGGCAGTTTGGATGACATCACAAAGCACATAAAGATCATAGACATCATATGACATCACAATTGGTATAGAATGTGCAAAGTGCAGCACCAGAGCCATCTTGTTTCATTAGAGCCTGACAGCTTGAAGGAAACAAGTCCAGGTAGGGAACTCTTCACTTATGACTTCACTCACAAATTGTATAGAAGGGGGGTTAGTCGTCGGATTCAGAACTACATCCTTCACAAGAAAATCTTAGCAAAACCCGCTGTATCATGTGTCCTGTGATTGTTATGATTCTATGATTTAAAAAAAAATGTGAGTGACTAGATTCCAAGTAAAATATGAACATTTTGGTTCTTTATTGAATAAGTGTGAGCCCTGCCCAACCGGGGTTACCAATCTGGACAACCTCTTCCCAAATGAGGACTTGTTAGGGATCAACTGATCATGTGTCACTCGCCTTGAAGACCCTCAGCAATCGTCTGGTTTGCCCTCTGTGACCCCCATGTACTCTAATAAAAGCATATAGAGAGGGGTGAGCCGGGGAGACAACTCCATTTGGTTCCATTTATGGGTAGCTTTGCCATTAATGTTGTGAAAACATTATCGCAACAAGTTTAATTGCAGACTGCTACAGATCTCCATTGTCAGCTCCCTTGGTCCTGTTGGATCAGGGGTGACCCGGAGCTGACAGTTTATCGTGATCAGGAATTGCAGTATGGCGTCCTGTGTTTTCCTTTAGTTCATAGAACAGTAGGTGATACCGATTAGAATAAAATGGTGGAAATGTTTAGGTTTTAACGTGCGTCATGACTCAATTAAAAATGAGGCTGGTGGTTATTTGCAGCCTGTGATTTTGCTTTATTAATTCTCCTCTTGATGTTGGAAACTTGATACATAACACACGAGTGGCAATTATTACGACAGGGGACATGACATCACAGGGCACATGACATCATAGATATCACATGACCTCACAATTGGTACAGAATGTATAAAGTTATTATCCTGAACCACCTTGTGTCCCCAGAAGCAGCAGCTTGAGTTAAACAAGTCCCGGTAGGCAGCTGCTCACTTAACACTAAGGCCCATTCACACATTGTGTGCCTTTGGATTGTTCATGGAGATGTTTAGAACTGCACCATCTACCCCTAAAACTTCTCAGCAAATATCTGTGACGTGTTGTTTCTTGTGTATTAGAATGATTCCTTAAATAGTACCTACCATTTAATCCTATTTTTTGTAATGATAGGTTATGTCTAATCTAGTGCAGATGAGCAGCTGTAATGAAGCACGGACAGATGACGGTGGCGCAGCAGGAAGGCTGAGCAGAAACAATGGAGAACGTAGTGGCTTGATGCCAGCAGGAGGACCACAACTGGAATCACAGGATATAATGAGCTGAACTGATTAAATGGCAACTGGCGTAATAGAGTTACAGACTCAGATCAGAGTTTGATCAGAGTGGCATCAGGTTTTCTTGGACGTGGAGAGGGGAAAAAAATATTTCTTCACCTTTTTTATTATGTCAGTCTGTGAAAATCGGATCGCACTCAGATGTCATCCAAGTGGGGTTCAATTTTTTCACGGGCCCATAGACTTGCATTGTCGATTTTGACTCGTCTCCAATTTTTTTCCGTGGATCACTGGGTCCGAGGAAAAAATCTGACATTTGCACATCCCCATAGAAAATCATATGTTCGAGTGATATCTGTCAAAACCAAAGATGCATTCAGATGACAAAATTGGTCGTTTGCACGAGCCCTTACGTGTAGTTGATCAGTGGGCGACTGGGTCCTGAGAAACCCACTGATTGGTCCAAACAGCTGCTCTATAGCATGCTGATCCACAGACAGAAGCACAGAGCTCTGCCGGAGCCGGCTCAAATCTATGTATGGGCTCGATAGAAAGTCTATTAGAGTGTATTCTACTCTGTGCACAGGCTTATAGAATTGCACAAATACACACAAACACATACATATTTATTTATTTTACTCGCTTACATAGCGCCATTAATTCTACAGCGCCATGTATACATACTATATGAATGAATTAAATATAAATAAATATATTTATACATATATATTTATATATATTCTCTCCGATTTTCACAGACTGTCAAAATGGAGAAACTTTTTTCCCCCTCTCCACCTGTGAGAGAAACAGATGCCACTTTGATCGCACTCTGCTCAAAGCCTGATCGAAGTCTGCAACTCTATTTTATATATACATATGTAATTTGTGGACTAAGGCTACGTCCCCACAGTCAGTAATCAGCAGCGCTTTGGACACAGCACATGTCTGCTCCGTCCAAGCACTGCCGGCTTTTGAACGCAGGTGATTCCGCATGTGTCCATTGAACCGTGCGGAATCACCGCGTCCTATACATTGTATGGGTGATATTTATCTTGCAGAGACTGAGCGTCTTCACAAGATAAATAAACATGCTGTGGTCTGGAAAGAGGCGCCGCATGTCCATCTCCGCAGGTGTCGGTGCACGCATAGTAGGTAGTTTGCGGGGGGGACAGCTTCACAGGAGGCAGGGTCACTGCTTCAGCAGGCTGGCGGTGGCAGCAGGAGTGGGCCAATGCTGCTGGGCCTGGGCTCTCATAAGATGTTTGTGCCAGGGAGTGGGGTCCCCTTGCCCATTGATTTCCCTGTGGTGGGCTTTGTGAAGATGGCTGCCGGAGGCCACGTATGCTCGGGTTGAGATCTTGGGAGACGAAATCTTGGAAGACGACCTTCGGCAGCCATTTTTTCGAAGCTCATAGTAGGGAAATCAATGGAAAAGGAGACTCCGCTCACCGGCGCCATCATCATATGAGAGCCTAGGGCCAGCAGCATCGGCCCACGCCTGCCACCTCCGCCAGCCTCCTGAAGCAATGACCCTGCCTCCTGTGACCTCGCTCCTCCGCAGTTGCCACGTCGGTAAGCTACCTTCAGATTATAAAACGCACTCATTTTCCTCCAAAATTTGGAGGGAAAAAAGTACGTTTCATAATTTGAAAAATTTGGTATGCCTGCAGAAGCAGGGAGTTGCTTTGTGCATGGTCAAGTATCAAGTTTGCACCCTTATTGCTGGCCTAGCATAGATGTTTAGAAGCCTTGTGGTGCATTACATTTCCCAATGTGTGGCTTATTCCCACTGGCAGACTCAGCTTCAGATGTTCAATGAGCGATCTGTAATAAATCATTCAGTGTGCAATATTCTCGCCAGCACATGTCCTATTTACACAGGAGGGTGTGCCATCAAGAACAATGATCTTTTTGTGAGGCACAAAAGATCATTTCACCTGATGAACAAGCATTTTGCTCATTCATTGCATGATCTGCAGCCTTAGGTACAATTATTGTGCAGGAGCGTCCCTAAGAAACTCTTGTTCGCAGTAATCATGCAGTGTAAATGCACCTTTGGCAGCCGAATATCTATTGCTAATTAGATCATCAAAGTATACATGGAATTAGATTGTAAACTAGGAGCAGGGTGTAGATTAGTCTGTATGCTTTCATCAGCATGCATATTGTATATTAGATTGTAAACTAGGAGCAGGGTGTAGATTAGTCTGTATGCTTTTATCAGCATGCATATTGTATATTATATTGTAAACTAGGAGCAGGGTGTAGATTAGGCTACTTTCACACTAGCGTCGTGCACTGCACGTCGCAATGTGTTGTTGTTGGGAAAAAACGCATCCTGCAAAGTTGCCCGCAGGATGCGTTTTTTCTCCATAGACTTTTATTAGCGCAGTGTCACACGTCGCAACCGACGTGTGACGGTTGCGTCGCGTTTTGGCACACCGCCGGCACAAAAAAAAGTTACATGTAGCGATTTTTGTGCGTCGAGTCCACCCACTCCTCCCCGGACCTTGCAATGGGGCAGCGGAAGCGTCGTAAGACTGCTTCCGCTGCCAACGTCGGGCATTTTTTTCACAGTATGCGTCAGTACGTCGGGCCGATGCTGCATCGGCCCCGTACCGGCGCTAGTGTGAAAGCAGCCTTAGTCTACAAATTCTCAGGGGCAGCCTGTATATTGTATATTAGATTGGAAGCTCTTTTAAATGTTACACAAATAAATATTTCAACTTTTATTTCCTGGTTGGATGTGCCGACATATGCCATCTCGTCATTTCAGTAATGCTGTAATGACCAGCGGGTGCGGCACCCACCAGCATGTCTCCAGGCTGAACAGAAAATCGCAAGCTGTCAATGTGGTGAGCTCCTGTACTCCCCCTCCCTCATTTACCTGCACATTATTCTGTATGCTCTCAACTGGATGTATATTGTATATTAGATTGTAAGCTCCCAGGAGCAGGGTGTATATTGTATATTAGATTATAAGCTCCTAGGAGCAGGGTGTATATTGTATATTAGATTGTAAGCTCCTAGGAGCAGGGTATATATTCTATAGTAGATTGTAAGCTCCAAGGAGCAGGTGTATATTGTATATTACATTGTAAGCTCCTAGGAGCAGGGTGTATATTGTATATTAGATTGTAAGCTCCTAGGAGCAGGGTGTATATGGTATATTAGATTTTACAAGGTGTATTTATCTTTTCCCTTCCAAATCGACTCTCCTGAGCTTATAATACATGTAGATATAGAGCAATATGCAGCAGGACAGATGTGATCCAGGGAAATATCCGATCGCCACAACTGGGGTCAGGAAGGAATTTTTTTCCCCCCTGAGGCAGAACTCTCAGGGGGGTTTCTTCGCCTTCCTCTGGATCTTTTGATCCAGTGGCTCTCAGCCGGTCCTCAATGCCAACAGCTAGTTCTGTGGTCTGTATAGGGCCTGACCTGAGAGTCATTGTGATCATAGTTTAATTTCTTAAAGGGCCGGTAATATTTTTATTACAGTGTTGCTTATTGCTATTCCAATAAAAAAATTAAAAGAAAAAATAAAAGTGTCATGGGAGTTTTTGTATTCACTTTCCTTTTACACAGTTACAATGATAGGAGTGATCATTACTACCATCAATACTCTACAAGTTGAACCAGGAATTATAGGGGGGCGCCAATTACAGAAGGCAGACCACATATATCTCCACCCATTGTAGTATCATAATGTCAACTCCTGTCCCAAGATATATTGGAAGTGTAATCGAGGCAGTGCTCTAAAGTAGCATATGTCCTACACAACAAACTACCTGATAGAAGACTGAAGACAAGGACACAGCGCTGCAGAATGCAAGAGACACAAGTAGTGTAGGATTGGGGTGCCAAGGGCCCACCAGTAACCAACCCCTGGGCCCCACTTTTCTGCTGATAATGTGACATTATCCTCAATCACAAATGTATATAACAATAATCTGAGGAGATTGCTCCATGAATAAGATGTCGCCTTTATCTGTACATAGTGATTCAAGTATATATTGCCAAGTCCTGCTCATATAAGAGGGCAGTGGCTAACTCTTGCACAGTAACCCACCAGAGGATTTTCCTGTTCTCCTGTGGGCCAGTCAAAGCCTGGGTATAATATGTGTAATGCTTGTAAATGTAATACTTTGTGTTTGTAGTGGTGATCTGTCCAGCTTCATACTGTAGGTACAGACATAGTTAAAGCTTGGGACTAGCCCATAGTGGGAGAGGAAAGCCCTAGTAAAGCAGGACTACTTCCTCATAGTCAGATAGGGAAGTACAGTATGGTGGGCAGCCATCATTCAAGGCAGTGGGAGGCCTTACTGGAATCTCTTGTGGACATTCCTGGAACATCCGGAGCATAGAGCTCAGTACAGATACTACAAAGAGTGCCTTAAACTCTAATGTACAGAGGAAGTGGAAGGGAAACCGCGTTAAGGGAAGGTTGCACTGTGGGCCTGGTCAGGAAATCCCTGGAAAACCAGTTAAAAGGAACCTGTCACCCCCCAGGGCCTATTTAAGTAAAAGACCCACCTTCAGCAGCAGTAAGGCTGCATTTTGTGAAGGCGGCTCTTATGTTTATTATCCCTAGGAACACTGAAATAATGAGTTTTATAAATTTCCTGCCATACCTCTATTGAGTCAGGGAGGTTTGTTTTCTCCCCCTGACTCAACCGCCTCGCAGCCGTCCATCATCCCCCTCTGGCTTCCAGGCGCCGTCTCCTCTCTTTCTCATGACGTCACCTTCACCTGCGCTCTCCAATCAGTTCTCGGGCATGCGCCGTGTGCGCTGCCCGGGAACTTACATCAGGATATCGCGCCTGTGTGTACCGGAGGCCCCACACAGTGTGTTATGATGTATTCACACTGCGGGGCTGGGAATCTGGCGCCTGCGCAGAGGAGCGGGTCACCTTGCTCCATTGAAGATAGTGCCGATGTCTCGCGAGATTTGTGAAGTCTCGCGAGACTTTGGCACTTCTATCGAGGAGCACGGTGACCCGCTCCACTGCGCAGGGGGAGTTACAGGCTCCCTTTATCGTGAGGATAGTCCAGGAGGAACGGACAGCGATGCTGGAGACATACTGTACTAAAGAAAGAAGGAATAAGAAGTGCCCGAAACTGCATGTTACAATCTGAAGAACTTGGACTGCCCAATAAATGTTTGCTTGTTACAATGAACTGTGTGTTCCCTGAGTTATGAGCGGCGTCTCCTGAGGAAGGAGACCTAGAGAAAGCAGAGGCCTGCGGTCTACAGGTGAATGTGATGCACCCCACACTTGCCAGCAGGGACAGGCTGGGACTGAAATTCAGCCCTGGCATTTGAAATCACACAGGCCCATGGTGTTCCCACCGCCGAGCACCAGATGGGGATATATTACTAATATTACCCTGGATGGAGGAAATCAAGATTTACTACAAGATCAATATTTCTAATAATACCAATAATATTGCTATACTAGATGGTGGCCCGATTTTAACGCATCGGGTTTTCTAGAATATGCATGTCCACGTACTATATTGCACAGCCCACATAGTATGTTGGCCAGCCACTTAGTATATTGCCCAGTGACGTAGTATATTGCACAGCGACGTAGTATACAGCACAGAGCCACGTAGTATATTGCCCAATGACGTAGTATATTGCCCAGCCACGTAGTATATTGCCCAGTGACGTAGTATATTGCCCAGCGACGTAGTATACAGCACAGAGCCATGTAGTATATTGCCCAGCCACATAGTAGATTGCCCAGTCACGTATGTCACAGGTTAAAAAATAAAAAATAAACATACTCACCTTCCGATCCGAGGGCCCCTTGTAGTTCTAACATACTCACCACACTTGTAGTTCTGTTGCCTGTGCGCGGTACAGGCGGCAGCTTCCGGTCCCAGGGTGTGATGACGTCGCGGTCAAGTGACCGTGACGTTATGGCAGGTCCTGCTCGCGCAGGAGTGCAGGGCCTGTGATGACGTCGCGGTCACATGACCGTGACGTCACGGCAGGTCCTACTGCCATACGATTCTTGCTACCGGAAACTGCCGCTTGCACAGAGCGGTTACCGGAGGGTGGCGAGGAGCGGGAAAGGCAGCGGAAGGTGAGTATATAATGATTTTTTTTTTTTTTATAATTATTTTTAACATTAGATCCTTTTACTATTGACGCTGCATAGGCAGCGTCAATAGTAAAAACTTGGTCACACGGTTAATAGCGGCGGTAACGGAGTGAGTTACCCGCGGCATTACGCGGTCCGTTACCCCTGGCATTAACCCTGTGTGAGCCGTGACTGCGGGGAGTATGGAGCGGCCGCCCGGCACTGACTGCAGGGGAGTAGGGAGGGACTAATTGGACTGTGCCCGTCGCTGATTGGTCGCGGCAGCCATGACAGGCAGCTGGCGAGACCAATCAGCAAATGAATAACCATGACGGAAGTTGCCGACAGAAGGACAGAAAGACGGAAGTATACCCCTTAGGCCTCTTTCACACTTCAGTCGTTTGGCGTCAGTCACTACCGACAAAGTGACGGATCGACGGATCCGTCACAATTGTTGAAAAAACGGATGTAACGGATCCGTTTTTTTGACGGATCCGTTACTCGGGGGTTGTATATACTTTTTGGAGCATGCGCAATTGAAAAAACTTTAAAAAACGGATTGGGGCGACGGATCCGCCAAAAAACGGATCGCGACGGATCCGTCGCCCATAGGTGGCCATTCTATGAAATGACGGACGCGACGGATCCGTCGCGATCCGCCATTTCAACGGAGACAAAAAACGTCTAGATGAACGTCAATGTCTAGATGACGTCCGCTAAATTTTGACGGATCCGTCGCATGACGGATGGAACGGACGACCATCCGTCACAATCCGTCGCTAATGCAAGTCTATGGGGAAAAAAACGGATCCGTCGAAAAAAAAACCGGATCCGTTTTTTGAGGAAAATGACGGTTTTAGACTGACGCCAAACGACTGAAGTGTGAAAGAGGCCTTAGACAATTATATAGTAGATAAGTAGAGAACTTGGCACACACCAGATGCTGAAGTATAGTATTTCATTCAAAAGGTGGCTACAGACAAAACCAAACGTTTCGGTCATATAGACCTTCCTCAATGTACCGAATCATAATTGATGAGATATAGGTGATCCCCTCTCAAGAAAAAGTAACTCAGCATAGATATCACTGGTATAGAGTGCTGCCAGTACAGAGTGGCTATGTGGACCATGTCCTAGTTAGTTATGTGGGGATTTTTCCCCACATAATCCCCACACACAATCCCCACATAACTGGCAGCACTCTATACCCATGATATCTATGCTGAGTTACTTTTTCTTGCGAGGGGATCAGCTAAATCTCAGCAATTACCACTCGGTACATTGAGGAAGGTCTATATGACCGAAACGTCTGGTTTTGTATGTATCTACCTTTTGAATTAAATACTTCAGCATCTGGTGTGTGCCAAGTTCTTTACATAAATCTGTATGGTTTGGGAACCTACTTGAGCACCATTCTCCAGTTGTGCTAATTACCTTTTCACATTGACCCCGTAGAATATTATGCCCCCACAAAGTATGATGGCCCCACAGTATGATTTTCCCACAAACCTTACACAAAGTATGATGCTCCACAGCACACCACACATTAAGATTGTCACCACAGACCCCTATACAGTATGATGTCCACCACAGGCCCCTATAAAAAGTCTGATGTCTACCAAAGCCCCCAGACTGTAGGAGGATCCCACAGCACATATACAGTATGATGTTCCCCATAACCTTCTCATACAGTATGATGGTCACCACAGCCCCAACACAGTATAATGTATCCCATAGACCTACAGAAGGTATCATGCCCACCACAGCCACCCCACACAGTATGATGTCCACCACAACCACCCTACACAGTAAGCTGGTCCTCCCAACAGCCACCCCACACAGTATGATAGATCTGTCATACACTATTGAGATCCCCCATAGCCAAAATACTATATGACGGTCCCCCCACAGCCCTCTATATAGTATGATGGGCCGGTCACAGCTCCCAGTATAGTATGATGGTTCACCTCACAGTCCCCCATATAGTATGATGGGCCCTCCAAGAGCCCCCTATTTAGTATGATGGTGTCCCAACACCCCCATATAGTATGATGGTACACCTCACAGCTCATTATATATTATGATGGTACACCTCACAGTTCCTATACAGTATGATGGTACCACTAACAATCCCCCATATATTATGTTTCATCTCATAGCCCCCTATATAGTATGATGGTCCAACTCAAAGCCCCCTCATACAGTATGATGGTCCCTCCGACAGCCCTCTATATAGTATGATGGTCCCCTTAAAAACACCTCCTATATAGTATGGTAGTACAAACCACAGCTCCTTATATATTATGATGGCACACCTCACAGCTCCTATGTAGTATGATGGTCCATCTCACAGTCCCCTCCATTTACTATGGTGGTCCTCCCCACAGTCCCTTATATACTATGATGGTCCAATTCACTGTGCCCTATATAGTCATGGTCCCCCACAACCACCCAAAGATTAAAAAAATCCCTATAATCACATAATTCAGACATCTCATCCTCGGCAGCGTCTGACTCCTCTTCTATCTATTCTCGCAGTGGATGCTGGAGGCGCGATGCCAGCACTGCCAACGTCATCTGTTATTGCTGGCCTCAAGCAGGTCACAGCCAGAAAGGACACCAGCGGCCTGCTGGGGCAAGTGACGGAGCCAGCAGCTTTGTGCTCCGTCGCAACTGTTAACAGTATTGGTGTCCTGAGGATGCAGATTCTGATAACAAGGTAGCAGACAAGGCGGCCCACGACCAGACAGGCCCTTCTGGCATTTGCGAGAATTGCCAGATGGCCTGTCCGGCTCTGGTTTTAGATATCGTTTACAGTAAACAAATTTACGATACCAGTCTGGTACAGAGGGGAGAGGACCCTGTCTGTTGTGAATTCTGCTCTTGGACTCCCTCCGGTGGTTATAAGTGGTAGCGCTGCTGTCTGTCTGTCTTTCACAGCAGTCATCAGGTGTGTCCACTTCAGACTGGGCTATTTAGTCTGGCTTCACCCTTTAGTCAGTGCCAGTTGTCAATTGTTCCTGGAGGATTCACATCCTTTCATGGTCTCTCCTGCTTGCTGTTCATTTCATCAAAGATAAGTTCTGGCTTTGCTTTTTGCAGTCCACATGCTGAGGGCTTAATAGTTCAGTTCATTTCTACGTTTTGTTTTGTCCAGCTTGGTCTGTGCAAGGATTTGTTCAGTCATGCTGGTATCTCTGGAGATGCAGATATACCCTCCATATCTTTAGTTGGATGTGGAGATTTTGTACTTTCTGTGGTGGATATTTTCTAGTGTTTTTAATACTGACCGCATAGCACTCTGTTCTATCCTTTCTATCTAGCTAGTACGGCCTCCTTTGCTAAATCCTGATTTCTGTCTGCGTATGTTATTTCCCTCTCCTCTCACAGTCAATATTTGTGGGGGGCTGTCTATGCTTTGGGGATTTTCTCTGAGGCAACATAGTTTTCCTTTTGTTATCTCTAGGGGTATTTAGACCTCCGGCTGTGACGAGGTGTCTAGGGAGTGTTAGGAACATCCCACGGCTGCTTCTAGTTGTGGTGTTAAGTTCAGGGTCTGCGGTCAGTACAGGTACCACCTTCTCCAGAGTGTTCCTCATGCTGCTCCTAGGCCACCAGTTCATAACAGTACAACTGGCCAACAATGAGTTAATCGCATCTCAGAAGAAGGAAAAAAGTGTGCTGAGCCATTTTTTTTCTGTAGTCTGTTGTGGTTTTTTTTCCTCTTTACATCTGGGTGGCTCAGGAGTTTGGTGCTGGCATGGATATTCAGGGATTGGTTTCTCGTGTGGATCAACTTGCTGCTAGAGTACAGGGTATTTCCGATTATATCGTTCAGACTCCGGTTTTGCAGCCTAGAATTCCAACTCCTGATTTGTTTTTTGGGGATATGTCCAAATTTTTGAGCTTTAAAAATAACTGTAAACTGTTTTTTGCTCTGAAACCCCGTTCCTCTGGTGATTCCATCCAGCAAGTTAAAATTGTAATTTCTCTGCTGCGTGGCGACCCTCAGGATTGGGCATTCTCCCTGGAATCTGGGAATCCGGCTTTGCTTAATGTAGACACCTTTTTTCAGGCGCTAGGGTTATTGTATGAGGAATCTAATTTAGTGGATCATGCTGAGAAGACCTTGTTGGCCCTGAGTCAGGGTCAAGAAGCGGCAGAATCGTATTGCCTGAAATTTAGAAAATGGTCTGTGCTTACTAAATGGAATGAGGATGCCTTGGCGGCAATTTTCAGAAAGGGTCTTTCTGAATCGGTTAAAGATGTTATGGTGGGGTTCCCCACGCCTGCTGGTTTGAGTGATTCTACGTCTCTGGCCACTCAGATTGATCGGCGCTTGCACGAGCGCAGAGTTGTGCACACTATGGCATTGTCTTCCGAGCGGAGTCCTGAGCCTATGCAGTGTGATAGGATTGTGTCTAGAGCTGAACGACAAGGATTCAGACGTCAGAATAGGTTGTGTTTTTACTGTGGCGATTCTGCTCATGTTATTTCTGATCGCCCTAAGCGTGCAAAGAGAATCGCTAGTTCCGTTACCATCAGTACTGTACAACTTAAATTTCTGTTATCTGTGACCCTGATCTGCTCATTATCGTCATTTTCTGTCATGGCATTTGTGGATTCAGGCGCCGCTTTGAACTTAATGGACTTAGAATTTGCCAGACGTTGTGGTTTCCCCTTGCAGCCTTTGCAGAACCCTATTCCTTTGAGGGGAATTGATGCTACACCGTTGGCTAAAAATAAACCTCAGTTTTGGACACAGCTGACCATGTGCATGGCGGCAGCCCATCAGGAAGATTGTCGTTTTCTGGTGTTGCATAATTTGCATGATGCTATTGTGCTGGGTTTCCCATGGTTACGGGTGCATAATCCGGTATTGGATTGGAAATCTATGTCTGTGACTAGTTGGGGGTGTCAGGGGGTTCATGATGATGTTCCTTTGATGTCAATTTCCTCTTCCCTCTCTTCTGAAAAAATGAGTTTTTGTCAGATTTCCAGGATGTATTCGATGAGCCCAAGTCCAGTTCCTTTCCACCGCATAGGGACTGTGATTGTGCCATTGACTTGATTCCAGGCTGTAAGTTCCCTAAGGGCCGACTTTTCAACCTGTCTGTGCCAGAACATGCCACTATGCGGAGTTATGTTAAGGAGTCTTTGGAGAAGGGGCATATTCGGCCATCTTCTTCACCATTGGGAGCGGGTTTTTTTTTTCGTTGCCAAGAAGGATGGTTCCTTGAGACCCTGTATTGATTATCGCCTCTTGAATAAGATCACGGTCAAATTCCAATACCCTTTGCCTCTGCTCTCTGATTTGTTTGCTAGGATTAAGGGGGCTAGTTGGTTTACTAAGATTGACCTTCGAGGGGCATATAATCTTGTTCGTATTAAGCAGGGTGACGAATGGAAAACTGTATTTAATACGCCCGAAGGCCATTTTGAATACCTTGTGATGCCATTCGGGCTTTCTAATGCTCTATCTGTGTTTCAATCATTCATACATGATATCTTTCGGAATTATCTTGATAAATTCATGATTGTATATTTAGATGATGTTTTGATTTTTTCCAATGATTGGGAGTCTTATGTGAAACAAGTCAGGATGGTATTCCAGATCCTTCGTGATAATGCTTTGTTTGTGAAGGGGTCTAAGTGCCTCTTTGGAGTACAGAAGGTGTCTTTTTTGGGCTTTATTTTTTCTCCCTCATCTATAGAAATGGATCCGGTTAAGGTTCAGGCCATTCATGATTGGATTCAGCCCACCTCCGTGAAGAGCCTTCAGAAATTTTTGGGCTTTGCTAATTTTTATCACCGTTTCATTGCCAACTTCTCCAGTGTGGTTAAAGCCCTGACCGATTTGACGAAGAAAGGCGCTGATGTGACGAATTGGTCCCCTGCGGCTGTTTCTGCCTTTCAGGAGCTTAAACACCGATTTACTTCTGCCCCTGTGTTGCGTCAGCCAGATGTTTCTCTTCCTTTTCAGGTTGAAGTTGACGCCTCTGAGAATGGGGCAGGAGCCGTTTTGTCTCAGAGGAATTCTGATGGTTCCTTGATGAAACCGTGTGCCTTCTTTTCTCGAAAGTTTTCGCCTGCGGAACGCAATTATGATGTCGGCAATCGTGAGTTGTTGGCTATGAAGTGGGCATTTGAGGAGTGGCGACATTGGCTTGAGGGAGCTAAGCACCGTATAGTGGTCTTGACCGATCATAAGAATCTGATTTTCCTCGAGTCTGCCAAGCGGCTGAATCCTAGACAGGCCCGATGGTCCCTGTTTTTCTCCCGTTTTGATTTTGTGGTCTCGTATCTTCCGGGTTCTAAGAATGTTAAGGCTGATGCCCTTTCTAGGAGCTTTTTGCCCAATTCTCCTGGGGTCCTTGAGCCGGTCGGTATTCTGAAGGAAGGGGTTATTCTTTCTGCCATCTACCCTGATTTACGACGGGTTCTTCAGGAATTTCAGGCTGATAAACCTGACCGCTGTCCAGTGGGGAAACTGTTTGTTCCTGACAGATGGACTAGTAAAGTGATTTCTGAGATTCATTGTTCGGTGTTGGCTGGCCATCCTGGGATCTTTGGTACCAGAGAATTGGTTGGTAGGTCCTTTTGGTGGCCTTCTTTGTCACGGGATGTGCGTTCCTTTGTGCAGTCCTGTGGGACTTGTGCGCGGGCCAAACCTTGCTGCTCCCGCGCCAGTGGGTTGCTTTTGCCTTTGCCGGTCCCTGAGAGGCCTTGGACGCATATTTCTATGGATTTTATTTCAGATCTTCCGGTTTCCCAGAGGATGTCGGTTATCTGGGTGGTTTGTGACCGGTTTTCTAAGATGGTTCATTTGGTACCTTTGCCTAAATTGCCTTCCTCTTCTGAGTTGGTTCCGTTGTTTTTTCAGCATGTGGTTCATTTGCATGGCATTCCGGAGAATATTGTATCCGATAGAGGTTCCCAGTTTGTTTCTAGGTTTTGGCGAGCCTTTTGTGCTAGGCTGGGCATTGATTTGTCTTTTTCGTCCGCATTTCATCCTCAGACAAATGGCCAAACCGAGCGAACTAATCAGACTTTGGAAACTTATTTGAGGTGCTTTGTGTCTGCTGATCAGGATGATTGGGTGGCTTTCTTGCCATTGGCCGAGTTTGCCCTTAATAATCGGGCTAGTTCTGCCACTTTGGTTTCACCCTTCTTTTGTAATTCTGGTTTTCATCCCCGTTTTTCTTCGGGGCAGGCTAAGCCTTCTGATTGTCCCGGGGTGGACTCTGTGGTTGACAGGTTGCAGCAAATTTGGGCTCATGTGGTGGACAATTTGGTGTTGTCTCAGGAGGAGGCTCAGTGTTTTGCCAACCATTGTCAGTGTGTTGGTTCCCGGCTTCAGGTTGGAGATCTGGTCTGGTTGTCCTCCCGTCATGTTCCTATGAAGGTTTCTTCCCCTAAGTTCAAGCCTCGGTTTATTGGTCCTTATAGGATTTCTGAGATTATCAATCCTGTGTCTTTTCGTTTGGCCCTTCCAGCCTCTTTTTTCCATCCATAATGTTTTTCATAGATCTTTGTTGCGGAAATATGTGGTGCCCGTGGTTCCCTCTGTTGATCCTCCTGCCCCGGTGTTGATTGATGGAGAGTTGGAGTATGTGGTGGAGAAGATCTTGGATTCTCGTTTTTCAAGGCGGAGGCTTCAGTATCTTGTCAAGTGGAAGGGATATGGCCAGGAGGATAATTCTTGGGTTGTTGCCTCCGATGTTCATGCTGACGATTTGGTTCGTGCCTTCCATTTGGCTCATCCTGATCGGCCTGGGGCTCTGGTGAGGGTTCGGTGACCCCTCCTCAAAGGGGGGTACTGTTGTGAATTCTGCTATTGGGCTCCCTCTGGTGGTTATAAGTGGTAGCGCTGCTGTCTGTCTTTCACAGCAGTCATCAGGTGTGTCCACTTCAGACTGGGCTATTTAGTCTGGCTTCACCCTTTAGTCAGTGCCAGTTGTCCATTGTTCCTGGAGGATTCACATCCTTTCCTGGTCTCTCCTGCTTGCTGTTCATTTCATCAAAGATAAGTTCTGGCTTTGCTTTTTGCAGTCCACATGCTGTGGGCTTAATAGTTCAGTTCATTTCTACGTTTTGTTTTGTCCAGCTTGGTCTGTGCAAGGATTTGTTCAGTCATGCTGGTATCTCTGGAGATGCAGATATACCCTCCATATCTTTAGTTGGATGTGGAGATTTTGTACTTTCTGTGGTGGATATTTTCTAGTGTTTTTAATACTGACCGCATAGCACTCTGTTCTATCCTTTCTATCTAGCTAGTACGGCCTCCTTTGCTAAATCCTGATTTCTGTCTGCGTATGTTATTTCCCTCTCCTCTCAAAGTCAATATTTGTGGGGGGCTGTCTATGCTTTGGGGATTTTCTCTGAGGCAAGATAGCTTTCCTTTTGTTATCTCTAGGGGTATTTAGACCTCCGGCTGTGACGAGGTGTCTAGGGAGTGTTAGGAACATCCCACGGCTGCTTCTAGTTGCGGTGTTAAGTTCAGGGTCTGCGGTCAGTACAGGTACCACCTTCTCCAGAGTGTTCCTCATGCTGCTCCTAGGCCACCAGTTCATAACATCTGTCCTTGCGGACTTACATTCTACGGGATAATGGGGAAGAGACAGAAGGTTTTAGGTGCAGCAGCTCTGGTGGTGGTGAGGCGGCAGCTCGGGTGGTGGTGAGGCAGTAGAATGGTTATTGCAGGCTGTAGGCTTTCCTGAAGAGATGGGTTTTCAGGTTCCGTCTGAAGGATCCGAGGGTGGTGGATAATCGGACGTGTTGTGGCATGGAATTCCAGAGGATGGGGGATATTCGGGAGAAATTTTGGAGGCGGTTGTGTGAGGAACGAATAAGTGTGGTGGTAATCTAAATAATTATGAACTTTTTTTTGCATTATTTGAGGCCTGCAAGCAATTCATTTTTTGTTATTTTGACCATTTCTCATTTTCAGAAAATAAATACAAAATGTATTGCTTGAACTTCGGAGACATGTTGTCAGTAGTTTACAGAATAAAAGAACAATTTACATTTTACCCAAAAATATACCTATAAAGAGGAAAATCAGACAAACTGAAAATTTTGCAGTGGTCTCTTAATTTTTGCCAGAGCTTTACATGTGTGTCCCTATGGTTAGATGTCCTTTCTGTAGTAGACAGAAGAATAGTTTTGGAAAATTACCATTGTCCCTTCATTGGTTGCGCCGTTGCTTCCAAATAACCTGTTTAAAAATTCAAAGTATGTCATTGGGTGGAAAGGGGTTAAACAGGCAGTTTGGATGACATCACAAAGCACATAAAGATCATAGACATCATATGACATCACAATTGGTATAGAATGTGCAAAGTGCAGCACCAGAGCCATCTTGTTTCATTAGAGCCTGGCAGCTAGAAGGAAACAAGTCCAGGTAGGGAACTCTTCACTTATGACTTCACTCACAAATTGTATAGAAGGGGGGTTAGTCGTCGGATTCAGAACTACATCCTTCACAAGAAAATCTTAGCAAAACCCGCTGTATCATGTGTCCTGTGAATGTTATGATTCTATGAGTTGAAAAAAAAATGTGATTGACTAGATTCCAAGGAGAATATGAACATTTTTGGTTCTTTATTAAGTAAGTGTGAGCCCTGCCCAACCGGGGTTACCAATCTGGACAACCTCTTCCCAAATGAGGACTTGTTAGGGTTCAACTGATCATGTGTCACTTGCCTTGAAGACCCTCAGCAATCGTCTGGTTTGCCCTCTGTGACCCCCATGTACTCTAATAAAAGCATATAGAGAGGGGTGACCCGGGGAGACAACTCCATTTGGTTCCATTTATGGGTAGCTTTGCCATTAATGTTGTGAAAACGTTATCGCAATAAGTTTAATTGCAGACTGCTACAGTTTTCCATTGTCAGCTCCCTTGGTCCCGTTGGATCAGGGGTGACCCGGAGCTGACAGTTTATCATGATCAGGAATTGCAGTATGGCGTCCTGTGTTTTCCTTTAGTTCATAGAACAGTAGGTGATACGGATAAGAATAAAATGGTGGAAATGTTTAGGTTTTAACAAGACTCAATTAAAAATGAGGCTGGTGGTTATTTGCAGCCTGTGATTTTGTTTTATTAATTCTCCTCTTGATGATGGAAACTTGATACACAACACACGAATGAGAACATGACATCACAGGGCACATGACATCATAGATATCACATGACCTCACAATTGGTACAGAATGTATAAAGTTATTATCCTGAACCACCTTGTGTCCCCAGAAGCAGCAGCTTGAGTTAAACAAGTCCCTGTAGGCAGCTGCTCACTTAACACTAAGGCCCCATTCACACATTGTGTGCCTTTGGATTGTTCATGGAGATGTTTAGAACTGCACCATTTACCCCTAAAACATCTCAGCAAATATCTGTGACGTGTTGTCTCTTGAGTATTAGAATGATTCCTTAAATAGGACCTACCATTTAATCCTCTTTTTTGTAATGATAGGTTATGTCTCATCTAGCGCAGATGAGCAGCTGTAATGAAGCTCGGACAGATGCCGGTGGCGCAGCAGGAAGGCTAAGCAGAAACAATGGGCAACGTAGTGGCTTGATGCCAGCAGGAGGATCACAACTGGAACCACAGGATATAATGAGCAGAATTGATTAAATGGCAAATGGCGTAATAGAGTTACAGACTCCGATCAGAGTTTGATCAGAGTGGCATCAGTTTTTCTCGGATGTGGAGATTGGAAAAAAAATATTTCTTCACCTTTTATATCATGTCAGTCTGTGAAAATCGGATCGCACTCAGATGTCATCCAAGTGGGGTCCAATTTTTTCACGGGCCCATAGACTTGCATTGTCGATTTTGACTTGTCCCGGATTTTTTTTCCGTGGATCACTGGGTCCGAGGAAAAAATCGGACATTTGCACATCCCCATAGAAAATCATATGTACGAGTGATATCTGTCAAAACCACGGATGCATTCAGATGACAAAATTGGTCGTGTGCACGAGCCCTTACGTGTACTTGATCAGTGGGCGACTGGGTCCTTAGAAACCCACTGATCGGTCCAAACAGCTGCTCTATAGCATGCTGCTCAACAGACAGAAGCACAGAGCTCTGCCGGTGCCGGCTCAAATCTATGTACGGACTCGATAGAAAGTCTATTAGCCTGTACTTTACTCTGTGCACAGGCTTATAGAATTGCACAAATACACACAAACACATAGATATTTATTTATTTTACTCGCTCACATAGCACCATTAATTCTACAGCGCTATGTATACATACTATATGAATGAATTAAATATATATAAATAAATATATTTATACATATATATTTATATATATTCTCTCCGATTTTCACAGACTGTCAAAATGGAGAAACTTTTTTCCCCCCTCTCCACCTGTGAGAGAAACAGATGCCACTTTGATCGCACTCTGCTCAAAGCCTGATCGAATTTGAATTTTATATATACATATGTAATTTGTGGACTAAGGCTACGTCCCCACAGTCAGTAATCGGCAGCTCTTTGGACGCAGCACATGTCCGCTCCGTCCAAGCACTGCCGGCTTTTGAACGCAGGTGATTCCGCATGTGTCCATTGAACCGTGTGAAATCACTGCATCCTATACATTGTATGGGTGATATTTATCTTGCAGAGACTGAGTGTCTTCACAAGATAAATAAACATGCTGTGGTCTGGAAAGAGGCGCCGCATGTCAATCTCCGCAGGTGTCGGTGCACGCATAGTAGGTAGTTTGCGGGGGGGACAGCTTCACAGGAGGCAGGGTCACTGCTTCAGCAGGCTGGCGGTGGCAGCAGGAGTGGGCCAATGCTGCTGGGCCTGGGCTCTCATAAGATGTTTGTGCCGGGGAGTGGGGTCCCCTTGCCCATTGATTTCCCTGTGGTGGGCTTTGTGAAGATGGCTGCCGGAGGCCACGTATGCTCGGGTTGAGATCTTGGGAGACGAGATCTTGGAAGACGACCTTCGGCAGCCATTTTTTCGAAGCTCATAGTAGGGAAATCAATGGAAAAGGAGACTCCGCTCACCGGCGCAATCATCATATGAGAGCCTAGGGCCAGCAGCATCGGCCCACGCCTGCCACCTCCGCCAACCTCCTGAAGCAATGACCCTGCCTCCTGTGACCTCGCTCCTCCGCAGTTGCCACGTCGGTAAGCTACCTTCAGATTATAAAACGCACTCATTTTCCTCCAAAATTTGGAGGGAAAAAAGTACGTTTCATAATTTTAAAAATTTGGTATGCCTGCAGAAGCAGGGAGTTGCTTTGTGCATGGTCAAGTATCAAGTTTGCACCCTTATTGCTGGCCTTGCATAGATGTTTAGAAGCCTTGTGGTGCATTATATTTCCCAATGTGTGGCTTATTCCCACTGGCAGACTCAGCTTCAGATGTTCAATGAGCGATCTGTAATAAATCATTCAGTGTGCAATATTCTCGCCAGCACATGTCCTATTTACTGCCCTAACTAAGGTCACCACTGACCTTTTAACCGCCAAGAGCAAGCGACACTACTCTGTTCTCCTCCTCCTCGACCTGTCGGCTGCCTTTGACACAGTGGACCATTCCCTATTATTACAGACCCTCTCATCCCTTGGCATCACAGACTTGGCCCTATCCTGGATCTCATCATACCTAACAGACCGGACATTCAGCGTCTCCCACTCACACACCACCTCCTCACCTCGCCCCCTCTCTGTCGGAGTCCCACAAGGTTCAGTCCTTGGGCCCCTGCTCTTCTCCATTTACACCTTTGGCCTGGGACAGCTCATAGAATCTCATGGCTTTCAGTATCACCTCTATGCTGATGACACACAGATCTACATCTCTGGACCAGATATCACCTCCCTACTAACCAGAATCCCTCAATGTCTGTCCACTATTTCATCCTTCTTCTCCGCTAAATTTCTGAAACTTAACATGGACAAAACAGAATTCATCATCTTTCCCCCATCTCACGTGACCCCCCCAACGAACCTATCCATTACAGTAAATGGCTGCCCACTCTCCCCAGTCCCACAAGCTCGCTGCCTCGGGGTTATCCTTGACGCTGATCTCTCCTTCAAACCACATATCCAAGCCCTTTCCACTTCCTGCCGACTTCAACTCAAAAATATTGCACGAATCCGTTCATTCCTCAACCAAGAATCTGCAAAAACCCTAGTCCATGCCCTCATCATCTCTCGTCTTGACTACTGCAACCTCCTGCTCTGTGGCCTCCCCTCAAACACTCTCGCACCCCTCCAATCTATTCTAAACTCTGCTGCCCGACTAATCCACCTGTCCCCCCGCTATTCTCCGGCCTCTCCCCTCTGTCAATCCCTTCACTGGCTCCCCATTGCCCAGAGACTCCAGTACAAAACCCTAACCATGACGTACAAAGCCATCCACAACCTGTCTCCTCCTTACATCTGTGACCTCATCTCCCGGTACTTTCCTACACGCAACCTCCGATCCTCACAAGATCTCCTTCTCTACTCCCCTCTTATCTCCTCTTCCCACAATCGTATACAAGATTTCTCTCGCGTATCACCCCTACTCTGGAACCCTCTACCACAACACATCAGACTCTCGCCCACCATCGAAACCTTCAAAAAGAGTCTGAAGACCCACCTCTTCCGACAAGCCTACAACCTGCAGTAACCACCGATCAACCAACCGCTGCACGATCAGCTCTATCCTCACCTACTGTATTCTCACCCATCCCTTGTAGATTGTGAGCCCTCGCGGGCAGGGTCCTCACTCCTCCTGTACCAGTTATGACTTGTATTGTTCAAGATTATTGTACTTGTTTTTATTATGTATACCCCTCCTCACTTGTAAAGCGCCATGGAATAAATGGCGCTATAACAATAAATAATAATAATAATAATATTTACACAGGAGGGTGTGCCATCAAGAACAATGATCTTTTTGTGAGGCACAAAAGATCATTTCACCTGATGAACAAGCATTTTGCTCATTCATTGCATGATCTGCTGCCTTAGGTACAATTATCGTGCAGGAGCGTCCCTAAGAAACTCTTGTTCGCAGTAATCGTGCAGTGTAAATGCACCTTTGGCAGCCGAATATCTATTGCTAATTAGATCATCAAAGTATACATGGAATTAGATTGTAAACTAGGAGCAGGGTGTAGATTAGTCTGTATGCTTTTATCAGCATGCATATTGTATATTATATTGTAAACTAGGAGCAGGGTGTAGATTAGGCTACTTTCACACTAGCGTCGTGCACTGCACGTCGCAATGTGTCGTTGTGGAGAAAAAACGCATCCTGCAAAGTCGCCCGCAGGATGCGTTTTTTCTCCATAGACTTTTATTAGCGCAGTGTCACACGTCGCAACCGTCGTGTGACGGTTGCGTCATGTTTTGGCGCACCGCCGCCACAAAAAAAAATTTTACATGTAGCGATTTTTGTGCGTCGAGTCCGCCATTTTCGACCGCGCATGCGCGGCCGAAAGTCCACTCACTCCTCCCCGGACCTTGCAATGGGGCAGCGGAAGCGTCGTAAGACTGCTTCCGCTGCCCACGTCGGGCATTTTTTTCACAGTATGCGTCAGTACGTCGGGCAATGCAGCGCGACGGCCCCGTACCGACGCTAGTGTGAAAGCATCCTTAGTTTACAAACTGTCAGGGGCAGCCTGTATATTGTATATTAGATTGGAAGCTCTTTTAAATGTTACACGAATAAATATTTCAACTTTTATTTCCTGGTTGGATGTGCCGACATATGCCATCTGATCATTTCAGTATCACTGTAATGACCAGCGGGTGCGGCACCCACCAGCATGTCTCCAGGCTGAACTGAAGATCGCAAGCTGTCAATGTGGTGAGCTCCTATACTCCCCCTCCCTCATTTACCTGTACATTATTCTGTATGCTCTCAACTGGATGTATATTGTATATTAGATTGTAAGCTCGCAGGAGCAGGGTGTATATTGTATATTAGTTTATAAGCTCCTAGGAGCAGGGTGTATATTGTATATTAGATTGTAAGCTCCTAGAAGCAGGGTGTATATTGTATATTAGATTATAAGCTCCTAGGAGCAGGGTGTATATTGTATATTAGATTGTAAGCTCCTAGGAGCAGGGTGTATATTGTATATTACATTGTAAGCTCCTAGGAGCAGGGTGTATATTGTATATTACATTGTAAGCTCCTAGGAGCAGGGTGTATATGGTAGATTAGATTTTACAAGGTGTATTTATCTTTTCCCTTCCAAATCGACTCTCCTGAGCTTATAATACATGTAGATATAGAGCAATATGCAGCAGGACAGATGTGATCCAGGGAAATATCCGATCGCCACAACTGGGGTCAGGAAGGAATTTTTTTCCCCCCTGAGGCAGAACTCTCCGGGGGGTTTCTTTGCCTTCCTCTGGATCTTTCGATCCAGTGGCTCTCAGCCAGTCCTCAATGCCCACAGCTAGTTCTGTGGTCTGTATAGGGCCTGACCTGAGAGTCATTGTCATCATGGTTTAATTTCTTAAAGGGCCGGTAATATTTTTATTACAGTGTTGCTTATTGCTTTTCCAATAAAAAAAATTAAAAGAAAAAATAAAAGTGTCATGGGAGTTTTTGTATTCACTTTCTTTTTACAGGTACAATGATAGGAGGGATCATTACTACCCTCAATACTCTACAAGTTGAACCAGGCATTATAGGGGGGCGCCAATTACAGAAGGCAGACCACATATATCTCCACCCATTGTAGTATCATAATGTCAACTCCTGTCCCAAGACATATTGGAAGTGTAATCGAGGCAGTGCTCTAAAGTAGCATATGTCCTACACAACAAACTACCTGATAGAAGACTGAAGACAAGGACACAGCGCTGCAAAATACAAGAGACAAGTAGTGTAGGATCGGGGTGCCAATGGCCCACCAGTAACCAACCCCTGGGCCCCACTTTTCTGCTGATAATGTGACATTATCCTCAATCACAAATTTATATAACAATCATCTGAGGAGATTGCTCCATGAATAAGATGTCGCCTTTATCTGTACATAGTGATTCAAGTATATATTGCCAAGTCCTGCTCATATAAGAGGGTAGTGGCTCACTCTTGCACAGTAACCCACCAGAGGATTTTCCTGTTCTCCTGTGGGCCAGTCAAAGCCTGGGTATCATATGTGTAATGTATGTAAATGTAATACTTCATGTTTGTAGTGGTGATCTGTCCAGCTACATACTGTAGGTACAGACATAGTTAAAGCTTGGGACTGGCCCATAGTGGGAGAGGAAAGCCCTAGTAAAACAAGACTACTTCCTCATAGTCAGATAGGGAAGTACAGTATGGCGGGCAGCCATCATTCAAGGAAGTGGCAGGCCTTACTGGAATCTCTTGTGGACATTCCTGGAACATCCGGAGCATAGGGCTCAGTACAGATACTACAAAGAGTGCCTTATCCTGTAATGTACAGAGGAAGTGGAAGGGAAACCACGTTAAGGGAAGGTTGCACTGTGGGACTGGTCAGGAAATCCCTGGAAAACCAGTTAAAAGGAACCTGTCACCCCCCAAGGCCTATTTAAGTAAAAGACCCACCTTCAGCAGCATAAGGCTGCATTGTGTGAAGGCGGCTCTTATGTTTATTATCCCTAGGAATCCTGAAATAATGAGTTTTATAAATTTCCCGCCATACCTCTATTGAGTCAGGGAGGTTTGTTTTCTCCCCCTGACTCAACCGCCTCGCAGCCATCCATCATCCCCCTCTGGCTTCCAGGCGCCGTCTCCTCTCTTTCTCATGACGTCACCAGCGCCTGCGCTCTGCAATCAGTTTTCGGGCATGCGCCGTGCACGCTGCCCGGGAACTTACATCAGGATATCGCGCCTGTGTGTACCGGAGGCCCCAAATCCCGCCACACAGTGTGTTATGATGTATTCACACTGCGGGGCTGGGAATCTGGCGCATGCACAGAGGAGCGGGTCACCTTGCTCCATTGAAGATAGTGCCGATGTCTCGCGAGATTTGTGAAGTCTCGCGAGATTTGTGAAGACTTCTATCGAGGAGCACGGTGACCCGCTCCACTGCGCAGGGGGAGTTACAGGCTCCCTTTATCGTGAGGATAGTCCAGGAGGAACAGACAGCGATGCTGGAGGCATACTGTACTAAAGAAACAAGGAATAAGAAGTGCCCGAAACTGCATGTTACAATCTGAAGAACTTGGACTGCCCAATAAATGTTTGCTTGTTACAATGAACTGTGTGTTCCCTGAGTTATGAGCGGCGTCTCCTGAGGAAGGAGAACTAGAGAAAGCAAAAGCCTGTGGTCTACAGGTGAATGTGATGCACCCCACACTTGCCAGCAGGGACAGGCTGGGACTGAAATTCAGCCCTGGCATTTGAAATCACACAGGCCCATGGTGTTCCCACCGCCGAGCACCAGATGGGGATATATTACTAATATTACCCTGGAGGGAGGAAATCAAGATTTACTACAAGATCAATATTTCTAATAATACCAATAATATTGCTATACTAGATGGTGGCCCGATTCTAAGGCATCGGGTATTCTAGAATATGCATGTCCACGTAGTATATTGCACAGCTCACATAGTATGTTGGCCAGACACGTAGTATATTGCCCAGCGACGTAGTATATAGCCCAGTCACGTAGTATATAACCCAGCCCCGTAGTTTATTGCCCAGTCATGTAGTATATTGCCCAGTGACGTAGTATATTGCCCAGTGACGTAGTATATTGCCCAGTGACGTAGTGTACAGCACAGAGCCACGTAGTATATTGCCCAGCCACGTAGTAGATTGCCCAGTCACGTATGTCACAGGTTAAAAATTAAAAAATAAACATACTCACCTTCCGATCCGAGGGCTCCTTGTAGTTCTAACATACTCACCATACTTGTAGTTCTGTCACCTGTGCACGGTACAGGCAGCAGCTTTCGGTCCCAGGGTGTGATGACGTCGTGGTCACATGACCGTGACGTCACAGCAGGTCCTTCTGCCATACGATTCTTGCTACCGGAAACTGCCGCTTGCACAGAGCGGTTACCGGAGGGTGGCGAGGAGCGGGAAAGGCAGCGGAAGGTGAGTATATAATGATTTTTTATTTTTTTTAATTATTTTTAACATTAGATCCTTTTACTATTGACGCTGCATGGGCAGCGTCAATAGTAAAAACTTGGTCACACAGGGTTAATAGCGGCGGTAACGGAGTGAGTTACCCGCGGCATTACGCGGTCCGTTACCGCTGGCATTAACCCTGTGTGAGCCGTGACTGCGGGGAGTATGGAGCGGCCGCCCGACACTGATTGCAGGGGAGTAGGGAGGGACTAATTGGACTGTGCCCGTCGCTGATTGGTCGCGACAGCCATGACAGGCAGCTGGCGAGACCAATCAGCGAATGAATAACCATGACGGAAGTTGCCGACAGAAGGACAGAAAGACGGAAGTACCCCTTAGACAATTATATAGTAGATAAGTAGAGAACTTGGGACACACCAGATGCTGAAGTATAGTATTTCATTCAAAAGGTGGCTACAGACAAAACCAAACGTTTCGGTCATATAGACCTTCCTCAATGTACCGAATCATAATTGGTGAGATTAAGGAGTGCTGCCAGTACAGAGTGGTTATGTGGACCCTGTCCTAGTTAGTTATGTGGGGATTTTTCCCCACATAATCCCCACACACAATCCCCACATAACTAACTAGGACAGGGTCCACATAGCCACTCTGTACTGGCAGCACTCTATACCAGTGATATCTATGCTGAGTTACTTTTTCTTACGGGGGGATCACCTAAATGTCACCAATTACCACTCGGTACATTGAGGAAGGTCTATATGACCGAAACGTCTGGTTTTGTATGTATCTACCTTTTGAATTAAATACTTCAGCATCTGGTGTGTGCCAAGTTCTCTACATAAATCTGTATGGTTTGGGAACCTACTTGAGCACCATTCTCCAGTTGTGCTAATTACCTTTTCACATTGACCCCGTAGAATATTATGCCCCCACAAAGTATGATGGCCCCACCGTATGATTTTCCCACAAACCTTAAACAAAGTATGATGCTCCACAGCACACCACACATTAAGATTGTCACCACAGCCTTCTACACAGTATGATATCCACCGCTGCCCCAAATATACAGTATGAGAGGCACCACAGACCCCCATACAGTATGATGTCCACCACAGGCCCCTATAAAAAGTCTGATGTCTACCAAAGCCCCCAGACTGTATGAGGACCCCACAGCACATATACAGTATGATGTTCCCATAACCATCTCATACAGTATGATGGTCACCACAGCCCCAACACAGTATAATGTATCCCATAGACCTACAGAAGGTATCATGCCCACCACAGCCACCCCACACAGTATGATGTCCACCACAACCACCCTACACAGTAAGCTGGTCCTCCCAACAGCCACCCCACACAGTATGATAGATCTGTCATACACTATTGAGATCCCCCATAGCCAAAATACTATATGACGGTCCCCCCACAGCCCTCTATATAGTATGATGGGCCGGTCACAGCTCCCAGTATAGTATGATGGTTCACCTCACAGTCCCCCATATAGTATGATGGGCCCTCCAAGAGCCCCCTATTTAGTATGATGGTGTCCCAACACCCCCATATAGTATGATGGTACACCTCACAGCTCATTATATATTATGATGTTACACCTCACAGTTCCTATATAGTATGATGGTACCACTAACAATCCCCCATATATTATGTTTCATCTCATAGCCCCCTATATAGTATGATGATCCACATCACAGCCCCCTATATAGTATGATGGTCCAACTCAAAGCCCCCTCATACAGTATGATGGTCCCTCCAACAGCCCCCTATATAGTATGATGGTCCCCTTAAAAACACCTCCTATATAGTATGATAGTACAAACCACAGCTCCTTATATATTATGATGGCACACCTCACAGCTCCTATGTAGTATGATGGTCCACCTCACAGTCCCCTCCATTTACTATGGTGGTCCTCCCCACAGTCCCTTATATACTATGATGGTCCAACTCACTGTGCCCTATATAGTGTGATGGTCCCCCACAACCACCCAAAGATTAAAAAAATCCCTATAATCACATAATTCAGACATCTCATCCTCGGCAGCGTCTGACTCCTCTTCTATCTATTCTCGCAGTGGATGCTGGAGGCGCGATGCCAGCACTGCCAACGTCAGCTGTTATTGCTGGCCTCAAGCAGGTCACAGCCAGAAAGGACACCAGTGGCCTGCTGGGGCAAGTGACGGAGCCAGCAGCTTTGTGCTCCGTCGCAACTGTTAACAGTATTGGTGTCCTGAGGATGCAGATTCTGATAACAAGGTAGCAGACAAGGAGGCCCACGACCAGACAGGCCCTTCTGGCATTTGCGAGAATTGCCAAATGGCCAGTCCGGCTCTGGTTATAGATATCGTTTACAGTAAACAAATTTACGATACCAGACTGGTACAGAGGGGAGAGGACCCTGTCCTTGCGGACTTACATTCTACGGGATAATGGGGAAAAGACAGAAGGTTTTAGGTGCAGCAGCTCTGGTGGTGGTGAGGCGGCAGCTCGGGTGGTGGTGAGGCAGTAGAATGGTTATTGCAGGCTGTAGGCTTTCCTGAAGAGATGGGTTTTCAGGTTCCGTCTGAAGGATCCGAGGGTGGTGGATAATCGGACGTGTTGTGGCGTGGAATTCCAGAGGATGGGGGATATTCAGGAGAAATTTTGGAGGCGGTTGTGTGAGGAACGAATAAGTGTGGTGGAGAGTAGGAGGTCTTGGGAGGAACGAAGATTTTGTGAGGGAAGATATTAGGAGATTAGTTCAGAGATATAGGGAGGGGCCAGGTTGTGGATGGCTTTGTAGATCAGTGTTAGTAGTTTGAACTGGATTCGTTGGGGAATTGGGAGCCAGTGGAGGGATTTGCAGAGTGGAGAAGCAGGGGAGTAGTGAGGAGAGAGGTGGATTAGGCGGGCAGCAGAGTTGAGTACAGACTTGAGTGGTGCAAGAGAGTTAGCGGGGAGGCCACAGAGGAGGGTGTTGCAGTAGTCGAGGCGGGAGATGATGAGGGCATGCACAAGAGTTTTAGTAGATTGAGAGCTGAGGAAGGGAAGGATTCTGGCAAAATTTTTCAGTTGGAGGCGACATTAGGTGGCTAGAGTTTGGACATGCGGTTTGAAGGACAGGGCAGAGTCGAGAGTTACTTCGAGGCAGCAGGTGTGGGAGAGAGCGTGATGCCATTTACAATAATAGATAGGTCGGGTAGGGGAGATACGCGAGATGGAGGAAAGATGATGAGTTCGGTTTTGTCTACATTGCGGTTTAGGAAGCAAGAGGCGAAGAAGGAGGATATGGCTGATAGACACTCCGGGATTCTGGACAGCAGGGAGGTGACATCTCGGCCAGAGAAGTAGATCTGAGTGTCGTCCGCATACAGGTGGTACTGGAAGCCACAGGACTTTATGAGTTGTCCTAGACCTAGACCAAGGGTATAGATGGAAAAAAATTAGGGGCCCCAGGACAGAGCCTTGAGGGACACCAACAGAGAGAGGGCGGGATAAGGAGGTAGTGTGGGAGTGGGAAATGCTAAATGTGTGGTCGGAAAGGTATGAAGCAATCCAGGACAGGGCAAGGTCTTTGAGGCCAAGGGAAGAAAGAATCTGTAGCAGTAGGCAGTGGTCGACTGTGTCGAAGGCGGGGGACAGGTTGAGAAGGAGGAGGTTGGAGAACTGTCTGTTGGCTTTGGCTGTGAGTAAGTCATTAGTAATTTTGATCAGGGCAATTTCGGTGGAGTGGTGGGGGCAGAAACCAGATTGGAGGTGCAGGAGGAGAGAGCTAGATGAGAGGTGGGAGGAAAGTTGATTATGGACATGCTGCTCAAGGAGTTTCGAAGCAAATGGGAGCAGTGATATGGGGCGATAGCTGGGCATAGCAGTTGGGTCAAGGTTTGTTTTTTTGAGGATGGGTGTGATGGTGGCATGCTTGAAGGCAGAGGGGAAGGTACCAGAAGATAGCGATAGGTGGAAGACATGGGTTAGGGCTGGAATGAGCGATAGATAAGAGATAGATAGATAGATAGATAGATAGATAGATAGATAGATAGATAGATAGATAGATAGATAGATAGATTATAGATAGATAAGAGACAGATAGATAATAGAGAGATAGATAATAGATAGATAGATAGATAGATAGATAGATAGATAGATAGATAGATAGATAGATAGATAGATATTCAAAAAAAGATGAAGGCAGCACTCCAAATGTTCAAAAAAGACAGAATTATATGCATTTACAAAGGTTGACACACATTTTTGGCACACGCAGAACTTATGAAATGACACGTGTAATAAAGCATCTTGCTCAGCAGCTGTTTCTATTATTGCAGTTTTCCATCCAAATTGGCAATAATAAGCTTATTTTTTATTTCCAAAATCATATGGCTGTACTGGAGAGAGTCGCCCGAAGCTGCCTCTCCGTCATCCCATGCATTAATATACGCAAGTGCATGACTCGACTGTGCGGGAAATCATTTCATTTTCCAGTCTGATTTACTACTGTATAATATTCCGTGACTAAGTAATTACAGGTATATGTTCCAATTATGATACCGGTGTGTTACTAGCATGCCATGAAAATGAGCGTATCATGCTAAACTCTCAGTTCTGTGTGTAAAATGGTAGATACATAATTTACCATCCTAGAGCAGTTGTTCAACATGTTTTTATCAAAAACCCAGATGCAGCAGAACGAAATGTCATTTTTAACTCTTCCAGGCTGTCGCAGAGTACTTATACTTACAGGTTTTGAGATCTTAAAGTAACTAGGAGCCTCATATAAGACCTGAACCAACAAGTCATGATGTGACAACACTGTGCATCAAATGACAACTTCATTTCTGTTGTATGTAGCATATACAGTATTATTTCTAAAAACAGAAAACATTTAAAGGTTATGGACATTTTGAAAAGGAAAAAAAATGATTTTTTACAAATGTTGGTGGTTACCTTAAGTTAATAAAATATCACTAAGTTTCAATCTGCAATTCCTCCGGTCATTTTCAGACCACATGATATGCAGTTTGCCGCCTCCCTCAGTCAAGTTTTAGATTTTTTTTCTCTTGTGGGAGTGTCTCTCCAAGTAGAATAGACTTTAATTTTGATTTCTGTATGTTTGTCCCAGTAATATAATCTGGTTGTGATTTCTGTACGTTGCTCTCAGTAATATAGGCTGGCTGTGATTACTATCTGTTCCTCACAGTAATATAGGCTGGCTATAATATCTGCATGCTCCTCCCAGTAATACAGCATGGCTATAATTTTTGTATGTTCCTCCCAGAAATATAGGCTGGCTGTCATTTCTGTATGTTCCTCTCAGTAATATAGGCTGGCTGCGATTACTATCTGTTCCTCACAGTAATATAGGCTGTCTATAATATCTGCATGCTCCTCCCAGTAATATAGCCTGGCTATAATTTCTGTATGTTCCTCCCAGTAATATAATCTGGTTGTGATTTCTGTATGCTCCTCTCAGTAATATAGGCTGGCTGCGATTACTATCTGTTCCTCCCAGTAATACAGGCTGCCTGTATGTTCCTCCGAGTAATATAATCTGAATGTGATTTCTGTATGTTCCTCTCAGTAATATAGGCTGCCTATAATTTCTGTATGTTCCTCCCAGAAATATAGGCAGGCCGTGATGTCTATATGTTCCTCCTAGTAATATAACCTGGTTGTGATTTCTGTATGTTCCTCCCAGAAATATAGGCTGGCTGTGATGTCTATATGTTCCTCCTAGTAATATAACCTGGTTGTGATTTCTGTATGTTCCTCTCAGTAATATAGGCTGGCTGTGATGTCTATATGTTCCTCCTAGTAATATAACCTGGTTGTGATTTCTGTATGTTTCTCTCAGTAATACAGGCTAGCTATGATTACTATCTATTCCTCTCAGTAATATAGGCTGGCTATGATTCCTGTATGTCTCTACCAGTAATAAAGGTTGTATGTCCAGTGTGCGGTCTTTTCATTAGCTCATATATCAGCACAGCTTCTATTCTGCACTTCCTTTGCATGAGCTTTCCTCCTTTTCCATAGCCTGTTTTCTCTTCTCTCTCTGAGATACATTCTCCTATCTGCATGCTGTGGAGATCTGTCTACAACTCTCCTACAATCTCAGACAGTGAAATAGGAGAGGGAGAACACAGAGCCATCAGGAGCGGGAGCTCTCACACGTTTGTATAAGTTTTGCAGGTTGTTGTTTTTACACAACCTCCCATGGTCCAATGTTGATTCGCCACCTCTGCTCCTGGCGACTGTTATTGTCGGCAGCACTGACACTACGCGTATTGCAGCAGAAGCATTGCGGCTGCCTATTGCATACACTTCTGTGGTAAATATCTGCAGATGGCACCAAGGGGCTTATTTCCAGCTGAGCAGTCACAAGGAAACAGCTAAACATGCCAACAAACAATTAACCTTTAATTAGTCATGTGGGGTCCATTGGACACCAAGCAAGTTTGTTTTCGCCATATTTTCACCAATATGGAAGGTAGGTAACTGTCATTTTGTTCCTAGCTTGGGTGCCTGTGCCCTCCTCAGTACCACAGCCAGGTGCGCGCTTCTAATAGTGCAAGTATTATGGTGCAACTAACTGAAGGTTAAAGGGTTTGTCCAGTTGGGAACACAAGAAAACTTGTCCTTAATGATGATCTAATTACTGGGTACTCATTTACTACACAATATTCTGATGTCATCTTCGAGTACCCCGATGCTACTATTGCAGGGGAAATGGAGCATTTTATGGCATCCACTGAAAGTAATGGGCTGAACTGGGTCATCTAAATGGTGAAATCTGCCCCTTGTCCTGTCTAATAGAAACAAGTCACAAAAGGATAGGGCTGACCGTTGGGAACCCCAAGAAAGGGGTCCTGAAATCCACTGTGTAAATGGAGCAATAGCCGTTTGATTAGTCACCTTCTCGAGACAGCTCTGGGTTTTATCATAGAGTTATCACCTATCCTGTGCATAGTTGATAAACGTATTTAGAGGAACAAGCCATGGTGTTTGCCAATCCATTTATGAAACCACCGTCAGCAGGAGAAGCAGATGGGTCCTTTGTGAGTACACAGGTCGGAGAACAAAAAAGTAGATTCAGGAAATGGGCTTTCCCATTGCCTATTGTAGTGTGGCTAATGGTCGCGTAGGCGATGGCAGGTATGTGTCGCAGAGATGGCTTGTCTCTATCACGGTGGCTCAGTGGAAAGCGCTGGAGTCCTGGGTTCTAATCCCACCTTGGACAACGTCTGCAAGGAGTTTGTATGTTCTCCTTGTGTTTGCATGGGTTTCCTCCAGGTACTCCGGTTTCCTCCCACATTCCAAAGACATACTGATAGGGAATTTAGATTGTTAGCTCCATCGGGGACAGCGATGATAATGTGTGCAAACTGTAAAGCGCTGCGGAATATGTTAGCGCTATATAAAAATTAAAGATAAATAAAGATTATCATTATCATTATGATGTAACCCGGAGTATTTTCTCTAGTGCATGAAAGCACTAAGAGGTTCGTTTGTTGCACCTGGGACTGGGTTGCGGGTAGCAGTAAGAGAGATGGGCGGGTCTAGCTACCCACATACCTCACCTCTGGTGTGGTTAACAGCCTACATAGTGGAGGCTGTTGTTTGGCACATAGTCTGTGTGTTGAGAGAGTAAAGGCCTCCTGTGTGTTTGGCTTCAGACCGAGCCTGAGTACTGGACGCTACCCCAGCCTGTGTGCCAGAGGCATAGCGGAGCAGAGCCCTGCTATAGACATTTTGTATTTTGTTCTGCCTGATCTAAAGGCTGTTTGTTTTCCCTTTGGTTTCTGGGGTTTATGAAGCAATAAACCCACATGAACTTGTAAAAAAATGAGCCTCCTGTTTTCTTCCCATCGCACCCAAATGAGTAAAACCCCTACAATTGGTGCTAGACGTGAGGGCAGCGTTCCCAGCAGAGATGTGTGACTGCTACAGGAAGTACTGCATGTCCTGGGTTAAGTCTGTCGCAAGCTTGCAAGCATCACCAGAAAAAGATGGAAGACCTGATGAAACACCTGGTCCAGTCACAGCAGCAACAGAAAGAGACCAACAGGCTGATGTTACAGCAGACCCAGCAGGAGCAACGGCAGCAGATGCAGCTTCTGGCAACCGCCATCCAGGGCACAATGAGTGCCCCAACCCTAAGTCCGGCTGAGACCCACATCTGGAAGGCGGTAAGACGTGCTTTGCAGAAAATGACCACCGAGGATGACATTGAGGCCTTCCTGATGGTCTTTGAAAGGGTCGCCAAGAGGGAGAAACGTCCTTCAGAGCAGTGGGCAGAGGTACTGGTGCTATACTTGACAGGAGAACCACAGAAGGTATACTATGACTTTTAGAGAAAAGTTTGTGGAGTGAACGGCACTAGAGGATTACACTATCCAGACTTGGATACAAGTGAATCCAATTTAACAGCTTGCACGAAATCTCAGGGATCAAGGTGCTCAGCATCAGAAGCATGAAGTCCATAATACAAAAATAGAAAGAAATGTGGCACTCACTCTTTTTTGCTTGTGAGATCGTGCTGTTTTTATTGGACTGGCATGAAGAAGTAGTAGTTACATGTCCATGTAATAAATCAAGCGTGCAGGAGGGTGCGGAGAGAGAGGACGACGGCCGTTTCGCACGGAATGTGCTTCAACGGGTTCAGGTGACCCTTGCTATGTCTATGGTTATTGGCGATTCTTACATCCTACACGACTCACACAGTGCCATGCAGACATTAAGACATAGGTAGTGCCTAATGGATAGGACTGGTAAGGTGATAAAACACAAGTGCATAGGCTTCATGGCATTAAGCCTTCTTTTCCATAGCTGAACATAAATGGTGATTTATCGTTTTCTGCTCAGAATTGAGCTACTAGCGCTTTCCATTTTTATATAGTGTAATCAAATGAGAAAATTAAACAAAATGGTTTAATATAAATGGGCGATGCTCTTGAAGTCTAATATATACTTCATAACAGACTAAATTTATATCCAGAATAACAAGTCTGTATGAAAGATTAGCACAGATTTGTTCCAATGAAGTTCTGGACCGATTCTTTAAAAGCAAAGTATAAATGTAGAAGTTTCTGTAGTTAAGTTGAATCGATGGATGGAAGATACTGACAAAAACAATGGATGGGTGAGCATTAATGCTGTATAAATATCCATATTCAGTGAATATAGATTTTCCCATTACTGAGATAGGAGATGACAGTTGGTGCTTTTAGAATTTTATGGAGAGGGGAGGAGCTAGGGACATAGACAAACCTTCCGCTGCAAGTTCTCCTACAACGACAGTTGCAATTCTCCGTAGAACTTTATTTGCCCCAAATGTCATCTCCTATCTCAGTAATGGGAAAATTGGTATTCACTGAAGACAGATTTTACCTGTGAATGGAGAATATTAAGAATGAGTGAGGAGAGGGAAGAAGTGGATTTCTCTACTAAGAAAAATTATAAAGATTCTGGTTTTCACATGAACTATTGATTTTTTATTTATTTATTCTTTTTATTAAACTGAAGGCTTTAAATATCACAAATCAAACTCCACTGATGCGATATTGAAGTTGTCATCCCGAAAAACCTTTTAGGAGGACGGCATTACACATCTACATTATATAGTCTGTATAATGTCATGTCAGTCTCTTCAGATGAATGTAACGAAAAAAAAAAAAAAACAATTATCCATTGAGTCATTAAATTCTGCATCAATTCATTAAGTTTTCTGAAGTCCACTGTTAACTTTCATTGAACGTGGTCTTTTCTTATTTCCTTCTAGAAGATAAAATCTGTAACGATCAACAATCTTCATCTCATTACAGAATAGTCACCAGCACCCGAGCAGCACACGACCTATTCAATGACAGATATTTGGAGAGCCATGACAATATGATACACAAAGACCAAAATTCATCACGGCTCTGGCAGTTAGTATTCCAGTCTTGATGAAGGGTGCACTGGAGTAAGATGAGCTGGAGTAAGATATGTCCTTTTCCGCTCCATACCTACATTTCTCTTATTTATGCTACTGTTTGGGCGAAAATAATGTTTAATTTATTGGATCACTTTTAAAGAAGTTGCCGGGACTGACAGTAAAAATGCAAACTTAAAAAAAAAAAAATTGCACACAAAAAATTTGGGATATTTTCAAGTGGTTTTATGCCAGAAAATGGAAAAAAAAACTTGATGAATTGAGGTCAAAGTGTCAAGAAAATGTTAACGTTAGTCTGAGAAAATCTTTAAAACTTGTGATTTCTTATTCTAAATCTAACCTTTTATTCTCACCCGTATCGAGGAAGGAATTAACCATGATTTCTGCCGTTATTCTGATTTTGGAAATCTCTCTTTTTTATGCACAAAGGTTTCAAAGATAAAACGATCCCTTTGTGATTTGCATTTGCTCCTTGCGATGACTTTAGTGGGATATCCTCTATATATCATTAACAGCGTGCAATACTGATCAATGATCCAACATGTTCCAGCCCAGTGAAGCAAAAGTCATTTTGACTTTTACTTTTCACCGTCCCATCTCCCATAGAGTGACCTTCACTGCAAGCTCACACTATCAGCCATGACTTTCCATACCTCCTCCTCATTAAACAGAAAGAGGCGGGGATAGAGGAAGAATACCAAAACCTAAAAAGAAAGTAGCATGCCTGATGTGTGAAATCAAGAAATCTACTTTATGGATAGCAACTTACAGTATTTATACACAAGTACTAAACTAATCTGCAAGAACAAACAGTATCTGTAGGAGAACGCAAGCGTAGAACTAGCACCGAATACACATTCACTGCTCCAATCAAGTACTTGTATCACGCCACGCTATTATTCACAGCAGCCTAACTGCAGTGTAAATGAAGGGATACGATAGGAAAAAAAGTGTAGGAAATGCTACAGCTGCAGGAGAGGTGAACTTAAAATTGGAACATCAGCAATACCATCATTAGCCCGGGAACGCGCCAAGGTGAGGCGGAGCAAAACTTTTCCGTGGGGTTTACATAAACACTAGTGGTGAGCAAACGTGGTCGGATAACGTGTTATCCAGCATGCTCGGGTACTGAGCGAGTGTCTTCAGTGACCCCGCGACTGAGCGACAGCAGCAACACATGCAGAGATTACCTAACAAACAGGCAATCACTTCATGTGTTGTGGCTGTCGAACAACTGCGAGACATGCAGCTCAGCTAGCACCTGAGCATGCTCAGAAAACATCTTATCCGACCACGTTCGTTCACCACTATTACACACCATGGATTCTGGGCCAACGACAGCCCTGTATTTGGTAGGATTTTATCTGACAATAGATGCCATGATAGTTGGTCGTGTGATCAATGGTTGTCATGATAGTTATTTATATGATCAATGGATGTCATGATAGCTGGTTATGTGTGGAATAGATGTCATGATAGCTATTTATATGATCAATGGATGTCATGTTAGTTGGTCATGTGACCAAAGAGTGTAATGATAGTTGGTCATGTGATCAATGAATGTCATGATAGTTGATAGTTGATCATCTGTCTGGGATGATTTAGTGAATCCTGCTTTGAGCAGGGGGTTGGACCACATGACCCAAGAGGTCCCTTTCAACTCTACCATTCTATGATTTTATGATTCTATGATTGTATGAAGTGATCAATGGATGTCATGATAGCTATTTATATGATCAATGGATGTCATGATAGTTGGTCATGTGACCAATAAATGTCATGATAGTTGATGAAGTGATCAATTGATGTCTTCATAGTCGATCATGTGATAAATGAATGTCATGGTAGTTGGTTATTTGATCAATGAATATAATGATAGTTGGTAATGTGATCAATGAAAGTCATGATAGCTGGTTATACACTCACCGGCCACTTTATTAGGTACACCTGTCCAACTTCTTGTTAACACTTAATTTCTAATCAGCCAATCACATGGCGGCAACTCAGTGCATTTAGGCATGTAGACATGGTCAAGACAATCTCCTGCAGTTCAAACCGAGCATCAGTATGGGGAAGAAAGGTGATTTGAGTGCCTTTGAACGTGGCATGGTTGTTGGTGCCAGAAGGGCTGGTCTGAGTATTTCAGAAACTGCTGATCTACTGGGATTTTCACGCACAACCATCTCTAGGGTTTACAGAGAATGGTCCGAAAAAGAAAAAAAATCCAGTGAGCGGCAGTTCTGTGGGCGGAAATGCCTTGTTGATGCCAGAGGTCAGAGGAGAATGGGCAGACTGGTTCGAGCTGATAGAAAGGCAACAGTGACTCAAATCGCCACCCGTTACAACCAAGGTAGGCCTAAGAGCATCTCTGAACGCACAGTGCATCGAACTTTGAGGCAGATGGGCTACAGCAGCAGAAGACCACACCGGGTACCACTCCTTTCAGCTAAGAACAGGAAACTGAGGCTACAATTTGTACAAGCTCATCGAAATTGGACAGTAGAAGATTGGAAAAACGTTGCTTGGTCTGATGAGTCTCGATTTCTGCTGCGACATTCGGATGGTAGGGTCAGAATTTGGCGTAAACAACATGAAAGCATGGATCCATCCTGCCTTGTATGGAGCATCTTTGGGATGTGCAGCCGACAAATCTGCGGCAACTGTGTGATGCCATCATGTCAATATGGACCAAAATCTCTGAGGAATGCTTCCAGCACCTTGTTGAATCTATGCCACGAAGAATTGAGGCAGTTCTGAAGGCAAAAGGGGGTGCAACCCGTTACTAGCATGGTGTACCTAATAAAGTGGCCGGTGAGTGTATGTGGAATGGATGTCATGATAGTTGATGGTGTTATCATTAATGTCCCATACATTTTGTAATAGATAATTACACATATAGAACAGCTGATTTTGCCACTAGATACCATACATAGTGATATCCTGTGAATTCTGAAGACTAGAGTAAAACCTACTGATATCTTGAATATAAATCTTTCATTGGACAAAACAGAAGCCGTTAAATGACAAATTCGGCTCTACTTGACCTGAAAATTGTGAACACGAAAATTCTGACTTCGCATTAAAAGGTTTGGCTGGCCCATCTGCACGCATTTTAACATTCCACCGCAGTCCGAATATATATATTTTACTGTTCTATAAATTATTACTCCGAGTTCTTTAAACACAAGTGACCTCTTCATCCCGCAGCAATACACTTAAATGGGGTTCAGTGCCCTCCAGTCATAAAGGGTTAATCCGAAGGCACGTAAATGCACAGCACAACCGGAGCTTGATCAGCATTTTTTGAGCTTTTTAACCCAGAAATATTGATTTATTTTTTTATAATACTTGAAGGTACTTTCCAGCGATTTATAACACTTACATTAAGGAGTAGATGGACTGGGAGAAAAGCCAAAATAAGTATGATAAAAGACGAAGAGCTGTCAGGAAGAGCAGCTTTCAAGGATTAGGTGCAGCTCGCGATTTAAACAAATGTAATAAAAATTAAACAGGCGAGCCAAGACGCCATCTGCCCGAAAGGTTTGAGATACTGCAAGACACTGCAACCACCCCACTATTCCTCTGCTGCTTACAATTACCAAAATAACCTCACTTCATTAGCTACAATCTATTTCTGCACACAGATGTGAAATCTTCTGCTGGGATGTGACGAGTTAACGCGTTTCACTATTGGGGTTTTAAAATGACATTCTAATCTGGCTTTATTGTATCTTAGATTGCCCTTACACTTGTCCTTGGCATTTTATTACTCCGAGCCAAAGTTATTATCGCCTTCATTGAAATTTTAAACAGTTCATGTAAAGACACAAGTCTTGATCAGAGGAAAGCGTTTACCTCCTCCTTAACCTGCTGTGTATGCTTTTGGTTAGTTATCAGAGGCTGAAATGCGCAGAACTTCTTGCAATATATATCTATAAATGATAGTTCTGCCAGGAGCTGATTATTTAGGTAATTAAATGAATGATCCCATGAGCAAACTGTATCATTTATCCACAAGATAGGGGATAAATGTATGATCGGTGAGGGTCTGACCACTGGGACCCTGCCTCAATTCCAACAATGGCATTTTATGGTGATTGGTGAGTGTCTGACCACTGGAACTCTGCCACAATTTCAACAATGGTAGTTTATGGTGATTGCTGAGTGTCTGACCACTGGGAACCTGGCCCAACTCCAACAATGGTGGTTCAGTGTGATTGGTGAGAGCCTCACCACTGGGACCCTGCCCAAATTCCAACAATGGTGGTTCATTGTATTTGGTGAGGGCCTCACCACTGGGACCCTGTCCTAATTCCAACAATGGTGGTTCAGTTTGATTGGTGAGGGCCTCACCACTGGGACCCTGTCCTAATTCCAACAATGGTGGTTCAGTGTGATTGGTGAGAGCCTCACCACTGGGACCCTGCCCTAATTCCAACAATAGTGGTTCAGTGTGATTGGTGAGGGCCTCACCACTGGAACCCTGCCCTAATTCGAACAAAGGTGGATCATAGCGATTGGTAAGAGTCTGCTATTGGAACTCTGCCCCAATTCCAACAATGGCAGTATATGGTGATTGGTGAGAGTCTGACCACTGGGAACCTGCCCCAATTCCAACAATGGTAGTTTATGGTGGCTGGTGAGTGTCTGACCACTGGAACTCTGCCACAATTCCAACAATGGTAGTTTATGGTGATTGGTGAGGGTCTGACCACTGGGACCCTGGCCCAACTCCAACAATGGTGGTTCAGTGTGATTGGTGAGAGCCTCACCACTGGGACCCTGCCCAAATTCCAACAATGGTGGTTCATTGTATTTGGTGAGGGCCTCACCACTGGGACCCTGTCCTAATTCCAACAATGGTGGTTCAGTTTGATTGGTGAGGGCCTCACCACTGGGACCCTGTCCTAATTCCAACAATGGTGGTTCAGTGTGATTGGTGAGAGCCTCACCACTGGGACCCTGCCCTAATTCCAACAATGGTGGTTCATTGTGATTGGTGAGGGCCTCACCACTGGGACCCTGTCCTAATTCCAACAATGGTGGTTCAGTGTGATTGGTGACGGCTTCACCACTGGTACTTTGGCCCAATTCCAACAATCGAGGTCCAGTGACCCCTGTGTGGATGGAGCAGTAGATTTCATGTGTGACCACCTCCCTATCTACTTCTATGAATCTATGGGAGCAGTAGTACATGTGTCACCACCACTTCCATGAAAAGTAAACGGAGTAGTAGTCATGTATGCACACTGCCGAGCAATTCGCACAAAGCTTACTGGACCCCCATTCTCAGATTTGGTGAGACCACCAATTATACATTTCCTGTGGATAGGTGATTACTTATTGGTGGCATAAACCCTTTAAGTTATTATTAAGTGTTTTTGACCATTTTGGGTCACTTTTTGATACACAAGTCATTTGAACATGAAGTGGCCCAGAGCTGAGATCTAAAAAAAAAGCTGAAATAATTACTACTATTTTTATTACTACTTTACATCAGATAGTATATCATGTTAAATGTTTTGGAAAACTTTGACATGAACAGGTTTGTTTTTTTACACATTAGTGGTTACCTTTAATCAATAAAATTGCATTAAGTTTTCATCAGCACTCTTTAGGCTGCCGTCACACTAGCAGTATTTGGTCAGTATTTTACATCAGTATTTGTAAGCCAAAACCAGGAGTGGGTGATAAATGCAGAAGTGGAGCTTATGTTTCTGTTATACTTTTCCTCTAATTGTTCCACTCCTGGTTTTGCCTTACAAATACTGATGTAAAATACTGACCAAATACTGATAGTGTGACCGCAGCCTTATTCTGTCATTCGCTTTCAGACCTTTTGTTGCAGCCTGACCCAAGTTTAAGACTTTTCTCTTGTGGGAGCGTCCCTCCCAGTAATATAGGCTGGACGGATGTAAGCTATGCGTATGTCCTCCTGACTATGCCTGTCTTCACTGCTCATATATAAGCACAGCTTCTACCATGCACATATTTTCCCTTTGTGTGCTTTTCTCCATTCATTTAGCCGGTCCTCTCCCCTCTCCCCTCTCCATGCTGTGGAGATCTGTGTACAACTCCCCTCTTCTCTGCTGCTCCCCATCTCTAGCACTGAGAGAAGGGAGTGGGAGAGTAGAGAGAGCTTTTACAAGCAGATTATTACAGATTATTCAGCCATATAAAAGACTTACAGACACTCTGCAGCTGTAAAATTGTATAAATTTTTAATGAAGACTATTAAGAAAGTTGCTAAACTTTGCATTTAGGAAGAAAATAATAAAAATAATTTGTGTGTGCAGGTATATGTTGCCTTTAAAGGTGAGCTTTGTGAGCAGAAAGCAATCCAAGAGTCTCCGATGCCAATGAAAATGATCAAATGCAGATTTTATCGAAAAGATTTTATGTCCCTGGGTGACCTGTAAAAACATATCTATATATATAATAGTCTAAGGGGCACTTCCATCTGTCTGTCTGTCTGTTTGTCTGTCTGTCACGGAAATCCCAAGTCGCTGATTGGTCGCGGCCAGCGGCCGCAACCAATAAGCGATGGGCACAGTCCGGCCGCGAAATGGCTGCTCCCTAGTCCCCTGCAGTCAGTGCCCCCTCTATACTCCCCCCAGTCAGCGCCCGCAGCCCACATAGCGTTTTGGCAGTCCGTTAAACTGACTGCGTTACATCGCGGCATTACGCAGTATAACGCAGTCTGTTAACGCTGCTATTAACACTGTGTGACAAACTTTTTACTATTGATGCTGCCTATGCAGCATCAATAGTAAAAAGATATTATTAAAAATAATAATAAAAAAAAAAATGGTGCTATTCTCACCCTCCGCCGTCCACCGATGCACGCGAGACCGCTAAGTCTTCTGGGTAATTTCGCAATGCATCACTGGGAACGGAAGCTGGGGGCAGCCTCGCCGCTCACACACATCAGTGGACGCCGGAGGGTGAGTATATAACTATTTTTTATTTTAATTCTTTTTTTAACAGAGATATGGTGCCCACATTGCTGTATACTACGTGGGCTATGTTATATACTGTGTGACTGATATATACTACGTGGGCAGTGTTATATACTGTGTGGGCTGTGTTACTTACTGCTTGTACTGTGTTATATACTATGTGCCTGCTATATACTACGTGGCCCTGCTATATACTACGTGGCTGCTATATACTACATGGCTGCTATATACCACTTGGCTGTGCTATATACTACGTGGCTGCTATATACTACATGGTTGTGCTATATACTATGTAGCTGTGCTATATACTATGTGGCCTTGCTATATACTATGTGGTTCTGCTATATTCTACGTGGCTGTCTGTGTTATATAGTACGTGGGCTGTGTTATATACTACATGGCTGTGTTATATACTACGTGGCTGTGCTATATACTACGTGGCTGCTATATACTATGTGGCTGTGCTATATACAGTGCTGTGCTATATACTACGTGCTGTGCTATATACTACGTGCTGTGCTATATAGCAAAAACCACAACAGGAGGAAAAAAAAAGAGGAAAAAACCTCCACTATTCTAGAAAAAACAACACAGAAAAACAGGCAAAGGTGCTTACCTGTCTAGGCCTCAAATCAAATGCACTCTCATGGTGCAGTGGGCCCCAAGTAAAGATGGCGACTGCACAGGTGTGGTAATACCAAATGAGACAGCCAGCCTACAGTCAGGGATTGGCCGCTGGGCACACCAGTGCAAATAATAATCTGCAGCAATGTTCACACAGAGTATGCACAGCAACTGGATCCTAGCCTATTAGTAACGCCATGTGGCGGGCTGACCAGTGCTAACTGTAATGCGTCCTGTGTGAACAGAGGCCACAACTTACAAAGCCATCAGGGCCCAACTGCACCTCAAAAAGTAAAAGTAAAAAAAGTGCACAAGAACATATCGAAAAATGTAAGGTATTCGTTAATATTATGGCCACAATACATAAGCTGGCAACCCACGTCACGGGTCCTCACGCTTGCCAGTCCTAGTCTAACAGCAAAAACCAAAGCCCTGATGGCTTTGTAAGTTGTGGCCTCTGTTCACACAGGACGCATTACAGTTAGCACTGGTCAGCCCGCCACATGGCGTTACTAATAGGCTAGGATCCAGTTGCTGTGCATACTCTGTGTGAACATTGCTGCAGATTATTATTTGCACTGGTGTGCCCAGCAGCCAATCCCTGACTGTAGGCTGGCTGTCTCATTTGGTATTACCACACCTGTGCAGTCGCCATCTTTACTTGGGGCCCACTGCACCATGAGAGTGCATTTGATTTGAGGCCTAGACAGGTAAGCACCTTTGCCTGTTTTTCTGTGTTGTTTTTTCTAGTGCTGTGCTATATACTACGGGCTGTGCTATATACTACGCAGCTGCTGTATACTACGTGGCTGTGCTACAGTATATACTACATGGCTGTGCTATATACTAGGTGGCTGTACTATATCCTGCACCCCGAACCCCCGACATCCAGCGCCCCAAACCCCCGACATCCTGTGACCAATCAGCGACAGACGCAGTCCAGCCACGAATTGACGCGGGATTTAAACCACGCTTCGCTGATTGGTTACGCCCGGCTGGCCGCAACCAATCAGCGATATTGGCGCGGTATTTAAACACCGCTTCGGTCATTGGTCGTGCCTGGCCGGCCATGGCCAATCAGCAACAGGCGCAGTCCGACCGCAAATTGGCGCCAGATTTGAACCACGCTTCGCTGATCGGCCAGCCGGGCACGACCAATCAGCGATATTGGCATGGAAATTAACCCCCAATCACAGCGCGATGTACATACATACATAAATATTCTAGAATACCCTATGCGTATTGCCTGTTGCAGTAATTGTCGTGTCATTGGACCACAGCTGTATTTGGCAACTATGTACAAGTAACAATGTGTTTAACCCCTTTCTGCCAGCTGACGGAATAGTACGTCAGCTGGCAGAACTCCCGCTTTGAGGTGGGCTCCGGCGGTGAGCCCACCTCAAAGCCGTGACATGTCAGCTGTTTTGTACAGCTGACATGTGCGCGCAATGAGCGTGAGCAGAATTGCGATCCGCCCGCGCCCATTAACTAGTTAAATGCCGCTGTCAAACGCTGACAGCGGCATTTAACTAGCGCTCCCGGCCACGTGGCCGGAAGTGCTCGCACCCCTGACCCCCGTCACATGATCGGGGGTCATTGGTGCATTGCCATAACAACCAGAGGTCTCCTTGAGACCTCTATGGTTGTTGATGGCCGATTGCTTTGAGCGCCACCCTGTGGTCGGCGTTCAAAGAAACCCTGCATTTCTGCTACATAGGGGTGATCTGTGCTTCACCTCTATGTAGCAGAGCCAATCGAGTTGTGCATGCTTCTAGTGTTTAAAAATATAAAAAATATATATAAAAGTTCCAATCACCCCCCTTTAGCCCCAATCAAAATAAAAACAATAACAAAAAATCAAACCTAAACATATTTGGTATCGCCGCGTTCAGAATCGCCCGATCTATCAATAAAAAAAAAAGGATTAACCTGATCACTAAATGGCATGGCGAGAAAAAAAATCAAAACGCCAAAATTATGTTTTTTTGGTCGCCGCAACATTGCATTAAAATGCAATAACGGGCGATCAAAAAAACTTATCTGCACCAAAATGGTATAAATAAAAACGTCATCTCGGCACGCAAAAAATAAGCCCTCACCCGACCCCAGATCACGAAAATTGGAGACGCTACCGTTATCGGAAAATTGCGCAATTTAGTTTTTTTTTTCTAGCAAACTTTGGAATTTTTGTTTTACCACTTAGATAAAAGAGAACCTAGACATGTTTGGTGTCTATGAACTCATAATGACCTGGAGAATCATAATGGCTGGTTACTGTTAGCATTTAGTGAACCTTGCAAAAAAGCCAAACAAAAAACAAGTGTGAGATTGCACTTTTTTTGCAATTTCATCGCACTTGGAATTTTTTTACTGTATTTTGTTACATGTCATGGTAAAACTAATGGTATCGTTCAAAAGTACATCTCGTCCCGCAAAAAATAAGCCCTCAAGTGGCCATATTGATGGAAAAATAAAAAAGTTATAGCTCTGGAAATAAGGGGAGCGAAAAACGAAAACAAATAAGAAAACGAAAAAAGCTCTGGGGGTGAACAGGTTAAAGAAATCTGTCAGCAGAATTTGACTACTCCATTTTTAAACAATATATAGTAGGGGCAGATAACCTGATTCCAATCATGTATCACTTACTGGGCTGCTTGCTTCAGTTTTGATAATATCCCAGTTTTATGTGCTGCAGATCTACCAGTTAAATGAATGCTGAGCCCTGTATAAGCCTGCCCACACTACTGATTGACTGCTTTCTGTACACACTGTGCATAGGCAGAAAGCTGCCAATCAGTGGTTGAGAAAGGGATAAATGGAACTCATGAAAATGGAGGACAGCGTGGCAGCAGGTTTACTAGTCCTCTAGTGACAATATCCTGCTGATAAAATTGAGATTTTATGAAAACTACAGCAAGCAGCCCAGTAAGTGACACATCACTGGAATCAGGGTCTGTGTCTCTACCTTGTGCTGCTCTCTGAATAGGTAGTGAGAGCCTGCTGGCCGACTCCCTTTAATATGGTATAATATTGAATTGAATAGAAGTAGATGAAGGTTATTTAACATTTTTGCAATTTTTGGAGAACTGTAAAATTTCAGTCAACTCCTTTAATTGAAGATCTCATCTAAGACCTAATTTCTAAGACAGCGGATCATGGGGATCCAGCTGCAGAAGTTTCAGTGATCAGGTGGTTGGTATTGACCAGGACATCCCTGTGTCCATTGAAGACAATGGGCCTCGTTGTAATATATGTATAAGTTGTGATGAGCCGTAATTTCCTGTTTGTCTAGAGATAATTAAAACGAGTTACACAAACGCTTTTCTATATATTCCAGATGTTGTCCCAGATCTCTCCCCCTTTTTGGAGGTTGCGTGATATATTGGGTTCTGCCTGGGGCAATGTCAATCCACTAATCCAAGTCCAGTCGTCTAGAAACCATTAGCTGCTGAATGCGAAACACTAGGGACTAAAATGAATGCAGCGAGAGGTCATCGAAGGGAAAGGTCACAGCAGAGATCACATAGAGGTCCACCAGCTTATTCACTGGCTAGGAACAGAATTCAGTCCAAAAGAGTCATCCTGAAAACAGCGCTCAGTAAAAGTTAGTAGGAATAATATATTGGTTCTCAGTGTGGAGAGTGGGCTGGTAAGGAGTTTGGAGAAATGGTTACCAAAAATGGCAGCAAATTATGGTAGTTCTCTTCCAGAAGGCAAAAACCTGTTTTCTAAGGACAACTATGGGTCATTGATACCATTCTTCTTCCTGTTTTAGGTGACGCGCAGCCTCCACGACGATGAATTCATTGTATAACTATACATACGGTGATGCATTTTAATGTTTTTGAACAAAAAGAAATAAATTGCATGTGGCTTGGCCATGGTTCTTGCACTGGTCACAAAAACTAAAGCCGACAACCTGATGCTACGTTGGGACAGAATGTTCATATTAACGCTTGTCCTGTGCCAATCACTATACAATGACTTGTGTAAGGGCAGGTGAACACGGCTGTATTATCAGTCCAATTGCGATCCGACAAAACATCAAACTGCACCTGGACCAAAGTTAGTCTCCGGGGCCACACACATGTACGAGGAGCAAATCACTGTATATCCAAGTTTGATCCAATACAAATCCCACTTATCCATGTAAGTTAATGAGTGTGTGGGAAACATCGGACTGCGCTCGGATGACATCTGAGTGCAGTCCGCTTTACGCACACTCACAGAATGGAGAAGATGGAAAAATGATATTGTCCATGCAAGAGAATCGGATCACACTATGCTCTAATCAGAGTTTAATCAGAGTGTCATTTGCATAATCAGCCAATTCTCTCAGATGAGAGAATATATGGCTGTCTGCCTGAGCCCTAAAGAGGCCAGTAATCAATCAGCAATCGACTTGTATGTAACTGACTGGCGCTCATTAACTGGCCAAGACCAGCCTTTCTAAACGCATCATAAAACACTGTCAGCATTGCTCAGACTTTGAAAAGCTCTGCCTATTGAATATAGAACATTATATTTTAATTTTATTTTAATATTATATTAACATAATAATAAATAATAATAATATTTTTGCAGCATTTTCTTGCAATAGAACTGCAACATTTTTACAGCAATTGTTTTAAAAATCATGGCAAAACAAATTTCTTAGAGTTTGTCAGAGTTTGAGCCGAGTGTCATCTTAGTGTGATGCAATTCTCTCACATGGTGCGGAGAAGACCGAGAACTTAATTTCTTCATCTTCTCCATTCTCTGAGTCCGCAAATGTCAGACTGCTCTCAGATGACATCCGAGTGCAGTCCGAATTTTCACATGCACCTATAAAAATAAAAAAGAAATACTGTTGTGATTTTCACATGCACATATAAAAATAAAAAACAAATGCTGTTGTGGGTCTTTAAACCTGCAGCCCTGGGTACATCAGTGATGGCTGGCTGCATACACAACAGCCCCATTATCCACTGGCAACAGGAGTGGGGAGATTTTCCTTCATGAATATTCTGGACTCTTAACTACAGTATGAATCCGCTATATTTCTCCACAGTTTCTATTAGGCCTGTCCCACACATCCAGATAATTCCGGTACCAGAAAAAATCGGTACCGGAGTTATCCGTGTCCGTGTGCCCGTGAGCTCACGTAGGCCATACGTGCGGCACACGTGTGCCGCCCGTGTGCCGAGTGGGTACCACACGGAGTGTGCAGGAGACAGCGCTAAAGTTTAGCGCTGTCCCCTGCATCGTGCTGATGCCGCGATTCATATCTTCTGTGCAGCAGCGTTTGCTGCATAGAAGATATGAATAATAGTGTTTTAAAGAAAGATCTATCTGTCCGCCGCCCTCCCACCCCCTGTGCGCCCCCCCGCTGTTCTGAAAATACTCACCCGCTTCCCTCGTTGGCTGTCGCTGCTTCCTGTCCTGGCTGCACCTTCTACTGTATGCGGTCACGTGGGGCCGCTCATTTACAGTCATGAATAGGCGGCTCCACCCCTATGGGAGGTGGAGCCGCATATTCATGACTGTAATCGGCGGCCCCACGTGACCGCATACAGTAGAAGGAGCGGCCAGGAAAGGACACTGCGAGGGAGGCGGGTGAGTATTTTCAGAACACCGGTGGGGGGGGGTAGGCGCACAGGGGGTGGGAGGGCGGCGGACAGATAGATCTTTCTTTTAAACACTATTATTCATATCTTCTATGCAGCAAATGCTGCTGCACAGAAGATATGAATCGCGGCTTCAGCACCATGTGGGGGGGACAGCGCTTACTGGAGCGCTGTCTCCTGCACGCCACACGGAGAATGTCCGTGTGAGGTACGTGTTTTACACGGACCCATTGACTTTAATGGGTCCGTGTAATACGTGCGCTCCCACGAACACTGACATGTCTCCGTGTTTGGCACACGGAGACACGGTCCGCAAAAAATCAATGACATTTGCACAGATGCATTGATTTCAATGTGTCTACGTGTGTCAGTGGCTCCGGTACGTGAGGAAACTGTCACCTCACGTACCGGAGCCACTGACGTGTGAAACCGGCCTTAGCCAAACATGAAAATATTCTTCAGTCCAGAGATAAGGCTTAGGTTATAGGCAGGCTATTGGCTACAGAAGATGTTGCGGCTGATTTGTGCTTGTTGTACATTTAAACTTCTCTTTGTGAGAGAGGTGGACATGGCTACTACATTCATATATTACGTCACTTGTTACTAATACATGACAGCCACATGGAGCTCATACTATAATATAAGATCACATTGGAAAGAAGGACCTGAAAATGCTGACAGAAGATTATGTTGTATATGTCTTGAGCATTTTAATGCGCGCAATATGGGCTACCGCCTCGGGGCTCGTAAGGTGTGGGGGGGCATGGGTAACTTGCCCCCATTATAATGTTTTGAGCTCCGCAGATGGCGGGCACTCTAAATACACGCAGACCTCACATCCAGCCTATATTACTGGGAGAGATACACAGAGGTCACATCCAGCCTATATTACTGGTAGAAATACACAGAGGTCACATCCAGCCTATATTACTGGTAGAAATACACAGAGGTCACATCCAGCCTATATTACTGGTAGAAATACACAGAGGTCACATCCAGCCTATATTACTGGTAGAAATACACAGAGGTCACATCCAGCCTATATTACTGGTAGAAATACACAAAGGTCACATTCAGCCTATATTACTGGGAGAGATACACAGAGGTCACATCCAGCCTATATTACTGGGAGAGATACACAGAGGTCACATCCAGCCTATATTACTGGGAGAGATACACAGAGGTCACATCCAGCCTATATTACTGGGAGAGATACACAGAGGTCACATCCAGCCTACAGTACAGACACCTTCTCATTTAAAGATTTTTCTGTATTTTCATGACTATGAAAATTGTACATTTACACTGAAGGCATCAAAAGTATGAATTAGCACATATGGAATTATATACTTAACAAAAAAGTGTGAAACAACTGAAATTATGTCTTATATTCTAGGTTCTTCAAAGTTTTCCCAATTTTTCGGACTGACTGACCTTCATTTCTTAAAGTAATGATGGCCACTCCTTTTTCTTTACTTAGCTGCCTTTTTCCTGCCATAATACAAATTCTAACAGTCTATTCAGTAGGACTATCAGCTGTGTATCCACCAGACTTCTGCTCAACACAACTGATGGTCACAACCCCATTTATAAGGCAAGAAATCCCACTTATTAAACCTGACAGGGCACACCTGTGAATTGAAAACCATTCCTGGTGACCACCTCTTGAAGCTCATCAAGAGAATGCCAAGAGTGTGCAAAGCAGTCATCAAAGCAAAAGGTGGCTACTTTGAAGAACCTAGAATATAAGACATAATTTGAGTTGTTTCACACTTTTATGTTAAGTATATAATTCCACATGTGTTAATTCATAGTTTTGATGCCTTCAGTGTGAATGTACAATTTTCATAGTCATGAAAATACAGAAAAATCTTTAAATGAGAAGGTGTGTCCAAACTTTTGGTCTGTACTGTACATTACTGGGAGAGACACTCACACATGAGAAAAATCTGTAACTTGGATCAGACTGCAAACTGTATATCAGGGGATCTGAAAATGAATGAAAGATTTGAGGCTCACAGACTGAAACTTAGTACAGTTTTATTATTTAAAGGTAACCACCACCAACATATGTCATTTAAGAGGAAGAACTTGCAAAATACTCCAAGTGTATATTACACCGTGTCTAAGAAATACAGATTCTCCTTGTGGAGAGCACTAACATGTAGACTGAAGGCTCATGCAATGCTGTGGACAGAAGATGAGAAGAGAGTCGCTTGTGCCACCTATTGAAATTAGAAATGGTCAAAAATCTATTTACTCCATCTTACTAGAGCAACCTTAACGCCAGCCAGGCTTAATGAATTGGGTCCCTTATTTTTTAATGGCTGCGAGAGGCTCATGTGCAACTTAAGAGGTCGTCCACTTTATAATTATTTGAATGAATAGGTTGAGGACATGATTTTGTGGCCCTTACTAATATATCAGTATTAGGCTGCCGTCACACTATCAGTATTTGGTCAGTATTCTACATCAGTATTTGTAAGCCAAAACCAGGAGTGGAACAAATAGAGGAAAAGTATAATAGAAACATCTGCACCACTTCTGCATTTATCACCCACTCCTGGTTTTGGCTTACAAATACTGATGTAAAATACTGACCAAATACTGATAGTGTGACGGCAGCCTTATAGGTTCTCCTCCTCCTCCTCAGACTGCACAGTTCTCCTCTTCCCACAATGACTACTATTGCAGGACATGTGACCAGACCTGTCCATCAGCCTCCACCAATTGGAAAAAAGCTTTACCATGGCAGTGCTTTTCCATTGGAGGAGGCTGATGGACAGGTCTGGTCACATGATACTCCACCAGCCGCCATTGTGAGGTCTTCTGATGCCGATTGTTGCACTTTGGGGTGTATTAGTTTAGCGAGATTATCAAAAGAAAGAAGAAGGGTTGGAGAAAGCGCTTGACCGCACAGACGCCGGCAGCATTTATACAGTGCTTGCTCTGGGAGACGAAGACTGTCAATCGAAAGCAGATAAAGGCCTCCAATATGCAAATGAGGAGGTGTAAAGATGCACCAAGCTCTTGGCACTGCCAAGGGTGCACCGAAGTCTCCTCATTTGCCCCAAACTCTTGGCCACACCAAGAGTACACCGAAGCCTCCTCATTTGCACCAAACTCTTGGCCACACCAAAGGTACACCGAAGCCTCCTCATTTGCACCAAACTCTTGGCCACACCAAGGGTACACCGAAGCCTCCTCATTTGCACCAAACTCTTGGCCACACCAAGGGTACACCAAAGCCTCCTCATTTGCACCAAACTCTTGGCCACACCAAGGGTACACCGAAGCCTCCTCATTTGAACCAAACTCTTGGCCACACCAAGGGTACACCGAAGCCTCCTCATTTGCACTAAACTCTTGGCCACACCAAGGGTACACCGAAGCCTCCTCATTTGCACTAAACTCTTGGCCACACCAAGGGTACACCGAAGCCTCCTCATTTGCACCAAACTCTTGGCCACACCAAGGGTACACCGAAGCCTCCTCATTTGCACTAAACTCTTGGCCACACCAAGGGTACACCGAAGCCTCCTCATTTGCACCAAACTCTTGGCCACACCAAGGGTACACCGAAGCCTCCTCATTTGCATACAAATTAAAAGTTATTTTCTGAAGCACTATACTAGTAGGTTGTTATTGGGGCTAAGCCCCCTACAACACTGTACACCCCATTTGAAATGCATTTTGGGGGGGTGTCAGGGGTGACAAACTCCCTTTAAGACATATTATCTCTATAGTGGTAACAGTGAGAAGTAAATGGTATAACTACTCATTGCAGCTGTCCCTGAAAAATAACCTGTTGCCTTTCATTAATTAATAGAAGCGGATAAAAACAAAATGCCAGTTTGACTCTTCTTGCTCTTTCAAATGTGTAATCACAGGCCTGGCTTCCTAATCTTTGACTTCTAAATATCCCTCTTTATCTGGGTGTTAGCAGAGTTGAATGCCTTTATCATATTCGCCTGTCACACGCCCACAGACTTTATTTTATCCCATTCCCTCATTTCTTATTCTGCTTTCAAGTTCAGCTATTGTAGCAATTATGAACATATTCCCCACTGATCTTTTAATCCTTTGTTCCTCACTCAAAAAGTGAATGCCCTTAAGGAAAAGTTTCCTCCCCTCCTGTGTCTGCCATCTTCTACCATTTTATTATATTTTTCTTGAGCGCTTATAGTATAAATTAGTCAATGAATTCATTTAACAATTAAAGGAAAAAAAAGATCATTCTCTGTTTATCTCATGAAATTTTCATTACGTTTTCTTCGACATTTAGAAGTCTAATTTGTTTTTATCAACATGAGGCCTAAATGCGGCTTTCAACATGGTGCAAACACAATATTTTTGCCCGTCTTCAGACCCCCTGAGTGGTAAGCACCAACATCCTCTTTCATCATGGAAGAATCTGACAAATTAAATTTATTGTACAGAGTTTTTCAACCATAGTAAAAACACTTCTCAATACCAAATGATATCACGACTGACCGATTAAAATGTAAAATTGAGGCCTTGAGATGGCGACAGGTAGGAGCCAATCTATCAGTCTATCATCCTGAGGACTCACATAAATATACATTAAGATTCAGAAAAAGATTAGCAAGACTCTAGCCAATCAGACATATTGTTAAGGTACCGTCACATTAAGCGACGCTGCAGCGATAGCGACAGCGATGCCGATCGCTGCAGCGTCGCTGTTTGGTCGCTGGAGAGCTGTCACACAGACCGCTCTCCAGCGACCAACGATGCCGAGGTCCCCGGGTAACCAGGGTAAGCATCGGGTTGCTAAGCGCAGGGCCGCGCTTAGTAACCCGATGTTTACCCTGGTTACCAGCGTAAAAGTTAAAAAAACAAACAGTACATGCTCACCTGCGCGTCCCCCAGCGTCTGCTTCCTGACACTGACTGAGCTCCGGCCCTAACAGCACAGCGGTGACGTCACCGCTGTGCTTTCACTTTCAGTTTAGGGCCGGCGCTCAGTCAGTGTCAGGAAGCAGAGGCTGGGGGACGCGCTGGTGAGTATGTACTGTTTGTTTTTTGAACTTTTACGCTGGTAACCAGGGTAAACATCGGGTTACTAAGCGCGGCCCTGCGCTTAGTAACCCGATGTTTACCCTGGTTACCAGTGTAAAATATCGCTGGTATCCTTGCTTTTGCTGTCAAACACGGCGATACACGGCGACCTAGCGACCAAATAAAGTGCAGACCTTCTAGCAGCGACCAGCAATTTCACAGCGGGATCCAGATCGCTGCTGCGTGTCAAATACAGCGATATCGCTATCCAGGTCGCTGCAACGTCACGGATCGCTGGCGATATCGCCTAGTGTGACGGTACCTTTAGTCTGTGGCCGTAAACCAGAGCAATGGGAAGTTCCTACTATTTGCCGGCATCCCCGGTGCTTTTTCTGATAAATCACCCTAGTGAGACATTGTCATTGTGGCGCTACTTACACGTGATGTCAAGATGGGTCTTCTAATAAGAAGAGGTGCCGGCACTTCTGGCAATAAAGAGGAACGTGATGTTAGCTATCGTCACTTCTCACAAAGAAGCCGCACGTCAGGGGAGTCAAGAAGTCCGGGGTCAATTACTAAGAGTGTACGTAAATACTTATATATATATATATATATATGTTATATATATATATATATATATATATATATATATATATATATATATATATATATATATACATATATATACAGCTCTGGCAAAAATTAAGTGACCACCACATCAAAACCCTGTCATGGGCAGCCCAATCTCCAGACCTGAACCCCATTGAAAACCTCTGGAATGTAATCAGGAGGATAACGGATAGTCACAAGCCATCAAACAAAGAAGAACTGCTTACATTTTTGTGCCAGAAGCAGTGTGCAGGACTGGTGGAAAGCATGCCAAGAAGCATTAAAGCTGTGATAAAAAATCATGGTTATTCCACAAAATATTGGTTTCTGAACTCTTCCCGAGTAAAAACATTAGTATTGTTGTTTCTGAATAATTATGAACTTGTTTTCTTTGCATTATATGAGGTCTGAAAGCAATGTTTTTTTTACTAATTTTGACCATTTCTCCTTTTCAGAAAAAAAATACAAACTTTGTTGCTTGGAAATTCGGAGACATGTCAGAAGTTTATAGAATAAATGAAAAAATTTATGTTTTACTCGAATATATACCTATAGAGAGAAAAATCAGAGAAACTGAACATTTTGCAGCGGTCTCTTAATTTTTGCCAGAGCTGTGTGTATATATATATATATATATATATATATAGACACACACACACACACACACACACACACACACACACACACACACACACACACACACACACACACACACACACAATTAATAAGCAGAACACAATTTTGGATACATTCACATTAAATCAAAATAATGTTCAAGGGTTGGGGCAAATTAAATTATGGGGCAAACTCATGGATTTGTAAGGTCTCTTTTAGGCTAGGTTCACATTGCGTTAGTGGGTGATCGCTAACGGACAGCGTTGCACGGTGAAAATGTCGCAATTAACGCCGTGCAACAGGTCCGTTAGCGCACCCATTGACAGCAATGTTGTTTCTGCCTGAAGCGCATTGCTAGCACGTGCCTTTTTCGGCTCGCGCTAGCGATGTGCCGTTCTTTTGTGCGCGCCCAAGGTCCGTTCCCCGCTCTTGCAGATCGGGTATCTGCGAGAGCGGAGACGTTAACGCGACCCCTAAACGCGACCCCTACAAATACATTGCGTTAGCGCAATCCGCTAGCGCTAAACGGATTGCCCTAACGCAATGTGAACCTAGCCTTAGAATTTACAACCCAACATGCTACTTTGACTTGCACAGAGCACTATGTCTAGGACGATAAATTATAATGAATCCTGGCATTATTATGACAGCACTTTCAAGCCAAGCATAGGTCTTGCATTCGTGTTAAAATATATTAATGCACGGCATATGGCAGACCAAATTACAATCCTTAACCACAACAGTTTCTTAGTCATAAAGCATGCTGACATACTCTCCATCGTGCTTCAACAGTAAGACGCAGTGCTCCATTGCATTATGAAATAATAATGGAAGAAAAAGAGATGACAATCAGGAAGAGTTCATGTCGGGGAATCTATTCTTTAAATACACGAAAATGTAATGATGGTGACAATGATCTGCAGCTTCCTATGACTGTCTTCTTCTATTTAACGACCTGTCCAAATTTGACGCAAATATAACCTAAATACTGTGCACAGTGATACGTAAGATCAGGCACAAGTCAGTCTGTGCACAATTTGCCCACGGGCCAGATTCAGTAGCTGCCACAAGCTGCTTCATATCACAAATGCCTTCAACCCTGACCTAGAGGAAGCACTGTGTCTATGGGTAAGGGATGATTAAATCATTATGCTGGATCAATCCTGGGCAGAATACCAGCTGCTGCAAACACAGCTCAGCAGGAACGCCAATTCCAGGTCCTTTCAGAGTCTTGAGATAACCTAGTCCACTAATACAAATCGCTCTTCCTCAGACTCCATTGTTCCAGTCTACTACTGTTAACTCATTAATGTCTCCATAGATGGAAAACGCTTCACTGCTGCTTTTCAGGTGATCGTGAAATGTCTATTCCACGGAATATGAAGAAAAAGCATCTAACCCATTGCTTATCATCCAGGTAATTTATTAAAGCAAATATTCTTTTGGTTATCAGATCTTCTGTGGCAGATAATGCAATAAAAAGTAAAATAACAACTATGATAAAGGTCCAATATATTAATAAATAATAGGTCAAATAACGATGTAATTTAAAATAAAATAATCACTATTCGGTGTAAATGGTAAATCTAGCTACAAATTAATTACCTGTAAGTATTGCCTTAACATAGTCACTGGGATAGTAATAATAACCAATAACAGACATAATAGTTTTATACAGTGAATGGCCAATGTATCCGAGACACTCAAGTAGTGGCATGTCGGACTATTGATGGCCTACAGATTCACAGCAATTTATCGTGCCACATTACACTAGTTGTTGAAGTCGTTCTGCAGGAGTTTTGACCCATGTGGACAGGGCAGCTTTTCACAATTAGATGGAGGCAATTTGTTCCTATGAACATGCCATTCATCTCATGCCAGAGATGCTCTATTACAGGAGTCTCCAACATATGGCTCGGGAGACACATGTGACTCGTGGGACCATAATATGTAGCTTGCAGCTGTCTGCCAGCATAGCACATTAGCACCAGGTCTATCAAACAGCTACGAGATGACTTTTCTGAGTAGTACCAGACAGAAGACTAGATCCGGATGCACATACTGTATACTAGGTGGTGGTGGAGATAAATACGAGAAAATGAAGATAGAATCTTACTGCCAATTAGAGAGTAGCTTAAAGTTGAATGCAATTTTGTCATGACTATGCTTGATTTAAGAATACTTAATAAGGGTAAAGTGGGCACTAATGGATGTAAGTATCTTTCCTATAAGATAGGGGGCACAAAATCTCAGTGTGCGTGTCACTACTATGGTGAAAAGGGGCGCTGAATGTGACTCGCAAATTCTCTCAGACCAGAGTGTGTCTTTTACAGCAAGAAAGGTTAGGGACCACTGCTCTATAGGATTAAGATCTGGAGACTGTGGCAAGGAAAGCAAAAAACGTGCAGACATGTTTTTAGAGCAATCCATGACTATTGTTATGAATGTAAGGCCAGTCTCACACGTCCAGATAATTCCGGTACCGGAAAAAACGGTACCGGAGGTGTCCGTGTGCTCACGTGGCACATCAGTGTGGCACACGTGCGGCAGCCGTGTGCCGCCCATGTGCCAACTGGGTACCACACGGACCGTGCAGGAGACAGCGCTAGAGATAAGCGCTGTCCCCTGCATCTGGTGCTGAAGCCGGAATTCATTCCTTCTTCCCAGCAGCATTCGCTGGAGAGAAGGAATGAAAAATCATTGTTTTTTAATTTTTTTGTGTTTAAAATAAAGATCCTTGTCACCACCCCCCTCCCACCCCCTGTGCGCCCGCCCGCTGGAAATAAAATGCTCACCCGACTCCCTCGATGCTTCCTCTCAGCGCCGCAGCTTCTTCCTGTATGAGCGGTAACGTGGTACAGCTCATTACAGTGATGAATATGCGGCTCCACCCCTATGGGAGGCGGAGCCGCATATTCATCACTGTAATGAGCGGCACCACGTGACCGCTCATACAGGAAGAGCTGCAACGCTGAGAGGAAGCATCGAGGGAGCCGGGTGAGTATTTTATTTCCAGCGGGCGGGCGCACAGGGGGTGGGAGGGGGGTGGTGACAAGGATCTTTATTTTAAACACAAAAAAAATAAAAAAACAATGATTTTTCATTCCTTCTCTCCAGCGAACGCTGCTGGAGAGAAGAAATGAATGGCGGCTTCAGCACCACGCTGGGGGGACAGCGCTTACTGTAGCGCTGTCTCCTGCACCGCACACGGACTGCACACGGACAGCATCCGTGTGCGGTACATGTTTTACACGAACCCATTGACTTTAATGGGTCCGTGTGATCCGTGCGCTCCCACGAACACTGACATGTCTCCGTGTTTTTCAAACGGACACACGGTCCATGAAAACACGCTGACATGTGCAGAGACACATTGATTTTAATGTGTCTACGTGTGTCAGTGTCTCCAGTACGTGAGAAAACTGACACCACATGTACCGGAGCCACTGACGTGTGAAACCGGCCTAACACACGCTAACACACACAGCCAAGAGAAAAAAGGGAAGACCTGCTACAGGGAAATGCCACACCCACACCCAACAGGTCCCTGTACAGACTAGAAAGACCCGAGACCCACACAACTAAAAAAAACCTAGTACCTGGCTACTTCAAAGGCAATCAAGGGGTTTCTCATACCTCAGGAACCAGAGGGGAAGCCGCAATACACTGCCAACAAAAGGAGAGAAAAAAATGTGCAGGAAGATATGGGAGGCCAGTGTGAGAAAATTAAAGCACTTTCATATAAAGTAGAGAGGGAAAACTAAGGAGAGCAAAAATAAAACAGAACAAGAATAACCTCCCAGAAACCTAAAGATCTGAAAGGAAGAGGAACTGGGAAGGATAACAAACAGACTCACTGCAGGAATTCAACTGATGTTTGCCAAGCAAGGTAAACCCCTGAAGGGCCGGACGTCCTAAAACCAAGTCCACATAAAGATATAGATATAGCAATGAAGAGCAGTGAAGGGTAAACATGTAAAATCCAACCCAGTATATGATAGGGCAGACCAAAATGTGAAAATCGAAAACGCCTGGAGAAGAGCAAATCAGGAAGGGTGAACAAAGACAAATGGAACCATCAGCATTTGGACAGGGAAGAAAAGGCAATAGTTCATCAGACAGAGGAACTGACCATGGAGAAATAGATCGAATCCCCAAACTGAACCATGACAGTACCCCCCTTCTATGACGAGCTACCAGACCCTCAGAAGATCCTACCATCTGACATCACTGATGTATCTCCCACACCAGGTGATCCTCATGAAGATCCTCTGAATCAACCCAGGAGTTACCTTCAGGACCACAATTTATCCACTTAACAAATACTGCAGATGGCAGTACTCGCTCTACCTAGGAAGTTGCAGCTTAACCATCACAGGATTTAAAATTTTAATAACTTTATAAGAACCTACAAATTTAGGTGCAAACTTTCCAGATGTGATCTTTAAGTGTAGATTTTTTTAAGGGAAACCACAAAAAAATCCCCCACACTAAAGACTGAAGCCTACCTACATCTGCAGTTAGCACCTCTTTTGGCCCAATAACTAGCTACCAAAAGACCCATTTTGCCTCCTTCCAGACTTTAGTTAATCTGTAAGAAAGTCTCTTCTACTTTGGCATGGAGGACTGTAACCTTGAAAAGTTCCCAAACACTGGATAAAAATCCCAGGGCAAAACAAAGGCGAGCTCCTTAGAGGTATGGTTATGTAGAGAAAACTCGGCAAGGGGCAGAAACTTGACCTAGTCTTCCTGATTAGGGGAAACAAAGCATCCCAAATACTGTTCTACCTCTTGGTTCATCCTTTCTGTTTGCCCATTAGTCTCAAGATGATAACCTGAGGAAAAAGACAGATTGATATCCAATCAGAAGCAAAAACTATGCCAAAAGCTAGCCAGAAATGTAGCCCCTCTATCATAAATAATGTTTTTGGGAACACCATTCATTTTAACGATATGAGAAATGAACAAAGTTGTTAAGCTTTTTGAAGTAGGACCAAATTAACCATTTTGCTAAATCGGTACACCACTGTTGTGAATTCTGCTCTTGGGCTCCCTCCGGTGGTTGTAAGTGGTAGCGCTGCTGTCTCTGAATCGCAGCATTTATCAGGTGTGTTCACTTTTTGCAATTTTGACTGGGCTATTTAGTCTTGCTTCACCCTTTAGTCAGTGCCAGTTGTCCATTGTTCCTGGAGGATTCACATCCCTGCCTGGTCTCTTCTGCTTTGCAGTTCATTTCAACAAAGATAAGTTCTGGCCTTGATTTTGCTGTCCACATGCTGTGGCCTTGTTGTTCAATTCTTTTCTATGTTTTGTCTTGTCCAGCTTGGTCAGTATAAGGATTTGTTTCGCCAAGCTGGTATCTCTGGAAATGCAGATATACCCTCCATATCTTTAGTTAGCTGTGGAGATTTTGTATTTTCTGTGGTTGATATTTTCCAGTGTTTTTATACTGACCACATAGTACTCTGTCCTATCCTTTCTATTTAGCTAGAAGTCGCCTCCTTTGCTAAATTCTCATTTCAGTCTATGTATGTTTTTTCCCTCTCCTCTCACAGTCAATATTTGTGGGGGGCTGCCTATCCTTTGGGGATTTTGTCTGAGGCAAGATAGTTTTCCCTTTTCTATCTCTAGGGGTAATTAGTCCTCCGGCTGTGTCGAGATGTCTAGGGAGCGCTAGGTACATTACACGGCTACTTCTAGTTGCAGTGTTAAGTTCAGGGTCTGCGGTCAGCACAGGTACCACCTTCTCCAGAGTACGTCTCATGCAGCTCTTAGGCCACCAGATCATAACAGTACAACTGGCCAACAATGAGTTAACCGCATCTCAAAAGAAGGGAAGGAAAGTGCTGAGCCATTTTTTTTTCTGTATTGTGTTGTGTTGTTTTTTTTTTTTTCTTTCTCTTCCCTCTTTACCTCTGGGTGGCTCAGGAGTTTGGCGCTGATATGGATGTTCAGGGATTGTCTTCTCGTGTGGATCAACTTGCTGCTAGAGTACAGGGTATTTCCGATTATATCGTTCAGACTCCGGTTTTAGAGCCTAGAATTCCAAATCCTGATTTGTTTTTTGAGGATAGGTCCAAATTTCTGAGCTTTAAAAATAACTGTAAACTGTTTTTTGCTCTGAAACCCCGTTCCTCTGGTGATCCCATCCAGCAGGTTAAAATTGTTATATCTCTGCTGCGTGGTGACCCCCAGGTTTGGGCATTTGCCCTGGAACCTGGGAATCCGGCGTTGCTTAATGTAGACACCTTTTTTCAGGCGCTTGGGTTATTGTATAATGAACCTAATTCAGTGGATCATGCTGAGAAGACCTTGTTGGCCCTGTCTCAGGGTCAAGAAGCGGCAGAATCATATTGCCAGAAGTTTAGAAAATGGTCTGTACTGACTAAATGGAATGAGGATGCCTTGGCGGCAATCTTCAGAAAGGGTCTTTCTGAATCCATTAAAGATGTTATGGTGGGGTTCCCCACGCCTACTGGTCTGAGTGATTCTATGTCTCTGGCCATTCAGATTGATCGGCGCTTGCGCGAGCGCAGAGTTGTGCACACTATGGCATTGTCTTCCGAGCGGAGTCCTGAGCCTATGCAGTGCGATAGGATTGTGTCTAAAGCTGAACGACAAGGATTCAGACGTCAGAATAGGTTGTGTTTTTTCTGCGGCAATTCTGCTCATGTTATTTCTGATTGCCCTAAGCGTACCAAGAGAATCGCTAGTTCTGTTACCATCAGCACTGTACAACCTAAATTTCTGTTATCTGTGACCCTGATCTGCTCATTATCGTCATTTTCTGTCATGGCATTTGTGGATTCAGGCGCCGCTCTAAATTTAATGGACTTAGAATTTGCCAGGCGTTGTGGTTTCCCTTTGCAGCCTTTGCAGAGCCCTATTCCTTTGAGGGGTATTGATGCTACACCGTTGGCTAAAAATAAACCTCAGTTTTGGACACAGCTGACCATGTGCATGGCGGCAGCCCATCAGGAAGATTGTCGTTTTCTGGTGTTGCATAATTTGCATGATGCTGTTGTGCTGGGTTTCCCATGGTTACAGGTGCATAATCCGGTATTAGATTGGAAATCTATGTCTGTGACTAGTTGGGGTTGTCAGGGGGTTCATGGTGACGTTCCTTTGATGTCAATTGCCTCCTCCCCCTCTTCTGAAATTCCTGAGTTTTTGTCAGATTTCCAGGATGTATTCGATGAGCCCAAGTCCAGTTCCCTTCCACCGCATAGGGACTGTGATTGTGCTATTGACTTGATTCCAGGCTGTAAGTTCTCTAAGGGCCGACTTTTCAACCTGTCTGTGCCAGAACATACCACCATGCGGAGCTATGTTAAGGAGTCCTTGGAGAAGGGGCATATTCGGCCATCTTCTTCACCATTGGGAGCAGGTTTTTTTTTTGTTGCCAAAAAAGATGGCTCCTTGAGACCCTGTATTGATTATCGCCTCTTGAATAAGATCATGGTCAAATTCCAGTACCCTTTGCCTTTGCTTTCTGATCTGTTTGCTAGGATTAAGGGGGCTAGTTGGTTTACTAAGATTGACCTTCGAGGGGCATATAATCTTGTTCGTATTAAGCAGGGTGACGAATGGAAAACTGCGTTTAATACGCCCGAAGGCCATTTTGAATACCTTGTGATGCCATTCGGACTCTCTAATGCTCCATCTGTGTTTCAGTCCTTCATGCATGATATATTTCGGAATTATCTTGATAAATTCATGATTGTATATTTGGATGATATTTTGATTTTTTTAGATGATTGGGAGTCTCATGTGAAACAAGTCAGGATGGTATTTCAGGTCCTTCGTGATAATGCCTTGTTTGTGAAGGGGTCTAAGTGCCTCTTTGGAGTACAGAAGATTTCTTTTTTGGGCTTCATTTTTTCTCCCTCATCTATAGAAATGGATCCGGTTAAGGTTCAGGCCATTCATGATTGGATCCAGCCCACATCCGTGAAGAGCCTTCAGAAATTTTTGGGCTTTGCTAATTTTTATCGCCGTTTCATTGCCAACTTCTCTAGTGTGGTTAAACCCCTGACCGATTTGACGAAGAAAGGCGCTGATGTGACGAATTGGTCCACTGCGGCTGTTTCTGCCTTTCAGGAGCTTAAACGCCAATTTACTTCTGCCCCTGTGTTGCGTCAGCCGGATGTTTCTCTTCCTTTTCAGGTTGAGGTTGACGCTTCTGAGATTGGGGCAGGGGCCGTTTTGTCTCAGAGGAATTCTGATGGTTCCTTGATGAAACCGTGTGCCTTCTTTTCTCGAAAGTTTTCGCCTGCGGAACGCAATTATGATGTCGGCAATCGTGAGTTGTTGGCTATGAAGTGGGCATTTGAGGAGTGGCGACATTGGCTTGAGGGGGCCAAGCACCGTATTGTGGTCTTGACCGATCATAAGAATCTGATTTATCTCGAGTCTGCCAAACGGCTGAATCCTAGACAGGCCCGATGGTCCCTGTTTTTCTCCCGTTTTGATTTTGTGGTCTCGTATCTTCCGGGTTCTAAGAATGTTAAGGCTGATGCCCTCTCTAGGAACTTTTAGCCTGATTCTCCTGGGGTCCTTGAGCCGGTCGGTATTCTGAAGGAAGGGGTGATTCTTTCTGCCATCTCCCCTGATTTACGACGGGTTCTTCAGGAATTTCAGGCTGATAAACCTGACCGCTGTCCAGTGGGGAAATTGTTTGTTCCTGACAGATGGACTAGTAAAGTGATTTCGGAGGTTCATTGTTCTGTGTTAGCTGGTCATCCTGGGATTTTTGGTACCAGAGATTTGGTTGGTAGGTCCTTTTGTTGGCCTTCTTTATCACGGGATTTGCGTTCTTTTGTTCAGTCCTGTGGGACTTGTGCGTGGGCCAAGCCTTGCTGTTCCCGCGCTAGTGGGTTGCTTTTGCCTTTGCCGGTCCCTGAGAGGCCTTGGACTCATATTTCTATGGATTTTATTTCGGATCTTCCGGTTTCCCAGAGGATGTCAGTTATCTGGGTGGTTTGTGACCAGTTTTCTAAGATGGTTCATTTGGTACCTTTGCCTAAATTGCCTTCCTCTTCTGATTTGGTTCCGTTGTTTTTTCAGCATGTGGTTCGTTTGCATGGCATTCCGGAGAATATTGTGTCCGATAGAGGTTCCCAGTTTGTTTCTAGGTTTTGGCGGGCCTTTTGTGCTAGGCTGGGCATTGATTTGTCTTTTTCTTCCGCATTTCATCCTCAGACAAATGGCCAAACCGAGCGAACTAATCAGACTTTCGAAACTTATTTGAGATGCTTTGTGTCTGCTGATCAGGATGATTGGATGGCTTTCTTGCCATTGGCCGAGTTTACCCTTAATAATCGGGCTAGTTCTGCTATATTGGTTTCACCCTTCTTTTGTAACTCTGGTTTTCATCCTCGTTTTAATTCGGGGCAGGTTGAGCCTTCTGATTGTCCTGGGGTGGACTCTGTGGTTTACAGGTTGCAGCAAATTTGGGCTCATGTTGTTGACAATTTGGTGTTGTCTCAGGAGGGGGCTCAGCGTTTTGCTAACCATCGTCGGTGTGTTGGTTCCCGGCTTCGGGTTGGGGATTTGGTCTGGTTGTCTTCCGTCATGTCCCTGTGAAGGTTTCTTCCCCTAAGTTTAAGCCTCGGTTTATTGGTCCTTATAGGATTTCTGAGATTATCAATCCAGTGTCTTTTCGTTTGGCCCTTCCAGCCTCTTTTTCCATCCATAATGTTTTTCATAGATCTTTGTTGCGAAAATATGTGGTGCCCGTTGTTCCCTCTGTTGATCCTCCTGCCCTGGTGTTGATTGATGGGGAGTTGGAGTATGTGGTGGAGAAGATTTTGGATTCTCGTTTTTCGAGGCGGAAGCTTCAGTATCTTGTCAAATGGAAGGGTTATGGCCAGGAGGATAATTCTTGGGTTGTTGCCTCCAATGTTCATGCTGATGATTTGGTTCGTGCCTTTCATTTGGCTCATCCGGATCGGCCTGGGGGCTCTGGTGAGGGTTCGGTGACCCCTCCTCAAGGGGGGGGTACTGTTGTGAATTCTGCTCTTGGGCTCCCTTCGGTGGTTGTAAGTGGTAGCGCTGCTGTCTCTGAATCGCAGCATTTATCAGGTGTGTTCACTTTTTGCAATTTTGACTGGGCTATTTAGTCTTGCTTCACCCTTTAGTCAGTGCCAGTTGTCCATTGTTCCTGGAGGATTCACATCCCTGCCTGGTCTCTTCTGCTTTGCAGTTCATTTCAACAAAGATAAGTTCTGGCCTTGATTTTGCTGTCCACATGCTGTGGCCTTGTTGTTCAGTTCTTTTCTATGTTTTGTCTTGTCCAGCTTGGTCAGTGTAAGGATTTGTTTAGCCAAGCTGGTATCTCTGGAGATGCAGGTATACCCTCCATATCTTTAGTTAGCTGTGGAGATTTTGTATTTTCTGTGGTGGATATTTTCCAATGTTTTTATACTGACCGCATAGTACTCTGTCCTATCCTTTCTATTTAGCTAGAAGTGGCCTCCTTTGCTAAATTCTCATTTCAGTCTGTGTATGTTTTTTCCCTCTCCTCTCACAGTCAATATTTGTGGGGGGCTGCCTATCCTTTGAGGATTTTGTCTGAGGCAAGATAGTTTTCCCTTTTCTATCTCTAGGGGTAATTAGTCCTCCGGCTGTGTCGAGATGTCTAGGGAGCGCTAGGTACATTCCACGGCTACTTCTAGTTGCGGTGTTAAGTTCAGGGTCTGCGGTCAGTACAGGTACCACCTTCTCCAGAGTACGTCTCATGCTGCTCTTAGGCCACCAGATCATAACACACCACCACCAACACAACTGTATCACCATCAGAGTTAGGTAAATCAGTGACAAGGTCCATGGACAAGTGGGTCTAGGGCTGCGGACGTAACATCCATAGGTAAGAGATAACCCGCTGAAGCTTGACCAGAGGCTTTAGCCCTGACACAGACTTTGCATCTACGGACATACTATTCAATATCCCTACGAGCATTCTGCCATCAAAAGGACCTAGAAAGAGCTCTTCAGTGGGCAGAAGAACCCAGATGCCCAACTAAAATGTAAACCTGCACTACACTAAGAATATCTACATGTAAAGAGGGCAGTACACAAAGTTTGTTTATAGGTAAACCTTCCATCATACTGTCCCCAGCATCCTGAATGTGCTGCCTGACATCTACTCACAGAGCACCAACCACCCCCTCACTAAGAATCTTGACTGGATTTTCATCTCTCAACTGTGGGACAAAGCTACAGGATAAAGCATCAGCCTTGACATTCTTAACCAGTAAAAAAAAAAGCCCACCGAACCTGTCTGGTGTTTAAGCACTTAGCAGTGTCAATGTATAACAGGTTCTTATGATCGGTATAGACAGTCACCTTATGTCTTGCTACCTCTAACCAATGTCTCCATTCCTTAAAGGCGCTTTTATCCGCCAGAAGTTCTCGGTCACCTATATCATAATTGGATTTCACTTCAGTGAACTTCTGGCAGTAAAAAGCACAAGGATATAGATACCCACTCTTTTCTTGTGAAAAGAACAGCTCCTATTCCAATAGAGGAAGTGCCTACCTTGACAAAGAAAGGCAGATCGACCACCGGGTTGACTGAGAACAGGCGCCTTAGAGAAAGCTGTCTTGAGAGCCGAAAATGTATTTACCGCCTCTGCTGACCAAGTAGAAAAATCTGATCCCGTATTAGTCATGTCAGTTCTTAATGAACTTCCATTCAAAATTTGCAAAGCCATGAAATCTCTGCAACGCTTTCATGTTACTCAGTTGGATCCAATCAAGATTTGCTGCACTTTAACAGGGTCCATCCAAAACCCCGATGCAGAAACCAAAAGTCCTAAGAACTGGACCTGCTGTACTTTAAATTGACATTTCTCCAGTTTAGAAAATAAATGAATGTCATGCAGAACCTGTCTGGCATGCTCACGATGCTCCTTCTGAGTACGCAAGTAAATCAATAAGTCATGCATGTAAATGACCACAAATCTACCTGACGGAGAGTAAAAAATGTTTTGTATGAAATTTTGAAAGACTGCCAGAGCATTGATTGAACCAGAACTGCATCACCAAATTTTCAAAATGACTTCATGAGTATTGAAGGTGGTCTTCCATTCATCACCCTGATGAACGCATATAAGGTTATATGCACCTCTCAAGTCAAGTTTGGAAAACCATTTAGCTTCAGATAATTGGTTAAAAAGGTCAGGTATAAGGGGCAAAGAGTAAGGCTGGGTTCACATTGTGTTATGGCAGTCCGTTAGGCGGGTTGTAACGTAGTCCATTAACGCTGCCATTAACCCCTATTATCGGGCGCATCGCCAACGCATGCCATAATGCGCTAGCGATGTGCCGTCATTCTGTGATGGACCCTCGGACACAGGCTGCAGCATTTCCGGATCCGTCACCGCTAGCACAGATAGAGCATCTGCGCTAGCGTGATCGCATAATGTGATCTTTTTCGGCACTTGCGTTGAACGGACTGCACTAACGCAATGTGAACCTAGCCTAAGGATTGTGAACCGTGATTTTATTAATCTCTCCAAAATCCAAGCACAGACGCAACCCTCCATTTTTTTAAAACAAAAAAAACCCATGGAGACTGGAGAGGTGTAAGGCTGTATATGACACTTAGGCAGACTCTTTTGAACATGGTATATTCTTTCAAGGCCTCCCTCTCTAAAAGTGAAAGGTTAAACCAACAAGTTTGATTCATTTTAGCAGCTGATATGAAGTCTCAGAAAAAATGTTACAGAAGTCCTGAATGATTTCTGGAAGGTGAGTCTTCATGGAAGCCAAAGATCTCGACAAACATTGATATAAGCAAAAGTCACCCCATGATGACCTATTCTCATGAGTGTCCCAATTGATAACCAGATTGTGCTTAATTAACCATGGTAGACCTAATGCTAACTTGGCAGGTAGAGAAGGAAAAACCATGCATAAAATGGATTCAGAATGGAACACTCCTACCTTCATACATAAAATCTCAACCTTCATAGTAACTGACTTTGTGAAGGAGTAGAGTTTTCAATTACTGAAACTTGAATGGGAAGGCCGAGAGAAGAGCAATCATAACCACAGTTTACAGTAAAATCATGATCAATTAGATTCAGGCCACAAATGCAGGCATAAAAATATAACCAGACTTAGTTTCTCGTACAAGCATCTGTTCTTTTTTCCTACAGGTAGCCCTGGAGACTATCTCATACTCGTGAAACGTGCATCTTTACATTTCAGAGTCTCCTCCTTTTTTTTTAGAAATTCATTATTATAGTTGAAACATTGAACCATGACGTGATCTGAACAACTACAATGTAGAAAAAAAATTAGCTAATGCTCCAAGTTCTATATCCCTTCTAGGATCTCTACACACACACCAATTTTTAATAGAAGAAAACTGAAGCACCACTGTAAATGGTATTGAAGGGGAGCAGACCACGAAAACTCCCTCTACATGCCCTTTAGGCCACACAGGATAGCTCCAAACAAAGATATATGCAAAAAAACGGAGCAGAAACATCCACAACAACATAGTTGTATGTAAAAATTGAAAATTTATTAAATTCAACTCATTAACATCAATAAATATAAATACTGCAGTGAGTGCTGTATGCACTCCGCAGACACAGAGAGGTAACACAAAAGGGAAAGAATGGTAGCCAAACACAAGGAGGGAAAGCACAACATACTATGCCCTTTTAACCCTTTTACATCAATAAGGTGCCCAACCCAGAACCATAATAGTAATGCAGCGCCCCAGAGTCCTGGTCGTTGCAGTGCTGTGGCTTCGCCGCTAAGGGGAGCCATGGTACGTTCGATGGCACCGAAAGAGTTCCTCCAATCAGGTATCACAGACACCAATATGTTTCACAGCTGGGCCTCCGGGGGGAGCTAAGGGTGCTATTCATTAGGCCACTCCCCACCATAGTGGGTAAACTGGGGGTCAGGCAGGAAGTTAGAAGAGAACGCTGACGGGATTGAACGGAGCAACACCCTGTGGCAGGGGGTGTTGTGAAGGGAGAGACTGTAGGGTCTCTGCCAGGGGTGGGATCCTGGCAGAGGCTTGGCATTGAAAGAACGTAACGGGTCCGCGCAGGCTCCTGGAAGCGGCGGGACTCAAGAAAGGACTAGAAGCGAGATAGATTGTGCTGAGTGAGAAACGAGATCAAGCAGAAGGAGAATAGCAGCAGGGGTTTTGTTGAAAGAGGCAGCACCCTGCTGAGGCGCAATACCGGTGGCCGGAACGCCGAGGGAGTGGATTAGAATACAGCTTCAAGCCATACTCCAAACAGCGGCAGGACAGTCGGTCTCAGGCGGGCTGTCTACCACATATCACCTATGAAGTCTTGGGGGGCAATTGCGGGAGAGGGGCGACTCTAGGGTCCCGGAAGAACTCCAGGCCTACCTGACAAACGGGTGCCATTCCAACCTGAATACAGGGAAGGGGTGGATTACAGAGGAACATCAAATCGAGTTGTGAGGGAACTTAAGAAACAGACACAACCGTTGTGGGGTTACTTTCCGTGAGCACAGCAGGGAAGGACTACAACACATAGCGCTAGAAGGAAGGCACAGATTTCCACCTGAGAGGAGAACTCTGGAGGTGCCATTGGACCGGCCGGACTTGCGTAGCCTGGTGAACCGTGTTCTGGACTGAGGACTCAGAGATCTCCAGTAAAGAGGTAAAGAGACTGCAACCTGGTGTCCTCGTTATTTACCGCGACTTACACCCCACAACCGCACCGCTCCATCGCTACCATTACTACCACCTATTACACTGGACGTCCCCCACTGACGGACAGGGCCACGGACCGGGTCTAGCCACCGTGACAACCCCGAGACTGAGAACTAGAGGCCCGGCTCCGGGTACCCCTCGGCCCTGCGGCGGTGCGGGGGCGCCGCAGTAACATAGAGGGTCCTTCCGGTGTCCCCTTCTCACAACCAATAAGGCACTGATGCAAAGAAAGTACAATCTGTTCAGTCAGGCTTACCCATAATGATATCTTGAAAAGAGTTCCCCTTCCTAGTGTGGCTCCCCTGCTTGATGTTAATGAGTTGAATTTAATAAATTTTCTATTTTTACATACAACAATGTTGTTGTGGATGTTTCTGCTCCGTTTTTTTGCACACACACCAATTTGCATAAGTTTCAAATAATAGAAGCAAGATGCCACTGAAACGCCTTTACATATGTCTCTATCTCTCAGGCATGCTATGTAAACAAACTAGAAGTGTTACAGCTCCCTCAAATGACTGTGGACAAAGACTGCATACCAGAATGTCCTTAATCTGATCCTAAAATTCCTGTCAGAACTGACTCCGAAGAGCGTGGTCATTCCAGGAGGTCTATCTTGCTCAACATGTAAACTCAGAGTAGTAGTGCTCAGCTCTACGTCCTCCCTGAGCCAACTTAAGGATCTTGGACTCAACTAGAGTGACTTTGTCAGAGTCATCATAAAAGAGGTCAGAAGCCTAGAAAAGTACCTCAACAGAGGAGAATACAGTAGAATCATCAGGCAAAGAAAATGGCTAAGCCTGTGGATATCCACGGAGGAAAGATAAAACAATGCTCACTTATTGACTCTTGAACCCAGAGGAGACAAGGTATAGGTGAAAAATATAATTTTCACGAGGCAAAAAAGATTGAGAACTTACTTCTGTCTCCATCGAAGCACTCTCGCAACTTTAACTAGGGTTCAGCTGCGATGCTCCAAATGGCAGTGGAACATGCATGCTGTTGTTAATGAATGATATCCGCAACGTTCAAAGATAAAGCTTGTAATTGTGTGACCAAGGCATTCACTGCATCAATGCTGATGCCAGAACATACTGTGTTCTGGCTGTAATGTTATGAATGTAACACACACTCACACATGGGTAACAGAAAAAGTGAGGACCCTAACCGCACAACTCAAAAACACCACCTTGGCTCCCTAAAAGGCCATCAAGGGGTTTCTTACACCTCCTAAGGAACCAGGGGGTAGGCTGCAACACACTGCCAACAAGAGGAGAGGAAAATGTGCAGAAAGGTACTGTAACACCCCAGGTTCCTGGGTGTTACAGTGGCATTGCTTTTCTCACAGGAAGAATGATGTCACGCTTGGAAGGGATGAAGGATTCCTTTTTATCAGGTATCATAAGCATACAACATGTTCATACTCCAGGCCAAAAAGGGGAGCTCTGATCCAGTTTGTGGGTGGCTCCCCTATATACTGTATATTCTGGTCTGGAGGGGAAGCCAGTGAGTGAGAGCGAGACAACAGACTGGAGCAGTCTGAGGCAGAGAGTCTGAGAGAGGGGCTGTGCAGCCAAGAGAGATGCTGTAGCTCCTGGAAAGAGAGAAAGGAAAGCAGAACAGATTGTAGAGAGCGTGAAGGAGAAAAGCAGCACAGGCGAAATGAAGAGCTGGAGAGAAGCTGCGACTGAGCTTCTTTCCACTCTAAGCGCATGAAACCGGTAGCCGGACGACCAAGGTTGTGCAGTACTCTATGTCTCATAGCAGAAACCGGCGGGACAACAGATTGCAAGTTACCTGTCCACCATACACCTGAAGGCACAGTAACACATAGAGCCCGGGCCGTGATAGAGATCCTGTAAAAAGGCTCGAGTTACCTGTCATATGGGTATTGTCCTACCTAAAGGGAGACAGAGTGAACACGTGAGGACTTTGTGTGAGGCCTAAGGCAGCAAGGGACTACAACACCACAGCGCTAGAGGGAAGGCTTCCAACTCCACCTGGAAAGGGAGATTCCAGATTCGCTTCCAGGCCGGCTGGATCATAACAGCACCTGTGATCTGGTACCCTGGACCATGGATGCCTGAACCCTTCAGTAAAGAGGTAAAGAGATTACAACTCTGTGACTTCTGTTTCTTTCTACACCACCTACCATCTTTATCTACTACATCGGGAGCCCTGGGGACCCAGCTTCACCTGTGGGAAGCTATACCATCCCTGCTGCCATAACATCACCCCAGTGGACCCCTTTAAGCATCGTCGGTCATCCCTGACCGAATACCACAGGTGGCGTCATGATGAACACAAACTTTATTCACATAACCCTTTTAAAGACTTTTCCCTTTGACATGGGCGCCCAGGGCCACGGACCGGTTCACCGCCGCCGTGACACATCCCTTTAAGTACCGGACCCGATACCGAGTACCCCACAGCCCTGGCGGGAGTTCCAGTACGAGAACTCAGGGTGAGAAAATTAAAACACATTCATATAAGGTACCGAGAGAAAGCTAAGGGAAGCCTACAATAAAAGGAACAAGAATAACCTCCCAGAAACCTAAAGATGTGAAAGGAAGAGAAAATTGGAATTAAAATAAACTGACTCGCTGCAGGAATTCAGCTGGTGTTAGTTACCCAGAAAAATATTTAGAATTGAGAGTCCTCAGTGGTACTGGCTAACACGGTACCAAGATCTATATCTTTCCTGTAGCAAGGAAGACTAAGCATTAATGCAAGAGACTGTGATCTGTGAGTTTTTTATGACACCATTCAGAATATGATAGTGCTGGGAGGACTGAGTTTCACTTGTGTTCTGTGGACTTTTTGCTGCACTGGAAATGTACCTTTTTGCTTCCCTGCTGAGGCAATCCAGCTGGTTGTCTACTGCTACAGCCCATACTCTGAGTTGCAGAGTTAAGGATCAGCGAAATTGTGCAATCAGATAAGTTAGGTGGGGTATTAGTGCCATATTCTACAGCAGTTTGCGATTCTTGACATCCTACGCTGACAACTTTCGTTGACGAGTTGTTTGTGCAGGTCATCATCACCTTTTTTTGGATGTTTGTTCTCAATCACACAATTCTTTAGATTTCTTTGGCATTGTTAGATAATTCAACCCCTTAAGGTTGCCAGTTTTTTAAATCCTCGCCCTGACTAGTCTAGCACTGATGACCATCAGTAGGCCAATGGTGACTGGTTAGCACCTCACAACCAAATCAAGGAGCTGATAGGTGCCCTAATGCCACTATCAGAGATTCACAATGGAATATAAATGCAATGATAACCGCAATGATTAGAGCTACCTACAGCTACTGCTGTTAGACGCAGGTGTATAACACAGCCATCACCCACTGTGTATGCAGCGGGACCAGCTCCTGAGCCTGCTCCAGACATGTGTGCCAGACACAGAACGTACTAGTATATGCTGTGTCGGGACGAAGTTAAATTCCAGAAATGCTAAATCTGTAACAAATGTCACCCACCAATCCTGTGCTACTCAGCTATGTTCATAGGTATCAGATGTGGTACTGATTTTGGCTTGGGTTTCGCTATTAAATGTTCATGAACCACAAGAACAATTCGCATCCAATGCATATGAATGAGGTCCCTGTAAAAAAAAAAAGTCATGTGGAGAGACGCATGCAGCTGGTTCATGTGGATAGTGCACGACAAAGACATGACGTGTTTTACATTGGTAATCCTTGTGTAGATGCATTGCACCAAGTACCAAGCAGTGCTCTGATAATACTGGAGACTTTTTATGTGGCAGAGGAGCCCCTTGGACCCCTCAGGTAACTGCCACCCTAGTATCCCCTATACCTACACCCCTATATCTTTGGTCTCACCAAAACTGAGGATAAGGAGGATAGGACCTATTAATACATGCCAACGGTCCAGCTGCACAATTCTAAATGACACCACTGGATCTCCGCAGCACCTGTTGCTAGGCAACCACCTGAATTTAGTCTGGCACCTCATACTGAGCACAGCACTTGCAAAAATAACTCATTACAAAGCACGCCTTAATAATAATTATAATAGGAAGCTCAACGTTATTTTACTGAAATTTCGCTGCAACCCCAATTTAGATGAGCACTGGCAGCAGTTTTACATTTTGATGAGATGTTGATGTAATGAGATCAATAAACTTGAGTGAAGCCAAAGGTTTGGCTTTTCGTACTATCTATATGCTGATGACATTACAATGATATACTTCTCATGACATCACCTTCCACATTACCACAAAACACCAGCGATTGTCCGTCCTCTGTCTCTAACATCATGTGCTCCCGCTATCTCTTAATACTTGACCCCCCTGGCCCAGTTCATCATTTGTCATAGTTTGAAGTCATGCTAATTGTTTTGTCTTGTGGTGTTTGTTGCTGTTTTTTGCACCATTTTCTTCAAAATGGCTCATTTGGTTCATGAATTTTGTGCGAAGTATAATGGTCTTTATTTCATTCTTTAACCCATTTTCACCTGTGACATTTTAGAACAGAAAGTCGCCCATTTCGCTATATGGCTTAAAATTTGCTCTGATACATTTGGTGTATGTGAAATCACTGAGTGGGTATCGGAGTACATTTGTGAAAAATTTGAACATTTTTTAAAACGACAATTCAAGAAGTCAGTTGAAAACATCTGCAAATCCCAAACTTTTTCAACATTGACAAATTTTAAAAAGACAAACAACAAAAAAAGGTCAATACATATAAAATAGATTTTAAAAGACACAAATTTAAAGAACAATTAGGCGCAAAAGAAAATCAGCCAAAAAAACACCAAAAAACAAGCAAATAAAGGGAGCAAATGGTTGGTTTGGTGCTTTATCTAAGTGAATTTCATGATGTACATACATCTCATGTATAAAAAAAAAACATTATTAGCCTGCAAATGTGGGGTTAATCTTCAGATTAATAGTGTTCTTAAGCCGTATGACCAATGCACTGAAAGCGTGGCATAGAGGCACGGCCTGCTCAGTTTTAGTCACCACTCAGTACATGGGAACGGCGACTGTAACCACATACCGGCACTGACTGACAGCCAGCTCACTAATACATCAATACAGAGACTGCTGTCAGTTAATGTTGGGGTGTGGTTACAGCCATCACTCCCTATATACTGAGCGTGATTGAAGCCATACAGGCTGCATTTACCAGAACTGACAGCCGGAGGCTGCTGGAAGAAATACATTTACCAGAACTGACAGCCGGAGGCTGCTGGAAGACATAAAGTTAATTTCCTCCCAGCAACCAGGCATTCAGTGTACTGGCCAGGCAACTTTAAAATGTTTTGAACCTGCAGGTTAGTAGCATTTTTACATATGACAAGCTCCCTTTAAATGGTTATTACCATCTTTACGGACGGATATTGTCAAATATCAAGCACTTTTGCAACTTACTGCTCATTAAAATTTGTGACCACTCTTGAGATATTAACACTTTTTTTTTACTTACTACTTACAGCTCATTGCCTAGGAGACCGACCACCACCGCTGTCTAGATCGTAAGTATTTCTCTAAAGCTTGCTGACAATAGGAGATCACATCACTCTCCTGCAATCCAGGCCAGCTTCAAAACAGTGCTTCCAGAATCAATAGTAAAAACAGGTAAGCAGTGCGCACGTCTCTGTTTCCTCATAGACTGTAAGCTTGCGAGCAGAGCCCTCCCTCTTTCTTTAACTGTTATTATTATTATTTATATAGCACCATTGATTCCATGAGAAGGGGTTACATACAAATTACAGGTATCACAGTAAGCAAACTAACAATTACAGACTGATACAGAGGGGCAAGGACCCTGCTCTTGCGGGCTTACATTCTACAGGATGGTGGAGATGGAGACAGTAGGTCGAGGGTTGCAGGAGCTCCGGTGTTGGTGAGGCAGTATCTCCGGTAGTGGTGAGGAGGCAGCGGGGTCAGTGCAGGCTGTAGGCTTTCCTGAAGAGGTGGGTTTTCAGGTTCTGTCTGAAGGATCCGAATGTGGTTGATAGTCAGACATGTTGGAGCAAAGAATTCCAGAGGATGAGGGATATTCAGGAGAAGTCTTGGAGGCGGTTGGGTGAGGAGCGGATAAGTGTGGAGGAGAGAAGGAGGTCTTGGGACGACCGGAGATTACGTGAGGGAAGATATCGGGAGATTAGTTCAGAGATATGTGGAGGACACAGGTTATGGATGGCTTTGTAGGTCAGTATCACTAATTTGAACTGGATACGCTGAGGGAATGGGAGCCAGTGAAGAGATATGCAGAGGGGGGAAGCGGAGGAGAAGCGAGGAGAGAGATGAATTAGTCGGGCACTAGAGTTAAAGATGGACTGGAGAGGTGCAAGAGTGTTAGCAGGGAGGCCACAGAAAAAGATGTTGCCGTAGTCGAGACAGGAGATGATGAGGGCATACACAAGCATTTTAGTAGATTGAGAGTTGAGGAAAGGACGGATTCTGGAGATATTTTTGAGCTGGAGTTGACAGGAGGTGGAAAGAGCTTGGATGTGTGGTTTGAAGGACAGGGCAGGGTTACTGCGAGGCAGTGGACTTCCGATACGGGGGAAAGCGTGATGTTGTTAATTGTGATAGATAGGTCAGGTAAAGAATATCTATGAGATGAGGGAAAGACGATGAGTTCAAAATTCTCCAGATTGAGAATGAGGAAGCAGGAGGATATGGCTGATAGACAATCCGGGATTCTGGACAGCAGAGAGGTGACGTCTGGGCCAGAGAGGTAGATCTGAGTGCCGTCCGCATACAGGTGGTACTGGAATCCATGGGACTTTATGAGTTGTCCCAGTCCAAGTGTATAGATTGAGAAGAGTAGGGGTCCTAGAACATAGCCTTGGGGGATTCCAACAGAGGGAGGGTGGGATGAGGAGGTAGTGTGGGAGTGGGAGACGCTGAATGTGCGGTAGGAAAGGTATGAGGAGATCCAAGATAGGGCGAGATCTGTTAAACTGTGTATTACCTTGCAATATCTTTATTGCCTGTCCATGTCATCACCTAATTATGAAGTGCTGAGAAACGTGTTGGCGCTATATAAAAACAATATTATTATTATGTTCTGCTATTTTGCAGCGGTGGTCAGTCTCCAAGGCAACAAGCTGCAAACAAAAGAGAAAATAAGTGTTAATAACTCCAGAACGGCTGAAAGTTTAATAAGCAGTAAATTGTTAAATTGTTTGTATTCTCAAGCACTATGCAACAATAGCCATTTATAAAGCTGTGAATAACCATTATCACTCTCATGCAAAAGCTTTGGACCATGGTGCACCTTCTTCACCTATCTCTCACCTTATCCCTGCTTTACATTAATAATAAAAATAATAATTTTATTTCTATAGCACCGACATATTCCGCAGCACTTTACATCTTAGAAGGGACTTGTACAGACAATAAAAGACATTAAAGCATAACAATAATCACATAAGTCCACATATACTGTAGCAATATGTTATATGTTCATGTGGCCTCTAGGGGTCTCACTACTTTTATGTGTGTTCTATATTCTTTGTTTGCAACTTGTTGGATGTTGTTGTTCACTTGATTCATGTAATGGAGGTTGAGGCATGATGTGAATAAAGAGCCTGGAGATACTCACAGAGTGTGATTCATGACAGAATTCATCAAACAGAACATGGTGGCAGCCGGGCACAGAACCTACAAATTCTCAGAGCTTATATGAGGCTGGAACTGCACAGATCACTGCAACTGTAAGTACAGATTCCCTGACAGTACAGCAAAATGGAGACTGGTCTGAAGCCCCCTCAGAGACTGGATGTCACTTCATGTAATCTGTCCCAGACCTGGAGACATTGGAAGGAAGAGTTTACACTGTATGTGGATCTGACTGTGTGCCCCACTGACGACAAACGGAAAGTAAAGCTGTTTTATTACCTAATTGGGGAAAATGGCAGAGAATTAGCCCACACCTTGCTCCCATACACAGACAACCTCCTCCTAGCAGACATTGTGCAGGCATTTGATAAACACTGTGACCCAAAGAAGAATGAGACAGTGGAAAGATATAAGTTTTTCACAAGACATCAGGAGGATGGTGAAAATGTGGACAGATATCTGACAGAGCTGAGGAGACTTGCAGAAACATGTGGCTTTGGAGAGATCAGGGACAGTCTAATCAAGGACAGAATGGTGTGTGGCATAACGGACAGTCATCTCAAAGAAAGATTACTGAGAGAGGAAGGCATGACTTTAGAGAAATGTATGCAAATCTGCAGGGCTGCTGAGCTCACACAGCACAGCCTGAAGATGATGGCAGGCACCAGTGAGAATGATGATGACAAGGTACATGCAGTGTCTATGAAAGGAAAGACAGGACCAGACTATCCTATAAACACTGTCCACTGCAAGTATTGTGGGAAAAGACATGAGAGAGACAAAACCAAGTGTCCAGCATATGGGGAAACCTGCAGGTCATGTGGCAAGAATCATTCCTCTGCTGTCTGCAGGCAGGGAAGAGGCAAACAGTACAGATAGCTCCACGCTGTGACACCAGACACTGACAGTGCAGAGGACATTACATGGCTACAAATGCAGTCTACAACAGAGAAAGTCAATGTAGTCGGGCAGTCAGTAGTGAAGGATGCCAAGCAGCTTTATGCAACATTCTTGTTGGATGAGAAGCCCATTAGATTTCAGCTGGATTGTGGAGCAAGCTGCAATGTAATTTCATTTGATCTGCTAAACAAACAGGTTTCTATTGAGCCAACTGACAAGGTACTGGTGATGTACAACAAAAGTGTTCTGAAACCAATGGGGACATGTAAGCTAAAAATACAAAACCCATGTAACAGAAAGAGTTATAGAGTTGAATTTACTGTGTTACGGGGTGGTAACCATGTACCATTACTGGGAGTAAAAGCAGTTCAGGCAATGGACTTAATAAAAGTACAGTCTCAGAACATTATGTCTGTTGAAGTTGCCCAGGATATACAAAATCCAAAACTAAATGCAGAGCACAACTTGGACATGCAGAAAATAAAAGCAGAGTATGCTGATGTATTTGAAGGTGATGGGTGCTTTGAAGGTAAATATAGGCTAGAAATTGACAACACAGTGCAGCCCACCAGATTACCCACAAGAAGAGTGCCTGTAGCTTTAATGCAACCGCTGAAAGTAGAACTGCAAGATCTACAGAGAAGAGGCATGATAGCACCAGTCCATAAGAGCACAGATTGGATCAGCAGTTTGGTCATAGTGCAGAAACCATCGGGCAAGTTAAGAATATGTATTGATCCTAAGCCACTCAACAAGGCGCTGAAACGAAACCATTACCCAATGCCAACATTAGATGATGTCCTACCAGATTTATCAAAGGCTAAAATATTTTCTGTATGTGATGTAAAAAATGGATTCTGGCATGTGGCCCTGACTGAAGATTCAAGTTTATTGACAACATTTTCTTCACCATTTGGACGCTTTAAATGGCTGAAAATGCCCATGGGACTAAAACCTGCTCCAGAGATATTCCAGCAGAAATTGATGCAGGCTTTGGAAGGACTTACTGGAGTGAAGACAATAGCGGATGATATCCTGGTAGTGGGAGAAGGTGAAAATATGGAATCTGCAGTCAAGGATCACGATCAGAAGATGATACAATTTTTGGTCAGATGCAGAGAAAAAAACATAAAGCTGAATTTGGACAAATTCAAATTGAAAATGACAGAAGTGGCCTATATTGGTCATCGACTGACTTCAACTGGGGTCAGAGTGGATCCTGAAAAGGTGAGAGCAATACAAGATTTGCCTACCCCTACTGATGTTTCTGGAGTACAACGATTTTTGGGCATGGTGAATTATCTCTCAAAATTTTGCAGACATCTGTCAGACATGTGTGAGCCACTGAGACAGCTAACCCACAAAGATGTGCGCTGGGAATGGACAGAAAGCCAGGAGACTGCTTTCCGAGCAGTAAAGAATGCCATTGCAGATACAGCAACCCTAAAGTATTTCGATCCAGATCGAGAAGTGGTGGTACAATGTGATGCTTCGGAAAAAGGCCTTGGAGCCACATTAATGCAGAACAAACAGCCAATTACATTTGCAAGCAGAGCCCTTACAACAACAGAGCAGGGATATGCGCAGATTGAGAAGGAACTACTGGCTGTGGTATTTGGGATGGAGAAGTTTCACCAGTACACCTATGGTCGACGGGTAACAGTGCAGTCGGATCACAAACCATTGGAGAGCATTACAAAGAAACCATTACTAAATGCCCCAAAGAGACTACAGCGCATGCTGTTGCGACTTCAGAAATATGATGTTGACATCGGGTACTGTCCAGGAAGAGACTTACTGATTGCAGATACGCTAAGCAGAGCTTACCTTCCTAGCACAAAGGATGAGGAGGAAGACATTGAAACCATCAACATGTGTAACTACCTTGCAGTGTCAAAAGAAAAGGTCAAGCAAATCCAGATTTTTACAGAGAAGGATAAAAGTCTCCAGAGTTTAAAAACTGTCATCTTGCAGGGCTGGCCAAAATACAAGCAGCATGCTCCGAGGGAAGTCTCACCATTCTTCCACATAAGAGATGAATTGTCAGTGCAGCAAGGAATCATCTTTAAAGGAGACAGGGCTGTTATACCTGAAGTTCTCAGAAGAGACATATTGAAAACATTGCACTCTTCTCACTTAGGCATGGAAGGATGCCTACGTCGTGCACGAGAATCAGTTTATTGGCCAGGAATGAATGACCACATAAAAAATTACATAGCACAATGTGAAATATGTGCATCCTGCAATGATAAGCAACCAAAGGAGACATTGCAACCTCATGAAATTCCACATAGGCCTTGGTCAAAAATAGGAACAGACTTGTTCACATGGAATGACAAAGAATACCTGATTACAGTGGACTATTTCTCTAACTTCTGGGAGGTTGATTTGGTGCAGGACACAAGGGCGAGAACAGTGATTAAAAAACTCAAGGCCCATTTTGCCAGGTATGGCATTCCAGATATCGTTTTCTCTGACAATGCGGCACAGTTTACGTCGGAAGAATTCAAAACTTTCAGTAAGAAGTGGGAATTTGAACACCAGACGTCTTCTCCGAGATATCCTCAGAGTAATGGGAAAGCAGAGTCAGCAGTAAAAACGGCCAAAAGACTCATGCAGAAAGCAAACCAGGCGGGTGCTGATGTATATCTGTCTATACTGGATCATAGAAACACACCCACCCAAGGCCTAGACAGCAGTCCGGCACAGAGGCTCATGAGTAGGCGTACAAAGACACTTGTACCAACTGCGTGTCATCTGTTAGAGCCAAAGCTGATGGGAAACATCGAAGCTAAATTACAGAAGAATCAAGCGAGGCAAGCTTTCTATTACAATAAATCGGCAAAGGATCTGCCTGAGCTCCAGAGAAATGACAACATTCGGCTGCAGCCAAGCAGCACATTTGACAAACACTGGCAAAAGGCAAAGGTTGTCCAGAAACTGGGACCTCGGTTCTACGAAATTCTAACAGACGACGGAAGAAGACTAAGGAGGAATCGGAGACATTTGAGGAAAACGCGAGAAAGAGATGATTCATGGCCTTTTGAACAGTATCCAGACACCCAAGACAACGAGGCAGAAAGTACAAGTCAGGCACCAACAGTGACAGCTGACCATCAGGGTGAGGACTCTGGCCAGAGACAGACAATATCAGAAGAACTACCAGATGTACCAGATGTAGAAAGGGACACATCTTATATTACCAGAGCTGGCAGAATTAGCAAAAAGCCGGCGCACCTCAAAGATTATATCTAACTGGACGTACTAGGTTAATTTCTAACTTTGTCATAGTATACTTTAGTTTAGTATCTTTTATTGTTCCTCCAGTTAAAAGAGAAAGGATGTAGCAATATGTTATATGTTCATGTGGCCTCTAGGGGTCTCACTACTTTTATGTGTGTTCTATATTCTTTGTTTGCAACTTGTTGGATGTTGTTGTTCACTGGATTCATGTAATGGAGGTTGAGACATGATGTGAATAAAGAGCCTGGAGATACTCACAGAGTGTGATTCATGACAGAATTCATCAAACAGAACATATACCAAGAGAAATGAGAGTCCTGCCCGCAAGCTTACAATCTATGAGGAAAAAGGGGAGACACGAAAAGTGGATGGAAACAATTGCTTTCATTGTTCTGACCAGCCATAATGTAAGAAATCGGGTGCTCATTATGCTAATGATCTAATAATAACATCCTCCATAATTAGAACCTTCCACTTCCATCTCTAAGACTTTTCTCATGCTGCACCTGTTCGCTGTAATGCAGTACCCCATACAACCAGGCGAGTTCCCAACGTCCAAAGTTATAACCATACCCTAAAAACACATCTTTTTAGGCTACTTTCACACTAGCGTCGTGTGACGTACGTCGCAATGCGTCGTCTTGGAGAAAAACCGCATCCTGCAAAGTTGCCCGCAGGATGCGTTGTTTCTCCATAGACTGGCATTAGTGACGCATTGCGACGTAGGCCACACATTGCATCTGTCGTGCGATGGATGCGTTGTGTTTTGGCAGACTGTCGGCACAAAAAAAGTTACGTGTAACGTTCTTTTGTGCGTCGTGTCCGCCATTTCCGACCGCGCATGCTGGAACTCTGCCCCCTCCTCCCCGGACATTAAAATGGGGCAGCGGATGCGTTGAAAAACTGCATCCGCTGCCCCCGTTGTTCATTTATTTCACAACGTCCGTCGGTACGTCGGGCCGACGCATGGCGACTAGAGTTGCGCGACTTTTACTTTTTTAGGTTCGAGTCGGGTTTCGCGAAACCCGACTTTGTCAAAAGTCGGGTCGGGTGAAATCGGCCGATTATTGCGAAAAGTCGGGGATCCGACTGAAACACGAAACCCAATGCAAGTCAATGGGGAAGCAAAGTCGGCAGTGAGTGGAGGACAGGAAAACACCTACAGTGCCCATTTTAATGCCAAAACCATAAATTCTTGTTACTTAAGCTTGTCAATCTTAATTTGCCTTATAATAATAGTTAGGCATTGAAAATTGGGGGTCATTTGGCTAAAGTTGTGGGGGAAGTAGGGCTGGCTCAAGTTTTCCGTGGGCCCAGGAAACGCAGACTACGTCACGTCGGTGGAGCAGGAAGAGGTAAGTATTTTAACTTTGCAAGTGCTGTGATCCTGAGCAAGCGGGGGGGCACACTCGTTCGCATTGGCACTGGCACAGGGCCCCTCAAAGTACGGCGGTGTGTTGGACGGCGGGGGCGCATCCCACCGGCAGAGACACTTTTGCGTACTATGAGGTGCCCTGTGCCAGTGACGTTGCCAACGAGTATGCCCCCCCCACCTGATGAAGGAACCTGCACTTTCATCTGCACCTTCCTCTTTGTCCCCGAGTAAGGTGGTATAGTATGCGGGAAGGGGAACCTGACTTTCAGCAGGGTCAGATTCTGGCTGTGTAGAATGCAAGGGGAATGTAGTGGTCTGGGTCAATGTACCAGCAGACTCATCTAACAGTGGCTGGGCAATGGGCAGGATGAGAAGGAAACACAGTTAGTAGGCCCAAATAATAAAGTAGGCTAAATGCAGTTCAAATGTGGTAACAGGACTAAACAGGCGGCATTGCTTTGTTCAGTGGAAGACAACTGTAATGAGTGGCAGGCACAGTTAGTAGGGCCAAATAATAAAGTGGGCCAAATGCAGTTCAAAATTGGTAACAGGAGTAAACAGGCGGCACTGCTTTGTTCAGTGGAGGAGAAGAACAAGCAGCGGCAGACACCGTTAGTTGGCCCAACCAAACAAGTAGGCCAAATGTAGTTAAATATCTGATATAGGCTGAAAGCCTGAAAATTGAAGCTCAGCTTTGTTAAGAGGAGGAGAAAAGCAAGGAGCGGCAGACACAGTTAGTAGGCCCAACCAAACAAGTAGGCCAAATGCAGTTTAATATCTGATATAGCCTGAAAATTGAAGCTCAGCTTTGTTCAGTGGAGGAGAACAACAAGCAGCGGCAGACACCGTTAGTAGGCCCAACCAAACAAGTAGGCCAAATGCAGTTAAATATCTGATATAGGCTGAAAGCCTGAAAATTGAAGCTCCGCTTTGTTCAGTGGAGGAGAAAAGCAAGGAGCGGCAGACAGCGTTAGTAGGCCCAACCAAATAAGTAGGCCAAATGCAGTTTAATATCTGATATAGCCTGAAAATTGAAGCACAGCTTTGTTCAGTGGATGAGAAAAACAAGCAGCGGCAGACACTGTTAGTAGGCCTAACCAAACAAGTAGGCCAAATGCAGTTAAATATCTGATATAGGCTGAAAGCCTGGAAATTGAAGCTCAGCTTTGTTCAGTGGAGGAGAAAAGCAAGAAGCGGCAGACACCGTTAGTAGGCCCAACCAAACAAGTAGGCCAAATGCAGTTTCATATCTGATATAGGCTGAAAGCCTGAAAATTGAAGCTCAGCTTTGTTCAGTGGAGGAGAAAAGCAAGCAGCGGCAGACACCGTTAGTAGGCCCGGCCAAACAAGTTGGCCAAATGTAGTTTCATATCTGATATAGGCTGAAAATTGAAGCTCAGCTTTGTTCAGTGGAGGAGAAAAGCAAAGAGCGGCAGAAAGCGTTAGTAGGCCCAACCAAACAAGTAGGGCAAATGCAGTTTAAAATTGGTTACAGGGGTACACAGGTGGCATTGGTTTGTTCAGTGGAGGTCAACTGTAAGGAGTGGCGCAGACAGAATTAGTAGGCCTAAAATAAAAAAGTAGGCTCAATGCAGTTTAAAATTGCTTACAGGGGTACACAGGCGGCATTGGATAGTTCAGTGGAGGTCAACTGTAAGGAGTGGCGCAGACAGACTTAGTAGGCCTAAAATAAAAAAGTAGGCTCAATGCAGTTTAAAATTGCTTACAGGGGTACACAGGCGGCATTGGATAGTTCAGTGGAGGTCAACTGTAAGGAGTGGCGCAGACAGACTTAGTAGGCCTAAAATAAAAAAAGTAGGCTCAATGCAGTTTAAAATTGCTTACAGGGTTACACAGGCGGCATTGGATAGTTCAGTGGAGGTCAACTGTAAGGAGTGGCGCAGACAGACTTAGTAGGCCTAAAATAAAAAAGTAGGCTCAATGCAGTTTAAAATTGGTTACAGGGGTACACAGGCGGCATTGGATAGTTCAGTGGAGGTCAACTGTAAGGAGTGGCGCAGACAGACTTAGTAGGCCTAAAATAAAAAAGTAGGCTCAATGCAGTTTAAAATTGCTTACAGGGGTACACAGGCGGCATTGGATAGTTCAGTGGAGGTCAACTGTAAGGAGTGACGCAGACAGACTTAGTAGGCCTAAAATAAAAAAGTAGGCTCAATGCAGTTTAAAATTGCTTACACGGGTACACAGGCGGCATTGGATAGTTCAGTGGAGGTCAACTGTAAGGATTGGCGCAGACAGACTTAGTAGGCCTAAAATAAAAAAAATTGGCTAAATGCAGTTTAAAATTGTTTACAGGGGTACACAGGCGGCATTGGATAGTTCAGTGGAGGTCAACTTTAAGGAGTGGCGCAGACAGACTTAGTAGGCCTAAAATAAAAAAGTAGGCTCAATGCAGTTTAAAATTGCTTACAGGGGTACACAGGCGACATTGGATAGTTCAGTGGAGGTCAACTGTAAGGAGTGTCTGACACAGTTAGTAGGCCAAAATAATAAAGTGATTTAAATGTCTGTAAAAACAATTTTCAAAAATAAACAGGTGGCATAGCTACGTACAGGGGTGGGCTCCTCTGCTGAGTAGCAGACAGTGGTAGTTGGCGCAAAGTATTAAATGGTCTAAATGGATGCAAGGGCCCCTGTATATTTTAACTATCATCTATCATGTCAACAAATTTGTATTGGCAGTGCCATTGAAGGATTTATCAGCACAGACTACACTGTGGTGGAGCAGGGAGAGGTAAGTATTGCAGTGGTAGAGCACTGTTCGACCTGGGGGGAACACTCTCTCGTGGGCGGCACAGGGCCCCTCATATTATGACGGTGTGTCTGACATTGGTTGTGCACCACCACCGTCAGAGACACTTCATTGTACTATGAGGGACCCTGTGCCAGTGCCATCACCCAAGAGTGGGCACACCCACCTGTCCAGGCAAATGGCACTCGCACGGGTGCTTGCGCTAGGTGGTGACCACGGCCCTGTGGGGGGAGTCAGCCTATTTAGGGAGGTATAAAAATGGCCTATGGTGGACATTCCGCAGCTGCAAATGGAGGAATTGGAGCAGTCAGTAAGAGGAGGCCAAAAGCAAGACATTTTTCAGGCAAACTACGTGTCAGCAGGGGAAGGTGGGGCAAAATAATTAGAAATCCATGATTGGTTCATTTTTATGAAGGTTAGATCATCAACATTTTGGGGAGCCAGACGAGTCCTTTTTTCGGTCAGTATTGAACCAGCAGCACTGAACACTCTTTCTGATAGCACACTAGCAGCTGGGCAAGCGAGCTCCTGTAATGCATATTCTGCCAATTCAGGCCAGGTGTCTATTTTAGATGCCCAGTAATCAAAGGGGAATGACATGTGAGGGAGAACATCGATAAGGGAGGAAAAATAGTTCGTAACCATACTGGACAAATGTTGTCTCCTGTCACTTTGAATTGATGCAGCAGTACCTGTCGTGTCAGCGGTCATTGCGAAATCACTCCACAACCTGGTCATAAAACCCCTCTGTCCAACGCCACTTCTGATTTGTGCATCTCTAACACCTCTGCCATGTTGCCCCCTGCAGCTCGTGTGAGAACCATCACCGCCGCTGTGTGCTGGGAATGCCTGAACCAAACGGTCTACAAGAGTTGCTTGTTTGGTAGCCAGTATTTGTTCAAGGTTCTCATGTGGCATGATATTTTGTAATTTCCCTTTGTAGCGTGGCTCCAGGAGGCAGGCCAACCAGTAATCATCATCGGTCATCATTTTTATAATGCGGGGGTCCCTTTTTAGGATACGCAAGGTATACTCAGCCATGTGGGCCAATGTTCCAGGTGTCAATTCACTGCTTGTGCTGGGCTGAGGAGCACTTTCTTGCAAATCAACATCACTTGTCTCCCGCAAAAACCCTGTACATGACCTTGCAACGCCACCAATCTCTATTGCCCCCTGAGAAGCATCCTCCTCCCATAAATATTCATCCCCATCATCCTCCTCCTCCTCCTCTTCATCCGCCACCTCGTCCAGGAGAGTTCCCTGAGCAGACAATGGTTGACTGTCATCAAGGCTTCCCTCATCCTCGGCTGCAGACGCCTGCTCCTTAATGTGCGTCAAACTTTGCATCAGCAGAAGCATTAGTGGGATGCTCATGCTTATGATGGCGTCGTCTGCACTTTCCAGCCATGTGCATTCCTCAAAACACTGAAGGACTTGACAGAGGTCTTGTAGTTTCGACCACTGCACACCTGACAACTCCATGTCTGCCATCCAACTGCCTGCCCGTGTATGTGTATCCTCCCACAGATACATTACAGCACGCCTCTGTTCGCACAGCCTCTGAAGCATGTGCAGTGTGGAGTTTCACCTTGTTGCAACGTCGATTATCAAGCGGTGCTGGGGAAGCTTCAGCAATCGCTGATGGTTCAGCATACGGCTGGAGTGTAAGGGCGACCGGCGGATGTGCGAGCAAAGTCTTCGCACCTTGAGGAGCAGGGCTGGTAACCCCGGATAACTTTTCAGGAAGCACTGCACCACCAGGATCAAGGTGTGAGCCAGGCAAGGTATGTGTTTCAGTTCTGAAAGGGCTATGGCAGCCATAAAATTCCTTCCGTTATCACTGACTACCTTGCCTGCCTCAAGATGTACACTGCTCAGCCATGACTGAGTTTCTTGCTGAAAGTACTCTGCCAGTACTTCCGCAGTGTGTCTGTTGTCGCCCAAACACTTCATTTCCAACACAGCCTGCTGACGCTTACCACTAGCTGTTCCATAATGGGACACCTCGTGTGCAACACTGGCAGCTGCGGATGGAGTGGTAGGGCGACTGTGCTCTGTGGACGACCTTTCGCTTCTGGAGGAGGAGGGGTGTCGAACGCCTACTGCCAACTGTTTTCTAGACAGTGGGCTAGGCAGAACTGTCCCACTATGGCTGTCCCCTGTGGACCCTGCATCCACCACATTAACCCTGTGCACAGTGATGGACACGTAACGTCCCTGGCCATGCCTACTGGTCCATGCATCTGTTGTGAGGTGCACCTTTCTACTGACTGATTGCCTGAGTGCATGGATAATGCGGTCTTTGACATGCTGGTGTAGGGCTGGGATGGCTTTTCTCGCAAAAAAGTGTCGACTGGGTAGGTCATAGCGTGGTACTGCGTAGGCCATCAGGGCTTTGAAAGCTTTGCTTTCAACCAACCGGTAGGCATCATCTCTAACGAGATTAGTCTAGTAATGTGGGCGTTCAAACCCTGTGTACGCGGATGAGAGGATGAGTACTTCCTTTTCCTAATGAGAGTCTCTTGTAGGGTGAGCTGGACTGGAGAGCTGCATATGGTGGAACTAGCGGGGGTGGTGGTGGACATGGCAGATTGAGAGAGGGTTGGTGATGGTATTCTTGATGTTGGCCTACATGCAGTGTTTCCTCCCAAGAACCTGGTGATTCCCTGACTGCCTTGGCCTTGCGACGATACCTCCACATTTGCTGCAGGTGGTGTCCTGTTGTGAATTCTGCTTTTGGGCTCCCTCCGGTGGTTGTAGGTGGTAATGCAGTTGTCCCTGAGTTACAGTCCTGGTCAGGTGTATCTGCTGATTGCAGTTCTGACTGGGGTATTTAGGCTTGCAGGATTCATTAGTCCTTGCCAGTTGTCCATGGTTTTGGAAATGTTGGTCCTTGTTTGGTTCCTTCTGCCTTGCTGCCAAATCAGCAAAGATAAGTGTCTGGTTTTGTTTTTGTGGCACACATGCTGTGTGCTTAATAATTCCGTGCTATTCATTGTTTTTTTGTCCAGCCTGATTTTGTTAGTATTTTCTTAGTCTTGTTGGATTCTCAGGAGTGGCAGATATACATTCCATGTCTTTAGTTAGATTGTGGAACTTTTTGTATTATCTGCTGTGGATATTTTTGAAGGGTTTTAATACTGACCGCTTAGTTTTCTGTCCTATCTTTCCCTATTTAGCTAGAGTGGCCTCTTTTGCTGAATTCTGTTTTCTGCCTGTGTGTGTCTTTCTTCTCCTACTCACAGTCATTATTCGTGGGGGGCTGCCTATCCTTTGGGGTTCTGCTCTGAGGCAAGGTAGTATTCCTATTTCCATCTATAGGGGTATTTAGTCCTCCGGCTGTGTCAAGGTGTCTAGGGTTTGTTAGGCACACCCCACGGCTACTTCTAGTTGCGGTGTTAGTTCAGGTTTTGCGGTCAGTACAGTTTCCACCGACTCCAGAGAAAGTTTCATGCAGCTCCAAAGTCACCGGATCATAACAGTGTCCTAAACGGTGGGCTTACAGTGAGGGAAGCAATGTAGCGTTGCTGACTACCTTCATTCTGAGCGGGTGCACCAACGTTACGGGACGTTTGGTAGTTAGTCCAGGCTTGCAAGTGCATGCTGGTTAAATGTCTACGCATGCACATTGTATTTAAATTTAGGGGATTCTTCCCTCTGCTAAAGGTCTTTGAGCATTTCTTACAGATAACTTTGCACTGATCATTCGGATCTTAGTTAAAAAATTGCCACACTGCACTCCTACTATCGCATATCTTTTCAGGCATTGCACGCTGTGCTACTTTCAATGGATGGCCACACTGTCCTAAAACTGTTTTAGTTTTAGACACGCGTTTTGGGCCTGATACGGGCCTGCCAGATGAAAGCTGTTGCGATGTTGACGCCTGCTGCCGATCATCCTCCTCCGATTCAGAGCTACTGCCAGTGGCACCCTGTTCCCCCAATGGCTGCCAATCTGGGTCAACAACTGGGTCATCTATCACCTCCTCTTCAATGTCCTGTTCACCATCCTCTGTGACACCGTGTAAGGTGCTATAGCGTTTGGGACGGGGCACCATAGTCTCATCAGGGTCAGATTCTGGCTCAGTACACTTCGAGGGCAATGTAGTGATCTGAGTCAATGGAACAGCATAATAATCTCACTGTGGCTGTGCATCTGTGCACTCCATGTCCGATTCATCTTGTAATGGGCTGTTAACTATTTCCCTTTCTAACCCTGGCACCGTATGTTTAAAGAGCTCCATGGAGTAAACTGTAGTGTTGCCTGCCGCATCCTTCACTTTTGGTTTGGGTGTTCCTGACCGGGAGCATCCACTGACGACTCGCTGCTTTTATATTTCGAACTTTCGGAAGAGGAGGTGAAAGAGCTAGAGGCTGAGTCAGCAAGGAAAGCCAAAACTTTTTCCTGCTGCTCCGGCTTTAAAAGCGGTTTTCCTACTCCCAGATAAGGGAGCCTTCGAGGTCTTGTGTAGCCAGACGATGACACTGGCTCAACACCTCCAGCCTTAGGTGCTATTTTGCTTTTCCCACTACGACCAGATGCTCCACCACCACCACCACCATCATTACCAGCTGGCAATGACCGCCCACGGCCTCTTCCACCAGACTTCCTCATTTTTGGAAAAATGTAACCAAACTAACAACCGTTATTATGGTACTATAAAACAAGGTAGAAGGTGTATATAAACTTGTTGAGAATTTAAATCTCCCTTTTTTGTGTGGGAGACTGCTGCAAAATCCAGGCCCACTGTATTACACTACTCAATGTAAGTGGCAGAACGTGGCAGGCAGATATACGACAAACAGAACTGACGCAGATCCACTTAGGGGCAATATAAATCTTCCTTTTTATGTGTGGGAGACTGCTGGAAAAAACCAGGCCCACTGTATTACACTACACAATGTAAGTGGCAGAACGTGGCAGGCAGATATATATATAAAAAAAAGGGACCGTACTACAATAACAATCTCCCTACAATGATCTCAGGACAAGTATGGCAGCAATAAAAAGGACTGCTACACACAAAAGTGTGGACAAATAAACAATAGAACTGTGCAGAAAGGAGCAACAGGATTTTTGCTTTTAAAAAAGCAGTTGGTTTGCACAGCAGCGTACAAACAGCAATGCAGCTATCAGAGAGCCTCATAAGCTACAGAGCTGATGCACAGAAATCTAGCCTCCACTGTCCCTGCAAAGAAAAGGTGGTGTTGGACAGTGGAAATCGCTACAGCACAAGCGGTTTGGGGGTTAATCTTCCCTCCCTAACTATATCCCTGCTTCTGATGAAGCTGCAGCAACCTCTCCCTATGCTCAGATCGGCAGAAGTAAGATGGCGGTCGGCGTGCACGCCCCTTTATAGCCCCTGTGACGCCGCAGAAAGCAAGCCAATCACTGTCATGCCCTTCTCTAAGATGGTGGGGACCGAGACCTATGTCATCACGCTGCCCACACTCTGTGTCCTCCTTCATTGGCTGAGAAATGGCGCTGAACGCGTCATACGAAACGCGACTTTGGCGCGATGATCGCCGACCGCATGGCCGATCCCACACTAGGATCGGGTCGGGTTTCATGAAACCCGACTTTGCCGAAAGTCGGCGATTTTTGAATTTGTCCAATCCGTTTCGCTCAACCCTAATGGCGACGGCCCCGACGCTAGTGTGAAAGTAGCCATAAGCAGGCAATCACGTCTCCTTTCACCCTTCTCACTACATTCCTCAGAACCTTGTTCATACTAGTATCTCCCACACTCCCTGCACAGAGTGGCTCTTCATATTTACACATACACAAATACTGGTTGGTGACCGACTCATGCAGCTTCCTTCACACCAATACCCTTATTTACTATGAAAAATGGCTAGACCAAGCACTTTTATCTCTTGTGTCACTTCTGTTTCTTTATGGATTGTAAGCTCTTGTGCGCAGGGCCCTTGCTCCTCTGGTTGAATTGCTGAATAATGTGTGACTCTGTAATGTTTGATATTATCTGTACATCTATTCTCTGAATTGTAAAGTGCTGTGGAACATGTTGATGCCATGTAAATGTAACACCTGCAGTGAGACCTATGTGTACAGAGATTACTGCTACTGCTGGGATTACACAGACATTCACAGCAGCAGACATTAATGATGCTGCACTGCCCTGCACTATAACTCCTCTCTGCATCATGGGGTAGAAGGAGCAGCAGAGGAAGGGACTGATTGGCTGAGCAGGTTGGAGAAGAAAGATGGAGCTAGCAGGAGACGGAGAGATGTGTGAAATCCTCTATGTCAGACATGTGAGAGTCTGATCCTGGAGAGTATGGAACAGAGACGTAGAGTGGCATTAGTCCGGCAGCCCAGTGTGTGAGGGGAGAAGATAATCCTGCAGTCAAATCACATCTGCAGGCCAGCCAGGTTACCAGGAGATGTCTATCGCCTTCTGGCTTAACTAAGGAAACGAGTTTACAGTCCATCACTTGTGTCTCTGGCATCCTGACCCTGGTAGAAGAAGACTCTCCTGCATCCCACTACAGTTCCCAGCAAAATTCGGGAGGAGGCACTGCGCCATATTGAGGTGAGGACCACCAGACAGCCTGCCTACGGAGGTGGCTTAAAGGGGTGTAACAGTAGAGGCACTGCTGAAATAGATCAAGACAGGTACAACTATTATGGAGGCTTTATCTTAAGCACAAATGTCCACATGGTGTGACCACCATGAGCATAACAGAGGATTACACAGTTTTGCAGTATGTGGTGATGTGGTGAGCTAACTAATGCATCTGATAAAGCCGTACTACAGATTGTGAACTGACTTCAAGAAGTAGTTCATCCCACAGTGGTCGACAGACGGAGTGATGAAGGGAATCAATTATCAGCATCACTGATCACTACTGAAAGGACTCTGGAGAAGGAGTAGTTCTCAACTTCTCATCAGTCATAGCTGTGCTGTGCCATTAAAACATGGGCAACAATGGAATATCAACTGGTGTGACAGGCCTGCTGCAGAGACGTCATCTCCAGAATCAAGCACAGAACCTGAGAGAAATAGTAAATGTCCACCTCCCTCCCCTGCTTGCAACAAGCCTGAGGAAATTGCTCTATTAGTGATGTGGCTGTGGCAGTCCTGGAGAAGTTAGTTACTGGGTTTGCACAGATGCAGCCTGAAGAGGCCTACCATTGTCTGAGAACTTTTTTGGGTGTCACTCTCATCCTAAAAGAATGACAGTCAACCAATGTTGTGAAGAAACAGAATTGTGGAGAGCCTCAAAGGTCTTGCTATGGAAGTGGTAGAAACTGCTTGGCAAAGCCAGCCACAGGAGTTCTTATCAAGACTAAATGGTTGCCCTAGAAGAAGGTTTCAGATCCACAGAGGATGCCATAGACCTCCTATATAAACTGCACTACCTACCAGAACTCTGATGAGAAAATGTCCGATTATCTTTGTTGACTGTTCAAGTTTTTGCACAGAATAATATCCAAGGGTGGACTTAACCCTGGACAAGTTGGACAGTGTCGCCTGGAACAAGTGCTAAAAGGAGCTGTGACCCCCAATCCCATTGCTGAAAAAGAAGCTGTGATAAAGAGCAGATACCATGTTGCTTCCATTAGTTACTTGATGAGGTTTGATAAGAGGAAGCTATTCTAGCAGCCAGACAATCAAGCGAGTGGTAGCTTTTGCCTTAAATCTGAAGCTTATCGAGAAGAACAGCTCTTGAAGTTCATTGAGAAGCAAAGAGAGGCGTTTTAAAGGGGTGTTACATAAATGAAGATTAGTATTATCTAGTTTTAGGGTAGGGTCATATGATCCTGAGAAAAACTGTCCAACTATTCTGCTAAGACTTCTTATCTGAGTTTGATCAGAATGCCATCTATTTCTGTTTGACGTTGAGTGAGAAAAAAACGTTTCTCCACTTTCTCCATTCTGTCAGTCCATGAAAATCAAACCACACTCAGATGTGAACCAAGTGCAGTCTAATTTTGTTTCATGGACCATAGACTTCATTTCCGCTTTTGATCTAACACTTGAATCAAAATCAGACATGTCTCCAAACTTTTCCACAGACCAGTCGGTCTGAGGAATAAGTTGGACATGTACACTGCCCCAAAGAATATCATAGTTACGAGTGCTATCTAACGAATGGCACTCATACGAGAAATTCAGTCATGTGCATGAGCCCTTATAGTATCATGTAAACCACAGAAAATACACCTCCGCACTGCTATATAAGGCTGACCCCAAAGAGCAACACCAAACCACAACCTTTTTGTGCTGTGTTATGGCCAAAAAAATCCTCTATTTTACCAATGGGGTGCTGCATCCAGAAAAACAAACACAATGTCCATAGAAGCGAAAAAAGAAAATATGGAGCGCACTTACCCAGGTAAATCAGTCACCACTTTATTAGGACATCATACAAAACACAGCAGGGAGGGATGTGAACAAATACGGACAACGGCCGTTTCATGCGTCAAGGACCCGTTGAAGTGCCTTGACGCACGAAACGGCCGTTGTCCGTATTTGTTCACATCCCTCCCTGCTGTGTTTTGTATGATGTCCTAATAAAGTGGTGACTGATTTACCTGGGTAAGTGCGCTCCATATTTTCTTTTTTCGCCCTTATAGTATAACTTCCAGTTTTAAAAATTCTGACATTCCGTAAAGATGTAGGAAGTTCTTAAAAACACCTTGATGCCCATAATGAACAAGTGATTCCCACCAATTCCCACTAAAGGTTTTTTGAGAGTTGAAGATTGTCCATACATTATATTGTTTAGGTGAAAACCAAACCCCTAAAAACATATAGATGTTAACCAAAACACATAGATGCAACATACAAAAATATTGAAAACTATCAATTGGGTTAAAGGGGGTGTAATTAGGGACTGGATTCACCTTGCACAATTCCGTTCCTAACTGTGGAGGATGGCACCCTAATAATTATATATGGTGCCCTCGCTCAATGAGGAATGTCCCTACTTGACCCTTCCTATAAATAAAACTAGTCTGCAGGCCAGACAGAACATCCCAAGTGTTTAAGGAGTTCACACAGGGACTAGAGGACCCAAGTAGGATCCCTAGAGCAAAATCTTAAATTAATGGACACACCAAAATATGTATAAATCAATTACCTATCCACTAGGTGGGTATTCGAGCGACCATTTGCTGTCAGTACAGAGAGATGCCACAACATAAATACACATGTACTAGATAATAGACATCAATGAGTGAATATAATAGACCTCAATAAGTGCAATAAGCTCCCGTGGAACCTAAATGGAATGATAAATACATATAACCTAAATAGTAGACATCATGGTAGACATCCGTAATAGTGCAAAGCGCCTGGGGAGCATAAATACCCTGTCATTAGACAGTACTAAACTTATGAAATTAGAGCATCATCCCAATGGATAAATATGTCCTAAATAGTAGACATCAGTGAATGCATGATTGGCCTGCAATTAGATAGTAGTTAGCTTATGAGATAGCAGCATAGTCCAACGCATTTCCTTCCTCTTTTTGGTCAGCCAGAGGTTCATCAGGGGTATCCCGTAGTGGGGAGGGAGAGAAGAAGCAGTGCTATAATAAGCACAGTTCCACAGGCCGCAAGCAGAATAAACAAAGGCAGCGTGCGTATCACCAGAAGTAGACAGGGTATATATCCACTGAAGAGCAAAAGGGTAACAATGTTTTGATCTTTTGACTTTCAGGCTCCATTTCTTACCATCCACTACTGTGAGACTACGATTATTTTATAGACAATTATCTTTGCTATCTCATAAATAAATTTGACTTTCAACTAGGTTTCATTAGGATGATTCCCAAGCGAAAGGTCAACGGTTTGAATTGAGGAGCAGACATGAAGAATATTTCACAAGAAAAAAGAAACCGCATCATCCAGCTCATCGATAGAGGTATCTCCGCCAAGAAAATTGCTAAACTGCATCATGTCAGTGCCATGACAGCTGCAAGAAAACAAAATGAAGTTTGTCCATCTATTCCATCCATGCCAAGAGGTAGATGTCCAGGCAAAATATTGGAGTCGACTCATCACAAGGTCTCTCAGTTTTGCCGCCACAAACGTGGCAGTGGGGGTGGCTCATATGCTTTGCAATAGTGATATCGCAGGCGTCCATGCAAGCACCATGGGACACACATTGCAGAAGTCTGGAATGGTGGCCCGAAAAAAGGTGAAGAAGCCTCGACTTCACTATCATCATAAGAAGGGTCGGATTGAATTTGTAAAAAAAGTATGAAAAGTGAACAGTAGAAGATTGGAAACAAGTGATTTGGAGGGATGAGATGAAAGTCAGTAGACTAGGCTCTGATGGATGCAAATGGGCCTGGAAGAAACAAGGGAAATAGGGAATAACGGATCAAGATATTACAGGAACTGTCAAGATTGGCGGAGGAAGCTTGATGATATGAGGTTGTTTCACAGCCAAAGATACTTGACCAGGATCGATGGTGGTCTCATTGCTCAGCTATATGTGAGTATCCTACAAGACAAGTTACTTCACATACTTGAGTTCTATGGGTATGAAAAGGATGACATTGTATTCCAGCAGGACAATAACTAGAAGAATAAGTCGAGATTGGCAAATAATTTGTTCAATGACAATGAAGTAGAGGTGCTATGTTGGCCGCCACCGTCCCCAGATCTCAAACCAATTAAACACTTGTGGGTAGAGTTGAAGAAAAAGCTGTATACATGCCCAAAAAAGTCAACCAGTATGCATCAACTTTGGAAATGTGTAGAAGAGACATGGGGTTAGATTTTGGTTGAGACATGCTTGAATCTGATCGAGAGCATGCCCAGAAGAATTTAGACGTTGCTGAAAGCCAAAGGTGGATTTATAAAATACTAACTAAAGTAATAAAAATAAAAATTTAGATTTTAGGAGAAAAACTGTAACAATGCAGTGACATGACAAGAATCTATATAACTAATCATATGCAAAATAGGTGCAACTCCAATTTATCTATGAGATAGAAAAGATGATTGTTTATAAAACGATGGTAGTCTCACGTTCAAAGCAGTAGTGGATGGTGAGAAATGGAACCTGAAAGTCAAAAGTTTAAAACATTGCTAGATAATAGAGAAACAATTGCAGTCAAACTAGGACCTATACGCTACAAGATGATGACTAGAGATGGGCGAACCCGAACAGTAAAGTTCGGCATCCATACCTAACACCTACTGTTCGGCACAGACACCGGACACAGACTTCACCAGAAAGTCCATGTTACTGTTCGGGTTCAGTACCCCGAACACTGGGTGTTTGTTGCGCTGTCATATGCATGAAAGCACGGCAAGCACTGCTTCTGGTCGGTGGTAAAATCATCACAAACTGTCAAATGACAGTGTGAGCACCCGTATCTATAATGGGAAGTATAAAGTTTACCTCCGGTCATTGGTGTCGGCTGATGGTACTACTACTCCCATCAGCAGCCTACGTCTGCTGCCGTTAATAACAGTGAGAGCAGGAACGGCTGATGGAAATATTCATCAGCCGGCACCTGCGCTGTAAATAAGTAATAATAAACAAAAAGGGTGTGGGTTCCCCTGTATTTTTGATATCCAGCCAGGCAAAACTCAGCCTTCAGCTGCCAGCATTAGCAAGGCTAGTTATCAAGAATAGAGGGTTATTATTATTATTTATTATTATAGCACCATTTATTCCATGGTGCTTTACATGTGAGGAGGGGTATACATAATAAAAACAGGTACAGTAATCTTGAACAATACAAGTCACAACTGGTACAGGAGGATTCCGTATTTTTTAATTATTTAAATGAATTATTGAAAAACATGTTTTTGGTTCCCATTTTTAAAAAATCAACCTTGCTAAAGCAGACAGCTGGGGGCTGGTATTCTCAGGTTGGTAAGAAGCCATGGATATTGCCCCCCCAGCCTAAAAACAGCAGCCCGCAGCCGCCCAGAAAAGGCGCATCTATTAGATGCACCAATTTTGGCGCTTTGCCCAGGTATTCCCACTTGCCCTGTAGCGGTAAAGTGGGGTTCATATTTATGGTGTTGGTGTCACCTTTGTATTTTCTGGTGACATTAAGCCCATGGCTTAGAAATGTAGAAGGGTCTATAAGACACCTATCCATTACTAATCCTATAGTTGTATGGTAAATAAAGATACAGCCAGAATAAAGTCTTTTATTTGAAATAAAACAAAACACTTTAACTTTTTTCTTTAAAACAGTTATACCCACCTAATGCTTAATTCCACTGAATCCCTTGTCTCCTGTAATAAAATAAAAAACAACAAAATCCCTCACCTGTCCATCTCTCTGTCCCCGCCGTAATCCATATCTGGGGGATAAACAGTTTTCAACCTGACATAGTGACTGCTCAGAACTACCACATGGGGTACTCTCTTCATCTCGCATCTCCTGCTCCGATTCGTCCTGCTACGTCTTTGCCTTGTGAACTTGGGATGTTCCCGTTAGGCCACCTCCAGAGAATCCCTCACTCCTATCTCTATTCATCATCAATACTCGGGATCATGCTATTTGTTGATTCAATCTCCTCCCACTTCAGGTACATCCACTTCATGTAGCTCTTCTCGCTGGTTAGATCTTTAGTCTTCTTCTACTGCCCGATTGGCCCTACCTGACTTCCTGGCAGTAAATTTCCTCTGTCCCTTCACTTTAGTCCCTCCCACTCTGAGCTAGTCCCAACTATTAACCTTACCTGTTCTTAATAGCTCCCTAATGGTGCTGGAAGGAATACAATCTATCACTAATAACATACATTACTAAACATGGTGCACATAAAATACATTGCAATAATACATGTCTTTCAAGGGAAAGATGGGTAACACTTCTATCTTTTTACATTCTTAATAAGAAAAAGAAAATACCCCGTTTCCAGTGGGGATATGGAAATCTTTTGAAATTTTAATTCACTATGTTTGCTGATTTTTTCCCCAAAATTTGATTCATAGTGAATCTCATACACTTCAAATTCTCCAATTGCTGTGAAAACAAGCACATACCATTACAAAGTCTGCTCAATCTGCATCATTCCCCATTCAAGCTCTTTAAGACAAACAGCTTTAGCAAATGACAAAATGATCTAACCAAACACTATATGACTATGGGTAAACAGATGGTACCCATTCTTCACTGTTGTACTGTTTCTCACACTATCTGCACTGTATATTTAGTATTTTATGGCTTTTTCTCCCTATCTCCATAGCTAAAGTGCGTGCTGTGATGTTCGCTCACTATCCAGGTTCACTACAATATGGCTGCTGCATTTCCCGTCTCGGATTTTATACAAGCTGTGATAGTCAATCCTGACTGTGCTATATCATGTTATGTGATAGCTGCAATGCATTATAAAGAAACCAGTTTTGCAGTGCCCAAAATCACGTGACCCTTTTTTGGTTGATGCAATCATCTGGAACTTGTAAAATTTAAGAAAAGTAATTTAATTCACCAGGTTGAGGAAAATCATAAAAATTCAACACACATTCAATTCACGTTATTATTATACATTTATATAGCGCCATTTATTCAATGGCGCTTTACATGTGAAAAAGGGCAAATATAGACAAGCACAATAAACATGAGCAATACAGGGCACACACAAGTACAGAAGGAGAGAGGACCCTGCCCGCGAGGGCTCACAGTCTACAGGGGATGGGTGAGGATACACTAGGAGAGGGTAGAGATGGTCGTGCGGTGGTTCAGCAGTCTAAGGATCACTGCAGGTTGTAGGCTTGTCAGAAGAGGTGGGTCTTCAGGTTCTTCTTGAAGGTTTCTATGGTAGGCGAGAGTCTGATGTGTTGGGGTAGAGAGTTCCAGAGTATGGGGGAAGCACGGGAGAAGTCTTGTATGCAGTTGTGGGAAGAAGAGATAAGAGGGGAGTAGAGAAGGAGATCTTGAGAGGATCGAAGGTTGCTTGTGGGTAATGTTGTGAATTTGGATTCTGGGCTCCCCCGGTGGCCGCTTGTGGAATTGGACTTGTCATCCTCTTTCCTGTTTCACCTGGTTCCATCAGTAGTGGGTGTCGCTATTTAAGCTCATTTCTCTGGTGGTTTCTTGCCGGTCAACAATGTTATCTGATGCCTCTCAGTGCTTGTTCCTGCTTCTAGACAACTGCTAGATAAGTTGGACTTTTGTCCATGTTTTGTTTTGCCTATTTGTTCCAGTTCACAGCTGAAGTTTTGTTACTGTGTCTGGAAAGCTCTCGTTGATCAGGGATTGCTACTCTGGCGTTATGAGTTAATGCCAGAGTTTAAGGTAATCTCTGGATGGTGTTTTGTTAGTGTTTTTCTGCTGACCATGAAAGTATACTATCTGTCTTCTGCTATCTAGTAAGCGGACCTCAAATTTGCTAAGACTATTTTCCTGCTGCGTTTGTAGTTTCATCTGAACTCACCGTCATTATATGTGGGGGGCTACTGTCTTCTTTGGAATATTTCTCTAGAGGTGAGCCAGGTCTTATATTTCCCTCTGCTAGCTATTTAGGTCTTAGGCCAGAGCTGGGCATCTAGCGATAAATAGGAAATGCTACCTGGCTATTTCTAGTTGCGCGGCAGGCTTAGTTCATGGTCAGTATAGTTCCATCTTCCGAGAGCTTGTCCCTCTATAGGCTTGCTATGATCTCTGCCTGCAGAGATCAGGACAGTTTGACCGGCCCATAAAGTGTTAAAGACCCAGGTTGAGAAAGGAGAGTTATAAGAAGTCTGCTGGAATTTTTTTTTTTTTTTTTTTTTTTTTTCCCTCCAGTCTGCCTTGCTGCAGTCTTTTTTCTCTCTCTCCTCCTAATCTCTGTATGCTCTGTGTGCACCTGACAATAATGGATCTCCAGAGTGTAACTGCGGGTTTGAATAATCTCATCACGAAAGTACAAAATTTACAAGATTTTGTGGTACATGCTCCGGTATCTGAGCCGAGAATTCCTTTGCCGGAGTTCTTCACAGGGAATAGAGCTAGCTTCCAGAATTTCCGAAATAATTGTAAGCTTTATTTGTCCCTGAAGTCTCGTTCAGCTGGAGACCCTGCTCAGCAGGTTAGGATTGTGATTTCCTTGCTCAGGGGTGACCCTCAAGATTGGGCCTTCTCATTGCCAGCAGGGGATCCTGCGTTACGCGATGTGGATGCGTTTTTTCTGGCCTTGGGCTTGCTTTATGAGGAACCTCATTTGGAACTTCAGGCAGAAAAAACTTTGATGGCACTATCTCAGGGGCAAGACGAAGCTGAAGTTTTCTGCCAAAAATTCCGTAAATGGTCTGTGCTTACTCAGTGGAATGAGTGCGCCTTGGCGGCAACTTTCAGAGAAGGTCTCTCTGATGCCGTTAAGGATGTTATGGTGGGGTTCCCTTTGCCTGCAGGTCTGAATGAGTCCATGACAATGGCTATTCAGATTGATAGGCGTCTGCGGGAGCGCAAACCGGTGCACCATCTGGCGGTGTCTATGGAAAAGACGCCAGAAAGTATGCAGTGTGATAGAATTCTGTCCAGGAGCGAGCGACAGAATTTTAGACGGAAGAATGGATTGTGTTTCTATTGTGGGGATTCTACTCATGTTATATCAGCATGCTCTAGGCGTACAAAGAAGCTTGATAAGTCTGTTTCCATTGGCACCATTCAGTCTAAGTTTATTTTGTCTGTAACCCTGATTTGCTCTTTGTCATCCATTGCCACGGACGCCTATGTTGACTCTGGCGCCGCTCTGAGTCTTATGGATTGGTCCTTTGCCAATCGTTGTGGTTTTAATTTAGAGCCTTTGGAGACTCTTATTCCTCTGAAGGGGATTGACTCCACCCCATTGGCTAATAATAAACCACAATACTGGACACAAGTAACCATGCGTATCAATCCGGATCACCAGGAGATTATTCGTTTCCTGGTGCTGTATAATTTACATGACGATTTGGTACTGGGATTGCCATGGTTGCAGTCTCACAACCCAGTCTTGGACTGGAGAGCAATGTCTGTGTTGAGCTGGGGATGTAAGGGTATTCATGGGGACGTACCTTTGGTTTCTATTTCGTCGTCCATTCCCTCTGAAGTCCCTGAGTTCCTCTCTGATTATCAAGACGTCTTTGACGAACCCAAGCTTGGGTCGTTACCTCCGCACCGTGAGTGCGATTGTGCCATAGATTTGATACCGGGTTGTAAATATCCAAAGGGTCGTCTGTTTAATTTGTCTGTGCCGGAACATGCTGCTATGCGGGAATATATAAAGGAGTCTTTGGAAAAGGGACATATTCGTCCATCTTCTTCTCCCTTGGGAGCTGGGTTTTTCTTTGTCTCAAAAAAAGACGGCTCTTTGAGACCATGTATTGATTATCGGCTTCTGAATAAGATCACTGTTAAGTATCAATACCCATTGCCATTGCTTACTGATTTGTTTGCTCGTATTGAGGGTGCTAAGTGGTTCTCTAAAATTGATCTTCGTGGGGCGTATAATTTGGTGCGGATCAGGCAGGGGGATGAGTGGAAGACCGCATTTAATACGCCCGAGGGCCACTTTGAGTATTTGGTCATGCCTTTTGGTCTTTCTAATGCCCCTTCAGTTTTCCAGTCTTTTATGCATGATATTTTCCGCGATTTTCTGGATAAATTTATGATAATATATCTGGATGATATTCTGATTTTTTCTGATGACTGGGACTCTCATGTCCAGCAGGTCAGGAGAGTTTTTCAGGTTCTGCGGTCTAATTCTTTATGTGTGAAGGGGTCTAAGTGCGTTTTTGGGGTCCAGAAAATTTCCTTTTTGGGGTATATTTTTTCTCCCTCTTCCATTGAGATGGATCCCGTCAAGGTGCAAGCTATTTGTGACTGGACTCAGCCCTCCTCTCTTAAGGGTCTTCAGAGATTTTTGGGCTTTGCCAACTTTTACCGCCGATTTATTGCTGGTTTTTCGGATGTCGTTAAACCACTGACTGATTTGACCAGACAAGGCGCTGATGTTGCTAATTGGTCCCCTCATGCTGTAGAGGCCTTTCAGGAGCTTAAGCGCCGTTTTGCCTCTGCCCCTGTGTTGCGTCAGCCTGATGTGAATCTGCCTTTTCAGGTTGAGGTTGACGCTTCGGAGATCGGAGCTGGGGCAGTGTTGTCGCAGAAAGGTTCCGACTGCTCCGTCATTAGGCCTTGTGCCTTCTTTTCTCGCAAATTTTCGCCCGCAGAGCGGAATTATGATGTTGGGAATCGGGAGCTTTTGGCCATGAAGTGGGCGTTTGAGGAGTGGCGCCATTGGCTCGAGGGGGCTAGGCATCAGGTGGTGGTATTGACTGACCACAAAAATTTGATTTATCTTGAGACTGCCAGACGCCTGAATCCTAGACAGGCGCGCTGGTCTTTATTTTTTTCTCGCTTTAATTTTGTGGTGTCATACCTACCGGGTTCTAAGAATGTTAAGGCAGATGCCCTTTCTAGGAGTTTTGACCCGGACTCTCCTGGTAATTCTGAACCCACAGGTATCCTTAGGGAGGGAGTAATTTTGTCGGCCGTTTCTCCTGATCTGCGGCGGTCCTTGCAAGAGTTTCAGGCGGATAGACCGGATCGTTGTCCGCCTGATAGACTGTTTGTTCCGGATGATTGGACCAGCAGAGTCATCTCCGAGGTACATTCTTCTGCATTGGCAGGTCATCCCGGAATTTTTGGTACCAGGGATTTGGTGGCAAGATCCTTCTGGTGGCCTTCCCTGTCACGAGATGTGCGAGTCTTTGTGCAGTCATGTGACGTTTGTGCTCGGGCCAAGTCTTGTAGTTCTCGGGCTAGCGGACTGCTGTTGCCCTTGCCTGTTCCTAAGAGGCCTTGGACACACATCTCGATGGATTTTATTTCAGATCTGCCTGTTTCCCAGAAGATGTCTGTCATCTGGGTGGTCTGTGACCGTTTCTCTAAAATGGTCCATTTGGTTCCTCTGCCCAAGTTGCCTTCTTCTTCTGAGTTGGTTCCTCTGTTTTTTCAGAATGTTGTCCGATTGCACGGTATTCCTGAGAATATTGTTTCTGACAGAGGTACCCAATTTGTGTCTAGATTTTGGCGGGCATTCTGTGCTAGGATGGGCATAGATTTGTCTTTTTCATCTGCTTTTCACCCTCAGACTAATGGCCAGACCGAGCGGACTAATCAGACCCTTGAGACATATCTGAGGTGTTTTGTCTCTGCTGACCAGGATGATTGGGTTGCTTTTTTGCCATTGGCAGAGTTCGCCCTCAATAATCGGGCCAGTTCTTCCACCTTGGTGTCCCCGTTTTTCTGTAATTCGGGGTTTCACCCTCGATTTTCCTCCGGTCAGGTGGAATCCTCGGATTGTCCTGGAGTGGATGCGGTGGTGGAGAGATTGCATCACATCTGGGGGCAGGTTATGGACAATTTGAAGTTGTCCCAGGAGAAGACTCAGCGTTTTGCCAACCGTCATCGTCGTGTTGGTTCTCGGCTTTGTGTTGGAGATTTAGTGTGGTTGTCTTCTCGTTTTGTCCCTATGAGGGTCTCTTCTCCTAAGTTTAAACCTCGGTTCATCGGCCCTTATAGAATATTGGAGATTCTTAATCCTGTTTCTTTCCGTTTGGACCTCCCTGCGTCCTTTTCCATTCATAACGTTTTTCATCGGTCGTTATTGCGCAGGTATGAGGTACCTGTTGTACCTTCAGTTGAGCCTCCTGCTCCGGTGTTGGTTGAGGGTGAGTTGGAGTACGTTGTGGAGAAAATTTTGGACTCTCGTGTTTCCAGACGGAAACTCCAGTATCTGGTCAACTGGAAGGGTTACGGCCAGGAGGATAATTCTTGGGTCAATGCATCTGATGTTCATGCTTCTGATCTTGTTCGTGCCTTCCATAGGGCTCATCCTGGTCGCCCTGGTGGATCTGGTGAGGATTCGGTGCCCCCTCCTTGAGGGGGGGGTACTGTTGTGAATTTGGATTCTGGGCTCCCCCGGTGGCCGCTTGTGGAATTGGACTTGTCATCCTCTTTCCTGTTTCACCTGGTTCCATCAGTAGTGGGTGTCGCTATTTAAGCTCATTTCTCTGGTGGTTTCTTGCCGGTCAACAATGTTATCTGATGCCTCTCAGTGCTTGTTCCTGCTTCTAGACAACTGCTAGATAAGTTGGACTTTTGTCCATGTTTTGTTTTGCCTATTTGTTCCAGTTCACAGCTGAAGTTTTGTTACTGTGTCTGGAAAGCTCTCGTTGATCAGGGATTGCTACTCTGGCGTTATGAGTTAATGCCAGAGTTTAAGGTAATCTCTGGATGGTGTTTTGTTAGTGTTTTTCTGCTGACCATGAAAGTATACTATCTGTCTTCTGCTATCTAGTAAGCGGACCTCAAATTTGCTAAGACTATTTTCCTGCTGCGTTTGTAGTTTCATCTGAACTCACCGTCATTATATGTGGGGGGCTACTGTCTTCTTTGGAATATTTCTCTAGAGGTGAGCCAGGTCTTATATTTCCCTCTGCTAGCTATTTAGGTCTTAGGCCAGAGCTGGGCATCTAGCGATAAATAGGAAATGCTACCTGGCTATTTCTAGTTGCGCGGCAGGCTTAGTTCATGGTCAGTATAGTTCCATCTTCCGAGAGCTTGTCCCTCTATAGGCTTGCTATGATCTCTGCCTGCAGAGATCAGGACAGGGTAAGTACCGGGAGACCATGTCACAGATACATGGAGGAGACAGGTTGTGGATGGCTTTGTATGTCATAGTTAGGGTTTTGAACTGGAGCCTCTGGACAATAGGAGGACAGTGAAGGGATTGGCAGAGAGGAGAGGCTGGGGAATAATGGGGAGACAGGTGGATTAGTCAGGCAGCAGAGTGTAGGATGGATTGGAGTGGTGCCAGATTGCTGGAGGGGAGGCCAGAGAGTAGGAGGTTGCAGTAAAAGAGGCGGGAGATGATAAGGGCGTGTGCAGCACCCCAGAGTCCTGGTTGTTGCAGTACTGTGGCTCCGCCACTATGGGGAGCTATGGTACGTCTGATTGCACTAAAGGAGTTTCTCTGATCAGGTAACACCTCACTACACTTCACACTCCAGCCACCAGGGGGGGTGGTCCTATCTAGTAGGCCATTCCTCACACTCTGGTAAAACTGGGGGTTGGACAGGAAGACGGGGAGAAGTAGCTGGGAAGAGCTAGTGAGAGGACCTGTCAGGGATGGGATCCTGGCAGACTCCTCAGAGCAGAACTAACCAGTGCACAACGGGAATAAAGTAAAGAAGTATTGGGACCAGAAGGAGTCGTGCTGTTAGACCGAGGCAACATCCTTCTGAGGCGCAAACAGTCGGTGGCCGGAACGCCGAGCAAGTAAGAGACTTTAAGTACACTGCAAACCACGGCCGGACAGCTAATTACAGGTTGGCTGTCCCACTTAACACCTAAGCAGACAACGGAGGCAGCTGTGGGAGAGGGGCGACTCTAGGGTCCAGGAAGAACTCCAGGCCTACCCCGTCATACGGGTGCGTCCTACCATATCACCTGGAGGACGAAGAGAACAAACAAATAGAGACAGACAGAAACAGTTGTGAGGACTATCCCGAGAGCTCAGCAGGGAAGAACTACAACACCCAGCGCTAGAAGGTAGACACTGATTCCCACCTGTAAAGAGGACTCCTGATGTGCCTTTGGACCGGCCGGTCTCTGACAACCCAGTTAACAGCGCTCTGGACTGAGGTCTCCAAAACCTTCAGTAAAGAGGTAAAGAGACTGCAACCTGGTTTCCTCGTTATTTACCGCGACTTGCACCCCACAACTGCACCATTATTACCGCTTATTGCACCGGACGTCCCCCACTGACAGACAGGGTCACGGACCGGGTCTAGCCACCGTGACAACCCCAGGACTGAGACCTAGAGGCCCGGCTCCGGGTACCCCTAGGCCCTGCGGCGGTGTGGGGGCGCTCCAAACTTGGCGTCACGAACAGGATCTACTTAAGCCTGAAGAATCAGGTCATGTGTGCCTTGGAACTGTGATTTATTGTGCTTGGACTGTACTTTATTGAAAAGACTGTGTGCTGTGCCATTTGCCGCCAAAATTCGCCATTGCCGCGCACGGAGGGAGGAGCCTTAGCTACGTGGGCGGAACCAGCCAAAAGAAGAGCGGAACGGAAAGCGCGGTAAGGCGCCAATCCCGGAAGAGGAACTCCGTCCTCCGGCAGGTTAGTGGGAGGAAGGTACAGCCATGTCCGAGTCAGGAGGAGAGGAGGTGGCAGCCGCGGACGCAGGGGCAGCTCCGGTCCACGCAGCGGGCGAAGCCGCGGCCCTAATACCACCACCGGTTGCCGCAGAACCCGCTGTTCCCCTCAGCCAGCCGGACACTGCCGCTAGCACAAAAGCCATAATGCCCTTTTCTATGCCGTACCTGCCCGGAGCGGCCTGGCTCCCACGATACTCTGGGGAGTCGCATACATTCACTGACTTTAAGGAAGGGCTCTGCAGCCTGCTCGAGTTCTATCCTCTGACAGAGCCCCAGAAGGTTCATATGATAATCGGCCAACTCTTTGGGGCGGCTCTGAGAGAATTGAAATCCTGGCCCGCTGAGGATAAAGGAACTGCACAACAGATTTTTGCCAAGCTTAAAGCCACCTTTGATACTCGCACTGCTACGGAAATTAAACTGACTTTTTATGGATGCAAACAGAGGCCACAGGATAGCTTGTGGGACTATGCCCTTAATCTCCAGGAGGCGATGCGAGCCATTAAGCAGAGTGACCCCGGCAGCATGCAGGATGAGGATAAACTTCTGAAGGAGCGGTTCATTGAGGGGCTCCTGTGCAGTCACCAGCGGGGCCAATTGCACTTCCTGGCCATGCAAAATCCAGACTTGACTTTTGCGCAGTTCAAAGATAAAGCTACCAGGCATTGCAGGAGCGACAGCCCAGCCGCGCAATACCATCCAGGCGCCCCGCTCTCACATACCACCAGGAGGTGACACCGGATACCCCAGTTGCCGCGGAGGCCGACGCCCAGAGCTTCGAGGACGACTCCCCTGCAGGACTCCGTCTTCAGATGCAGGAGCTGACCAAGAGCGTTGCTGCCCTAGCATGGACGGTGCAGTCCTTACAGGAGGCCCCCAAGAAAAAGATCCAGCTAGCCTCCGGACCAGAGGATGTTCCCTGGACGCGACAGAAGAGGACCCCACCGACCAGAGGCCGGGACAGCGATCGTTTCCATCAGGACGGACGACCCATCTGCCGCCGATGTCACCAGGTGGGCCATCTTGCAAGGTACTGTCCTTTAAACGAGCAACCCCTGGGGCAAAGGGCCAACCCCCAGGAGTAGGACGGTCAGGCCCGCAGCATTGGAGAACCAAGTATATTGGAGGACGACCAGTTCTCCCTGTAGTGATTGATGGAATCCCCTTGAATGCTTTGCTGGACACCGGTTCTCAGGTGACGACTATACCTTATGTGCTCTACAAACGGTATTGGGAGGACGCTGATATTACTCATGGCCCTGACGATGATTTCACCATAATCGCCAGTAATGGTCAGCCGTTGCCACAAGTGGGGTATAAGGAGGTCACCATCAAAGTGGGGCGGGTGGAATTGAAAGCCCAAGGGATTGTGATTGTTGATATTGATCGTCGAGAATGTAATCCCATGATGACTCTTGGTACTAATGTTATAGAAAATTGTCTTGCAGAAGTGATTGTTTTGTTGCAACAGGTGGCAGAAACCGCTGGCCACAGTGAGCAACGTGCCCTGCAGAAGGAAATCAGAGCTCTGATGCAGAGACAGCAGGTAGAGCTGACTGGTGGTGAGATTGGTCGTGTCACTGTGAGTGATTCAAACCCCATCGCGATACCCCCCAAGAGTGAAATGTTAATATGGTGTAGAGCAGCCATAGGCCTCAGGGGTAAGGACTACCAGGCCTTGGTAGAACCCGTATATTCAGACAATAGGCCTACTGTTCTGACAGCCCGGGGGGTGGTCGACGTCCGTCAGGGGAGAGTGCCCGTACGTGTCCTCAATTGTGGGGAGGAAGAGGTCCACCTAACCAAGTATACCACGCTCGCCAAACTGTTCACTGTCAATAATAGTGTAATACAGACACCTGAACCCTTGGTCCCGTCAAACGTGGTGGAGAACAAAGGTTCTGCAGAGCACTCGAAAGACTGGTGTCGGGAATTGCATGTGGGCACTGACTCTACCCCATCTCATCAAATACAGGGGGCTTACAGGGTGGTACACGAGTACAAACAGGTATTCAGCAAACACCCCTCAGATTTTGGGCAGGTGAAAGGGATCCAACATCACATCCCCACGGGAGATCACCGACCCATAAAAGAGAGATATCGCCCTGTACCCCCAGCTCATTACCAGTGTGCCAAGGACATGTTGCGGGAAATGAAGGAGGCTGGGGTGGTGAGAGACAGCTGTAGCCCCTGGGCAGCTCCGTTAGTCCTTGTTAAAAAGAAAGATGGTACAATGAGGATGTGTGTTGATTACAGGCAGTTGAATCGCATTACACATAAGGACACATACCCACTGCCCAGGATAGAGGAGTCTCTGGCTGCCTTAAAATCTGCTAACTACTTCTCTACCTTAGATCTCACCAGTGGGTACTGGCAGGTTCCTGTAGCGGAGGCGGACAAAGAGAAGACGGCCTTCACGACGCCAATGGGTCTCTGTGAGTTCAACTACATGCCCTTCGGATTGTGCAATGCTCCCGGAACGTTCCAGAGGATGATAGAGTGCTGCCTGGGACACCTGAACTTTGAAACCGTGCTACTATATCTGGATGACGTCATAGTCTTCTCTAAAACCTACGAAGACCATCTGAAGCACCTGGCCGAGGTGTTTGAAGCCTTGTCCAACTTCGGCCTAAAAGTGAAACCGTCCAAGTGTCATCTGCTGAAACCTAAAGTGCAGTACCTGGGCCATGTGGTGAGCGCTGAAGGAGTGGCCCCAGACCCCGACAAGGTCACAGTGATCAAGGACTGGCCAAAGCCCAGTGACCTCCACGAAGTCCGGCAGTTCCTCGGGCTGGTAGGCTATTACCGGAGGTTCATTAAAGACTTCACCAAGAAGGCCGCACCCTTGCAAAACCTGTTGGTGGGTCAACCAAAGAAGACCAAGGGGAAGAACACCCCCTTTGACTGGAACGGGGAGCTGGAGGAGTCCTTCACCTGCTTGAAGTCGGCGCTGACGGGAGAAGAGGTACTGGCTTACCCCGAATACGACCAACCGTTTGTGCTGTACACAGATGCCAGTAATGTGGGACTAGGAGCCGTGCTGTCTCAAGTCCAGAAAGGCAAAGAAAGAGTGATCGCTTACGCCAGCAGGAAACTCCGTCCCACGGAAAGGAACCCTGACAACTACAGTTCCTTCAAACTGGAATTCCTTGCCCTTGTCTGGGCAGTGACAGAGAGGTTCAAGCACTACCTGGCCTCCGCGAAATTCACCGTCTTCACGGACAACAATCCGCTAACGCATCTGGGTACTGCCAAACTCGGGGCTTTGGAACAGCGGTGGATGGCCCGGCTGTCCAACTATGATTTCACCATCAAATATCGGGCAGGACACCAGAATGCCAATGCCGATGCCCTGTCCCGAATGCCCAATTTACCAGAAGTGGGGGAAGACCCGGAGGCACTTGAAGAGGTGGAGCTGCCTGCCTTCCATCGCCCCAAAGCCACTCAGAACTCCCACCATGTGAAGAACAGGCACAAGAACCAACCGGATGCCATGCTGAATCCCCTGCCCCACCACGGATGGGCAGAAACCCAGGATAGTGACCCCGCGGTCCGTCAGGTGAAGGAGCTCTTGACGCAGGCTGGGTTGCACCCTGGCCCAGATGATCCACAAGAAACCCAACAGCTGTGGAAGGGGAGAAGCAAACTGTTTATCCATGATGGCAAACTGTGCAGGAGGAGCATCGACCCACGTACTCATGAATTGGTGTGGCAGATAGTGGTGCCAAGGCGAGATGCGCCCATGGTTCTGGGAGCCTACCATGATGGAGCTGGACACTTCGGATGGAGGAAGCTGGAGAAGCTGCTCCGAGGGAGGTTCTATTGGATTGGCATGAAGAGAACCATTGAGAAGTGGTGTCGGGAGTGTGGTCCATGTAGCCTGCGCAGGAAGGACCGTGACAGTCAACGGGCTCCTCTGCGGCCTATCATCACCAAACGGCCGCTTGAACTGGTCGCGCTGGATCATGTGAAGCTGACACCTAGCCGGTCGGGCTATATCTACGCCCTTACCATCGTGGACCACTACTCCAGGTTTTTGGTGGTTGTGCCTGTCAAGGATCTAACGGCTAGGACTGCCGCCAGGGCCTTCCAGCAGCACTTTTGTAGGCCCCATGGCTACCCAGAGAAAGTACTGACTGATCAGGGGCCTGCATTCGAAGCGGAAGTGTTCCAAGAATTCTGCCAGCTGTACGGGTGTAAGAAGATCAGAACCACCCCGTACCATCCTCAAACCAACGGGATGTGCGAGAAGATGAACCAGGTAGTAATCGATTTATTGAAGACCTTGCCTGTGGAGGAACGGAACCTGTGGCCGACGAAGTTGCCTGATCTGGTGGATATGTACAACCACATCCCAGTAAGTTCCACCAACTGTACTCCAGCGTACCTGATGCGAGGAAGGTCTAGTCAGTTACCCGTTGATCTGGACATGGGGGTCCTAGTACCCCAAGATACCTCGCCGGAGGCAGATTGGGATACAGAAAGGCAGCGAAGATACCGCGAAGTACAGGAGTGTGTAGAGAGAAGTCTCGCCCAGGCTAGGCAGAAACAAGAAAGGGACTACAATCAACACGCTCCTGCGATTCCCCTGTCACCTGGTGAGCAAGTGCTTAAACGAAAGAGGAGGTTACACAAGCTCGATGACCAGTGGGAAGCGGAACCGTATACCATCTTGCCATCCGACTTCGACAACACTAAGGTCTGTCTCATCAGCAAGGACAGAGGGGAGACCTCGACAGCGGTATCCAGGGATCACCTTAAGGTCTGCCCCGACAAGTTGAAAGAGAGGGGCACGGCCCCAGAAATCTCCCCGCCGGTGGAAAAGGAGAAAATGTTCCATACTGTCCTTGGTGACTTTCCCCAGTCCTGGACTCAGATAAACCAAGCTGTTGTGGTACCTGTCGTAATGTTTCAACAGCCGGACCCGCCAGAAACAATGGTGGTACCAGATCATCTGGCTCCACTACCTCAACAAGCCTTACCTGATGAAGCCCTACCAACCGTTGAACCGACAAATCCTCCCTCTGCTATCGGTGAATCTGCTGTACCCACTGTTGATAGCAGCAGCTCTGAGAGCCCTAACCTGCCAGTGCTACCCCGACTCACTAGAAGTGTAGCTAGAAGACAGTGCACTACACCAGCGGTAGCAAGCATAGCGGGCCCTGTTAGGCCAATAGCAACCCCTGTGCTGCGAAGGTCCACACGCAGCACTCAAAACCAAACTCCCCTCCGCTACAAACCTTGGAGGTATTAATAAGGGCTGCTCTTTAGTTGAGAATGTTTTTGTATATATCTTTTGTTACAGGTTTTAAATGGACAATAGAGTAATGGACGATGAATTGCTCAAAAACTTTCAAAAAGGGGGGACCCCTTTGTTTACCCGGGGTCCCCGCTGTTTCAACCACTGAACTGAGAGTCATAAACTGTGCATGACCTAACTTTCGCAACGTTCAAGAATCCTCACCTCCCATAAAGGGAAGCACTGTTATGTTTAATTGTTATGCTATTTCAAAATTCTGTGTGTTTTCTGTTAACATGTATTGTTGTTCTTGTTTTCCCAGTCCCGGAGTACTGGATTTAACCGGGGGGGAGTGCAGCACCCCAGAGTCCTGGTTGTTGCAGTACTGTGGCTCCGCCACTATGGGGAGCTATGGTACGTCTGATTGCACTAAAGGAGTTTCTCTGATCAGGTAACACCTCACTACACTTCACACTCCGGCCACCAGGGGGGGTGGTCCTATCTAGTAGGCCACTCCTCACACTCTGGTAAAACTGGGGGTTGGACAGGAAGACGGGGAGAAGTAGCTGGGAAGAGCTAGTGAGAGGACCTGTCAGGGATGGGATCCTGGCAGACTCCTCAGAGCAGAACTAACCAGTGCACAACGGGAATACAGTAAAGAAGTATTGGGACCAGAAGGAGTCGTGCTGTTAGACCGAGGCAACATCCTTCTGAGGCGCAAACAGTCGGTGGCCAGAACGCCGAGCAAGTAAGAGACTTTAAGTACACTGCAAACCACGGCCGGACAGCTAATTACAGGTTGGCTGTCCCACTTAACACCTACGCAGACAACAGAGGCAGCTGTGGGAGAGGGGCGACTCTAGGGTCCCGGAAGAACTCCAGGCCTACCCCGTCATACGGGTGCGTCCTACCATATCACCTGGAGGACGAAGAGAACGAACAAATAGAGACAGACAGAAACAGTTGTGAGGACTATCCCGAGAGCTCAGCAGGGAAGAACTACAACACCCAGCGCTAGAAGGTAGACACTGATTCCCACCTGTAAAGAGGACTCCTGATGTGCCTTTGGACCGGCCGGTCTCTGACAACCCAGTTAACAGCGCTCTGGACTGAGGTCTCCAAAACCTTCAGTAAAGAGGTAAAGAGACTGCAACCTGGTTTCCTCGTTATTTACCGCGACTTGCACCCCACAACTGCACCATTATTACCGCTTATTGCACCGGACGTCCCCCACTGACAGACAGGGTCACGGACCGGGTCTAGCCACCGTGACAACCCCAGGACTGAGACCTAGAGGCCCGGCTCCGGGTACCCCTAGGCCCTGCGGCGGTGTGGGGGCGCTCCACATGCACTAGCAGTTTTGTGGTTTCATGGTCAAGGAATGCAGGGATCCGGGAAATATTTTTGAGTTTGAGTCGGCAGGAAGAGGCAAGGGCTTGGATATGAGGCTTGAAAGAGATGGTAGAGTCAAGGATCACCCCGAGACACTGAGCATGCGGGACTGCTCATTTTTATTTTGCTCATTTTTATTTTTCCAGAAATGTTTGGTGGAGGCTTATCTTTCTCATGATCAGAGAACTGGGAATGCTGTAATCCAACATGTCTATTCCTTCCCCTTGCAACTATCATGAGGGAAGGGTCACAAAATTACATCTAATGTGCATGAGGACTTACAGGCAGTAATACAAGCCTATCATCTGTCTGTTCAGGGACCCCTATAGGAACAGAAGGTAAAATGACTAGGTTAAGGCTTCCAGCATAGCACAACGGTTCACGCCTAGAGATTAAATGCATATATCATGGTAGTAGTGCAATAGCATGTGACATTGTAGGAGTGATACATCACTGCACAGAATGTTCCTATTCCATTTCTTCGAGTTTTGAAGTTATTTTAGTTCTTTATTTCCTGCTTAGGAACAGTGGGGGCAAGTGATTCAGCTCTGACTGCAGACTGGAGAAGGAAAGCAAGACTCAAAGGTCTCCTGAGGTCATTATTTTCACATACTTTGGAATAATGAGAGCATCACATGTCAACCAGAGGAGTACAAAATGTCACATTCTCCAGCTAAAGGTCAGCGCTGGTCAGAGGTCACTCAGAGAAGGCCAGGAAGTGACCTCACGGGTCAGACAGAGTGCACAAAGAAAGGTCGGCAAATGTCAGGGAAAGCATGCAGCTTTTTGGAGATGAAACAGGCAGGGCACCTTTTGTGCTGACACTTTCTAAGGTGACATCTCAAGAAGACATTAATTTACTCAACCTATTTTTCCCTTTTAAAAGCTTATATCTTTGGGATGCAGCATATTATTATTAACCCTACGCGTGATAACAAAGAAGGGAGATTACATTTTGCTGACTACTACTGCATCTTTTAAGAGCTAGTTTTACCAATTTCTATGCCATGTGGAAGAAGCATTTCATAAAAAATCTAACTAAAGGAATTACCTTTTAAAGGATGTTCCCAGACCTAGGTTTTATAAAATGCTAATCAAATCTGCCTACTTATGTAAAGGTATGGAAGACAGGATGGTATCAATACATAGGTAGGTGGATACTCCACGAAGAATTCTGACAAAACGGTGATAATATGCATTTGATCTGGGTAATCACCAAGTTTTCCCCAAAACATCTTTACATAACTATGAATTAATGAATGTGCTATTAATTTCACTTTCAACAGGCTCCCGGCAAATCTCCCGAGCAAGTGATAAAGCATCTGGACACTTTGTGGAAAGCAGGGTTTCCTTAGGATAGGTGATAACTTCCCAGTTGTTGGAAGTCCAGCCATTGGGACTCCCACTGATTCTCTGAGATCCTCATGTCAATGGAATGGTGGTCGATCATTCACACCTTCTTTATTGTTATAAGAGTGCCGAATACCAACCCAGTGCTGCTCTTGGCTATCTCTGGCGGTTCTAGTGAATTAATAAAGATTTGGCACTGTTGTGATCTTCTACTTCTCCATTCACACGAGGCTCTTCAAAGTCCCAGTTCTCAGGAACAGTGGAGGTCCCAGCGGTCCGAAACTCAGAATACCCCTTTTAAGGGAGATCCTAGTCCTGAGTCGTTGTATCAAAACACATATTCAGGGGGTGGGAAAAGTGTCACCAAGAAGGCATGGAGAGGATAATACTTCCTTCATCATGTGCTAGTGTAGGTGCATAGCACTTCTGTTTTCAATATGGTAGAAGGAGGAACATGAAACCTGACCTGTCCATCATCACCTTCCAGTGGAAGAGTAGCTCTTCCATGTATAATAATGTATTTTAATTGGAGGAGGTCTAAGGGGTAAAAAAAAGTGTCAAGTCGCTTGTGGAGACTTATAGGCCATGTAATGGTCACCTGGGAATTGAAATATGTAAGTAGCCTCTTCAGAGCAGAGTAGGACTGTACTTAGTGGAAGTCGCAATCCTAAAATTCCATATCTACATTTTAAAGAATCATAGTACATAATTTAGAATAAGAAGCCAAACTAGACACTGTATTTGCAGACACCAGCTAAACCAGATTGATTTTGTACTGATGATGGGGCAAACATCCCGAAACACATATTTGCATGTGGAGTGTCTGTTTTGGCTTCTTATCGTAAAGCAAACCTGTCATCGGGATTTTATTCCCCAAACTGATGTCATGCGGTTTAATGCTGATTTAAACCTTACTTTTCTTGTAAACATCCATTTTGCTATTTTAGGCCACGTTCATATGTTCAGTATTTGGTCAGTATTTTACATCAGTATTTGTAAGCCAAAACCAGGAGTGGGTTAAAGATACAGAAGTGGTGACGTGTTCCTATTATATATTTTTCCTCTGATTGTTGCACTTAACAATTAATTAACTGACCCCTACTGTGATGGCTGTAGCTGCTTTTCTTTTACATTTATAGAACTCAAGCAGTGGAAGATCTGCAATATACATCACATAAGAGACATGGGGGCTGCGGCATAGACATCACAGGAAATATGGGGGCTGCGGTATAGACGTCACAGGAGACATGAGGCTTCAGCATAGACGTCACAAGAGAAGATTCTGGGACTACGATATATACGGTGATATGTAAAAGTTTGGGCACCCCGGGGTGCCCAACCTTTTATATGCCATAATACATTACAGGAGGAGGGTGGATTAGACAGCTAGGGCTGTGGTATAGACAGCACAGGAGACATGGGTCTGCGGTATAGACGTCAGAGTAGACGCTTGGGCTGCGGTATAGACATCACAGGAAGAGACGCTGGGGCTGCAGTATACACCACGTATGAGACACTGGGGCTGAGGCATAGACATCACAGGTGGCACAGGGACTGCAGCATAGACATCACACGTGGCACAGGGACTGCAGCATAGACATCACAGGTGGCACAGGGACTGCAGCATAGACATCACAAGAGAGACAGGGGCTGCAGTATACACCACATATGATACACTGGGGCTGAGGCATAGACATCACAGGTGGCACAGGGACTGCAGCATTGACATCACAGGTGGCACAGGGACTGCAGCATAGACATCACACGTGGCACAGGGACTGCAGCATAGACATCACAGGTGGCACAGGGACTGCAGCATAGACATCACACGTGGCACAGGGACTGCAGCATAGACATCACACGTGGCACAGGGACTGCAGCATAGACATCACACGTGGCACAGGGACTGCAGCATAGACATCACACGTGGCACAGGGACTGCAGCATAGACATCACAGGTGGCACAGGGACTGCAGCATAGACATCACAGGTGGCACAGGGACTGCAGCATAGACATCACATGTGGCACAGGGACTGCAGCATAGATATCACAGGTGGCACAGGGACTGCAGCATAGACATCACAGGTGGCACAGGGACTGCAGCATAGACATCACACGTGGCACAGGGACTGCAGCATAGACATCACAGGTGGCACAGGGACTGCAGCATAGACATCACAGGTGGCACAGGGACTGCAGCATAGACATCACACGTGGCACAGGGACTGCAGCATAGAAATCACACGTGGCACAGGGACTGCAGCATAGACATCACACGTGGCACAGGGACTGCAGCATAGACATCACAGGTGGCACAGGGACTGCAGCATAGACATCACACGTGGCACAGGGACTGCAGCATAGACATCAACGTGGCACAGGGACTGCAGCATAGACATCACACGTGGCACAGGGACTGCAGTATAGACATCCCAGGAGAAGATGCTGGGCAGGCTTGCAGCATAGATATCACAGGAGGAGACGCTGGGGCTGCGGTATAGACATCACAGGAGGGGACGCAGGGGTTGTGGTAAAGACATCACAGGAAACATTTGGCTGCAGTATAGATGTCAGAGGAAACATTGAGGCGGCGATGCAGACATCACAGGAGGAGATGCTGGGGCTGTGGTATAGACATCACAGGAGGAGACACTGGATCTCTGCAGTATAGACATCACAGGAGGAGACACTGGATGTGCGGTATTGAGATCACAGGAGGAGACACTGGGGCTGTGGTATAATCAACACAGGAGACTCTGGGTCTGCAATAAAACCAGCACAGGAGACGCTGGGTCTGCCCCTGCTGTCTTGTTCTGTAGGATGGAAGTGCATTGCACACTAAGTCCGCCCACAGAGTACATCCAGATACTGTCACTAGCTAGTGTTGTGTGAGTGTGAGTGTGCTCGCGGAGCAAGAAGAAGCAGGCATAGAAACACGGCTGGCGGCCCGAGCACTAAAGTCCCCAGGAATCTTCCCGCAGTTCGAGGTTCTCCACCCCTGATGTAGGGTATAAGCCATTGCAAATCTGCAACAAAATACACAACAAATTCAACTTTTGTGCATTTTGCTGCAGATTCGCCGCAAAAACCATGGCAGATTTTTTTTCCTGTACAGTTCATATGGCACAATCTGCACCCCCAAGTAGGTTTATAGAAATCCTCTTTTACAAACAAAACTAACATATCCAATGGAGCCAAAATCTTGTTTTCCAGTGCATATGAGGACTCTCAGTCTCACTGCACATTTTGTAGGAATACCTGCTGCCAAGCTATCAGGAGCAAACTGTTCAAATTCTTTCCTACATTAGATATAAACACAGTGAGCAAACTCCCATAGCCATACTAATGGGAACAGAGCATGCTGTACTGCAGAAATGGCCTGACTCCCCAGATACAGAAGTCCGTACACTATCTCTATATACATCTACCACAATCATCCCATTTTCATGTGAGTAAATAAAAAGCAACATCCTCTATCCATTAAAATCTTTAACACCTTCTTTATGGCGCCAATTTTCGTGTTTATGCTCTCTTTTTTCCTCTTTTTCCAAGAGCCAAAACTTTTTTTTGTCGACATAATAACCAAATGAGGGCTTGTTTTTTGCAGGACGAGATGTAATTTTGAATGACTCCATTCACTTTACCATCTCATGTACTAAAAGGCATTTTAGTGTTTGTGTTCATTGTAATCTTCTGACAACATCATCTTTAGGACGGTATAATTATGGCCAGCCATACTAAACTTGTACAGTTTTCTTTATATTTTAATAGTTAAAAAAGTCAGAGCATTTACCTTCTGTGTAAAATAATTTCATGTATTGATAGATTACCGTAAAAAAATCAAAGTAATCCTCACCTGTCCACCGTTAATCTATAATGCTGAGGTTCCACGACGATCCCCAACTCTGCTACATCCATCTATTGGATGCCTCATTTCTGGGATGACTAAGTGCTGATTTTCTTAGTCTGGAAGGGGGCCAATATCCAAGGCCCCTTCCCTGCCTATTAATATCAGTCAACAGCTTTCTGTTTAGCCTTTGCAGGTTAGTAAAATTAGGAGCGACCTCAAGTCATTTTTTTTCGGTTCCTCCTTTTTATTGACCAGTAAAGGCTAAGCAAACAGCCGTGAGCTGTTATTAATAGGCTTGGAACATTTATGGCTACTAGCCCTTCCCATAATAATAACACCAGCCCCCAGCTGTAGGCTTTCCCTTAGCTGGTAGGAAAAATTAAGAGGGACCCCACGTAGTTTTTAAATGTATTAATGAATACGCAAATTATACAGACAGCGGGTACTGTCTACACATCTAATCAGAATCACTTGGTCGCACTGATCGCAAGGAGACTGGGCGACAATGATGAAACTGGTAGTCAGTGCTATTCCAAGGCAGCGTGTGCTGACTAAAAGGGTCATCACTGTCTCCTGCTCTTACTGGTTGCAGGGAGACTAGGCGACAATGATGAGAGATCAATTCAGCACCCGGAGCCTGGGAACAGCGCTAACTGTACTTCTTTTTCCCAGAGGCTGATACGTGTTACACTAATGCGGCACACGGATGTGACACACGGACACTGATAGCACCGGTACCGTTTTTTTGAGTATAAAAAAAGCTGATGTCTCCAGAAAAATCTTGACAGCTTTATTACATTTTCATTAAAATCAGGTCACAAACAGGACAGTGTTCTGGTGTTGGCGCGTTTTCGACTTTTAACAGTCTTAATGGTTTTTCGAGAACCGGTAACATCAGGACATGTGAAAGAGGCCTAACACTGAAGATTTTCTGTGGAAAATCCACACCAAATAAGCATATATAAAGGCTGTCTCTAAACTGCTATTCATAGCTACTATACGATATGTAGGGCACAGTGGCATGTAAAAGTTTGGGCACCCCTGGTCAAAATTACTGTTGATGTGAACGATGAAGCAAGTTGAAGATGACATGATTTATAAAAGGCCTAAAGTTAAAGATGACACATTTATTTCCTTTGCATTTCATGCAAAAAAATTGTTATTTTTTACATTCAAAAAATTACAAATAGAAAAATGGTCCAATGCAAAAGTTTGGGCACCCTTGGAGATTTGTTTACTTCGATAATTTTGAGAGAGCTGCTCATAGGACTGCTAGTGAGTCAAATCTGAATCCCCGCTTGACTGCAAAAGACCTTCTGAAAGAATTAGCAGATTCTGGAGTTGTAGTACATTGTTCTACTGTTCAGAGACACCTGCAGAAATATGGCCTTCAGGAAGACTAATCAGAAGAAAACCTCTCCTGCATCCTCACTATAAAATTCAGCATCAGAAGTATGTAAATGAACATTTAAACAAGCCTGAAGCATTTTGGAAAGAAGTCCTGTGGACCAATGAGGTTAAAATATATCCAGAATTCAATATATTAGAATGTCCAAGGCACCATACCACTTTCTATGGAGAGAAAGTACAGAACCTATGAGTTAGCACTATTTGTAAAGAAATACAGGTGGTGCTGAGCAAGATAAGTATTCAAAGTTCATGTTGCAAATATAAGAAACATGTTTGGACCCGTAGAAGCACTGTGTTCACTGCAAAACAGCCATTGTCCATCTTACACGTATTCCTGCGCCGCCTTCCTGCCGCCTGCCGCTTAATTGTCTGAAGATGAAATAAAGGACTGAATTTTTTCAAAGAAATGGTGAGTGCCGCATTTTTCTCATGGTCTTAAAATAGATCCAAAAGGCAGCTATTTGCATGCATTTCTTTCAGATCTAAACACATCACACATCAACATCTTTATAGCTTCTATCGGTTGCTGCATTTGAAAAAAATTAGCATTTTAATTAATATGCAAATTAGGCATTAAGTTCCCTGGGCTTGGAAAAGCACTTCCAAAGCCTCTGCCTCCAGAGGTTGTCTCCCTGCCCAGAACCAGCCTCTTCTGGTGACAAAGGTACCGGAACTGCTTTGCCATACCCAGAAAATGTAGCATCTTATTTGCATATGCATAAAATGCTGATTTCTCAGGAAAGCAACAACAGACAGAGGATATAAATCTGTGGTTAACTTTAGCTTTCAAACGTCCATATATGAGGAGAGGGGAATTGATCTTACTGACAAATTCCCTTAATTGAAGTATTAATCGCTTTGGACTGTATGCTATTTCATTGTGTAATACTCTGGATTAAATTAATGTCTAAAGTTTTGAACAGTGGGGTAGAGACCATTTAAAAAGCAAGAGCGGATTATTATTACTGTAAGGTTCTATTACATCATGTGCTGGCAAGAAGCCTGGATACAAGCGCAATAGCTTAGGGTGTTCAGGTTAATATAGGACACTGTTCGCTGACCATCCTCGTATTATCTAAGACCACAGGGTCTCAGTACTAAGCAAAACTCTATTTCAACCTCCATCATTGAACACATAGCATGAAGACTCAATAAAATGTCATCAAGAAAATGTGTGGCGAAGAAAGACGCTGGTAAGACAGGCACTCAGCACAATGTAGCATGTAGTGATACCACACATATCTATCATCTCGGCAACATATTGATTGTTCATAAAACATGATAAGTCTAATCTGTTACCTGTAGAATATGGACTTCTTGAGTTAAAGAGCCTGATATACCTTAATAATACAACTGGACACTTTAATAGAAAATTGTTAGATCTAAGATAAACATTAAAAAAGGACTTGAGGCACCCCAGACCTGGGTTATTTCGGTTCATATGCCTTTAAAGGGAACCTGTCTTTTGATTCACATGAACTAATTATCCTCCTCTACTCCTTAGGCCGGGGTCACACTAGAGAAGAATACGGACATAGCAGAGGGGCAAAAACTACGCATTGCACACGGACCAATGTTTCTCTATGAGCAGCTCCTATCTGCCGTATATTTCTCGGCCATATTTTACGGGCTGAGAAAATCGCTGCATGCTGCGTTTGTCAGCGTATTGTGCAAAAAATCCACCAATGAAAGTCTATGGGGGCGAGAAAAATACAGATTACACACGGACCATCAGTGTGACTTGCGAGAAATACGCACCGGTGTTCTATAGAAAAGCCGGTAGTTCAGTGCGGTGTACAGTAAAATCACACTGACAGGTTAGAATAGAATAGATAGAATAAATGTCTGCACATAGTATAGGTAGATATATATATATATATACAGTATATATGTCATTGACACACACATATATATATACTGTATATATTTATATTTAATACAGAGCTAGATAGCTTAAAAGCCGGCAATTCAATTGTCGGCTTTTGCCATCTCCTTATCAAACCCAACAGGATATGAGACATGGTTTACATACAGTAAACCATTTCATATCCGTTATTTTTTACATATTCCTCACTAATAATGTAAGATGTTTCTGTGTGCAAAATTTGGGAGCTCTAGGTGTTAAAATAAAGGGTTAAATCACGGAAAAAACTGGCGTGGGCTCCCGCACAATTTTCTCCGTCAGAGTGGTAAAGCCAGTGACTGAGGGCAGATATTAATAGCCTAGAGAGGGACCATGGTTATTGCCCCTATCCCCTCGGTTAAAAACATCTGCCCCCAGCCACCCCAGAAAAGGCACATCTGTAATATGCACCTATTCTGGCACTTGCTAATGTAAAGTGACATTAAGCCAGATTAATAATGGAGAGATGTCAATAAGACACCTATCCATTATTAATCCAATAGTAATAAGGTTAAAAAACACACACACACATTATGAATAAAGTATCTTAATGAAATAAATACACCTGGGGTTTTAACATCTTTATTGTACTCTCAATCCAACTGACGACCCTCGTCTTCTGAAAAAAAGGGAAAATAAAAAAGCAACAATATCCCATACCTATCTGCCGTACAGTCATGTCCCACGATGTAAATCCATCTTAAGGGGTTAAATAAATTTACAACCAGGAGCCTGCCCATGCAGCCGCCCCTGGCTGTAAAAACTGGGGAATGAATGGAATGCAGGGGAACAAAGTTTCGTAGACTTGGGGTGATGCGCTCCCTGGTGGCATAAACTCATATGAACTCTAGCGTGGGAATTTTTCAGAATATTTTTATATATAGACTGTATATACATTTTCCCAAATATTTGAGCCCATGGATCCATTCTATGTCCATTTTGCAAGCCAGCGAGGTTTACATGCGCAAAATACGCAGTCACACCTTGCCTACGGATGACATACGGATCATTGCTCAGGGAACATTTCTGCGTATTTGGTCTGTAAAAAACGGACCGTATTTTTATACGTTGTGTGACTCCAGCCTTAGTCAGACCTCATCTGGAATACTGTGTCCAGTTCTGGGCACCACATTTTAAAAAAGACATGAACAAACTGGAGCAAGTTTAGAGAAAAGCGACCATAATGGTGACCAGTCTGCAAACAATGTCCTATGAGGAACGGTTAGAGGATCTCAGAATGTTTAGCTTGCAAAATAGAAGACTGAAAGGAGAGATAATAGCTGTCTACAAATATCTCAAGCGTTGCCACATTGTAGAGGGATCATACTTATTCTCATTTGCACAAGGAAAGAGGCGAAGCAATAGGATGAAACTGAGAGGGAGAAGATACAGATTAGATATTAGAAAAAAACTTTTTGACAGTAAGGGTGATAAACAAGTGGAACAGGCTGCCACGAGAGGTGGTGAGGTCTCCTTTATTGAAAGTCTTCAAACAGAGGCTGGACAGACATCTGTCTGATAAGATTCAGTGAATCCTGCATTGCGAAGGGGGTTGGACCAGATGAGCCTGGAGGTCCCTTCCAACTCTACCATTCTATGATTCTATGATTTATGCTCCCCAAACCGTGTACAACATGAACTGACAGGTCTGTCCCTCCCTTTTATGTACATAGTGTCACGACTCAGGTGACCCGTAACCAGGGGCTCCTTCCCTGCCCCTGCCACTAGGGGGCACCCTAGCTCGCTTTATTCCCCAGAATACTTCTGAAGGTGAAGATGTCGGGCCCCCCACCCTTGTCTTATCTCCTGAGTTAGCCCTCCCTCTGTTCTTCCCCCACACAGGGAAGAGGGGCGCTACTGTGCTCCAAAGTAAGAGGAGGGAAGGGAATTATCACACTTACAAACCCAAGCAACAGTCACAGATAAATCCTCCAAAACTCTTTCTCATATAAACACCTCTCCTTCAAGCCATGCAGCAAATGCTAGCTCTGACATTGTTGTGAATTTACTTTTTGCTCCCTCTAGTGGTTACTAGTTTTTTGACTCTGGTTTTTCTGTCATTCCTTTTATCCGCACCTGGGTCGTTAGTTAAGGGTGTTGCTATTTAAGCTTCCTGGACCTTCAGTTCAATGCCTGGCAACGTAGTTATCAGAGCTAGTCTGCTGTGCTCTTGTCTACTGATCCTGGTTCCAGTTATATCAGCTAAGTCCGCTTTTTGCTTTTTGCTATTTTGTTTTGGTTTTGTATTTTTGTCCAGCTTGTTCCAAATATATATCCTGACCTTTGCTGGAAGCTCTAGGGGGCTGGTGTTCTCCCCCCGGACCGTTAGACGGTTCGGAGGTTCTTGAATTTCCAGTGTGGATTTTGATAGGGTTTTTGTTGACCATATAAGTTACCTTTCTTTATTCTGCTATCAGTAAGCGGGCCTCTCTGTGCTAAACCTGGTTCATTTCTGTGTTTGTCATTTCCTCTTACCTCACCGTTATTATTTGTGGGGGGCTTCTATCCAGCTTTGGGGTCCCCTTCTCTGGAGGCAAGAAAGGTCTTTTTGTTTTCCTCTACTAGGGGTAGCTAGATTCTCCGGCTGGAGCGTGTCATCTAGAATCAACGTAGGAATGATCCCCGGCTACTTCTAGTGTTGGCGTTAGGAGTAGATATATGGTCAACCCAGCTACCACTGCCCTATGAGCTGGATTTTTGTATTCTGCAGACTTCCACGTTCCTCTGAGACCCTCGCCATTGGGGTCATAACAGTTTGCCAGGCCAGTATTAAATGTTTAATGCATTGCAGAAGAGGGATTATAAGAAAGAAGATTCTGAGTTTTTTTTTTTTTTCTTCTTCCCCTTTACCTCAGAGTGGCTATGCTTGCTGCAGACATGAATGTCCAGACCTTGATTACAAGTGTGGACCAGCTGGCTACTCGTGTGCAGGGCATACAAGACTATGTTATCAGTAATCCTAGGTCAGAACCTAAAATACCGATTCCTGAACTGTTTTCCGGAGACAGGTTTAAGTTTAGGAATTTTGTGAATAATTGTAAATTGTTTTTGTCCCTGAGACCCTGTTCATCTGGAGACTCTGCTCAGCAAGTAAAAATTGTTATTTCGTTCTTACGGGGCGACCCTCAGGATTGGGCTTTTTCGCTGGCGCCAGGAGATCCGGCATTGGCTGATATTAATGCGTTTTTTCTGGCGCTCGGTTTACTTTATGAGGAACCCAATCTTGAGATTCAGGCAGAAAAGGCCTTGCTGGCTATGTCTCAGGGGCAGGACGAGGCTGAAGTGTACTGCCAAAAATTTCGGAAATGGTCCGTGCTGACACATTGGAACGAGTGTGCACTGGCCGCTAATTTTAGAAATGGCCTTTCTGAAGCCATTAAGAATGTTATGGTGGGTTTTCCCATTCCCACAGGTCTGAATGATACTATGGCACTGGCTATTCAAATTGACCGGCGGTTGCGGGAGCGCAAAACCGCAAATTCCCTCATGGTGTTGTCTGAACAGACACCTAATTCGGTGCAATGTGATAGAAAAATCGCAAATTCCCTCATGGTGTTGTCTGAACAGACACCTGATTTAATGCAATGTGATAGAATCCTGACTAGAAATGAGCGGAAAATTCATAGACGCCGGAATGGCTTGTGCTACTACTGTGGTGATTCTACACATATTATCTCAGCATGCTCTAAACGTATAGCTAAGGTTGTTAGTCCTGTCACCGTTGGTAATTTGCAACCTAAATTTATTCTGTCTGTAACTTTGATTTGCTCACTGTCGTCTTTTCCTGTCATGGCGTTTGTAGATTCAGGTGCTGCCCTGAGTCTTATGGATCTGTCATTTGCTAAGCACTGTGGTTTTACTCTTGAACCATTAGAAAATCCTATTCCTCTTAGGGGTATTGATGCTACGCCATTGGCAGCAAATAAACCGCAGTATTGGACACAGGTTACCATGTGCATGACTCCTGAACACCGCGAGGTGATACGTTTCCTGGTTTTACACAAAATGCATGATTTGGTTGTTTTAGGGCTGCCATGGTTACAGACCCATAATCCAGTCCTGGACTGGAAGGCTATGTCAGTCTCAAGTTGGGGCTGTCGTGGTATTCATGGGGATTCCCTGCCTGTGTCTATTGCTTCTTCTACGCCTTCGGAAGTTCCGGAGTATTTGTCTGATTATCAGGATGTCTTCAGTGAGTCTGAGTCCAGTGCACTGCCTCCTCATAGGGACTGTGACTGTGCTATAGATTTGATCCCAGGCAGTAAATTTCCTAAGGGAAGACTGTTTAATCTGTCGGTACCTGAACATACCGCTATGCGTTCATATATCAAGGAGTCTCTAGAGAAAGGACATATTCGTCCGTCTTCTTCCCCTCTTGGTGCGGGATTCTTTTTTGTGGCAAAAAAGGACGGATCTTTGAGACCTTGTATTGATTATCGGCTTTTAAATAAGATCACTGTCAAATTTCAGTATCCTTTACCGCTGTTGTCTGACTTGTTTGCCCGGATTAAAGGTGCCAAGTGGTTCACCAAGATAGATCTTCGTGGTGCGTACAACCTTGTGCGCATTAAGCAAGGTGATGAATGGAAAACCGCATTCAATACGCCCGAAGGTCATTTTGAGTACTTGGTGATGCCTTTTGGGCTCTCCAATGCGCCTTCAGTTTTTCAGTCCTTTATGCATGACATTTTCCGGAAGTATCTGGATAAATTTTTGATTGTTTATCTGGATGATATTTTGGTTTTTTCTGATAATTGGGATTCGCATGTGGAGCAGGTCAGGTTGGTCTTTAAAATTTTGCGTGAAAATTCTTTGTTTGTCAAGGGCTCAAAGTGTCTCTTTGGTGTACAGAAGGTTCCCTTTTTGGGGTTCATTTTTTCCCCTTCTGCTGTGGAGATGGACCCAGTCAAGGTCCGAGCTATTCTTGATTGGACTCAGCCCTCGTCAGTTAAGAGTCTACAGAAGTTCTTGGGTTTCGCTAACTTCTACCGTCGTTTTATCGCTAATTTTTCTAGCATTGTGAAACCTTTGACGGATATGACCGAGAAGGGCTCCGATGTAGCTAACTGGGCTCCTGCTGCCGTGGAGGCTTTCCAGGAGTTGAAACGCCGGTTTACTTCGGCGCCTGTTTTGTGCCAGCCCGATGTCTCACTTCCCTTTCAGGTTGAGGTGGATGCTTCAGAGATTGGAGCAGGGGCCGTTTTGTCGCAGAGAGGCCCTGGTTGCTCTGTTATGAAACCTTGTGCCTTTTTCTCTAGGAAGTTTTCGCCTGCCGAGCGAAATTATGATGTGGGCAATCGGGAGTTGTTGGCCATGAAATGGGCATTTGAGGAGTGGCGTCATTGGCTCGAGGGTGCTAAGCATCGTGTGGTGGTCTTGACTGATCACAAAAATCTGATGTATCTCGAGTCTGCTAAACGCCTTAATCCGAGACAGGCCCGCTGGTCATTGTTTTTCTCCCGCTTTGATTTTGTTGTCTCGTATTTACCAGGTTCAAAGAATGTGAAGGCCGATGCTCTTTCTAGGAGCTTTGTGCCTGATGCTCCTGGAGTCGCTGATCCTGTTGGTATTCTTAAAGATGGAGTTATCTTGTCAGCTATTTCTCCGGATCTGCGACGTGTGTTGCAGAGATTTCAGGCTGATAGGCCTGAGTCTTGTCCACCTGACAGACTGTTTGTCCCGGATAAGTGGACCAGCAGAGTCATTTCCGAGGTTCATTCCTCGGTGTTGGCAGGTCACCCGGGAATTTTTGGCACCAGAGATCTGGTGGCCAGGTCCTTTTGGTGGCCTTCCTTGTCAAGGGATGTGCGGTCATTTGTGCAGTCCTGTGGGACTTGTGCTCGAGCTAAGCCTTGCTGTTCTCGTGCCAGCGGTTTGCTCTTGCCCTTGCCTGTCCCGAAGAGACCTTGGACACATATCTCCATGGATTTCATTTCTGATCTTCCGCTATCCCAGGGCATGTCCGTTATCTGGGTGATATGTGATCGCTTCTCAAAGATGGTCCATTTGGTTCCTTTGCCTAAGCTGCCTTCCTCTTCCGATCTGGTTCCTGTGTTTTTCCAGAACGTGGTTCGTTTGCACGGCATCCCTGAGAATATTGTGTCAGACAGAGGATCCCAGTTCGTTTCCAGATTCTGGCGATCCTTTTGTAGTAGGATGGGCATTGATTTGTCGTTTTCGTCTGCTTTCCATCCTCAGACTAATGGACAGACGGAGCGAACCAATCAGACTTTGGAGGCTTATTTGAGGTGTTTTGTCTCTGCTGATCAGGACGATTGGGTGACATTCTTGCCGTTGGCTGAGTTTGCCCTTAATAATCGGGCTAGTTCCGCCACCTTGGTTTCGCCTTTTTTCTGCAACTCTGGTTTCCATCCTCGCTTTTCTTCGGGTCATGTGGAGCCTTCTGACTGTCCTGGGGTGGATTCTGTGGTGGATAGGTTGCAGCGGATCTGGAATCATGTGGTGGACAACTTGAAGTTGTCACAGGAGAGGGCTCAGCGCTTTGCCAACCGCCGCCGCGGTGTGGGTCCCCGACTACGCGTTGGGGATTTGGTATGGCTTTCTTCCCGCTTTGTTCCTATGAAGGTCTCCTCTCCCAAATTTAAACCTCGTTTTATTGGGCCTTACAAGATATTGGAAATCCTTAATCCTGTATCTTTTCGTCTGGATCTTCCTGTGTCGTTTGCTATTCACAATGTATTTCATAGGTCCTTGTTGCGGCGGTACATTGTGCCTATAGTTCCTTCTGCTGAGCCTCCTGCTCCGGTGTTGGTTGAGGGCGAGTTGGAGTACGTGGTGGAGAAGATCTTGGATTCTCGCCTCTCCAGGCGGAGGCTTCAGTACCTGGTCAAGTGGAAGGGCTATGGTCAGGAGGATAATTCCTGGGTGGTCGCCTCTGATGTTCATGCGGCCGATTTAGTTCGTGCCTTTCATGCTGCTCATCCTGATCGCCCTGGTGGTCGTGGTGAGGGTTCGGTGACCCCTCACTAAGGGGGGGGTACTGTTGTGAATTTACTTTTTGCTCCCTCTAGTGGTTACTAGTTTTTTGACTCTGGTTTTTCTGTCATTCCTTTTATCCGCACCTGGGTCGTTAGTTAAGGGTGTTGCTATTTAAGCTCCCTGGACCTTCAGTTCAATGCCTGGCAACGTAGTTATCAGAGCTAGTCTGCTGTGCTCTTGTCTACTGATCCTGGTTCCAGTTATATCAGCTAAGTCCGCTTTTTGCTTTTTGCTATTTTGTTTTGGTTTTGTATTTTTGTCCAGCTTGTTCCAAATATATATCCTGACCTTTGCTGGAAGCTCTAGGGGGCTGGTGTTCTCCCCCCGGACCGTTAGACGGTTCGGGGGTTCTTGAATTTCCAGTGTGGATTTTGATAGGGTTTTTGTTGACCATATAAGTTACCTTTCTTTATTCTGCTATCAGTAAGCGGGCCTCTCTGTGCTAAACCTGGTTCATTTCTGTGTTTGTCATTTCCTCTTACCTCACCGTTATTATTTGTGGGGGGCTTCTATCCAGCTTTGGGGTCCCCTTCTCTGGAGGCAAGAAAGGTCTTTTTGTTTTCCTCTACTAGGGGTAGCTAGATTCTCCGGCTGGAGCGTGTCATCTAGAATCAACGTAGGAATGATCCCCGGCTACTTCTAGTGTTGGCGTTAGGAGTAGATATATGGTCAACCCAGCTACCACTGCCCTATGAGCTGGATTTTTGTATTCTGCAGACTTCCACGTTCCTCTGAGACCCTCGCCATTGGGGTCATAACAGACATGGGTTTGAATCATGACCCAGATTATAAAGGAGATGGGAATGGCTAACTGAGCTCAGCTGAGCGCTTATACTCCCAGAATTTCCAACATGGCCGGTTAACTCCTGCTCTGCCAAAATAAATAATCACCATTTAAAAAGAAGGAGAAGTGCTCCTTTTCAGCCCAGAAGTAGGAGCAATCAGACGCTGCGGTATTTTGGCTCCTCTCTGTTGCGGTAACCCCATGACACATAAGGAGACATCTGTCAATCACCTGTAGCAGCCCTGGGAAGAGCCGGATGGTGTGGTGCCAGACCAGGCCTGGATTGCAAATCCTGCCCATTTGTGCAATTACCCGATAGGCTGCGCTGCCAAAGTCTCAGTGGGCCGCCCACCCCCACCTCTTCCAGCCTCTTCAGTCCCCGACTGACAGCTCCTGCAATCAGCACAGGGTCCTTTTTCGGCATCTGGCACTGGCAGCAGGACGTCCTGTGATAGTGGAGCTAGGGCTGCTTGACTCTCTGGCTCCTCTTCTCATGCTGTGCAACCTGTCTTAATATAGAAGACTGCAGTCTGCTCTGTGTCTGTGAACAGTATAGAGTCTCAAGTCTCCAGACTTAGAGCAGCTGCACGGCGACCCATATGCGGCACAATGGTGAAGAAGGGTGTTTTGACTTCTTGTAATTTGTTAACCTGGGGGCGGAGCTTAGCAGCGTTAGGGAGGGGCTTAATGTTTGGACCCACTGCTCCATGTGTTGGATATATCTTGGTGGAATGCAGACAGCATTGGATGAGGTAAGTAAGCAACAATGTGACTTTACTGTGGTGTTTGGAATGTGTTTGTGTTGTGTATATCCTCTACTTGTGTACACAGCACTTGTTTCATGTGTGTGACATGTGTGCAAGGCATTTGTGTGACATGTGTCATGTGTGCTGTACTTGTGTGCATGGTATTTGTCTTTTGTGCATGCTGCTTGTGTGTCATGTGTGTGCTGTGCTTGTGTGCCGTGTGTTATGTGTTTGCTGTGCTTGTGTGCATAGTGCTCGTGTGACGTTTGTGTCATGTGTGAGGTGTGTGTCATGTGTGTATGGTGCTTGTGTGACGTGTGTGTCACATGTGCATAATGCTAAAAGTGTGCATAAAGTTTGAGTAACGTGTGCGCTGTGCTTTCAAGGCTTGTATGACATGCACACTATGATTTTCAGATGCATATGCTGTGTTCTTATATGTTAGAACAATACGATAACACTTCGGGGATCAATACACAGGGTAGTAAACCAAATTCCAATAAAGTCAAAGATAATAAAAGAATTACCCCAGTGTTATACCGAAGAAAAGTGGAAACCACTCAAGAACCAAGAAAGAACCAACCGCCAGAACTATGGATGCACCATGGAAAACCGGACAAGAAGATATAATCCAAGATGCATATCTTTATTTAATAGCAACAGCAATACAGAAAAAATAATAAATATAAATATAAGTGTGCGCGTATCAGGACATTACATACAAGCATAAAAAATTGATAATAAACAATATAAAAGCAAAAGATAATAAAAAATGGACCTATGCAAGTAAATAGTCTCCTGAATAGGATGTAAGTAGTGGACCTATGCAAGTTAGTAGTCTCCTAAATAGGATATCGGGAATCTCCAAGATTTCTTAAGTGAAAAAAATACACTAAATAACGTCACAATCAATGATAAAAATATAATTGTGCCACAGTGAAAAAGTAAGTAAATGAATAATAAATAGCAACCTATACAGGTGCAATAATGCAGCGTGTCACATGGTAAACACATAATCCTCCATGTGGCTTATAAAGTGCTTATGTGCAAAGTGCAAATAAAGGAGAGATCATGGAGATCGTTACCTTGAGGTGCCACTCTGTCCTGGAAACGAACACACCCCGACGCGCGTTTCTGAACTAGGTTCCTTTGTCAGGTCTTCTTATATGTTCTTATATGGTACAATTTGTTACTTAAAGTTGGGGACCCATACACAATTTTTGCTCTGGGGACCTTTGCTCTCAGTTTCTGTTCCTGACCTCTTTGTACAATATGCATATTCAGAATTCCTAACTTTAATCTTCTGTCATAAACTATATAGCCTGTGTTAATCTAAAGCCCACAGGACAGGACCTGCATGTGGACTGCGTGTGGATGGATTCTGCCTCAGTGTAGGTGCACTGTGAAGGAAATGTAGGAGATCTTTTTCATGATCTTTTTACACCTAGGCCTGCGATGGGGACAAGGGGGCATGCTCTACATCTAGAGCACTGTTTCCAAAACTCCAGTCCTCACAGCCCCAACATATCAAACATTTCAGGATTTCCTTAGTATTGCACAGGTGAGAGCCTGTAGCAGTTTTTGATGCATTGATAATAATTCTATCACCTCTGCAATACCAAGGAAAGCCTGAAAACATGATGTGTTGCAGGCCGTGAGGACTCGAGTTTGGGAAACACTGGTCTAGAGGAAAGAAGCTTTAATCATAATCCCAGATGCAGATTCTTTACTGTAAGAGCAGTGAGACTATGGAACTCTCTGCCACATGATGTTGTAATGATTAATTCACTACTAAAATTCATAGAGTCCCTGGATGCCTCTCTTGCAAAATATAATATTACAGGTTACGAGCACTAGATTCTGTGATGGGACGTTGATCCAGGGAATTAGTCTGATTGCCGTATGTGGAGTCGGACTTTTTTTTCCGCTAATATGGAGCTAATGTTGTCTGTCCCGTGGGGTTTTTGCCTTCCTCTGGATCAACATATTAGGCTATAGGTTGGACTTAAGTCTACCTTCAACCTTACAAATTATTTAGTGCAGTGATTAGCCTAACTAAAGTTAGTGCTGGATTCACATCTACACAGCTCAGTGACGCTGTATAATACATTTCAGCTGATTTATATTGTCCTCTAGCCTGCTGCTGCTACTTCTCTCTGTGTGCTACCGAGAAAGAAGAGCAGAAATCTCTCATGTCTGTGTGCGCTGTGTATGGGAGACAATATAGCAGTTGGTGACCATCCACGGGCTCGTAGACAACTCAAAATTAGAAAGAGAAACTACAAAGGGGAACACCGGTAAAAATGTAGCATATAAGTCATATAATCGCCAGAAATTGTGATATTCCTCAGCAACAGCTTATTCTCAAAAGTTACTTAAAACAGTTGGTTCCCTTTAATAGTGTTGTACAGGAGCCATTATTTAGTGTAATATTCATGTAACTGTTTCCTAATGGACTGTATATTGGTATATGCCCATGTTGTTTGAGCTATCTCATTACATAGCCCATCTACACTGATGGCTCTCTTCTCATTAATTAGATTGGGCTGGAAAATACCAGTTTTCCTTCACATAGATGTATTAGAAGGTTTTGGAAGGAGGCGTGGGTCAGTTCATATATAGAACTTAGTCTAAATAGGAGCAGGACCCGGTAACTGAAGATTCAAGGAGCTGCAAGGTCTTGGCTATGTAATTTATACTTCTGCACACCCCGAAACAGGGGGCTGTTGTAATACTGACAGGGGAGCGGCCCCTAAAACATCCAGGTCACTATCTATCCCCTTTTTTTCCACTTTAGCCCTAGTACGTACTAACCCTTCAGTCAGCACTACAAGGTGAAAGTGATGTTTTGTTTTTCTTAAACAAATATGTGCGTGTGCAGAATTATTATGCAACTAAATAAAAAACTTTTTTCCTATCTCAGTTGTTTATTTCCATCCATTACAGTGAGAATAATAACCCATCAACTCAAAATGTTCAAACAGTAAATCCATGTATGGCCTTTTATCAAAAAAATATCAGTGACAAATAAAGCCTCCTTTATTTTCAATAAAAGCCATAATCCATAATCTCCATCCATGGAGCCTGTCATTTTCTTAATCTGTTGGTGATCAGCTTACTTGGGCAGCACCAATAACAGCCCCAGACACTGTGCAGAGAGGTGACTGTTCTCCTTCACCGTAAATCTCCCATTTAAGAAAGGCCCACAAGTCCTCAATAGGGGTAAGGTCTGGTGAGGAAGAGGTCATGTTCTTACTATTTCATCTTTAATGCCCTTACTGGCACTGAGCAGTGGAGACTTTAATGTTATGATGGAACATCATCCAGCATAAAATGATGGTTTTCTTGAAAGATGCAGATTTTGTTCCTGTAACACTGCCTGAAGAAAGTGTCTTCTAAAAATTGGCAGTAAATTTGGAAGTTATTTTTGAATCCTTCTTCAACCCGAAAAGGTCCAACTAGTTCATCTTTAATAATTCCGGCCCACAGCAGTACCCACCTCCACCTTGGTGCGTCTGAGTGGAAGTGGAGGTCTTTGCATGCTACTGAATCAGCCATGGCCCATCCATCCGGTCCATCAAGAGTAACTTCCTACTCATCAATCCATAAAGCCTTTGAAAAATCTGTTGTCACAAGTTTACCGCAACAGAGAGGAGCCCAAAGACAGCAGTGTCTGATTTCTCCAACTCCTCCACTGACTGGAAGCACTATACCTTCTTAAAATGGTATAAATTTCTTTTGGCAGTGCAGGGATTAATCTGCTCAGTTGAGAGCTCCTGGAAGCTTTCCTGCATTAAGGCTCTCAGCTGTACACTGTTAGCCACTCCCATCTCCTACATAATCTGGGCCCTGGCTAGCACTTATTGTCAGAAAGCTTATGCTGCATGGCTGGAGGTTGTTGATGGCTATTATAAAAGGCATTTGGTGGGTTTATCTGTGACTCTTGCTAGGTTTTGAGTTTGTGATAATTCCATTTATTCTCCTACTTTGGTTTAACCCTATCCTACACTCCCGATGCATTCCTCTGTTATATGTGTGAGTATATTTGTATGTTTGGTATTTTTCAATGCCCCTGTTCGTATTACCTTATTAGTCTGGTTGGTGTATTATGATACACTACTACTCCCCTCATTCCTGGGTGGGGGAAGGGTACAGAATGAGGGCTGATTCAGGAGCTAAGGCAAGGTATGTGGCCCCGCTTTCTTCACCATCAGAAGTAATCTGTGAACAGGGCGAATTAGGAGCCCTGGTCCCAGGTCTCCTGGCAACAGAGTCATGACATCTGTCTTTAGGTATTTATTGGCCCAATCTAGATGTTTTCACTTGTGTGTCTTGCTCAGTGGTGGGAGGAGGAGGAGGGGGAGGAGGATGATTTTTTCCCATTGACTTGCATTGGGTTTCGTGTTTCGGTCGATCCCCGACTCTTCGCGATAATCAGCCGATTTCACTCGACTCGACTTTTGAGGAAGTCGGGTTTCGCGAAACCCGACTCGATCTTAAAAAAATGAAAGTCGCTCAACCCTAGTCATTAGTACCCACTTACCGAGCTTCTCCTCTACTTATAGTGGCTGGGGCTTGGTACTGCACATCCGCCTCGTATCCAAATCAATAGGCGGCAAATGTGCAGTATCCTGCGGCAGGCACTACAAGCAGACAGAGCAGTACAGCAAGTGAGTACTTCCGGCCAGTGGCCGCCGCTGCCGCTGATCAGCAGTGGTGCCGGGTGTCAGACCCCGGACAATCAAACATTGATGACCTACTGTATCTTAAGGATAGTTCATCAATGTAAAAGTAGTGGACAACCTCTTCTAATTCTACTGAGCTCACAAGCTCCTCCTAGTGGAGTCTAAAAAATTTTTTAAATCGATGACTTTGCAAGGTAATAATGTATGTGGAGCACTTTTCTAATGAAAAAAAAATTGCTTTAAAAATAAAATTAGAACATAATTTTATATTTTCAAGATATAAATTTATTAAAGAAGGCATCTACTTTATAGATGATGCAAGTACAAAAATGGTCTAACAGCTGGTTACAGTGCTCAGTCTAGCTTTCCCTGCAAACCGCCCACACCTACTATGTGCTAAATTCAAGTTTTCTATCTTAGTGTGAAATACTAAGTGTAGACCCCATTATACAGTGCAGCCCCTTCCTGATGGTCAGCGTGCCCTACAGAGGTCATATGATTGTGAGCCGTGTATTATATTACTGGACAGAAATAGATTTTTTTTTGCCTCAATCAGTCACCTCTCTTTCCATTACTATCATTCATCTTGCGATGTCCATGACAAAGGAATTATCGGAGTCTCTCTTTATTAGAGACTGCTTGCACCAATAGGATATCATGTTAGTGAGGTCTATGTGGGGAATCAATAGGGCACTGCCGGGTTAGAACAATAATACACAGAGATGTCATTTAAAGCTGCCGGGCCTCAATGCAAAATCTATAACAGCGCCTATGCATCAGGTGATAGTCACACATGTTAGACTTGCTATAAGCTGCATGGATTCTTTTCATAATATTCCAAAGGTAAAACTGGGATTTCTAGCCCACATGTGTTAACAGACTAGCAGGTGGATGAGCTGCATTGATATTTATCCCTTTTTGCTCCCCAGCCCATTTTCACCTTCCTGACCAGGCCAATTTATACAATTCTGACCAATATCACTATAGCGATCACCCTGGAACACTTCAACGGATCCCCGTGATTCTGACAATACTTTTTCATGACATTTAGTTCATGAAAGTGGCAAATATTGGTCCATATGATTTGCTTTTAATTATGAAAATACTGAAAATTTGAAAACAAATTTGAAAATTTAGCAAATGTTCAAACTTTGATTTTTTTTTTTAATAAATAACATTTCCCCACATTTCACATCAGCATCATGTTTTAAACATATTTTTTTTTATTAGTAACTTAGAATTGTTAAAAGTTTATCATTATCAGCAATTTCTCATTTTTCAAAAGCAAATTTACAAAACCAATTTTTTAGGTAAAGCATCCCATTTGAAATGACTTTGAGGGGCCTATATGACAGAAAAAAATGGAAAAAATAAAAATTTTTACTATTTTCCACAAAAATATTTCTTTATCCCCAAATTTTGCATTTTCAAAAAGGTGACAGGAGAAAATTGACAGTAAAATTTGTTTTTCTCCAATACACCGATACCCCATATGTAATGGAAAACTACTGTTTGAATGCACGACTGGGCTTGAAAGGGAAGGGCCACCATTCTACTGTTGCAACAAAACTGGCTATGTCTCATTTGCAGAACCCCTGTTGTGCCAAAGCAGTGGAAACCACCCACAGGTGACCCCGTTTTGGAAATGACATCTCTTAAGGAACTGATCTAGAGGTTTGGTGAGCACCCTGACCCCCCAGGTGCTTCACAGAAGTTTTTAACATTGAGCTGGGAAAATGAAAAAATACAATTTTTCCAGCAAAAATGTTGCTTCAGACCCAAATTTTTAATTTTCTTAAGGGTAACAGGATAAAATTGACTATACAACTAGATGAGCATTTTCTTCTGAGTACAATAATACCCCATATGTGGCGGAAAACTACTGTTTGGGTGCACAGCTGGGCTTGGAGTAGATGGAGCACCATTTGAATTTTGGAGCGCAAAATTGGTTGGAATTGGTAGCAGAATTTTATAACTTTGAGCTGTGAAAATATAAAAAATGCATTTTTCCCACACCAAGCACCAAGTCTTTCATTTTCACAGGGGTAACAGGATAAAATGGACTGTGCAATTTGTTGAGCAATTTCTCCTGAGCACACTGATACCCCATATTTGGTGGGAAACTACTGTTTGGGATCGCGGCAGGGCTTGGAAGGGACGGAACACTATTTGACTTATGGAGCGCAAAATTGGTAGATAGCAGACGGTACGTTGCATTTGCAGATTCCCTGATGTGCCTAAACAGTGGAAACCTAATAGAAGTGACCTCATCTTGGAAGCTACACTCCTCATGGAATTTATCATTATGCCATTATGATTCTCCAGGTTCTTTTTTATCTAAGTGGTGAAAAAAATTCCAAACTTTGTTAAAAAAAAAAAAAAAAAAAAAATTGTGCCAATTTCCGATAGCCGTAACATCTCCATTTTTCGTGATCTCGGCTGGGTGAGAGCTTATTTTTTGTGCGCCGAGATAATGTTTTTAATGATACCATTTTTGGTGCAGATACGATCTTTTGATTGCCCGTTATTACATTTTAATGCAATGTCGCGGTGACCAAAAAAAAACTTAATTGTGGCGTTTTGACTCTTTATTTGCTATGTCGTTTAGCGATCAGGTTAATCCTTTTTTTATTGATAGATTGGGCAATTCTGATTACGGCGATACCAAATATGTGTATGTTTGATTTTTCTATTGTTTTATTTTGAATAGGGCGAAAGGGCGGTGATTTGAACTTTCATATTTTTTTATTTTTTTATATTTTTTAAAACTTTTTTTTAACTTTTGGCATGCTTAAATAGTCTCCATGGGAAACTAGAAGCTGCCATAATCCGATTGGCTCAGCTACATACAAGGGATGATCAGATCACCTGTATGTAGAATTGCTGACTTGCTATGAGTGCCGACCATCAGGCGGCGCTCATAGCAATCCAGCAATGACAACCATAGAGGTCTCCAGGAGACCTCTGGTTGTCATGCCAACCTATCAGTAACCAGCAATCACATGACTGGGGTCACCGATGGGCGGATTTTCGGCCCGATGGATGGAAGCACGCATTAAATGCCGCTGTCAGAGTTTGACAGTGGCATTTAACTGGTTAATAGCTGCGGGTGGATCGCGATTCCACACGCGGCTGTTCCGGGCACATGTTAGCTGTTCAAAACAGCTGACGTGTGCTGGGAAAGATGTGGTTTCACCGCCAGAGCCCACATCAAAGGGAGGGAGTTCGACATCAGTGTAAATGTACGCTCAATGTCGGAAAGGGGTTAAAAGTAGAGAGGCTTGAGTCTCTGACTTTACTATGCTCCTCTTAATGTCCTAAGCTGTCCCCTTCTCCAGGAGACCTGGGACAAATAAGTTAGTAAGTATAGTTAGTATGTTAGATAAACACGTAAGACAAACAGGGATAACAAAAAGCAACTTACATACAAAAACACTCACCAAGGGTAGAGAGAAATAAAGAGAAAAATAGGAAGGTACAAACCAAATGGGAATAGGGTAATGGAGAAAGCATACACCTAAAGACCGCAGACAACAATCTACAGCAGCAACTTTGAACTCCAACTCCAGCAAGCCAGGAAGCAAAATTTTCACAGGCAGGGATGAGAAGGTCTGGCCAGGTTTTTTAGAGAGAGAAAATGAGCAGGTCACTAGCAGCTGTGAGATGAAGCTGTATGTCTCTAACCAGCACACAAATAATTGTTAATCTCTTTAGCTCCAAAGGAAATGAAGTATATTTAATATGAGGAAAAAATCACACAGGGTAAATGGAAGACCTGCAGTTCACGGTATGTAAAGATCACCTATCTCCAGATCTCCCAGGAGGATGTGACATACTACTGAGTGCATACTTGTACACAGTTTTTAAAGGAACTCAGTAGAGAGATTATTACAAACATCTTGGAGAACTAACCACAGATCTTCTGTGGATGTCACTTGTGCAAATCCTTCTGTCTCTTCGTGTAGTGCTTCAATGACTCGATGATGAGGAGTTCAGGACTCGGTAGGTTCACATCATCACTTCCAGGACTCTTTGTTTTTCTTTAGCCTGAAGAGAAGACAGTTCAAAATGAAGTTTGCTGTATGTTTGGGGTCATTGTCCTGCTGCAGAATACATTTTGAACCAATACCACACTCTCTGATGGCATTGCATGTTGGATAGCTATCTGCTTGTATTTCTCAGCACTTTGGCCACCATTAATCTTGACCAAATTCCCATCTCAATTTGCTAAAATGCAGCCCCAAATGTTGCAGAACTGTATACTGCATTCTTCTTTAAGAGGACCACCGGAGTAGAACATCAGCAGATTTGGGTAGGGATCTCAAAGAAATTGCCCTGTACATATCAATAACCCCTTAAAAGGTGCCAAGTTTTATGATGGAAGGCAACTTAAAAATATGGTACAAACCTTTTAAGAAGTTGTTTCGATGTAATGAATGAATGTTATAAATAAGCAAAATGGATCACATTGGCCGAGTCTTCCCTCTTATTGATGAATGTTACAAATACAGACAGAGACTACTGATTACATCCTTAAATGCTCCCATGTGTATTGTCCCATGGTGGTAAGAGGCTATATACCTTGTCTATGCTCCCACAGGGAGATTCATAGAAGGTTATTTTAACCTTGTGACCCAGGATTGCCAGTAATGCTGTCACATGTAGATGGAAGCACACATTATTTGTATTATAGTCTTTATCCCATATAATGGACAGATCCAGGTAGTTGAGGCTTCAGAGAATAAGCAAACTACTCCGAAAACGGTATGCAATGCAGGGTAATGAATTCAACTTTTTTTGTTGCATCAATATAAATGTAGCAGTCTTTTCCCCCCCAAAATAAATCTTTTTCCTTAAGTGTTGTATGAAGATGAATGGATCTTTTGAAATTTGAAGTTGATTACTTTGCCAAATTTTTCACAAAAATTTGATTTGCTGCGAATACATTTGTGTGAATCTCAATATTAGAAAGCTCGTAATTGCTCATAAGATACATGGGGAAGACAGAGAGAATGAGGACCCAGCTGACCATAAGAGCTTAACATTAAGGAGAGAGAGAGAGAGGACCCCACTGACCACTTCTCTGCAGGAGATAGAGAGGATTCTTCTGACCATAAGAGCTCTCACTTGAAAGGATAGAGAGAGAACCCCACTGACAATGAAAGCTTATTCTCTACAGGAGAGAGAGGACCCCACTGACCATAAGAGCTTACTCTCTACAGGAGAGAGAGAGGACCTCACTGACCATAAGAGCTTACTCTCTACAGGAGAGAGAGAGAGAGGACCCCACTGACCATAAGAGCTTAAACTCTACAGGAGAGAGAGGACCCCACTGACCATAAGAGCTTACACTCTACAGGAGAGAGAGAGGACCCCACTGACCATAAGAGCTTACACTCTACAGGAGAGAGAGGACCCCACTGACCATAAGAGCTCACACTCTACAGGAGAGAGAGAGAGAGGACCTCACTGACCATAAGAGCTTACTCTCTACAGGAGAGAGAGAGAGAGGACCCCACTGACCATAAGAGCTTAAACTCTACAGGAGAGAGAGGACCCCACTGACCATAAGAGCTCACACTCTACAGGAGAGAGAGAGGACCTCACTGACCATAAGAGCTTACACTCTACAGGAGAGAGAGGACCCCACTGACCATAAGAGCTCACACTCTACAGGAGAGAGAGAGGACCTCACTGACCATAAGAGCTTACTCTCTACAGGAGAGAGAGAGAGAGAGGACCCCACTGACCATAAGAGCTTACACTATACAGGAGAGAGAGAGGACCCCACTGACCATAAGAGCTTACACTCTACAGGAGAGAGAGGACCCCACTGACCATAAGAGCTCACACTCTACAGGAGAGAGAGAGGACCTCACTGACCATAAGAGCTTACTCTCTACAGGAGAGAGAGAGAGAGAGGACCCCACTGACCATAAGAGCTTACACTATACAGGAGAGAGAGAGGACCCCACTGACCATAAGAGCTTACTCTCTACAGGAGAGAGAGAGAGAGAGGACCCCACTGACCATAAGAGCTTACACTCTACAGGAGAGAGAGGACCCCACTGACCATAAGAGCTTACTCTCTACAGGAGAGAGAGAGAGAGAGGACCCCACTGACCATAAGAGCTTACACTCTACAGGAGAGAGAGGACCCCACTGACCATAAGAGCTTACTCTCTACAGGAGAGAGAGAGGACCCCGCTGACCATAAGAGCTTACTCTCTACAGGAGAGAGAGAGAGCGAGAACCATGCTGATCATTAGAGCTTGCACACTACAGGTCAGGAAGGGAGATCCCCTCTTACTATAAGAGCTTAGACTCTACAGTACAGAGACTTACCCAGTGACTCAGGAGATGGAAAATGACTCTGCCATACAATTTGTGCTCCACTGGGAACTACTGATCTGTGATGGCCCAGGTTCTGTCCACCACTGTACAAGGTGTAATAATCCATAAAATCTAAGGGGTAATGCTCCTCCATGTGGAGAGAGACATGCCTGACATGCCATGGCATGGAGACTTATCAGACCTTTGCACTGAGAGGGGCAACTCCCCGAAACATATGTCTGTAAATTGAGATTTTGGTTTGGCCTTTATCCTATGTCATATATCAAGGCTTATTAAAGAGTCGATATTGAGTTTTAAGACTGCAACTTCAAAAAAGGCGGCACTAGAGTTCAAGTTCTCTTCCTTTCTTACTTTCCTTTTTTGAAGAGATCATATGCATAAATCCATAAGATTTCACAGCTGCAGGGCAGTATGAGAAGGCCCACGTGGCAATCTAAAATTATGTTAGCCTGCTTTCTGAGGCTTCAGCAGTGTGCTGGGAATGTTTTTTAGAGGTTTCATGCGAACTGCAAATCAAATCTCAAAATGTCTGAATTTGCATGAAAGGAGAGTACTAATTAGAGAATAAGCCAAGAGGCCCATTGTCACTCTGGAGGGGCTTCAGAAATCCACAGGTCAGATGGGAGAATCAATCCACAAGACAACTATTAGTCATATCTTCCATAAATCTGGCCTTTATGGAAGTCCTGTTCGCAATTTATAAAAAAACATGTAGGGGACACAGCAGCATGTGGATGAAGATGCTCTGTAGAACTCAGTAGAACATTTTGGACTAAATGCAAAACGCTATGCGTAGTGGAAAACTACCATTGAACATCACCCTGAAAACACCATCCCTACTGTCAAACATGATGTGGAGAGATTTCTGCAACAGATACAGGGAAGCTGGTCACAATTGTTGGGAAGATGGATGGAGCTAAATACAGGGCAATACTGGAGGAAAACTTGTTAGAGGCTGCAAAAGACTTGAGATTGGGGCATAGGTTCACCTTCCAGCAGGACAATCACCCTAAACCTACTGCCAGAGGTACAATGGAATGGTTTAGATCAAAGAGCATATGCATGTGTGTGAATGGCCCAGTCAAAGTGCAGACCAAAATTCCACTGAAAATCTGCGACAAGGCTTGCAGATTGCTGTTCACAGACACCTCCATCCAATCTCACTGAGCTATAGCTAGTCTGCACTGAAGAATGGGCAAGAAGTAGCAGTTTGGGTCTTTATGTACATGGAAAGAGTTGTTATTTTTAAGAGAAAAAGTTTTTTTTTATTTAAACAAAAAAAGTTTTGAACATGTATTTTAATCTTGTTTTAAATATTTAGTCCTACTATGGGACTTGACTATGCAATATCTTGATCAGCTCTATTGTCACTGTTCCATCACTCAGTGTGTCATCACTCAGTGTGTCTGGGATACAGATATTGACAGCTCAGCCATCCAGTCCAGTACAAGGGTGTGCTGAATATGTCGATTCTTTGATTGACAGCTTAGTCATCTAGTTTGGTACAGGGGCGTGTTGAGCTGTCAGTGTGTTGATTGAGGCACAAGCTCCAAGTGTTCATTATCCCAGGTGTTTGCCATGCTACTTAACTGAGCAGTTTCTTTCAGGTCTCTGCCAGATGTACATTCAGCTAAGTGTGGTTTGTTCCACTGTGCCTTGCGTTCTTTTATGTTGATCTTGTGTTGCTTGACCTTGGACCTCGTTCTGACCATCCGTCTGTTTAACCCCTTCTGCTATGATCCGCTATCCTCCTGGTATTCTGACCTCAGAACGTGACCTGACTATGCTTTTGTCTCTTCCTTCTGTTTATGACGTACAAAACTGGCTTCTAACCTTAGACTCCTTGACTATCCTGACTCACGGTTTGATCGTCACTAGTGTTGAGCGATACTTTCCGATATCGGAAAGTATCGGTATCGGAAAGTATCGGCCGATACCGTCAAAATATCGGATCCAATCCGATACCGATACCCGATCCCAATGCAAGTCAATGGGACGAAAATATCGGAATTAAAATAAACCCTTTATAAACTTGTAGGTTCATTCTACATGAAGGAAAACAACTAAGAATAATGTAGGATGTATTGGAGGACGTGGCGGAGATATTAAAGGGACAGAGGTTTAGCCCAATGTAATAGAATAGCAGGATTTTTAATTTTTTTTTATGAAGTTCGGCGTTAGAAAGAATTTGACTATGTTATTTTTTTTTTTTTTTATGTCAGATATTGATGTTTCACTACTTCCACGCCCTTCACCTTCTTTTTTACTTCTCCCACGCTTTCTTCTTAATTATCCTCATCATCAGCTTCTTTGACATCAACTTCTTCACCTTATTCATCTTCTTCTTCATCTTCTACCTATTATTTTTTGGGTTACATTGTTCATATTCTTTTTATTTTACTATTATCTTCATCATATTCAACTTCTTCATCATATTCTTATTTGTGACAGGCATTCCCGTAGTTGTTATCTATAAAAGTTTGAAGATTACACCTTCCGTTCTGCCTGTCACAAACCAGTTACATTTGTCCGCGTTCAGTTTGGCCTGCAGCATCAGGCTTTATCCAGGGGCACCACGAGGAGGAACGGACTCACCCCCATACACTGCTTAGTCTTCTTCTGCTTATAATTTACATAATATTTTTTTGCTCTGATATTTTGTGTTATGCTTAATGTCCTTCTGCTCTTTGTTCTGCAGCCTCTTGTTCTTCTGCTTCTCGGTCTTCCAGGTCGTCGTCGTCTCCAGGGTCGTCGTCTCCGGGGTCGTCGTCATCGGGGTGGTCTCCGGGGTCGTCGTCATCGGGGTGGTCTTCAGGGTCATCGTCTCCAGGGTCGTCGTCATCACGGTGGTTGTCGTCTCTGGTGTCGTCGTCATCTTAGGGGTGTTCTTCCGGGTCATCGTGTTTAGTCTCTTGAACTTGGAAATGTAGCAGAAGGTACAAGAAGGCTGAGAAAATGCCGAGAACCAGCTGATGGAACTGGAACTCGGATGGCTACCCGAAGGTCCAAGAGCCAATGGAACTACCGAGGACCAGCTGACGTTACTGGAACCCGGTTACTAAGCAGGAGGTACCCGTGCCTGAAAGCACTACCAAGGACCACCTGACGTTGGTGGAACTCGGATACCCAGAGGGAGGCACCTAAGCCAAAGGCTCTGCCCGGAACCAGCTGACGGTACTGGAACCAGGATGGGGAGCAGAAGGTACAAGAGCAAAAGACACTGCCGAGAACCAGCTGACGGTGCTGGAACCCGGATGGGTAGCCGAAGGTCCAAGAGCCAATGGAACTACCGAGGACCAGCTGACGTTACTGGAACCCGGTTACTAAGCAGGAGGTACCCGTGCCTGAAAGCACTACCAAGGACCACCTGACGTTGGTGGAACTCGGATACCCAGAGGGAGGCACCTAAGCCAAAGGCTCTGCCCGGAACCAGCTGACGGTACTGGAACCAGGATGTGGAGCAGAAGGTACAAGAGCAAGTGTCTGCGTGGCTTTTGCAGGACACGTTGCCGGCTGCACAGCAGGGGAACAGCTGGCGGTGCTGGACCCCACTGACACATTGGCGAGGTGTTTGGCTCTGTGCAGCCAGCACTTCCGGACAGCAACGAGCGGTGTTGTAGCCCGGGCTCTGCAGGGGGAGCAGAGTGTAGGCCGAAGCCTACTTGAACCAATTTCAAAGGTAACCTTTAACCCCCCCTCAGGGGTTAGAAAGTAGAAGAGCCACAGCTTATGCAGCAGTAGTGCTGCACAAGTCAAAGGTTGCTCTTTTAATTTCGCTCCTTGCACACGCTGAATGAAACACGTATAACATTTAGCCCTTTATACAGTCAAACTGTGTTGGAGGCGCGAGTTCCCTTTGTAATGAGACGCAGCACAGATGTCAAGAATCCCACCTTGGTGCTGGGTGCAGCCTCCAGAGCGTTGTTATTTGCTGTACAGGAGTCTGCGCTGTCGTGTTATCCCCTGGCCTAGCGCTGTTAGCGCTGCCCATCTTCTGACCTCATTTAATGTTGGCCGGTGCGGTTCGCGATGCCCATGAATCACAGCCCCGCAGTGTATTGACATAGTTTAAACACTGCGGGGCTGGGATTCATGGCCTGGCGCAGTACATATGTTCGCCTCTCGCTTGGGTTCTTACACCCGCTTCAGACTATGTGGCGTCATCTGATCCCTTATCGCATGCCACGGCCATGAAGCCACACAGTCCGAAGAAGGCGGAAGGAGAGGAGGGACAGGCGAACTGATGCACTGATCCTGCCCATCAATCACACCCTCGCAGTCCCAATAAATAAGACACCGAGGGGCGTTGTGTGGGTCAGGGCGGCCGCAGAGGCGCAGGCAGCCAAACAATGATGCCAGAAGACGGGCAGCGCTACCAAGGGGGTTGCAGCGTGTCATTACAAAGGAAAGTCACACCACCGGGACGGTTAAATGGTCACACAGAGGACACATTGCAGACGTGTTTTCAGTTCCACATGTGCGAGGAGAATACGTTTCTGAGCCACCTTGCACACATGCAGCATTACCGCTGTACAAGGTGGCTGGATAACGTAAAAACGCCTGGGGGAGGGGGGACAGGTTCCCTTCAATTTCAGTTCTTGTGTCTGCGTGGCTTTTGCAGGACACGTTGCCGGCTGCACAGCAGGGGAACAGCTGGCGGTGCTGGACCCCACTGACACATTGGCTGGTGTTTTTCTCTGTGCAGCTAGCACATCTGGGCAAAAACTGGCGGTGTGTTAGAGCCCAGGGACAGCAGGAGGAGGAGCAGGAGGAGGAGGAGCAGGGGGAGGGGAGTGTAGGCCGAAGCCTGCACAGGCGGCAGCTTTGGGTGTGTTGTGTCTGCGTGGCTTTTGCAGGACACGTTGCCGGCTACACAGCAGGGGAACAGCTGGCGGTGCTGGACCCCACTGACACATTGGCGAGGTGTTTGGCTCTGTGCAGCCAGCACTTCCGGACAGCAACTAGCGTTGTTGGAGCCCGGGCTCTGCAGGTGGAGCAGAGTGTAGGCCGAAGCCTAATTGAACCGATTTCAAAAGTCACCTTTAACCCCCCCTCAGGGGTTACAAAGTAGAAGAGCCACAGCTTATGCAGCAGCAGTGCTGCGCAAGTCAAAGGTTGCTCTTGTAATTTTTCTCCTTGCACACGCTGAATGGAACACGTATAACATTTAGCCCTTTATACAGTCAAACTGTGTAATGGAGGCGAGAGTTCCCTTTGTAATGAGACGCAGCACAGGTGTCAAGAATCCCACCTTGGTGCTGGGTGCAGCCTCCCGAGCGTTGTTATTTGCTGTACAGGAGTCTGCGCTGTCGTGTTATCCCCTGGCCTAGCGCCGTTAGCGCTGCCCATCTTCTGGCATCATGTAATGTCGGCCGGTGCGGTTCGCGATGACCATGAATCCCAGCCCCGCAGTGTCTTAACATTGTTAAAACACTGCGGGGCTGGGATTCAGGGCCTGGCGCAGCACATATGTTGGCCTCTCACACTCGGGTCCTTACACCCGCTTCAGACTGTGCGGCGTCATCTGATCCCTTATCGCATGCCACGGCCATGAAGCCGCACAGTCCGAAGAAGGCGGAAGGAGAGGAGGGACAGGCGAACTGATGCACTGATCCTGCCCATCAATCACACCCTCGCAGTCCCAATAAATAAGACACCGAGGGGCGTTGTGTGGGTCAGGGCGGCCGCAGAGGTGCAGGCAGCCAAACAATGATGCCAGAAGACGGGCAGCGCTACCAAGGGGGTTGCAGCGTGTCATTACAAAGGAAAGTCACACCACCGGGACGGTTAAATGGTCACACAGAGGACACATTGCAGACGTGTTTTCAGTTCCACATGTGCGAGGAGAATACGTTTCTGAGCCACCTTGCACACATGCAGCATTACCGCTGTACAAGGTGGCTGGATAACGTAAAAACGCCTGGGGGAGGGGGGACAGGTTCCCTTCAATTTCAGTTCTTGTGTCTGCGTGGCTTTTGCAGGACACGTTGCCGGCTGCACAGCAGGGGAACAGCTGGCGGTGCTGGACCCCACTGACACATTGGCTGGTGTTTTTCTCTGTGCAGCTAGCACATCTGGGCAAAAACTGGCGGTGTGTTAGAGCCCAGGGACAGCAGGAGGAGGAGCAGGAGGAGGAGGAGCAGGGGGAGGGGAGTGTAGGCCGAAGCCTGCACAGGCGGCAGCTTTGGGTGTGTTGTGTCTGCGTGGCTTTTGCAGGACACGTTGCCGGCTACACAGCAGGGGAACAGCTGGCGGTGCTGGACCCCACTGACACATTGGCGAGGTGTTTGGCTCTGTGCAGCCAGCACTTCCGGACAGCAACTAGCGTTGTTGGAGCCCGGGCTCTGCAGGTGGAGCAGAGTGTAGGCCGAAGCCTAATTGAACCGATTTCAAAAGTCACCTTTAACCCCCCCTCAGGGGTTACAAAGTAGAAGAGCCACAGCTTATGCAGCAGCAGTGCTGCGCAAGTCAAAGGTTGCTCTTGTAATTTTTCTCCTTGCACACGCTGAATGGAACACGTATAACATTTAGCCCTTTATACAGTCAAACTGTGTAATGGAGGCGAGAGTTCCCTTTGTAATGAGACGCAGCACAGGTGTCAAGAATCCCACCTTGGTGCTGGGTGCAGCCTCCCGAGCGTTGTTATTTGCTGTACAGGAGTCTGCGCTGTCGTGTTATCCCCTGGCCTAGCGCCGTTAGCGCTGCCCATCTTCTGGCATCATGTAATGTCGGCCGGTGCGGTTCGCGATGACCATGAATCCCAGCCCCGCAGTGTCTTAACATTGTTAAAACACTGCGGGGCTGGGATTCAGGGCCTGGCGCAGCACATATGTTGGCCTCTCACACTCGGGTCCTTACACCCGCTTCAGACTGTGCGGCGTCATCTGATCCCTTATCGCATGCCACGGCCATGAAGCCGCACAGTCCGAAGAAGGCGGAAGGAGAGGAGGGACAGGCGAACTGATGCACTGATCCTGCCCATCAATCACACCCTCGCAGTCCCAATAAATAAGACACCGAGGGGCGTTGTGTGGGTCAGGGCGGCCGCAGAGGCGCAGGCAGCCAAACAATGATGCCAGAAGACGGGCAGCGCTACCAAGGGGGTTGCAGCGTGTCATTACAAAGGAAAGTCACACCACCGGGACGGTTAAATGGTCACACAGAGGACACATTGCAGACGTGTTTTCAGTTCCACATGTGCGAGGAGAATACGTTTCTGAGCCACCTTGCACACATGCAGCATTACCGCTGTACAAGGTGGCTGGATAACGTAAAAACGCCTGGGGGAGGGGGGACAGGTTCCCTTCAATTTCAGTTCTTGTGTCTGCGTGGCTTTTGCAGGACACGTTGCCGGCTGCACAGCAGGGGAACAGCTGGCGGTGCTGGACCCCACTGACACATTGGCTGGTGTTTTTCTCTGTGCAGCTAGCACATCTGGGCAAAAACTGGCGGTGTGTTAGAGCCCAGGGACAGCAGGAGGAGGAGCAGGAGGAGGAGGAGCAGGGGGAGGGGAGTGTAGGCCGAAGCCTGCACAGGCGGCAGCTTTGGGTGTGTTGTGTCTGCGTGGCTTTTGCAGGACACGTTGCCGGCTACACAGCAGGGGAACAGCTGGCGGTGCTGGACCCCACTGACACATTGGCGAGGTGTTTGGCTCTGTGCAGCCAGCACTTCCGGACAGCAACTAGCGTTGTTGGAGCCCGGGCTCTGCAGGTGGAGCAGAGTGTAGGCCGAAGCCTAATTGAACCGATTTCAAAAGTCACCTTTAACCCCCCCTCAGGGGTTACAAAGTAGAAGAGCCACAGCTTATGCAGCAGCAGTGCTGCGCAAGTCAAAGGTTGCTCTTGTAATTTTTCTCCTTGCACACGCTGAATGGAACACGTATAACATTTAGCCCTTTATACAGTCAAACTGTGTAATGGAGGCGAGAGTTCCCTTTGTAATGAGACGCAGCACAGGTGTCAAGAATCCCACCTTGGTGCTGGGTGCAGCCTCCCGAGCGTTGTTATTTGCTGTACAGGAGTCTGCGCTGTCGTGTTATCCCCTGGCCTAGCGCCGTTAGCGCTGCCCATCTTCTGGCATCATGTAATGTCGGCCGGTGCGGTTCGCGATGACCATGAATCCCAGCCCCGCAGTGTCTTAACATTGTTAAAACACTGCGGGGCTGGGATTCAGGGCCTGGCGCAGCACATATGTTGGCCTCTCACACTCGGGTCCTTACACCCGCTTCAGACTGTGCGGCGTCATCTGATCCCTTATCGCATGCCACGGCCATGAAGCCGCACAGTCCGAAGAAGGCGGAAGGAGAGGAGGGACAGGCGAACTGATGCACTGATCCTGCCCATCAATCACACCCTCGCAGTCCCAATAAATAAGACACCGAGGGGCGTTGTGTGGGTCAGGGCGGCCGCAGAGGCGCAGGCAGCCAAACAATGATGCCAGAAGACGGGCAGCGCTACCAAGGGGGTTGCAGCGTGTCATTACAAAGGAAAGTCACACCACCGGGACGGTTAAATGGTCACACAGAGGACACATTGCAGACGTGTTTTCAGTTCCACATGTGCGAGGAGAATACGTTTCTGAGCCACCTTGCACACATGCAGCATTACCGCTGTACAAGGTGGCTGGATAACGTAAAAACGCCTGGGGGAGGGGGGACAGGTTCCCTTCAATTTCAGTTCTTGTGTCTGCGTGGCTTTTGCAGGACACGTTGCCGGCTGCACAGCAGGGGAACAGCTGGCGGTGCTGGACCCCACTGACACATTGGCTGGTGTTTTTCTCTGTGCAGCTAGCACATCTGGGCAAAAACTGGCGGTGTGTTAGAGCCCAGGGACAGCAGGAGGAGGAGCAGGAGGAGGAGGAGCAGGGGGAGGGGAGTGTAGGCCGAAGCCTGCACAGGCGGCAGCTTTGGGTGTGTTGTGTCTGCGTGGCTTTTGCAGGACACGTTGCCGGCTACACAGCAGGGGAACAGCTGGCGGTGCTGGACCCCACTGACACATTGGCGAGGTGTTTGGCTCTGTGCAGCCAGCACTTCCGGACAGCAACTAGCGTTGTTGGAGCCCGGGCTCTGCAGGTGGAGCAGAGTGTAGGCCGAAGCCTAATTGAACCGATTTCAAAAGTCACCTTTAACCCCCCCTCAGGGGTTACAAAGTAGAAGAGCCACAGCTTATGCAGCAGCAGTGCTGCGCAAGTCAAAGGTTGCTCTTGTAATTTTTCTCCTTGCACACGCTGAATGGAACACGTATAACATTTAGCCCTTTATACAGTCAAACTGTGTAATGGAGGCGAGAGTTCCCTTTGTAATGAGACGCAGCACAGGTGTCAAGAATCCCACCTTGGTGCTGGGTGCAGCCTCCCGAGCGTTGTTATTTGCTGTACAGGAGTCTGCGCTGTCGTGTTATCCCCTGGCCTAGCGCCGTTAGCGCTGCCCATCTTCTGGCATCATGTAATGTCGGCCGGTGCGGTTCGCGATGACCATGAATCCCAGCCCCGCAGTGTCTTAACATTGTTAAAACACTGCGGGGCTGGGATTCAGGGCCTGGCGCAGCACATATGTTGGCCTCTCACACTCGGGTCCTTACACCCGCTTCAGACTGTGCGGCGTCATCTGATCCCTTATCGCATGCCACGGCCATGAAGCCGCACAGTCCGAAGAAGGCGGAAGGAGAGGAGGGACAGGCGAACTGATGCACTGATCCTGCCCATCAATCACACCCTCGCAGTCCCATTAAATAAGACAACGAGGGCTGTTGTGTGGGTCAGGGCGGCCGCAGAAGCGCAGCCAGCCAAACAATGATGCCAGAAGACGGGCAGCGTTACCAAGGAGCTTGTTGCGTGTGTCAATACAAAGTCAAATCACACCTGAGGGACGTTTTAATGGTCACAGAGGACACATTTTAGACGTGTTCACTTCAACATGGGCAAGGAGAATAAGTTTCTGAGCCACCTTGAACACATGCAGCATTACTGCTGTTCAAGGTAGCTGTAAAACATAGAAACACCTGGGGGAGGGGGGAAAGGTTCCCTTCAATTTCAGTTCTTGTGTCTGCGTGGCTTTTGCAGGACACGTTGCCGGCTGCACAGCAGGGGAACAGCTGGCGGTGCTGGACCCCACTGACACATTGGCTGGTGTTTTTCTCTGTGCAGCTAGCACATCTGGGCAAAAACTGGCGGTGTTAGAGCCCAGGGTCAGCAGGAGGAGCAGGGGGAGCGGAGTGTAGGCCGAAGCCTGCACTCGAGCAAGTTGAAAGGAAACCTTTAACCCCCCCCCCCCCCCAGGCGTTTGTAGCTGAAAGAGCCATTGTGTACAGCACTAATGCTGGAAAAGGTAAACTTAGCTCTTTTAATTATGGTCCTTGTACATGCGGAACCTAACATTTATGAAATGTGTCCCCACACAGCGTTAAACCGTCCGGTAGGTGGAACTTTCCTTTGTCGTGTGACGCAGCACAGCCATCATTTTTACCCCCTTGTCGCCGTTCGCCCCTTCCTCAGCGTTGTTTGAATCTGTCCCGGAGCCTGCGCTGTTAGGTTAGCCCATGGCCATGCACACATGTTGCGCTGCCCGTCTTCTGACCTCATTTGGTGTCAGGCTGGCTGCGCCTGTGCGGGTGCGCTGGCCGAGATCCCGCCTCGCAGTGTCGTCTCATGTAATCCCACCGCGGGCCTGTGATCCGTGCCCGTGCGCAGTGCATATCCTCTCCTCTCACTCCCCTCCCTACGGCTTTTTCAGACTGTGCGGTGTCACGGCCGTGGCATGCTATTAGGGACCAGCTGACATCGCACAGTCTGAAGAAGCCATAGGGAGGGGAGTGAGAGGAGAGGATATGCACTGCGCACGGGCACGGATCACAGGCCCGCGGTGGGATTACATTAGACGACACTGCGAGGCGGGATCTCGGCCAGCGCACCCGCACAGGCGCAGCCAGCCTGACACCAAATGATGTCAGAAGACGGGCAGCGCAACATGTGTGCATGGCCAAGGGCTAACCTAACAGCGCAGGCTCCGGGACAGATTCAAACAACGCTGAGGAGGGGGCGCACGGCGCCAAGGGGGTAAAAATGATGGCTGTGCTGCGTCACACGACAAAGGAAAGTTCCACCTACCGGACGGTGTAACGCTGTGTGGGGACACATTTCATAAGTGTTTGGTTCAGCATGTGCAAGGAGCATCACGAAAAGAGGCACTTTTTCCCTTTGCATCATTACTGCTGCACAAGGTGGCTCCTTCAGTAACAAACGCCTGGGGGGGGGGGGACAGGTTCCCTTAAAGTAAACTTGTTGTGACTGCGTGGCGGTCGCAGTACACGTTGCCGTATACACAGCAGGGGAACAGCTGGCGGTGCTGAACCCCACTAACACATTGGCGAGGTGTTTGGCTCTGTGCGTACAGCACTTCTGGACGGCAACTGGCGGTGTTGGAGCCCAGGGACAGGTGGAGGAGGAGGAGGTTGGAGGAGGTAGGAGGGATTGCCACACACACAGCAGGGGAACAGCTGACGTTACTGAACCCCAATAACAGAGGAGGGACTGTTGACTGTGCGTACAGCACTTCTGGACGGCAACTGGCGGTGTTGGAGCCCAGGGACAGGTGGAGGAGGAGGAGGTTGGAGGAGGTAGGAGGAGGTAGGAGGGATTGCCACACACACAGCAGGGGAACAGCTGACGTTACTGAACCCCAATAACAGAGGAGGGACTGTTGACTGTGCGTACAGCACTTCTGGACGGCAACTGGCGGTGTTGGAGCCCAGGGGCAGGTGGAGGAGGAGGAGGTAGGAGGAGGTAGGAGGGATTGCCACACACACAGCAGGGGAACAGCTGACGTTACTGAACCCCAATAACAGAGGAGGGACTGTTGACTGTGCGTACAGCACTTCTGGACGGCAACTGGCGGTGTTGGAGCCCAGGGACAGGTGGAGGAGGAGGAGGTTGGAGGAGGTAGGAGGGATTGCCACACACACAGCAGGGGAACAGCTGACGTTACTGAACCCCAATAACAGAGGAGGGACTGTTGACTGTGCGTACAGCACTTCTGGACGGCAACTGGCGGTGTTGGAGCCCAGGGACAGGTGGAGGAGGAGGAGGTTGGAGGAGGTAGGAGGAGGTAGGAGGGATTGCCACACACACAGCAGGGGAACAGCTGACGTTACTGAACCCCAATAACAGAGGAGGGACTGTTGACTGTGCGTACAGCACTTCTGGACGGCAACTGGCGGTGTTGGAGCCCAGGGGCAGGTGGAGGAGGAGGAGGTAGGAGGAGGTAGGAGGGATTGCCACACACACAGCAGGGGAACAGCTGACGTTACTGAACCCCAATAACAGAGGAGGGACTGTTGACTGTGCGTACAGCACTTCTGGACGGCAACTGGCGGTGTTGGAGCCCAGGGACAGGTGGAGGAGGAGGAGGTTGGAGGAGGTAGGAGGAGGTAGGAGGGATTGCCACACACACAGCAGGGGAACAGCTGACGTTACTGAACCCCAATAACAGAGGAGGGACTGTTGACTGTGCGTACAGCACTTCTGGACGGCAACTGGCGGTGTTGGAGCCCAGGGGCAGGTGGAGGAGGAGGAGGTAGGAGGAGGTAGGAGGGATTGCCACACACACAGCAGGGGAACAGCTGACGTTACTGAACCCCAATAACAGAGGAGGGACTGTTGACTGTGCGTACAGCACTTCTGGACGGCAACTGGCGGTGTTGGAGCCCAGGGGCAGGTGGAGGAGGAGGAGGTAGGAGGAGGTAGGAGGGATTGCCACACACACAGCAGGGGAACAGCTGACGTTACTGAACCCCAATAACAGAGGAGGGACTGTTGACTGTGCGTACAGCACTTCTGGACGGCAACTGGCGGTGTTGGAGCCCAGGGACAGGTGGAGGAGGAGGAGGTTGGAGGAGGTAGGAGGAGGTAGGAGGGATTGCCACACACACAGCAGGGGAACAGCTGACGTTACTGAACCCCAATAACAGAGGAGCGACTGTTGACTGTGCGTACAGCACTTCTGGACGGCAACTGGCGGTGTTGGAGCCCAGGGACAGGTGGAGGAGGAGGAGGTTGGAGGAGGTAGGAGGAGGTAGGAGGGATTGCCACACACACAGCAGGGGAACAGCTGACGTTACTGAACCCCAATAACAGAGGAGGGACTGTTGACTGTGCGTACAGCACTTCTGGACGGCAACTGGCGGTGTTGGAGCCCAGGGGCAGGTGGAGGAGGAGGAGGTAGGAGGAGGTAGGAGGGATTGCCACACACACAGCAGGGGAACAGCTGACGTTACTGAACCCCAATAACAGAGGAGGGACTGTTGACTGTGCGTACAGCACTTCTGGACGGCAACTGGCGGTGTTGGAGCCCAGGGACAGGTGGAGGAGGAGGAGGTTGGAGGAGGTAGGAGGAGGTAGGAGGGATTGCCACACACACAGCAGGGGAACAGCTGACGTTACTGAACCCCAATAACAGAGGAGGGACTGTTGACTGTGCGTACAGCACTTCTGGACGGCAACTGGCGGTGTTGGAGCCCAGGGGCAGGTGGAGGAGGAGGAGGTAGGAGGAGGTAGGAGGGATTGCCACACACACAGCAGGGGAACAGCTGACGTTACTGAACCCCAATAACAGAGGAGGGACTGTTGACTGTGCGTACAGCACTTCTGGACGGCAACTGGCGGTGTTGGAGCCCAGGGGCAGGTGGAGGAGGAGGAGGTAGGAGGAGGTAGGAGGGATTGCCACACACACAGCAGGGGAACAGCTGACGTTACTGAACCCCAATAACAGAGGAGGGACTGTTGACTGTGCGTACAGCACTTCTGGACGGCAACTGGCGGTGTTGGAGCCCAGGGACAGGTGGAGGAGGAGGAGGTTGGAGGAGGTAGGAGGAGGTAGGAGGGATTGCCACACACACAGCAGGGGAACAGCTGACGTTACTGAACCCCAATAACAGAGGAGCGACTGTTGACTGTGCGTACAGCACTTCTGGACGGCAACTGGCGGTGTTGGAGCCCAGGGACAGGTGGAGGAGGAGGAGGTTGGAGGAGGTAGGAGGAGGTAGGAGGGATTGCCACACACACAGCAGGGGAACAGCTGACGTTACTGAACCCCAATAACAGAGGAGGGACTGTTGACTGTGCGTACAGCACTTCTGGACGGCAACTGGCGGTGTTGGAGCCCAGGGACAGGTGGAGGAGGAGGAGGTAGGAGGAGGTAGGAGGGATTGCCACACACACAGCAGGGGAACAGCTGACGTTACTGAACCCCAATAACAGAGGAGCGACTGTTGGGACTGTGCGTACAGCACTACCAGGCAACAACTAGCGGTGTTGGAGCCCAGGGACAGGTGGAAAAGCAGAGGAACACAATGTAGGCCGAAGCCTGAGAAAGTCGAAAGGGAACCTTTAACCCCCCCCCAAGGCGTTTGTAGCTGAAAGAGCCAGCTTGTGCAGCACAAAAGATGCAAAAGGAAAAGGTGGCTCTTTTCATCATGCTCCTTGCAAACACAGAACTAAACACTTATAAAATGTGTCCCCTGCAACCGTAAAACCGTCCCGGAGGTGGGACTTTCCTTCGTAATGTGACGCAGCCCAGCCGTCATTCCTACCCCCCCGGCGCCGCGCACCGGCTCCTCAGCGTTGTTTTATTCCGTCCAGGAGCCTGCGCTGTTATGTTATCCCGTGGCCAGGCACACTTAGCGCTGCCCGTCTTCTGGCATCATTTGGTGTCTGGATGGCTGCGCCTGTGCGGCCGCGCTGGCAGAGAGCCCGCCTCGCAGTGTCTTCTGATTTAATCCCACTGGGGGCCTGGGATCCATGGACATGCGCAGTGCATATCTGAACCTCCACCTCTCACTCATCTCCCTATGGCTTCTTCAGACTGTGCGGTGTCACGGCCGTGGCATGCTGTTAGGGACCAGCTGACACCGAACAGTCTGAAGAAGCCATAGGGAAATGAGTGAGAGGTGGAGGTTCAGATATGCACTGCGCATGTCCATGGATCCCAGGCCCCCAGTGGGATTAAATCAGAAGACACTGCGAGGCGGGCTCTCTGCCAGCGCGGCCGCACAGGCGCAGCCATCCAGACACCAAATGATGCCAGAAGACGGGCAGCGCTAAGTGTGCCTGGCCACGGGATAACATAACAGCGCAGGCTCCTGGACGGAATAAAACAACGCTGAGGAGCCGGTGCGCGGCGCCGGGGGGGGTAGGAATGACGGCTGGGCTGCGTCACATTACGAAGGAAAGTCCCACCTCCGGGACGGTTTTACGGTATCAGTGGACACATTTTATAAGTGTTAAGTTCTGCGTGTGCAAGGAGCTAAACAAAAATAGCTACCTTTTCCTTGGGCAGCATTACTGCTGCACAAGGTGGCTCTTTCAGTAACAAACGCCTTGGGGGGGGGGGGACAGATTCCCTTACATTTCAGTTGTTGTGTCAGCGTGGCGGTCGCATGACACATTGCCGGCTACACAGCTGGGGATCAGCTGACGTTACTGAAACCCAATAACACTGGGTCGTATGTTTTGACTGTGCAGACGGCACGTCTGAGCCTCAACTGGCGGTGTTGGAGCCCAGGAATTTAAGTTCAGGTGGTAGAAAGATGAACACAACAGGAGACCTGGATAACGTATACAGTGACCTAATTATTCAATCAGGAGGAGGAGTGGCAAATTCCGGCGATATCCAGGCCTTGTTCATTTTCAGGAAAGTAAGCCGGTCAACGTTATCGGAGGATAGTCGCATGCGACGGTCAGTTAGTACACCACCTGCAGCACTAAAGACACGTTCCGATAATACACTGGCCGCAGGGCAAGACAGCACCTCCAATGCATACTGGCTTAGCTCTGGCCATGTATCCAGCTTTGAGACCCAAAACTTGAAAGGGGAAGAGCCGTCTGGGAGTACAGCAAGAGGGCAAGACATGTAGTCTGTCACCATCTGACGGAACCGTTGCCTCCTGCTGACTGGAGCCGTCTGTGATGGTGTAGACTTTTGTGGCGGGCACAGAAAACTGTGCCACAGTTCGGCCATACTGGTCTTGCCTTGGGCAGAGGCACTGCTTCTGCTCCCTCTTTGTGCAGAGCCTCCACCACGGCCTGGACGCACTGAGCTGCTTTGGAATGCACTAGCAGCACTTCTCTCAGTTGGAATGGAGAAGATGATGGAATTGACCAGTGTGTCTTGGTACTCCCGCATTTTTCGCTCCCGGTTCAACGGTGTGATGAGGCTTTCTACGTTGTCCCGGTAGCGAGGATCGAGGAGGGTGAACACCCAATAATCAGACATGTTGAGAATGTGGGCGATGCGGCGGTCGTTTCTCAGGCACTGCAGCATGTAATCCACCATGTGCTGCAGACTGCCAACTGCCCAAGAAACGCTGTCCCCTGCTGGAGGCGTGATCTCTGCCCGCTCGTCATCACCCCACCCTCGCTGTACACACTGAGTACTGGACAATTGTGTAACTCCCTCCTCTGGACGGATGTCTTCCTCCTCCATTGACTCCTCCTCATCCTCCTCACAAACGGTCCCCTGCCTACGCGTTTGTGAGGAACCACGTGGCGCTGACTGTCCAGAAGATGATGGAAATGGTGAATCCTCATCCTCCACCTCTTCCACAACATCATCCCTTAGCGCTTGCAGTGATTTTTCAAGCAGGCAGATAAGGGGGACAGTCATGCTGACTAGTGCATCATCTGCACTCGCCATCCGCGTGGAATAATCAAAGGGACGCAAAACCTGGCAGACGTCATTCATAGTGGCCCACTCTGTGGTTGTGAAGTCTGTACGGCGCTGACTGCGACTTTTTTGCGCCTGAAGCAGCTGGTACTCCATTACAGCTTGCTGCTGCTCACACAACCGCTCCAACATATGTAACGTGGAATTCCACCTGGTAGGTAGGTCACATATGATGCGATGTTCCGGCAGGCGGTGTCGGCGCTGCAGAGCCGCAATGCGCGCTTTTGCCGTGCTGGAACGCCGCAAGTGAGCACACTCTAGGCGGACCTTGTGCAGCAGTGCATCAAGATCCGGATAGTCCCTCAAAAAGCTCTGCACGACCAAATTGAGCACATGTGCCAGACATGGGATGTGAGTGAGGTTGCCGAGGCCCAGAGCTGCCACCAGATTTCGGCCATTATCACACACTACCATGCCTGGCTGGAGATTCGCTGGCACAAACCACACATCGCTCTCCTGCTTGATGGCATTCCAGAGCTCCTGCGCTGTGTGGCTACGATTCCCCAAGAAAATTAATTTCAAGACGGCCTGTTGACGTTTGGCCACGGCTGTGCTCATGTCGGTCGTAACAGGTACACGTTCATCACGGGTCCATGTGGAGGTGGACTGTGACGGCTCCTGCAGCGATGATTCTGAGGAACTGGTGTAAGAGGAGGAGTCAATGCGTACAGAATGGATTCCTGCAATCCTTGGAGTGGGCAGGACACGTCCTGCGCCACTCGCACGGTCTGTACCCGGCTCAACGACATTAACCCAATGGGCAGTGAGGGAAAGGTATCGCCCCTGTCCATGTTGACTGGTCCACGCATCGGTGGTGAGGTGGACCTTGCTACTGACGGCGTTCAGTAGCGCGTGTTTTATGTGTCCCTCCACATGCTTCTGCAGGGCAGGGACGGCTTGCCTGCTGAAGTAAAAGCGGCTGGGCACATTGTACTGTGGGACTGCCAATGACATCAAGTCACGGAAGCTGTCAGTCTCCACCAGCCTGAATGACAGCATTTCCAGTGACAGAAGTTTGGCAATGCCTGCAGTCAGAGCCTGTGCTCGTGGGTGGTTTGACGAGAAAGGCCGCCTTTTCTCCCATGCCTGTACTACCGATGGCTGTAGACTGGGCTGGGAGTGTGTGGATGACTGGGAAAGTGGCGCTGCGGGTGGAATTACAGCGGGTCTCTGGACAACAGGGGCAGAGGTTCTTCCACGGCGATCCTGGGAGGACGCCGAACCAGCTGCGTGTGAGGTAGAGGAAGAGGCAACACGAGCTGAAGAGGTGGTAGCTGCCGCTGTTGGTTGGCCTACCTCTTCAGTGTGTTTTTCTAACTCCGCCGGGTGCCTGTTGCGCACATGTTTCCACATGTTGGAGGTATTGAGGTTGCTGACATTTTTCCCTCTTTTGACTTTTTGATGACACACGTTGCATCTGACATAGCAAATGTCATCTGCAACTGTGTCAAAAAAGGACCAGGCACTGCAAGTCTTGGGAGCGCCCTTTTTGGCTTTTGGAAGAGACATGCTCCTAACGGGTGCCAAAGCGGAGGCTGCAGGATCCGCAGTCTTCCCCCTCCCTCTCCCTCTTTGGGCCGTACGGGGAATCTCTTCCTCAGAGCTGCTCCCACCACCTTCCTGTCCCTCACGCCAAGATGGGTCGAGGACCTCATCATCTACACTACCCTCTGCCCCCAACTGCTCCTCCTGGGTAGTCTCAGCAGCAGAGCACGCACCAGTAAGTGGCACCTGAGTGTCATCATCAGCTGATGCGGCCTGCGATGTGGTGACCGGAGCCACTGGCCCACCCGCCTCTTCAGAGGAAGACAGAAAAAGCTGTTGGGCATCACTGCACCCTGCCTCTTCTTCCATTTCTCCAATGCTGCTTGGCTGGCCCCCTGTTTCCAAGCCAAGAGATTCAGAGAACAGAAGTAGAGACGGCTCCTGTCCTGGGCTCTCTGTCTGCCTGGGCAATTTGGCAGGTGGTGAAGAGACAGATGGCTGCTCTCCAGTGCTCTGTGTCTGAGAGGATGTGGCACTAATGGAAGTTGATGCATTAGCTGCCATCCATCCGACAACAGCTTCAATTTGTTCTTCACGCAGCAGCGGTGTACGGCGCTCGGACACAAAGCTTCGCATGAACGACTGTTGCCTGGTGAAAGTGGGTGCTGATGAGTCACCGGTGCCCGCAGCAGGCACAGAATCCCCACGTCCCCTCCCTGCTCCGCGACGGCTCCCACGCGCCCGTGCCTTACTCACTGCCTTCTTCATCTTGGTTGACTGATAAAGATAAGCAGAAAAGTACTAACGGATTTGTGTGCTTATTCCTGAGCAACTCCTCCTAACAGGTATAAGAAGCACTAATTATCTAAAGTGTGGACTAGACTTTAATATGAGCTAATGTGGCCTACAGAAATGTAAAGTGGTGTAACTGGTGTGTTTGGTGAACTTTATTATTTATTTATTTTTTGGGGGCTGAACTGACAACAGATAGAGCTGCAGTCACACGGAGACCGTGCAGACAGACGTAAACGGCGCTACAAGGCCCAAAAACCCTCCTCTACTTTATCCTATGTAGTGTTTTTCCACAAATTAGCTGGAGACGGGTGGAAAGACACTAATAGGATTTTTTTGAATAAATTAGCAGCAGACTACACTATTTGGAAAAAAAAGAAAATTGATTTGGCGGTATGACGCAGTGAAAAACCCTGAGCTGGAGACAACCAGGCTATAGCTGCTCACAGATTACAGGGCGAGCTGCAGTCACACGGAGACCGTGCAGACAGCCGTAAACGGCGCTGCAAGGCCCAAAAACCCTCCTCTACTTTATCCTATGTAGTGTTTTTCCACAAATTAGCTGGAGACGGGTGGAAAGACACTAATAGGATTTTTTTAAATTAATTAGCAGCAGACTACACTACTTTGAAAAAAAAGAAAATTGATTTGGCAGTATGACGCAGTGAAAAACCCTGAGCTGGAGACAACCAGGCTATAGCTGCTCACAGATTACAGGGCGAGCTGCAGTCACACGGAGACCGTGCAGACAGCCGTAAACGGCGCTGCAAGGCCCAAAAACCCTCCTCTACTTTATCCTATGTAGTGTTTTTCCACAAATTAGCTGGAGACGGGTGGAAAGACACTAATAGGATTTTTTTAAATTAATTAGCAGCAGACTACACTACTTTGAAAAAAAAGAAAATTGATTTGGCGGTATGACGCAGTGAAAAACCCTGAGCTGGAGACAACCAGGCTACAGCTGCTCACAGATTACAGGGCGAGCTGCAGTCACACGGAGACCGTGCAGACAGCCGTAAACGGCGCTGCAAGGCCCAAAAACCCTCCTCTACTTTATCCTATGTAGTGTTTTTCCACAAATTAGCTGGAGACGGGTGGAAAGACACTAATAGGATTTTTTAAAATTAATTAGCAGCAGACTACACTACTTTGAAAAAAAAGAAAATTGATTTGGCGGTATGACGCAGTGAAAAACCCTGAGCTGGAGACAACCAGGCTACAGCTGCTCACAGATTACAGGGCGAGCTGCAGTCACACGGAGACCGTGCAGACAGCCGTAAACGGCGCTGCAAGGCCCAAAAACCCTCCTCTACTTTATCCTATGTAGTGTTTTTCCACAAATTAGCTGGAGACGGGTGGAAAGACACTAATAGGATTTTTTTGAATAAATTAGCAGCAGACTACACTACTTGGGAAAAAAAAAAAAAAAAGGAACAGTATGAGGCAATGAACCACCCTCCCTGAACTGAATACAACCAACTATGGATGGCCTATGTGGCTGCACTCAGACTGGAGACTGGGCTGCACTCACACACACACACACACAGACCCTGCAGATCGCTGTGAAAACAGCGCTACAAGGCAAAAGCAAGGTGAATAGTAGGTGAACACAGCGGTTGCTAAATTAGCCTTTGGAAAGCACAAAGAAGCAAATCGCTATCTCTAAACTGTCCCTCAGTCAGCAAACAGCGTCCTGTCACTAACTGAATTCACAGCAGAGTGATCGCAAAATGGCGCCAGCGACTTTTAAACTGCATCATGACATCATTACACCAGCCAATCACAGCCTTGCCAGTAGTTTCATGCCCTCCATGCTAAACAGGATGTGCCCACACTTGGAATCAATCTCATTGGCTGAATTTCTGCTTTTTGAATCTTAGAACTTCCGATTCCGGTATCCGATACGCGGCAAGTATCGGAATCCCGGTATCGGAATTCCGATACCGCAAGTATCGGCCGATACCCGATACTTGCGGTATCGGAATGCTCAACACTAATCGTCACATTTGTAAGTACTTATGCAGTGCAGTGCATTATGCCTTTAGCCCAACTCTAAAGGTCTAATGAACTTGTGTCCTAATTCTGACAATGCCTAGCAGCTGTACTTGGGGACATTGATTGGCCTTTAGTTGCCATAGCAACCCATTGGCACAATGGAGTGACCCTTGTGCCTAACCACTTAGATACTGTAGTCATTATTGACTGAATGATTTAAACAGGTAAACTATCGATAATATATAGCTGATCCCCATTGACGATGGGCCAGGATCATATTTGGACAGTGAGCCGCAAACCTTTTGGTTGCTGCATCATTATAGCATAAAATTGTCATTCAGCAGGAGGAGAAGAAGAAAAGAACTGGGGTTCATTAGGTCTTTTTCTCTATTAAAAAATAAAGCAACGAGACTCATGATTGGTGAAAACACACAACCGTTAGACCCTCATATCCCAGCAACGGTGAAAAGTTTCTCAGTGCGGAAACAATCTATGAAGTGGAACCCTCCTGAATCTGTCTTCTCATACTTTCTTTTTAATGGAGAAGTCATCTATTAATTTTTCCATTAACTTTTTTTTTGCTTTTTTTTTCTGTCCTCCCACAATTCCATGTATTGCAGCATAGTATTAATCTGTCTTCTTTTTTAGGTGGGGTCGATACGTCACGGATCGCTATTGTTATCATTGTTAAGTTGTTAAGTGTGAAGGTACCTTAATAGTGCTACTTAATCCCATCACCCTTGTTTACCTTATGTTGATGTTGGACTGAAAGACCCTGGGTAATTCTAAAAATAGCTTACATGCCTTGGGTATAAAATGACTCAGAGTTCACATCCTGAGGGTCTGAAGTAACACAGAGCTACCAGCCAGACATTCTGCAAACCACCCAACAGACAAGAGAAAGGACTGCAGCCAATTCATCATGGCACCATCACGAGGGACACTGATCTAGGATTCTATAGAATACAACCTAGGGGTTTTCGGCTCCGGTTGGAAGGACACAGATCTGATCCAGTGACCATCTCTCAACCATGGATATGTTTGGAGAAAGCTAGGGTTGGGACCCGCTGGTCGCCTGGTTCCATGGAGATGGTCAGATAAGCCAGGTGGTGACTCTCGTGTCAACTGGCTTTGGACCTTGTATGGACTCTATGGACAGTTCTTGGTCATCTCCCTATGCTTGTCGTTACCCCTTCTCTGTGCGTTCATCCACAGATGGAGTAGCGACCCTGGGAGCTCTGACATCATGTCATACTGGAAATACGTGGAGACGCAGTGATATTTTATATGCGCCCATGTAACCAAACAATTCCAGTCATGGTGGGATTGTTCTGTTTGCTATTGTGTGTTGTGGTTTAATAAAGTATTGCCACACTGTTTTACCTTAACCCTGTGTTGTCTGTGTAGTGTATTGCCCACGGGGAGATAGAGCAGGCGTTCAGTGGTATGAGCCGTGGTCCATGCAGTCTTGCTAAAGACAGCCGGGCCAGCGGACAAGAGCACCCACTGACCCAGTTTCTCCACATATGTTTTTTAGGTTGAACACATTCATATCACACATATAATAATCTTCATAAACTGTCCTTTGCCCTCTGCTGCATTTGGCTGAGAGAGGGGCCACTAAAGAGATTGTGTGGCCAGTGGTTGTACCTATTGTTGGGTGCCTGTGGCCGTCACTATAAACCTAAGTTCACATTATGAATGTTTGATGTGTTTTTCTTTAAAAAAAATGTAGCATATTGCAGTTCAAAATTAATGAGATATATAAAAATTTCATGACCAATGTGCTTTTATTTAAAAAAAAAAAACTTGGAACTCTTTTCTGTCCTGTTGCCCAGCTTCTTCCAATAACTTTAGATTGGACTGATTCGTATTTCTTGTTGTGCTATACCCTGTTCAGAAAGTCACTTTGAACCAAAACATTCTGACTACAGAGAGATTCCTAGATTCCAGGAGTCAGGACCATGAACAGCAGAATGGCTCTGGGATTTATATCCAGGAAGAATGCATCTTTTAAATACAGCAGAGGCAATTTGCATATTTAAATTCCCAGAGGAGCATTGCACGGCGAATAAGCCTCCTTACCTTGGCAAGCCAGCTGGTATGTCACTCTCCATAAGGAGAAACGTTACCCCTTAGACCCCACTCCAGAGCCTCTCACCTAGCCAAATCAGTTCTCATGCTTCGCACTGACGAGGGCCAACAGCCCGAAACACCGTGTCTGCGAATTGAGATACTGATTTGGCTTTTATCCTAAGTCATATTGCACGACTCGTTAAAGGGTTGATTGTGACTTGTAGGATCGCTACTTCCAATAGGTGGCGCTATAGAGTTAAGTCCTCTTTTTTTCAGCAGAGGCAATTTGCATCTTTTAAATACAGAAATTCCATTGTAAGATTCCTATAAAACCACTTTTAATTACCGTACTTTAAAAATGTAATTAGGCCTATCAAAAACGTAAAGGACACCTGTAATACAAAGATAAAAAATGTATGTTTTGTAATACTATATTAGGATTTGTTCACTTTTGCATATAAATCTGGCAAGTGAACGTGGAAAAAAAGACATTGCACTTGCACCAATGTTATTCAAAAAGGCAGTGTTCATCTACACGTTTTCCCTCAGCTGGAACTGGGCTGTGGAAAAAATTGCAGCATGCTGAGTAAGACCGCGTAAAAGGGCCGAGACTTACCAATGCAAGTCAATAGGTGCGAGAAAAAAAACCGCAGCACACGGACCATTCATGCGCCGTCCGATTTTTAAGCACCCATCTCAAAGGAAACCTGACAATTCATCAGCCAGGTACAGTAAATTCACAGCCAGAAACGAACGTAAGAATAGAATAGAATATAGAAAGATAGTGAGTGAGATATATAATCAGTGCATTGCGTGTGTAGTTTTCTGCACTTATATTTAGCTAATAAATAAATAATGAAAAAAATGGCATAGGGCCCCCTTATTTTTAATAATTAGCTAAGTGAAAGCAGACAGCTGTGAGCTGGTCTTATTACTATGGGGCGGTACCAATATCCATGGAGATTCCCAGCCTATTAATATCAGCTCACAGCTGTTTGCTTAACAAAAAATGACATGGGGTCCCCCTATTTATTATAACCAGCAAAGGCTAAGCAGACAGCTGTGGGATGATATTAATAGGCTGGGAAGGTAAACTACCATATATACTCGAGTATAAGCTGAGATTTTCAGCCCAATTTTTTAGGCTGAAAGTGCCCCTCTTGGCTTATACTCTAGTCATTGTCCCAGGGGGTCGGCGGGGGAGGGGGAGCGGCAGGAGTGGCGGCTGTCACATCATACTCAACCCCACCTGACATGTCTCTGCACGTCCCTGCTTCTTAGATGGTCTCTGGTGCCTGCAGCTCTTCCTGTGTTCAGCGGTCATGTGGTACTGCTCATTAAAGTAATGAATATGGACGTGCCTCCAATCCCATAAGCATGGAGCGCATATTCATTACTTTAATGAGCAGTACCATGTGACCGCTGAACACAGGAACAAGCTGCCGGAGCGCGCCGGAGACCATCGGAGAAGTAGGGACTTGCAGAGACCGCTCCAGGAGGGGGTGAGTATGATGGGGAGGGTGAGCCATGCAATATTCACCTGTCCCCAATCCACCGCCGCACTGTTTCTTTCACGTCCTCTGGCTGTGACGTTCAGGTCAGAGGGCGTGATGATGTGTTTAGTGCACGCCCTCTGCCTGAACAGTCACTGCAGAGAGCTGGAAGACACAGCGGCACGTGGCAGTGGAACGGGGACAGGTGAATATCGCAAGTGCCGGGGGCCTGAGCCAGCGGTGACTCCGGCACCTGGCCCCCATAGCGCGCCGGTGTCTCCACCTGCTTAGGACACCAGCACTCGGCGCCCAGGTATGTCACTTTTTTTTTTTATCGCAGCAGCAGCAGATTATGGGGCATATTATTCTATGAAGCATCTATGGGGCCATCAACATTTATGGAGCAGTATATGGGGCATATTATGCTATGGAGCATCTTATGGGGCCATCAACCTTTATGGATCAGCATATGGGGCATATTATTCTATGGAGTATCTTATGGGGCCATCAACCTTTATGGATCAGCATATGGGGCATATTATTCTATGGGGTATCTTATGGGGCCATCATTAACCTTTGTGCAGCATTATATGGGGCATATTTTAATATGGAGCATCTTATGGGGCCATTATTAATCTTTGTGCAGCATTGTATGGGTCATATTTTTGTAAGGAGCATCTTATGGGGCCCACAATGAACTTTATGGAGCATTATATTGGGCGTATTTTGTATGGATCATATTATGGGGCCCATCATGAACTGTATGGAGCATTATATGGGGCTCCTTATTCAATATGGATGATCAAAAACATTTAACCTACTGATGTCTCAATCAATTTTACTTTTATTGGTATCTATTTTTATTTTTGAAATTTACCAGTAGCTGCTGCATTTCCCACCCTAGGCTTATACTCGAGTCAATAAGTTTTCCCAGTTTTTTTGAGGCAAAATTAGGGGGGTCGGCTTATGCTCAGGTCAGCTTATACTTGAGTACATATGGTAATTTTGGCCCCCTTCCCATCCTACTAAGAGCAGGCCTCAGCCACCCCAGAAATTGCGAGTCCATTAGATGTGCCAATTCTGGCACTTGGCCTCGGCTCTTCCCGAATGCCAGTGGCAATCGAGGTAATGGTTTTCGGGTTGATTATAGGTGTCTGACAGACTGTCTGACAGACACATCTCCATTACTTACTCTTGGGCTTGATGTCACCGGACAATACACAGCTGACCCCAACCCAAAAACCATTACCCCGATTGCCACCGCACAAGGGCAATCAGGAAGAGCCGAAGCTAAGCTTCAGAATTGGTCCATCTAATGGATGTGTCATTTCTGGGGCAGTTGAGGGCTGCTTTTCACCTGTTCCACCATTACAATCTGTTGATTTACTTTGCACTTCTAGCCTCAAGGTACCAAAACAGTAATACTGCCATATTGATACTAGGGAAGTCATTTCTGAAAAAGAATAATCAATATTCTACTATGCTGGATTTTTTGCCTTTCTTCCAAAATAATTTTGGTAACACATATATCACTTTATTTTATTTTTTGGGGTATTACAGGGCCCACTTTCCAGAAGAAAATAACACTTGACATCTCACTAATGCCACCCATTGGAAAAAGACACCCTACAAGTCAAGAAAACAAAAAAATGAGCTGGAAGTTGATATACATGCAATATATACACTCACCGGCCACTTTATTAGGTACACCATGCTAGTAACGGGTTGGACCCCCTTTTGCCTTCAGAACTGCCTCAATTCTTCGTGGCATAGATTCAACAAGGTGCTGGAAGCATTCCTCAGAGATTTTGGTCCATATTGACATGATGGCATCACACAGTTGCCGCAGATTTGTCAGCTGCACATCCCAAAGATGCTCCATACAAGGCAGGATGGATCCATGCTTTCATGTTGTTTACGCCAAATTCTGACCCTACCATCCGAATGTCGCAGCAGAAATCGAGACTCATCAGACCAAGCAACGTTTTTCCAATCTTCTACTGTCCAATTTCGATGAGCTTGTACAAATTGTAGCCTCAGTTTCCTGTTCTTAGCTGAAAGGAGTGGTACCCGGTGTGGTCTTCTGCTGCTGTAGCCCATCTGCCTCAAAGTTCGACGCACTGTGCGTTCAGAGATGCTCTTAGGCCTACCTTGGTTGTAACGGGTGGCGATTTGAGTCACTGTTGCCTTTCTATCAGCTCGAACCAGTCTGCCCATTCTCCTCTGACCTCTGGCATCAACAAGGCATTTCCGCCCACAGAACTGCCGCTCACTGGATTTTTTTTCTTTTTCGGACCATTCTCTGTAAACCCTAGAGATGGTTGTGCGTGAAAATCCCAGTAGATCAGCAGTTTCTGAAATACTCAGACCAGCCCTTCTGGCACCAACAACCATGCCACGTTCAAAGGCACTCAAATCACCTTTCTTCCCCATACTGATGCTCGGTTTGAACTGCAGGAGATTGTCTTGACCATGTCTACATGCCTAAATGCACTGAGTTGCCGCCATGTGATTGGCTGATTAGAAATTAAGTGTTAACAAGAAGTTGGACAGGTGTACCTAATAAAGTGGCCGGTGTATATATATATATATATATATATATATATATATATATAAGCATGTTCACATTGTGGTCAACTTGAACACCAGCTAATTTCTTTGGTTTTGTTGTAGTTTCTTGTACTTTGTACAAACAGAGGTGTGGCCCCCTTTTTTGAGCTAGACATTTTATTTCTATAGCTTCCCAAGGCCAGGAGTCTGAACAGTTGGACCTGCTCTGCCCCGTCTACATTGAGGTCATCTACACTGAGGTTTAACACAAGAGCTAGGACCATCCCGATTAGGGTACAACCTTGTTGTGGCGGGATGGCTTTTAAGCTTATTTAATTAAAAACAGTGTTTACTAAGTACCCTATGTTATTTATATGTACTATTACTATTTACTTACAACAGGGTATATGCTCATTTGTTTCTATCTTAAGTTTTGCACCTTTCAAGTCAATGTCTCTCCCATGTTCAAGCTATCAATGTGGCCAGTGATATTAGTCAAACCAAGCTGTTTTGGGGGAGATTGGTTAAAGTTGATGCAAAAACCATGTTATGATTACCCCAACGAGACTATTAATAAACGAACCCTTGGTATTTGGAGACAGCGTGACCACATAGGAAATCAAGAAAGTTTTACATTTTGCTTGAGCCAAGCTTGTATTACATTTGGCATATGGTCAGTATATTTGTACGTACAGTATATATGTATATTCAGTGCAGCCATTTAAGACTCCTGGACTGATCGTACACAGTCAAGGTGCAGAGGTTGCAGCTCTCTTCAATATTCATTGACGTTCACATTAAGCTCAGGAAACCAGTAAGAATCTATCACGGCAATAAGTTAATGTCAGATAAAGCAAATTATGGGTTCCACCAACAACTAGAAGCAATAGATGATTAATCTTATCAATAACCATAAAAATCATAACCACTTACTGCATGACCATAAATTACACTCCACCAAGGAGGCTGTGCAAATCATTCAAGGGATTCCCAGCATCAGCATAAAAATGAGTTAATTTGCTTTGTTAACCATATAATGGGCATATGAGGAGAGATGGTGACATTAAAGAGGGAAGCTCATCAGAGACAACTCCTTTCAGGATGAGGCCCCGGAATGATCAGTTGATCGCCTAAGGTCTTGCTCAGGCACAGCACTTGGCTGATTTTGCTTTGGGAAGCATTTGTGTGCCATGACTAATCCTCCAAGGACAACAAGAATGGACTGAGTCCTCCAGAGGGATTCTTGAACAAGAAACCCCCTCTAAGAAAACATTTTCTACCTGCATTCATGTACTTGTTTAGACAGCTCACATCTACACCATGTTTTGTGCATGGAACATCATATCTAAGTATGTTACTGATGAATAGTGAAGGAAAGAAATTGCCAGCTCACCGACAGTTGGAAAAAGTGCAGGTAACTTTGTCCTGATGAGACGTGGTCAACAATAGAAAAAGTCTGATGCTCCAGCTCCTTGTTATAAAATTAAAAATGCATTGGTTCTATGTTAAAACATATATGATCCTGGACAGTACTCAAGTGAACAAGAGGCAAAGCGACGGGTTTTGATAGCAGCAACGATCTTTGTAAGCTGGGGGAATTATACAGTGTGGGCGGGCACTGAGGACATCATACTGTGTGGTGGTACTACTGTGGGGGCATCATACTGTGTGTGGAAGGCTGTGGGGGCCATCATACTGTATGGGAAGAACCATATCTTGTGGTGACCATCATATCGTGTGTGGCGTTGTATGGCAGCATTACACTATGTGGGGAGCTGTAAGTCCATCATACTGTGTGGGGGGCTGTGGTGAACCTCATATTATATGGGAGGCTGCCAGGGCATCATGCTGTATGGGATGCTTTGGGGGCCATCCTGATGTGGGGGGAATCATACTTCGCGGAGTGTTGTGAGGGCATTATATTGTATTGGTGACACTGGGGGGATATCATACTGAGTTGGGGTTGACTGAGGGCTCATTGATCGTGTGGGAGAGCTTTGGAGGCATCATATTGTGTGGTGGTCATTATAAGCTTCTTAATGCATGTGGGGGGACTTTAGGGACATTATACTGTGTGATGGACATTGTGTGAACCTTACAATATTAGTGGAACTATGGGGGAATAATGCTGTTTTTGGGTTACTGTAGGGGCATCATATCGTGTTGACATAATGTTGTGTGAGTGGGAGGGTACTGTGGGGGAATCTGCTGTGGGGGGTATCATACAGTCCCTTGGATGATTTATTGGGGGCAAAATATTCTATGAGGGCCATGGAAGGGGGATCATAGTGATATTCAGTAGGGGGCCACAATTACTAAGTAAGTGCCGCAATACATGTCCCTGCCCCTGATTTTCATATATTGGTAGATATGCCTTTCTGTGACTATGCTTATGCCCCATGACCCCACCTACTCCACTGAACATTTTTGGGGGGAGGAATGAGGAGCAGGGTATGGAGTACTATGATTTCTATGTTTGACCTTGATCATAGTTTTGTAATCCTATATATTGCAAACTGAATTTCTCTAGATAAATGTACATGTCAGCTACACAATATACAGTATGCGCCTAATGCAGAGAGTTTGGTCCCCTCACTATATCACAGCTTGGGATATCTTTAGTATTATACTGTCCATTCCTTTACATGTACAATATTAATTTGTATTTTTGAGCTGCAGGAATATATTTTACGAACCGTAGCTCAGATTTGTTAAAGTGAATTTAAAGTATGTTACATTCGTGTAGTGTATTAATATTGCATTTCTTGCCTAAGCATTAAATAAGTGCATGTAATAATTGGAAAGGCTGCCAAACCGCTATGCAGGCAATTATTTCCGTCTCAACTTTAAAGTCGCTTACGCGCTTAATTTACATTTAGTAATTTAGAATCTTATTTAGAAGATTTACAGAAGCTAAAGGAAAGGACACACAATCAATGACTTTATGGCTGAAAAGAGTCATCAAAGGGTCACAGGAAGACAAGTAAATTATGCATTTTAAGTGCAATGTTAAATTCTGTAACCTGCTGACCTTCGGGAATAAAAGAGGTGCACAAAGTAAAGTTTAGTCAATAATCTACATTCCAAAAATTGCAAAAGCAGGATTTTATCACATCAGCCAATGATGTTTTATAAAGATGTAAATGTGAAACCACAATTATATTCTTGTGTATAGCTGAACATTTATAATTATATATATATATATATATATATATATATATATATATATATATATATACACTCACCGGCCACTTTATTAGGTACACCATGCTAGTAACGGGTTGGACCCCCTTTTGCCTTCAGAACTGCCTCAATTCTTCGTGGCATAGATTCAACAAGGTGCTGGAAGCATTCCTCAGAGATTTTGGTCCATATTGACATGATGGCATCACACAGTTGCCGCAGATTTGTCGGCTGCACATCCCAAAGATGCTCCATACAAGGCAGGATGGATCCATGCTTTCATGTTGTTTACGCCAAATTCTGACCCTACCATCCGAATGTCGCAGCAGAAATCGAGACTCATCAGACCAAGCAACGTTTTTCCAATCTTCTACTGTCCAATTTCGATGAGCTTGTGCAAATTGTAGCCTCAGTTTCCTGTTCTTAGCTGAAAGGAGTGGTACCCGGTGTGGTCTTCTGCTGCTGTAGCCCATCTGCCTCAAAGTTCGACGCACTGTGCGTTCAGAGATGCTCTTAGGCCTACCTTGGTTGTAACGGGTGGCGATTTGAGTCACTGTTGCCTTTCTATCAGCTCGAACCAGTCTGCCCATTCTCCTCTGACCTCTGGCATCAACAAGGCATTTCCGCCCACAGAACTGCCGCTCACTGGATTTTTTTTCTTTTTCGGGCCATTCTCTGTAAACCCTAGAGATGGTTGTGCGTGAAAATCCCAGTAGATTAGCAGTTTCTGAAATACTCAGACCAGCCCTTCTGGCACCAACAACCATGCCACGTTCAAAGGCACTCAAATCACCTTTCTTCCCCATACTGATGCTCGGTTTGAACTGCAGGAGATTGTCTTGACCATGTCTACATGCCTAAATGCACTGAGTTGCCGCCATGTGATTGGCTGATTAGAAATTAAGTGTTAACAAGAAGTTGGACAGGTGTACCCAATAAAGTGGCCAGTGAGTGTATATATATATATATATATATATATATATATATATATATATACCGTATATATATATATATATATATATATATATATATATATATATGTGTATATATATATATATATATATATATATATTCCAATAAATGGTATTTAAAGGGATCTTTTCAGGTGATTTTTGACCCCCCCCCCCCAAACTGCCATCAATACTAAACTGTGTTCTCCTACTATATTTACATAAGGTGTGATTAGTAGCTGAAGAAAATGCCTAATTTGGACTTTAAAAAATTGTAATGTCTGCTTGTGCTGGAAATATATGAATTGTTTTCAGCCTAGAAGATGGAGACAAATGCCCTTATCCTGGCCAATCTGAGTTTATTGATATCCCTGAAGACAAGGTATGTCATCAGTGGTATAACTAGAGTCCCATGGGCCCCAGTGAAATATTTGTACATGGGCACCCACCTCCATGTCGGTCAAATGTATGGGCCTTTGTAGCATTTTATATCCTATAAACATATACGTGTTCACTTTTCATGCAATAATGTGTTAGGGGTCGAGTTTCCTACCTCTGCACAGGGGGAATCTCAGGCCATCTCCGCTGCGGTCTCCCATGCTTCTCTCATTCTTCTCCCGCCTCAGTGGAGCCTGCTCAGCGGAGACGTCGGTCCCAGCGTCTTGCTCAGTCCCACTCTGTACAAAGAGTTACTGCTGCTTTTCCTGCTTCTGCCATTGAAGTCAGTGCTGGGCAGCGGTGAGCAGACGCTTCTGGAACTAAGTCCTGCTCTTCTCGTTCTGAGCATGCCCAGAGTAAGATCCCTCAGTGGGGATCGAGGGTCACATGGTCAGATACTGCAGCTAAGTCCATTGGTCCTTTCAGGAAGGTCCTGTAGGTGCTAGGACTAAGTCCTGCTTGGCACACACTGAGCATGCCCAGGGCAAGATCTCTCAGTGGAGATTTAGGGTCACATGCTCAGGTATGGCAGCCTCTCATTGGTCCTTCTGGGAAGGTCTTTTACTTGCTGCAGCTATATAAGGCTCGCATGGCCACACGGCCATGCGCTAGTATTGCTTTCATTTATGTACTTTGCGCCAGTGTGGTCTTGTATGAGTGTGTTCAGGAATCCGGCTGAAATAAGCCCCTAGAATGCTGGCACCTCCGGCGAGGAGTTCGTATGCTTGTGTGTTCAGGGACCTGGCCGAAATAAGCCCCTAGAATGCTGGCACCTCCGGCGAGGAGTTTCGTGTGTGTGCAAGACCACTGACTGCTCTTGTTTAGACAGTTAGCCTGTGCCTCTGTGGAGTCTAACAGGGCGCAGCGCTTTGTGTTCACGGCTGCTCTGTGAAGTAACAGAGTTAGCTAACACTGCCATTAGTTCAGCTATTTACTAGCAGCAGGTTCTCCTGCACGGTGGACCCCGGGCTGCGAACGCATCTACACTAATAAAATATATACTTTCATTAGGTGCGTTCCGCTAGCCCTATCATAACATAATACTAGCGCCAGGGTCTGGCTAGTAAATGGCGGACATTCAGCAATCATTGCGATATATCTGCAGCGCCCCAGAGTCCTGGTCGTTGCAGTACTGTGGCTCCGCCACTAAGGGGAGCCATGGTGCGTTCGATGGCACTGAAGGAGTTCCTCCAATCAGGTATCACAGACACCAATATGTTTCACAGCTGGGCCTCCGGGGGGAGCTAAGGGTGCTATTCATTAGGCCACTCCCCACCATAGTGGGTAAACTGGGGGTCAGGCAGGAAGTTAGTGGAGAAAGCTGACTGGATCGAACGAAGCAACACCTAGTGAGAGAGGGTGTTGTGGAGGAAGAGACAGTAGGGTCTCTGCCAGGGGTGGGATCCTGGCAGAGGCTTGGCATTGAAAGAACGTAACGGGACCGTGCCTGCTCAGAATAGCGGCGGTGCCCTAAGAAAGGATTAGAAGCGAGATAGATTGTGCTGAGTGAGAAACGAAATCGAGCAGAAGGAGAATACCAGCAGGGGTTTTGTTGAAAGAGGCAGCACCTTGCTGAGGCGCATTACCGGTGGCCGGAACGCCGAGGGAGTGGAATAATATACAGCTTTAAGCCATACTCCAAACAGCGGCAGGACAGTCAGTCTCAGGCGGGCTGTCTACCACATATCACCTATGAAGTCTTGGGGGGCAATTGCGGGAGAGGGGCGTCTCTAGGGTCCCGGAAGAACTCCAGGCCTACCTGACAAACGGGTGCCGTTCTTACTGTAACATCAGGAAGGGACGGAAGATTAGCAGAAGATCAGTTAATCGAGTTGTGAGGGAACTTAAGAAACAGACACAACAGTTGTGGGGTGCTTTCCGTAAGCACAGCAGGGAAGGACTACAACACAAAGCGCTAAGAAGGAAGGCACTGATTTCCACCTGTGAGGAGAACTCTGGAGGTGCCATTGAACCGGCCGGACTTGCGCAGCCTGGTGGACCGGATTCTGGACTGAGGACCGAGAGATCTCCAGTAAAGAGGTAAAGAGACTGCAACCTGGTGTCCTCGTTATTTACCGCGACCTGCACCCCACAACTGCACCGCTATACCACCGTTAACAGCACCTATTTGCAACGGACGTCCCCCACTGCCAGACAGGGCCACGGACCGGGTCTAGCCACCGTGACAACCCCAGGACTGAGATCCCCGAGGCCCGGCTCTGGGTACCCCTCGGCCCTGCGGCGGTGTGGGGGCGCTCCAAATCTTGGCGTCACGAACAGGATCTACTTAAGCCTGAAGAATCAGGTCATGTGTGCCTAGAGACTGTGATTTACTGTACTTGAACCGTACTTTATTGAAAAGACTGTGTGTTGTGCCATTTGCCGCCAAAATCCGCCGCCATTGCAGCGCTGAGGAGAGCGCAGGAAGAGAAGAGGGGCGTGGAGTGGGCGTAGACAAGTTGGAGAGCGCGAACAGCAATGGCCGCCCAGTCTAAATATTTCTGCACGGTGAGGACGTGTCCGTCAGCAGCAGAGATCCGCCTCCTAATTCTTAATGGGGGGCGGAGGCAGAGAAAACGAAACCGCTCCCGAAGGAGAGAGCGGGAAAAAGACCAGGAAGTGACCCGCGTGGAGGACGCTATGGCCAGCAGCTCCGAACCCGACAGTGGGGTTGAAGTGGAAGTCTCCCCCGACTACCCGGATGAGCCCAGTAGCCCGTCCTCCGTGGATAACACCAGATTCCTGAGAGCTGAGATGGAGGACTTATATAACCAGCTCCTCCAACTGAATGTGAGAGTCCAGGCTCCGCACCCGGTGGAGCCGGTAGAGGGTTCCCGGACATCGGAGTTCTCACCGGAAGAACCAGCGGGACCTGCTACGGAAAGTGAACTCGTACCAGTTGGTGAGTCCGCCGATCCTGCCCCGCCAGCCGAGGGTGTGTTAGTGGGTCCTGTAGCGGCACCACCTCTCCCGGGAACCCATAGACTCCAACGCCTGCTACCATGGGAGGAAGCCACGGGCATGGAACACCGTATGCGAGCCCCAATCACCCCTACTCCCTTGCTGTGTGAGGTCCACGCGGAGCGCACGGTGTGCCGCTGGGTGAACCCCGGATCCAATCTTATGGGGTTCCCCGGGGTGGAGACCCAGAAGGGGGAGATGGTACAGGCCCTAAGCTGGGAGGAATACCAAATCCAGCTAGAACATCGGTGGCGAGAGGAGGAGAAAGTACATCAGGCTGGGCGGGAGGCTCACCATCAAAAGGATTTGGCGGTCAAGGATCGGGCCCGCAAGGACCCCACCACTCACCAGGCCCCGCGCAGGCAGGGCATCGTCACCACCTTTAAGCTCCGAGGAGGCTGGGGCTTTATTAAGGAACCGGGGCTATATGCGGAGATCTTTGTCAACCGACGGGATGTTGAGTCACACCTTAGAGAGGGCCACCCCGATCGGGACCTCTACCCGGGGGACAGCGTTACTTACACCCGGCATTTTGGGGAAAAGGGGTGGTTTGCTCTGAACGTCTACAAGAAAGAGAAACCAGCCCCTGTAGCCAAGGTGCCACCGTGTGATCGATCCGTAACCACCCCGGTCGCCCCCACCTGTCTGATCACAGAACCTGCGATCTGCCGCATGACCCCCGCAACCACCGTAGTGGCTAAGGAAGTGCCTTTCCAAGTGACCGATGTTCCTGATGTACCAGCGCAGAAAGACGTGGGAACGCAGACCCTCATCACCGCACACGATCTGGTTGTGCAACAGACCCGCACCCATGGGGTGTACCTGGCCGCGGGAGTGAATCTGGAACCTGACCTGCCTGTATTGCAGGGGTTCCCCCGCCAGGTGGCGCCTCGTGGGGGATTCTGAATTGAATGCTCTTTTATGAAAATGTAAATAGTTACTGTTTGTTCTTTAAGTTGCTGCTAAACCCGTCCAGGGTAAACTTTAAAAAGGTGACCCCTTTGTTGACCCGGGGTCACTATTGTTGTTTTCTTGAAGTTTTGCACAAAGTTACACAAACTGCGAAATCATGGACTGTGCATGATTTGAACTTTCTTGTAAATAGTTTGCACCTTCTTAAAGGTGCTTCCTACTGGTTTTGTTTAAAGACATTTTGCGAAGATACCATTCCGGAGCCTTTGCATGGACTGGTAGGCTGAGAAGAAGAGCTACCTCAGAAAGACTTGATCTCCTCTTAAAGGGGAGGTTAGAATTGAACTTGAAAGTGATACTGTTTTAGAACAGTAATGTCAAGATAATGCTTTGAAGGAAATGTAACTGTTTTTCATGGAAAAGTTATGTGTGTTTAAATTGTTTAAAATGTGAAACCTAGATAATGTTCTTTGAAGAGAAAGATGTAGAAAGCCCGTAGGGGTAGATGTAGAGTTCCGTTTAACTGAAAGTAAAGAAGTAATAACGAAGGTTAGGATAGAAGGTAAACCCTGCGTCCCCATAGAAAGTTAGTTCGTTACTAAGGACAGAAAGTAGACCCGTAGGGGTTAGTGAGTGAGTCCTTATAGGAGCCAAGCAGAGTGGGCTCCATGCTCTCAAATTGAAAGGAATGTTATGTCTATACTATGTATAGTAGAGAAAGGCAGTAGGCCCTGGCTGAACGGGGCGGTCCTGTAAAAGAAAGGAGAGGCAGTAGGTCTGGTGCCATAGGGACAGGCGGTCCTGCAGGTTCAAAGTAGGAGAATGTGAAGTTACCTTGCCCTGTAATGTGATTATAGGAAGGCCTTTGATAAACTAAGAGTGTATGTTTCTTAAAGGCAATGTTAATTTATTGTTCCAGCATTTGCACTTAGTAGAATACCCGGTTGGGTAATGAGAGTTAATTGTAGCCTGTTGCTATGATATTTGATTATGTTTTGTAACGTTAAAGTGTCCTCACCTCCCATAAAGGGAAGCCTGTTCAAGTATGCTTATTGTTTTGCACTCAACAAATTTGTATGTCTTTTTGCTAACCTGTATTGTTGTTTTCTTCCCAGTCCCGGAGTACTGTGTTTAACCAGGGGGGAGTGCAGCGCCCCAGAGTCCTGGTCGTTGCAGTACTGTGGCTCCGCCACTAAGGGGAGCCATGGTGCGTTCGATGGCACTGAAGGAGTTCCTCCAATCAGGTATCACAGACACCAATATGTTTCACAGCTGGGCCTCCGGGGGGAGCTAAGGGTGCTATTCATTAGGCCACTCCCCACCATAGTGGGTAAACTGGGGGTCAGGCAGGAAGTTAGTGGAGAAAGCTGACTGGATCGAACGAAGCAACACCTAGTGAGAGAGGGTGTTGTGGAGGAAGAGACAGTAGGGTCTCTGCCAGGGGTGGGATCCTGGCAGAGGCTTGGCATTGAAAGAACGTAACGGGACCGTGCCTGCTCAGAATAGCGGCGGTGCCCTAAGAAAGGATTAGAAGCGAGATAGATTGTGCTGAGTGAGAAACGAAATCGAGCAGAAGGAGAATACCAGCAGGGGTTTTGTTGAAAGAGGCAGCACCTTGCTGAGGCGCATTACCGGTGGCCGGAACGCCGAGGGAGTGGAATAATATACAGCTTTAAGCCATACTCCAAACAGCGGCAGGACAGTCAGTCTCAGGCGGGCTGTCTACCACATATCACCTATGAAGTCTTGGGGGGCAATTGCGGGAGAGGGGCGTCTCTAGGGTCCCGGAAGAACTCCAGGCCTACCTGACAAACGGGTGCCGTTCTTACTGTAACATCAGGAAGGGACGGAAGATTAGCAGAAGATCAGTTAATCGAGTTGTGAGGGAACTTAAGAAACAGACACAACAGTTGTGGGGTACTTTCCGTAAGCACAGCAGGGAAGGACTACAACACAAAGCGCTAAGAAGGAAGGCACTGATTTCCACCTGTGAGGAGAACTCTGGAGGTGCCATTGAACCGGCCGGACTTGCGCAGCCTGGTGGACCGGATTCTGGACTGAGGACCGAGAGATCTCCAGTAAAGAGGTAAAGAGACTGCAACCTGGTGTCCTCGTTATTTACCGCGACCTGCACCCCACAACTGCACCGCTATACCACCGTTAACAGCACCTATTTGCAACGGACGTCCCCCACTGCCAGACAGGGCCACGGACCGGGTCTAGCCACCGTGACAACCCCAGGACTGAGATCCCCGAGGCCCGGCTCCGGGTACCCCTCGGCCCTGCGGCGGTGTGGGGGCGCTCCATATCCAGCAGCTGGAGGGTAGGTTGGCGGCTCTCGAGAGCTCAACCTCAGCTGTGGATATTTCCGCAGTTGCTGTACAGGCTGCAGCAACTTTGTCCACTGCCACCCCTGTTCCGACATTTTCGCGCCTCCCGCTCCCAGAAAAATTTTCTGGAGAAAGCAGATCTTGTAGGGGATTCGTGAGTCAGTGCTCTATTCACCTTGAGCTTCTGGCTGCACGTTTTCCCACAGAGCGGGCTAAGGTGGGATTTATTGTGTCCCTCTTGTCGGACAGGGCATTGGAATGGGCTACGGCGCTGTGGGAGTGTGGCGATCATGTGGTGCAGAGTGCTTCGTTGTTTCTGAGCTCTCTGAAACAGGTCTTCCTAGGACCTCAAGTCACCCATGTTACGGCGCTCCAACTGCTGGCATTAACTCAGGGTGAGTCCTTGGTCAGCCAATTCGCCATCCGTTTCCGAACTTTAGCTTCAGAGCTGGAGTGGTCGGATAAAGCCCTTATCCCCATATTTTGGAGGGGGCTGGCTGATCACGTTAAGGATGCTCTGGCCACTAGGGAGATTCCAGCCACACTGGAGGAGTTAATAACTGTCTCTACCCGCATTGACCTCCGTTTTAACGAGCGGAGGTTTGATTGAGCCCAGTGTAGGCAGAGGTTTCGGCTGGCTCCCACCTTCGCCAGACCTCTGGAATCTCCGGTCCTGGTCCCTGAGTCACATGAGGCCGGGGAGGTGTCACGAGCGGGTTCTAAGTCCCGGACCGCTTGGGCATCCAAGGTTCGTCATGTTTGCCAGCAGTCTGGACATCTTGCCACCAGATGTTCTCAGCGGTCGAGGAGACGTCAGCCTCTAGTGGTAGTCGGGGGAGGTACACTAGATACGGCGACGTTTGCCTCAAAATTGTCCTTTAAGGGGACAATTAACATTGGCTCATCTTCCCACTCAGTAGAGCTCTGCGTGGATGCTGGGGCAGAGGGCAATTTCATGTCTTCCACCTTTGCCCAACGTCACGCAATACCCCTGGTTATGCTAGCGCAACCAGTTACGGTACGAGTGGTGAATGAGTCGACACTACCTTCACAGATAACTCACCGGACCATTCCTTTTACTCTGTCCATGTCGCCATCCCATCAGGAGACAATATCTCTGCTCGTCATACCTGAGGGTATTGATGAGGGTACCTTGGTTACGGTACCACTCTCCACATATCGAGTGGTCTTCTGGCAGAATTTTGGGATGGGGTGAGTCTTGTGAGGGTAGGTGTAAAAGGGAGTGCGTTCAGGTTGCTTCTACTGAGGTACCCGCAGATCTATCCTCTCTCCCCAAGCAATACTGGTCTCATGCGGACGTGTTCTCCAAAAAGGCGGCGGAGACCCTTCCGCCTCACCGCCCCTATGACTGTCCTATTGACCTCTTGGCTGGTGCTGAGCCTCCTCAGGGTCGAGTTTATCCATTATCTCTCCCGGAGACGGAGGCTATGTCTCAGTACATCCAAGAAAATCTGGCAAGAGGGTTCATCAGGAAGTCAGTGTCGCCTGCTTGGGCTGGGTTCTTCTTTGTTCAGAAGAAGAATGGGGAACTGCGTCCATGTATTGACTACAGGGGTCTTAACGTCATCAGCGTTAAGAACAAATACCCATTACCCCTGATATCTGAGCTTTTTGATAGGCTACGGGGAGCAAGGGTATTTACAAAATTAGATCTGCGGGGTGCTTACAATCTGATTCGCATCCGTGAGGGGGACGAATGGAAGACGGCTTTTAACACCAGGGATGGGCACTATGAGTATCTGGTGATGCCCTTCGGGCTCTGTAATGCCCCAGCCGTTTTCCAAGACTTTGTGAACGACATCTTCCGGGATATGCTCACCACCTCGGTCATAGTTTATCTGGATGATATTCTCATCTACTCTCCAGATATCGACTCCCATCGGAGAGATGTTCGCAAAGTCTTTGACCTCTTACGGGCAAACTCCCTCTACGCCAAATTGGAGAAGTGTGTGTTTGAGCAGGAGTCCTTGCCATTCCTTGGTTATATCATCTCTGCCCAGGGTTTGGCTATGGATCCTGCCAAGCTACAGGCTGTGATGGACTGGCAGGAACCCCATTCTCTTAAAGCGGTGCAGCGCTTTATGGGGTTCATTAACTACTATCGACAGATCATTCCACACTTCTCAACATTGGTAGCTCCCTTGGTTGCCCTTACCAAGAAGGGAGCAAATCCCAAATCGTGGTCTGTGGAGGTCTCCAAGGCCTTTAATTCCATAAAGTCACATTTCGCTAGCGCTCCCATCCTACATCGCCCCGATGTAGACAAACCCTTTATCATGGAGGTGGATGCCTCATCTGTTGGTGCAGGAGCAGTCCTCTTCCAAAAGGATGCTCAAGGTCGGAAGCATCCTTGCTTCTTCTTTTCAAAGACCTTTTCACCAGCAGAGAGGAATTATTCCATCGGGGACAGGGAGTTGCTGGCCATGAAATTAGCCTTCTCGGAGTGGAGACATCTCTTGGAGGGAGCTCGTTTTCCTTTCCAAGTCTTCACAGACCATAAAAATCTGGTGTACCTACAGACAGCCCAGCGGTTAAATTCTCGCCAGGCTAGATGGTCCTTGTTCTTCTCCCGGTTCCATTTCACACTCCATTTTCTTTCTGGGGAGAAGAACATTTGTGCCGACGCTCTCTCTCGCTCCGTGGTGTCATCAGTGGAGGAGGAAGAGGAGCCGCGGCTTATTGTCCCCACTGAGAGCCTGAGAACCGTAGCCCCGGGTTCGCTAGAGTCTGTGCCTCCGGGCAAGACTTTTGTACCACCCAATTTGCGACCGGAGGTTCTCTCGTGGGCTCATTTGTCCAGGGTGGGTGGTCATTTTGAGACAAAAAGGACATCTGAGCTGTTGGCGAGGACGTATTGGTGGCCACATATGGTCCGTGATGTCAGGGATTATATTCTGGCGTGCGTCTCCTGCGCCAAAAATAAGTCTCCTCGACAACGGCCAGCTGGGTTACTCTATCCATTGCCGGTGGCAGACAGGCCCTGGGAGATGGTCGGGATGGACTTTGTGGTGGGTTTGCCCAAGTCTCGGGGCTGTACCATCATTTGGGTTATCACCGATCACTTCTCCAAAATGGTGCATTTGGTGCCGCTTCCGCGGTTACCTTCGGCACGGGCCTTGGCAGCGTTGTTCATAAAGCACATCTTTCACCTACACGGTATGCCAGACAAGATTGTCAGTGACCGGGGTCCCCAGTTTGCATCTCGGTTCTGGAGAGAGCTTTGTCGTCTTCTCAGCATTGAGTTAAATCTCTCCTCCGCATATCATCCCGAGACGAATGGGTTGGTAGAGAGGGCCAATCAGACCTTGGTCACATATCTGCGACATTCTGTTTCAGCCAGACAGGATGACTGGGCATCCTTGCTACCGTGGGCAGAGTTTGCGCTGAACAATGCGGTTGCCGACTCCACTGGACAAACCCCATTCCTCCTCAACTATGGTCAGCATCCACGGGTACCTGTGCCTATGCCCGTGTCTTCTGCCGACTCCAGGGTGGCAGACTGGGCTGTGGAAGCACGGGATATTTGGGACTGCACTCAGGATGCCATTCAGGCCTCCAAGGAGAGAATGAGGTCCTCCGCCGATGCACATCGGCGCCCCGCTCCGACCTTTGCTCCTGGCGACCTTTGCTCCTGTAACATCAGGCTGCGAGTGGAGTCCGCTAAGTTTGCACCTTGCTACTTGGGTCCTTTCAAGGTCCTCGAACAGGTTAATCCTGTGGTCTATCGTTTGGCCCTTCCGCCACGCCTGGGTATCACAGACACCTTTCATGTGTCCCTCTTGAAACCCGTATACATGTCCCGGTTTTCAGAGTCATCTGCTGGGACATCAGGTTCGTCTGCGGACGATTACGAGGTGAACGCTATTTTGGGGTGCAAGGTGGTACGTGGCAAAAAATTTTATTTGGTGGATTGGAAGGGTCATGTTCCTGAGGACAGGTCCTGGGAGTCTGTTGAGCATATTCGGGCTCCGCAGCTCATTGCTGCCTTCGAGCGTGGCGAGGCCCAAGGAGGGGGGATATTAGGGGTCGAGTTCCCGCCTCTGCACAGGGGGAATCTCGGGCCATCTCTGCTGCGGTCTCCCATTCTTCTCCTGCCGCAGTGGAGCCTGCTCAGCGGAGACGTCGGTCCCAGCGTCTTGCTCAGTCCCACTCTGTACAAAGAGTTAAGGCCCCGTCACACATAGCGATTTACCAACGATCACGACCAGCGATACGACCTGGCCGTGATCGTTGGTAAGTTGCTGTGTGGTCGCTGGGGAGCTGTCACACAGACAGCTCTCTCCAGCGACCAACGATCAGGGGAACGACTTCGGCATCGTTGAAACTGTCTTCAACGATGCCGAAGTCCCCCTGCAGCACCCGGGTAACCAGGGTAAACATCGGGTTACTAAGTGCAGGGCCGCGCTTAGTAACCCGATATTTACCCTGGTTACCAAAAAAACCAAACAATACATACTCACCATCTGATGTCCGTCAGGTCCCTTGCCGTCTGCTTCCTGCTCTGACTGAGTGCCGCCGTACAGTGAGAGCAGAGCGCAGCGGTGACGTCACTGCTGTGCTGTACTTTCACTGTACGGCGGCACTCAGTCAGAGCAGGAAGCAGACGGCAAGGGACCTGACGGACATCAGATGGTGAGTATGTACTGTTTGGTTTTTTTTACATTTACGCTGGTAACCAGGGTAAACATCGGGTTACTAAGCGCGGCCCTGCGCTTAGTAACCCGAATTTTACCCTGGTTACCAGTGAAGACATCGCTGGATCGGTGTCACACACCCCGATTCAGCGATGTCAGCGGGACCTCAAGGACCAAAAAAAGGTCCAGGCCATTCCGACACGACCAGCGATCTCGCAGCAGGGGCCGGGTCGCTGGTACGTGTCACACATAGCGAGATCGCTACTGAGGTCGCTGTTGCGTCACAAAACTTGTGACTCAGCAGCGATCTCGCTAGCGATCTCGCTATGTGTGACGGGGCCTTAACTGCTGCTTTTCCTGCTTCTGCCATTGAAGTCAGTGCTGGGCAGCGGTGAGCAGACGCTTCTGGGACTAAGTCCTGCTCTTCTCGTTCTGAGCATGCCCTGAGTAAGATCTCTCAGTGGAGATCGAGGGTCACATGGTCAGATACTGCAGCTAAGTCCATTGGTCCTTTCAGGAAGGTCCTGTAGGTGCTAGGACTAAGTCCTGCTTGGCACACACTGAGCATGCCCAGGGCAAGATCTCTCAGTGGAGATTTAGGGTCACATGCTCAGGTATGGCAGCCTCTCATTGGTCCTTCTGGGAAGGTCTTTTACTTGCTGCAGCTATATAAGGCTCGCATGCCCACATGGCCATGCGCTAGTATTGCTTTCATTTATGTACTTTGCGCCAGTGTGGTCTTGTATGAATGTGTTCAGGGACCCGGCTGAAATAAGCCCCTAGAATGCTGGCACCTCTGGCGAGGAGTTCGTATGCTTGTGTGTTCAAGGACCCAGCTGAAATAAGCCCCTAGAATGCTGGCACCTCTGGCGAGGAGTTCGTATGCTTGTGTGTTCAGGGACCTGGCCGAAATAAGCCCCTAGAATGCTGGCACCTCCGGCGAGGAGTTTCGTGTGCGTGCAAGAGCACTGACTGCTCTTGTTTAGACAGTTAACCTGTGCCTCTGTGGAGTCTAACAGGGCGCAGCGCTTTGTGTTCACGGCTGCTCTGTGAAGTAACAGAGTTAGCTAACACTGCCATTAGTTCCGCTATTTACTAGCAGCAGGTTCTCCTGCACGGTGGACCCCGGGCTGCGAACGCATCTATCCTAATAAAATATATACTTTCATTAGGTGCGTTCCGCTAGCCCTATCATAACATAATGTCCCCCGTCCTGGCCCCTTCTTGTAACAATGTCTCCTGTCCTGTCCGCTTCCTGTATTAATGTCCCCCATCCTGGCCCCCATCCTGTAATAATGACTCTCATCCTAGGCCCCATCCTGGTATAATGTCCCTCATCCTGTGCTCCTTCCTGTTATTGGCTCTCTTCCTTTTATAATGGCCCCCATTCTGGGCCACTTTTTGGTATAATGCCCCCAGTCTTGAGCCCTTTTAAGTAATAAAGCACCGTATCCTGGCCCCTTCCCGGAACAATGTCACCCATTCTGTTATAATGTTCCTCACCCTATAACAATAACGCCCATTTTAGTATAATGACTTCCATTCTGGGTCCCATTCTGATATGCGCCGCTCTTGACTGGCACTCTGACATCAGTGCCAGGACTTTGATTGCACATTGGCGTGTAATGCAGTGTAAGAAGCTGGCAGGTTCCCATGCAGCATGCATCCAGAAGAAATAGGCACTGGCATTGGCGGATCATTGTTCTGCACAGGCTTGGTTAAGGTCGGACCCTTTGTGACCATGATCATTATGTCATCCCAGCCTCAGTGCCTGTCATGGTATGATTCTGAACTCAATGTTAGAGCTCTATAGAATTTGGTAGTTATGTAAGTTTGGTTTAATTTACCGTAAGTTGGTTTAGTAAAATGAATGCTGTAATGCAGTTGCAATAATGAACATTTGAGACTTGTATGCTGCTTAAAATAAAATAAATATAATAATTCATAGAATCATAGACTGGTAGAGTTGGAAGGGGCCTCTTGGGTCACCTGGTCCAACCTCCTACTCAATATAGGACTCACTAAATCATCCCAGACAGATGAAGATCTCCATTGAAGGTGGAGCCTGTTCCACTCCACCCTCACTGTCAAAAGTTTTTTCTAATATCTAATCTGTATCTTCCCTTTCAGTTTCATTCCATTGCTTCTCGTCTTTCCTTGTGCAAATGAGAATAAAGATGATCCCTCTACAATGTGACAGCCCTTGAGATACTTGAAAACAGCTATTAAGTCTCCTCTGAGTCTTCTCTCTTGCAAACTAAACATTCCCAAATCCTCTAACTGCTCCTCATAGAGCATTGTTTGCAGACTGGTCAACATTCTGGTCGCTGTTCTCCGAACTTGCTCCAGTTTGCTTATGTGTTTTTGTTTTTAATGTGGTGCCCAGAATCGGATACATTATTCCAGATGAGGCCTGACCAAAGAGCAGAAGAGGGGAATAATTACTTCACATCATCTAGACTGTATGCTTCTGTTAATACATCCCAGAATTGTGTTTGCCTTTTTTGCTGCTGCATCACACTGTTGACTCATGTTAAGTTTGTGATCTATTAGTATACCCAAGTCTCTTTCACGTGTGCTGTTGCTTAGCTCTATTCCTCCCATTCTGTATATGCTTTTCTAATTTTTCATGCCCAGATGTACAACTTTGCATTTCTCCACATTAAAAACCATTCTGTTAGTTGCTGCCCACAGTTCCAGTTTGTTTAGAGCTTTTTGAATCCTCTCTCTCTTTTCTCTAGTACTAGCTATCCCTCCTAGCTTTGTGTCACCAGCAAGTTTAATCAGTGTACCCTCGATAACTTCATCTAAATCATTGATAAAGATGTTGAACAACACAAGGCCCAGGACAGAACCCTGTGTACTCCACTTGAGACATTCTTACAACTGGATGTGCAGCCATTTTTGACTTTTCTTTTACTTTTGATATACCATACCCCCAAAATCTTTTCTTACTGCTTTTGACGTCTCTTGCAAGCCTTAATTCAGTATCAGTTTTAGCTCATCTGGTACGTGCTCTGCTGGTTCTGCAGACAGCATTATATTCTTCTTTAGATATGCCCCCTCCTTACATTTGATAAACATTTATTTTTCCATTTTAACATGTGTTTAAGTTCTGTGTTTATCCATCCTGGTTTCCTTAAATGCTTCCTATCCTTTCCTCTTTTAAGGATTGTTAACAATTGTGCTTTGAGAATCTAATTTTTCAAAATGTCCTATCCTTCCTGGACATTTCTGTCTTTAAGGACATCCAGGCATTAGATTCCTCCTATCCATTTTCTGAGTCCCCTTCCCGACCTATGATGCATACGCTGCGTCATGAAAGTCGGTGCCAATCCGACCTGTGACGCAGCGTATGCGTCATGGAGGGATCGCGTCCCTGCAGATCGGGTGAAAGGGTCAACTCCAATTTCACCCGATCTGCAGGGACAGGGGGAGTGGTACTTCAGCCCAGGGGGGTGGCTTCACCCCCCCCCCCCGTGGCTACGATCGCTCTGATTGGCTGTTGAAAGTGAAACTCCCCCATCCTCCTGTCTGCTCACCCTGTGCTCCGATCCCACCCCCCATGCTCCGATCGCCCCCCATGCTCCGATCCCCCCTCATACTTACCAAGCCTCCCGGTGTCCGTCCGTCTGCTCCGTGGCGCCGCCATCTTCCAAAATGGCGGGCGCGTGCGCAGTGCGCCCGCCGAATCTGACGGCCGGCAGATTCGTTCCAGGTACATTTTGATCACAGTGATAAAACCTATCACAGTGATCAAAATAAAAAAATAGTAAATGAACCCCCCCTTTATCACCCCCATAGGTAGGGACAATAATAAAATAAAGAAATGTATTTACTTTTAGTTTTCCACTAGAGTTAGGATTAGAACTAGGGTTAGGGCTAGGGTTAGGGCTAGGGTTAGGGTTAGAATTAGGCTATGTGCACATGGTGCAGACTTGGCTGCGGATCCGCAGTGGATTGGCCGCTGCGGATTTGTAGCAGTTTTCCATCATGTTTACAGTACCTTGTAAACCTATGGAAAACCAAATCCACTGTGCCCATGGTGTGGAAAATACAGCGCGGAAATGCTGCATTGTATTTTCCGCAGCATGTCAATTCTTTGTGCGGATTCTGCAGCATTTTACACCTGTTCCTCAATAGGAATCCGCAGGTGAAATCCGCACAAAAACACTGGAAATCCGCGGTAAATCCGCAGGTAAAACGCAGTGCCTTTTACCTGCGGATTTTTAAAAAATGGTGCTGAAAAATCTGACACGAGTCCGCAACGTGGGCACATAGCCTTAGGGTTAGGGTTGGAATTAGAGTTAGGGTTGGAATTAGGGCTAGGGTTGGAAATAGGGTTAAGATTAGGCTTGTGGTTAGGGTTATGGTAAGGGTTAGGGGTGTGTTGGGGTTAGGGTTGTGGTTAGGGTTGGGATTAGGGTTGGGGGTGTGTCGGGGTTAGGGTAGTGGTAAGGGGTGTGTTGGGGTTAGGGTTGTGATTAGGGTTATGGCTAGAGTTGAGATTAGGGTTAGGGGTGTGCTGGGGTTAGTGTTGGAGTTAGAATTGAGGGGTTTCCACTGTTTAGGCACATCAGGGGTCTCCAAAAGCAACATGGCGCCACCATTGATTCCAGCCAATCTTGCGTTCAAAAAGCCCTGACGTGCGCCCAAACAGTGGTTTACCCCCACATATGGGGTACCAGCATACTCAGGACAAACTGGGCAACAACTATTGGGGTCCAATTTCTCCAGTTACCCTTGCGAAAATAAAAAATTGCTTGCTAAAACAATTTTTGAGGAAAGAAAAATGATTTTTTATTTTCACGGCTCTGCGTTATAAACTTCTGTGAAGCACTAGGGGGTTTGAAGTGGTCACCGCACATCTAGATTAATTCCAAGGGAGGTCTAGTTTCCAAAATGGGGTCACATGTGGGGGAGCTCCAATATTTAGCCACACAGGGGCTCTCAAAACGCGACATGGTGTCCGCTAACGATTGGAGCTAATTTTTCATTCAAAAAGTCAAATGGCGCTTTTTCCCTTCCGAGCCCTGTCGTGTGCCCAAACAGTGGTTTACCCCCACATGTGAGGTATCAGTGTACTCAGGAGAAATTGCCCAATAAATTTTAGGATCCATTTTATCCTGTTGCCCATGTGGAAATTAACAAATTGAGGCTAAAAGAAATTTTTTGTGAAAATAAAAGTACTTTTTCATTTTTACGGATCAATTTGTGAAGCACCTGGGGGTTCAAAGTGCTCACTATGCATCTAGATAAGTTCCTTGGGGGTCTAGTTTCCAAAATGGGGTCACATGTGGGGGAGCTCCAATGTTTAAGCACACAGGGGCTCTCCAAACGCGACATGGTGTCCACTAACGATTGGAGCAAATTTTTCATTCAAAAGTCAAATGGCGCTCCTTCCCTTCCAAGCCTTGCCGTGTGCATAAACAGTGGTTTGTGACCACATATGAGGTATCCGTAGACTCAGGAGAAATTGCCCAACACATTTTAGGATCCATATTATCCTGTTGCCCATGTAAAAATGAAAAAATTGAGGCTAAAATAAATTTTTTGTGAAAAAAAGTACTTTTTCATTTTTACGGATCAATTTGTGAAGCACCTGGGAGTTCAACATGCTCACTATGCATCTAGGTAAGCTCCTTGGGGGGTCTAGTTTCCAAAATGGGGTCACTTGTGGGGGAGCTCCAATGTTTAGGCACACAGGGGCTCTCCAAACACGACATGGTGTCTGCTAAAGATTGGAGCCAATTTTTCATTGAAAAAGTCAAATGGCGCTCCTTCCCTTCCGAGCCCTGTCGTGCGCCCAAACAGTGGTTCCCCCCCACATATGGGGTATCGGCGTACTCAGGACAAATTGTGCAATAACTTTTGGGGTCCAGTTTCTCTTTTTACCCTTGGGAAAATAAAAAAAATTGTTGCTAAAAGATCATTTTTGTGACTAAAAAGTTAAATGTTAATTTTTTCCTTCCAGGTTGCTTCTGCTGCTGTGAAGCACCTGAAGGGTTAATAAACTTCTTGAATGTGGTTTTGAGCACCTTGAGGGGTGCAGTTTTTAGAATGGTGTCACTTTTGGGTATTTTCAGCCATGTAGACCCCTGAAACTGACTTCAAATGTGAGGTGGTCCCTAAAAAAAATGGTTTTGTAAATTTCGTTGTAAAAATGAGAAATCGCTGGTCAAATTTTAACCCTTATAACTTCCTAGCAAAAAAAATTTTGTTTCCAAAATTGTGCTGATGTAAAGTAGACATGTGGGTAATGTTATTTATTAACTATTTTGTGTCACATAACTCTCCCGTTTAACAGAATAAAAATTCAAAATTTGAAAATTGCGAAATTTTCAAAATTTTCGCCAAATTTACATTTTTTTTTCACAAATAAATGCAAAAATTATCGACTTAAATTTACCACTAACATGAAGCCCAATATGTCATGAAAAATCAATCTCAGAACCGCTAGGATCCGTTGAAGCGTTCCTGAGTTATTAACTCATAAAGGGACACTGGTCAGAATTGCAAAAAACGGCCAGGTCATTAAGGTCAAAATAGGCTGGGTCATGAAGGGGTTAAAATCTACCTTTCTGAAATCTAACCTTGAAGTCTGAGTCTTCACAGGACTTCCTCTGCTAGTTGTCCAAAATTCTATGGTAGCATGATTGCCGCCTCCTAAGGTCCCAGCCACCCTTACCTCCTCAACCATTTATTCCCTGTTTATAAGGATTAGATCTAAGGTAGCAGATCCCCTTGTTTTCACCTCAACCTTTTGGAAGTCAAAGTTGTCAGCAAGAGAGGATAAGAATTTGCTGGACCTGTTACTTTTGCCTGAGAGCGATTCCCAACAAATGTCTGGATAGTTGAAATCTCCTATGATCACTACATCATATTTTATTGAGAACTTGGTCATCTGATGCATAAAGAGTTCATCCATATCTTCAGCTTGCCCAAGCGGTCTGTTCATTGTTCTGTCCTTGTATTCTTACCCATGCAGTTTCCACAGAACTCCAAGCCCCTGAGGCTTCAATGTCTGTGGAGATATACACTTTTCAATGCGACACCCCCTCCCTATTTAATAAGTCTGTTTCTTGCAAATAAGTTGTATCCTTCTAGCCTTGTATTCCAATCATGTGTATCGTCCCACCAAGTTTCAGTGATGCCAATAAAATCAACATTCTTTTCCTGTGTTAGTAGCTCCAGTTCTCCTTGTTTGCTGCCCATGCTTTGTGCATTTGAATAGAAGCATCTTAGCTTGTTATAGGTTTCTCTTTCTCCAATATTATTATTATGACTTTTTTTGTCTTTGTTCTTCCTTTCCTCTTCTAATTACAGATTTCTCAATAGTATTTGTTCGCTGTATGGCTTTCCCTGGCCTTTTGCTTTCCTTCCCTCAATGTTCTAGTTTAAACTTCTCCTAAAGAGTGTAGCAAGGTGACTTCCAAATATGTGTTTTCTAGTTTTGGTAAAGTGCAGCCCATCTCTAGCAATTTGTCCATCGTGTAGGTAATTCATTCCGTGTACCAAAAATCCAAATTATTGTTGACAGCACCATCGATGTAGCCAGTAGAATCTTTTTCCAACTCCTTGTTCCATGGCCATCAACTGGGAGAATGGATGAGAAGACCACCCGCGCTCCCAGTTCTTTCAGTTTCCTGCCTAAGGCCTCTTTCACACTAGCGTCGTACGACGCACGTCGCAATGCTTCGTTTTGGAGAAAAAACGCATCCTGCAAAATTGCTTGCAGGATGCGTTTTTTCTCCATAGACTAACATTAGCGACGCATTGCCACACGTCGCAACCGTCGTGCGACGGTTGCGTCGTGTTGCGTCGGACCGTCGGCACAAAAAAAGTTGCATGTAACGTTTTTTGGTGCGTCGTGTCCAGCATTTCCGACCGCGCATGCGCGGCCGGAACTCCGCCCCCTCCTTCCCGGAGCTCACAATGGGGCAGCGGATGCGTTGAAAAACTGCATCCGCTGCCCCCGTTGTGCGGCACTTTCACAGTATGCATCGGTACGTCGCCATGTCGCATTGTGACGTGCGTCATACGACGCTAGTGTGAAAGTAGCCTAAGTCTTCAGAGTCACTGCAGAGGGTTTCCAGGTCATTTCTTGCAGTGTCATTTGTCCTCACATGTATTATCAGGAATGGGTGCTCGTCTGTACGCCTAAAGAGTCCTGATATCCTGTCAGACATCATGTCAGACACATCTTTGATTTTTGCACCTGGGAGACAGCACATTTCTCTTGAGGTTATATCCGGTCTGCAGATAGCGCCTTTGTTCCTCTCAACAGGGAATCCCCCAAAATGAAGACTAAACTGGTTTTGTCCCCCTCAATGTTTTTTTCAACACCCTTGAGCCACTTCTCCAGCCCATTATTTGCAAAAAATACACTCAACATTTAAACTGTTTCAAACTAGTGAAAATGTCCATTACAGTTGAGGGCTACTTCTCACTCCATCATGATACTACCTATACACTCAGCCACAAAATCATGAGCAGAGGTGGAGCTGTTTTTCATTACCTTGATCCTCCCACAACTCCCATAATCAGAGATAACTCAGGTCCTGACAGTCTAGCTTTTCAGATGCCACAGTCAGTGGCCATACGGCCCGCTTTGGAAATTTTAGAAGTGCAGAAAAAAACAATCAAAAGTTTCAGCTGCCTCTAAATCTCCACCTTTTCTATCATTTAGGGCTCCCCTCCAACTTCAGATTTTCTCACACCTGCACAGTAACTTAGACCATTAAGTCATTGGGTGCAGTAACTCCCTACACGGCTCTCGATGCCAAGGTGTCTGGGACTTCCAGGGTAAGCGAAGTACTAGAGTTAGTAAAAGTAAGTCATTGGCTAATGAGAGTGTTTAAGTGACATAATGAGAGCACTGCATGGCAATATGTATGTGGTTTGGGTATTTGGGAACTGTATGGTGGTTTCATTAATCTGCTGGAGGGAGCCCAATGTTTTGCAATGTTTCCTCTGCAGATGTTGGTCCAGTCCTGCATAGACAGAAACAAGTGAACCTTAGAGCAAAATGGCAGCTCAGATCAAATATCATATACAGATGGAGCAGGCCCGTACAATTTATGCTGACAATAATGCTTTCCGACCGGATCCATTCATTTTCTTACATTACACTGACATGCCATTTGTTTATAAATTATATGGTTTGATAAGGCGCCACCAGCGAGACAGTAATGTGAACATACAGCCAGCATCCATCACCCCCATACTTAACATGTAAATCAATTATCAGAAGTTCATACCTGCTGCTGCCATATTCCTGTTTCCTATTTATTTATGACGAGAAGATGTGAGGCGACAGCCGCTGCATTTTATAATATGATATTAATTACTCTGATGCTGCTGTCAGACTCTGCTATAGAAAAGACAGTGAGAAATTTGAGAGAACAAATTTTCTTGGGTTTGCGGAACAGGTGAAATTTTGGCACAAATAATGCCGCTTGTCAACATAGCTGAAGGAAAGGAGAAAAAAATGGACTGCACTACACTGGGGTATAATCATCTGGACCCATAAGAAAACTGATCATCTTATAGAAACGAGATAACAGCATTAAATATACTAGGAAGGACTATTGTCCAAAAGTCGTAGATGCTGTGGTCTACAGCCATGTGGCCAGCATCAAATCCCAACCAATCTGATACTGATTACTTATCCTAAGTACATGAATATCAAAGTCCTGGAAAACACCTTAAAAAAAAAATATTCACGTGTATGAAAAGGTAGAATGGCCAATGTACCTGGATAAACATTGTATATGGAATAGGGGTAGACCTTTTCCTTTGGATCACCATTCACTCTATGAGACTGTCTATGGTCCAGTTGATGGGAATTAAATAAACAGTGGGTGAAATAAATATTGAACACGTCACCAATTTTCTAAGTAAATATATTTCTAAAGGTGCTATTGACATAAAATACTCACTAGATGTCGGTAACAACCCATCCAATCCACACAGGCAAAGAAATCAAACCATATATGTCCATAAATTATGTGTAATATCGAGAAACCTGGAGAAAAAGTGGGGAAAAATCCACACTGCCAACGGTATCAATTGCGGTTTTCATACATGTTTCTAAGCACACCTGCTTCTTCCTCAGGACAAACCATGAAGATCCCTGTGGTTTGTCCTAAGGAACAAGCAGTTGTGCTTCGAAACGCGTTGTATGAAAACTGCATAAAACTGTGCAATGGAAGTTTTCTTACGCTCAAGATTCTTAAGGTAGCAAAATAAAATAAAAAAAAAATAAGAAAGAGAAATAAAAAGAAAGTCAACTAAGATCATGATTTATAAGATATCAGTGTTCTGGGGCAAGTTTAGTGCAATGATGCCACTGCACTGCCTTTGCCGGTCATCTCTCTGTGCAATAGAGAGAAGGACTTGATAGTTCGGAATAGATGAGTATAAACTTTTTTTTGCCAATGATGGCACAAAATGTTGCTCTACTCTTGGACGTGGAACTCAAAAGCCACAATTATTTTTAAGGGGACATTAAAACTTTCTAAGGTGGCATTATTTGTTTTAAAGGGGTGCTCACGGGGCATTTTTTTCTTAAGGGGCATAATCACTATGCTAGGGAAGCAAAATACTTACCTCGTCCTGAGGGTTGGCGATCTACACTACGCCACTAGAGTGAATGGGATGCTGTATAAATGGGTACAATTAATTCCCATTGATCCCGGTTTCGCCTGTATATAAAAAGACGAATGTAAGTGAACCTGACCACAATATACATATAAGTCTTTATAAAGAACTGAACATTGAATCTATATACGATGGTACCGCAGCTACAATGTATTAGGTATTTTGGGCAGATATATTATACTTGTCTGATGAACTGCCCATCACTGGGAATGTAATCCCTATGTATAAGCAGGGTTTAGGTTTGCTTTAATTGCTACTATTAAATGACATGCCCTCTTGTGATCTTTGCGATGATGGACAAAAATAAGTGATGCAAAGAAGCTGCAATATGTATGCAGGCTACGAAACAATTCCAATAATCCCCTGGCACTCGCCTCGGGGGGCTTTTCACCTCCCAGGAAAACAGGGCTCTAGAATGACACAAGGACGGTCAACAACAGTAAAATTAGAACTGAGGTTCGTTGCCAGAAACAATCAGACTTTAGAAAGATGGAGAACTAAGATCATTGTGTACCAAGGGGTTTCTTAGAAAACATAAACAATGTACAAGGACTTCCTCCGTACTTGCCTAAAAGCTGATTGCATAACAACCACAACAACCCCTGAGACCAGCCCTTGTCCATACGCCATGATAGGGCACATGGACGTCATTTAGGATTCTGGCCTACTGGAGCCATGAAGTGATCTATCTATCACATGGAAAGCAATGCAAGGGAAATGTTCCGCAATTCATCACTTCCCCTGACATAACCAGCCTTTTGCCACGTTAGAAGGAACCGCTTCTATATGGAATGGATTGTTCCAAAACAGAAATAATGACGGCACTCACAGGCCATTATTTTTATTTTGGAAGATTTTTGTATCTACAGTATGAAAATTGCCTCTTTAGACAGGATGAGGACTTGAACTCTACTGCTACCTATTGGAAGCAGAGGTCCTAAAAGTCAATATCGATCCTTCAACGAGCCTCGCCATATGACATAGGATAAAAGCCAAGCTACAGTATGACCTGTCACCTGTCTGGAGTCCAAAATTATTGGTGGAATAGGTGTGTTGGTGTCTTTCCAAACTGATTGTCACATTCCAGATGGAAGGGGAATACGTTTCTATAATCAGAATGTGTTCATTTAGAGACCAGCGTAGGCCAACATTAGACCAATGATCCTGCTATCTCTTAGGCCACTTTCACACTTGCATTTACCTGATCTGCGGCAGGCTGCGGACTTCCTCCGTGAAGCCCCGCCCTCGGACGCACCTCCGCCGCTAGCTCCGCCTACTTCTGCATGCGGCCCGCATGCGACCTCCATACCTATCTTTAACATTAGGTACACAGGTCGTGCCGCTGTATGCGGATGCTGCCGCATGCGTCGTTTTGACGATGCGGCGACCAGCGTAGGAAGCAGCCTGTAGCATTTTTTTTTCCGCATCGTCAAAACGACGCATGCGGCAGCATCCGCATACAGCCGCACGACCTGCGTACCTAATGTTCAAGATAGGTACGGAGGTCGCATGTGGGCCGCATGCAGAAGTAGGCGGAGGTGCGGCCGAGGGCAGGGCTTCACGGAGGAAGTCCGCAGCCTGCCGCAGATCAGGTAAACGCAAGTGTGAAAGTAGCCTTAGCAGAGTAATAATAACTACTGTACATTTTATTGCATATTCCTCCATGAAGTTCCGTGTGTTTCCTAGATGCTCCTAAATGATATTCTATTATATGCAATGCACAGGAACACATTAGGATCAGTGAATAATAAAAATGTGTCTCCTTATATGTATGGACAAACAGGGGTGTATGGCCCAAGGTCAGATTGTCCATCTGGAAGTCTGGTATATACTAGATGAAATCTATGGCAGAGCTGAGAATTAATGGCATGTCTGGCTCTCTGAACCCTGATCTTCACACCCATCATAGTCTGTGGTATTGCAAGGACATCAGTGGCCCAATGCTGGTGGAGCATTACAACCAGGGTACCAGGCGTCTCCAGGAGAATAAAAAAGAGGCCCAAGTCACACATCATAGGAAGGAGTTTAAGTGAGTTTAAAGAAGGCTCTTACTGTGAGGGGACACCATAAGGACCTCCTATACAAATTTAAGCTTGGCCATGTAAATGGGGCTATTATATAGCTGTGTCAATAAATTGCGTATCTTGACCAATGCTATTTAAAAAATGGTCTACACGCGCATTTTTTCTGCAACCCTCTTCCCTGTCATTGCATAGAACCTGCAGAGATACTGTACACTTCTGTACCTACTAAATGTACCATCTGAGTGGAGATTGTACCATCAGCCCTTCACCATCATTCATTCAACAGATTGTCTGCAGTGGAACAGAGAGTAGCAAAACTCTTTAGTTATAATAGTATTGCATGTCACTCCATTATCTGCTAATCTCTGATATACTTTTCTATGCCATGTTTTTATTGTGAATATTTGTGATCTTGGCTTCAAGCATGCAGGATGATCTGGGCGACTTGTATGGACTTCTCACGTTAACAGGTTACTGTTGTTAGGTAGCAATGGATGACAGTCACAACATAGGATTAGTGCCAAAAGCGGCCAGTCAGTCATTCTGTGTCGGAGAGCTAGGGCACAGGTAATATTTTTGCCAAGTGTCTAGTTAGAGGCCTCGTGTCAATCAGTTGCACAGAGTTTATATGACAGGGTCCAGACTAATTTGGAGGAGAATCAGGGGCTGCTAATTCAATGAGGATTTGCCACCATGCACATTAATGTCAGCCGAACCAACATCTTGGCAGAAATGGCAAACAGTCTAATGTATATGAGGACTTCCTGACTGTCTACATTCAGGAAAGAAATGTATGTATGACCTCTTTATGGCACTTCTTAAAAAGCCAAAAGTGCCAATATTTGTATGTACCTCCTTGTTGGATGGTTCAGTAAAGAAATATGCTGTCAAAGAGTGACTATACATTTTTTTTAATTTAACTATCATCCTGGCATTACAAAGTTAAGAATTTTTAGAATCCTTGATTACCTTATTTCGCTTCCTTCTGTCTCAACCACTATGCTTCAAAGCCCATCTGAAGGTTCTTTAGAAGATGCTTTCAACTGCTGGTCAGCAAGATCGCTACAAACCTGTCACAGGTATCGTGGGCTCCACTTCCTTCCCCTGCGTTGGCTGCTCTTTGTCATGCTCCACATCATGGATCAATGACATCCTCTCACTAGATCTATTTATGACCCATTAATACACCTGAGACCTGTGTCTTGTGATTGAGACCCCAAAGTCCTATGTTTGGCATGCTCCACCATCTGTGCTTATTATGCTTTAACTTCCATTCACCTCTGCTGGATTCTACTTCATCTAGCTATTGCTTCTAAGATTGCTGTAGGTCCAAGTCCTCAAGGTTCCACATGTCCTGGAGAAAGCTGCATCAATGCTCGAGATCCGTGTGCAGACTCGGACCTGAAGCTTAGTGAATCCACCTCACCAGATGTGACCAACACCAACATTTAAACAACCTGTGTACTTTCAGGTTTGTGCCTCTCTCCTTCCCACTCAGGAACAGGACAGGATCTTGCAGAAAACAGCTTCTAATGAATCATGAACTAGGCATCGAAACAGCACTACAATATACTGTTCGGAAGAAAAACATTAAAGAAAAAGTATATTACAAAAATTCATAAATATTCAAAATGTAGACGATAATTCAAGTAAAACCAAAATGTAGTTACTCTTTAACCCTCATTGGAACGTCTATTATTAAACCATCATTGCCAGTATCTTAATGCAAGTGGCCACCTAGCTACTCCAGACATTTTACAGAGCCACAGTATATACCATTTGTCTAATTACATCTTTTGCACCAATTTTAAAAGCCAAATCTTATTGTGTTGGATCTTCTGTACATAAAGGGTAAAAAAAAGTGTAGAAATATCCAGACCTTTTAAACATGATACTGTTGTTAGTCAAAACACACTTGAAGTACTTAGGACTTCTGCACATCAGAAAAGCTTTCAGATACAGGACGTGAATTCCACTTAGTGCTGAAAATTGGCAGTTACAGTTTGTCAAATGCATGAAATTTAATAAATGTGGAGTCTTTTGTTCGTCTCTAGAGAAGTTGTACTCTGTAGCTGCGGATTGCGGATTTTGGAATCTAACTAGGCTCCTTCCTGCCGCTGTGTTATAAGCCCAGGTCACCTGGTTTAATTGCTAATTGGAGTCAGTAGTAACCAATTATTCCTAACCTTTCCCTAACGGAGCAGATATGAGCGGAGCAGTACCCCTATCTGTTATGTTATCAATCAGCAGTCCTTTCTGGAGAATGAGATCCTGTTATTGGTCCCAGCTGCTTGCCATCAACTCGTACTTACAGAAGACGAGATTCATTGTACGTGCCACGCTAAGTGCATTACGGCAAGCATAATAATAACCATAAAGCCGCTCTGTCAGAGATGCAAAGGATTCTTTATGAATTTTCGAGCTATCATTTTGTTTTTCTAAGAGGGTAATGGGTTTTTCATATCTTAAGTGGATCTCAGATCCGGGCTAATGGTGTTTTCTAAAGTGGCAGATGGTATCATGTGATGTTTAGATTGAAACAAGCAAATAAATATGGATAACTTCAGAAAGTACAAAAATTCACAATTATCAAAATTACAAAGTACCCTCAAAAAAATGTATGTTCCTTGTATACAAAACGGTTGTTCAGCCCATGATATTTTCATCTACCAGAGTTTTACAGCATGTAGCAGCTGTGTGAGCAACTTTGGGAACAGACTGGGAAAGAAGTTGCTCCTTCTCTTTTTCCCAGCTGGAAGTCTTGGCATACCCTCAGTCGAAATATGAGGAACAGAACTATATCCATTGTATTTGTAACTTCTAACCAAATCCTAAGACAACCCGCTGATTTCAGTGGGACTGGCTGACCATCTGATGGATATGGGGACCTCCCAAATCTCCCCCGACAGATGATGTCTGGGGAGACGAGGATTGAGCAGTTGGCGTTTCAATGCCCCATCCCTTTGTTTTCAGGGTAGACACGTCTGGTAGTGGCTTTCTTCTATTGTGCCATTAAAATAAAAAGAATGCCAGGTCAACCAGAGCACATATGTGCATGGAGTCAGGAGTGACAAAAAAAGGTTTGGCTAAAATAAATAAAATCTTAATATATACTTACCTTGTAATGTCTTCACATCTTGTTCCATCCAGATGTGTCCGGATCCCAGAATTCAAAGTGGTGGAAGTTCACTGACCTCCATATTGGGACACCCAAGTGATGGGTGTCTCAATATGGATACTGCTGGTGGTACAAGCCTTTTGCGCAGTACCACCAACGGAACACCATCGCACCACATACACACACTGTATACGCCGTATGGACCACACACACAAACACACTGTATATGCCTTACGCAGCCTCTTGTGCGGTACCACCAGCGGAACACCGTCGCACCACAAACACACATACACACTGTATATGCCGTACGCCCCAGACACACACACACACACACTGTATACACCGTACGCAGCCTCTTGCACGCTACCACCAGTGGAACACCGTCGCGAACACGTTGCCGGGATCAGCCGAATGATTCACTGACCGCCGCCATCTTTGTACAGGAGGAGCTCATGCACAGTTTTAATGTGACCACCGCTATCTGTCTGCACAAAGATGGCGGCGGTCTGATTTACTGCGCCTGCATGGATTCCACGCAGGTGCAGTGAATCATTCGGCTGATCCCGGCAGCAGAAGCATGACGTGTCTACAGGCAGAGGAAGCCGGTCACATTAAAGGGGTTTTCCCACGAACAAAAGTTCATTTTAAAAATTGCCTGTGTCTGACTGTGTACAGAGCATACCACATCTCCTGGGCAGGGGAGGAAACAAAAAATAATACTGACATTACAGCAGGGGATCACAGAGGATTTCTTTTGTCAGGTAAAATATTTCACTGACTGTTTTTAAACAATATTTTACCTCACGAAATGTATCTTCTGCAATCTCCTGCTGTAATGTCAGTATTATCTTTAGCTTCCTCCCCTGCCTAGGAGCTGTAGTATGTTCTGTACACGGTCAGACACAGACAATTTTTAAAAGGAACTTTCGTTCATGGGAAAACCCCTTTAAAAAGCAAATATCAACGCCAACATGGCTACTCCTAAAAAGTATGCAAATGACAATGGAAGGAAAGCAGCAAAGGCACAACGTTGAAGACAACAATGGGCAAATGAGACTCTTGAAGAGCAACAGGATTGCTGGGACAAAAACAATGAATATGATCATAGGCGTCAAGCACATGAGTCTCCTCATGCAAAAGTTATTAGATTATCACAGGATGCCATTAGGCAACAACAGCGCCGCAAACCGAAATCTGCAGTCTTGATAGTGTCACGATTTCTGGGTGTTGCTGCTGCAGGGAGAGCTGGGCGCCGCAGTAAGAGAGCTGAGAGCAGAGCGGCGGGGAACTCACCGGGTAGCAAGCAGGACCTGAACCACATGACAGGGAAGGAGGTGGTCGGGGGCAGCGCTAGACGCCGGGGTGCAGAGGAGACGATATACACTGGAGAGTAGTTAAACTTGCCAAGATCAGAACCAGGAGATAAAGAGGTAACCAAGGGGTGAGGCGAAGGGATAGTCAGAAAGAGAGCCAAAGGTCAGAAAACCAGCAGAACAAACAAGCAGAGTAAAGCACGGAGAGCAAAGCAAACAAATGCAACCAAACACACACTCAAGGGATCACACAGACTAAAGAAAAAAAGAAAGTATAGCTGACAGGGAATCCTAGTCAGGAGTGTGTATAAATACCCCTCTCAGATCCAAAGAGAGGCCAGCAATATTAACCCTGAGAGAGCAGGACATGAATCATGTCGTATACCATGACAGAACAGAAGGGAGAAGTCAGCACATGGGGAAAGAGAGAGTGGATAGGTGGGTGAGGAGAGGGGAGAGATTGTCAAGGCTGCAAAGCCTGCCCCTATCGTGACATTACCGCCATCCCGATGCGATAGCATCAGGTCTCCATCTAGTGAGTACATAAGTTGTTACTTACCACTCAAATATTCAGCCTTTCCAGGAGTAACGCTCCATTAGCATCAGATGTGATCACATCCGGTTTATTAGTCAGCTGTCTGCAGCAGCCAATCAGGCCTCATCCATCATGCGACTCCAAGACAGGGCTTCAGTACTACTAATCCCAATGGAGACTATCCGATCGGAGACTCTTGAATGGCTAATTGACACATTCCTTTATCCTGCATAAAATTGCTTGGGTGAGCAAAAGAATTCTCATTCATCTTTTGAAGATTGTGTAATGTTAATGGAGATTGCTCAAGGATTAGATCTGCAGATCAGAGGAGTGGGAAGACTGCTATTCAACCATTTCATTCACAGTTCTCATCTTATGAAAACACTTTTCAGACATAATTTTCTGGTCATTAGTAGTGATGAGTGAACGTGCTCGGATAACATCCAACCCTGTCTTGTACTTCTCAACAGCTTTGTCCCTGAGTTGTTAGGAGATCTCCTTGATCTTCATGGTGTTTGGTTAGTGGTGCCACTTACTTAATAGTTTTGTTGCCTCTGTGGCCTTTCAGAAAGGGGGACGTCCTGTCACTAAGCATGTGACTTATGAAGGTAATTGCTTAGAAAATAAAATTTTAGGGGCTTCATAACAAAAGGGGTCAATACTTATGCACATTGTTATTTGAACCCATAAATGTATATCATGCCTATATTTTCTCACTTCACACACAAATCGGATTACAAAAATATTTCAACACAGATTGTAATGTATATATGTAACAAAAGAGATAAAAAGGCAAGGGGGTGAATACTTATGCAAGCCATTGCGGTAGTCATTAGCCTCCAATCCAGAGAATCCTACACATACCTACTGGCATCCCCAGCACCCCTTTTTATTAATAGGCCGGAAACGCCTTTGTGCGCTTGTCACACCGCAATGATTACATCACATTAGACCTACTAATTAGAAGAGATGCTGGGGGTCCTGGCAGTTTGGAGAATGTTTCCAAAACTACCCATGTGCCACAGACTACCAATGTGGCTGCTGGATCAGGGTCCTGCCAATTTTTTGGCTCAACTCTAGTGTCCAAACACTGTTACTTCATGGTGATGGTGGGGGTGTTGGGTGGTGGACCCCCACCAATCTGATTATGAGAATCTATACCGTGGATAGGTCATCAGTATCTAAGTCCCGGACAGGCCGTTAGGGACCATCTTCTAGACCCCAAAAAGATCAAAAAATTTTAATTACGGTAACTACTTTCATTTATATTGAAATGACCCTCAACAAACGTTTCGTCAAAGTTTAAAGCCCAGCAGCTGCTAGCATTCGTTCACTACACATTGCAAGATCTCTGACTGAAAGAGCACTGTACTTAGTATTTATACAGAAGTTATGGGTGTATACAACATTAGTGGCTCTATAAATACTATATACAGAGCTCCTACAGTGGCATCCAGTGCAACCCCCTCTTCAACGTGTGCAATCATGGGAACTGTGTTGGCTCCAGATTCACCTGCAGACTGTCCATGCTCCAGAAGTTGCAGGCGGCTTGCATTGGATGCCGTCACTGTAAAAATAATATTGGAGTCGGGATATTTGTATAAAAACTTAATAACATTTAAGTGTTTATTTTCCACTTTATAAAATGTTTAAGAAATTAATTTTATGGGGACTAATATAGTTTCTTTAAAATACCGGATTCCGCTTTGTTATATTTACAGATCTGGGTGAAAACAGAAATATATTGATTAGAAAAAAAACCCTCTAAATTCAGATTACACTGCAAAAATAACAATAACAGTAATCTGCAAAACTTCAGAAGAAAAAGAGCCCAAACGGGAATTTCATTTAAAACCGCAGTAGCAGCAAAACTCAAAAACTGCCCTGTGTGAACCCAGCCTGAATGTGCTCAGTCGAAGCCATAAAACAGATGTCGTACTGACATAGAAAGCACTAATTATGCCCCATGCCGGTACTATTCTGTTGCATTGATTGAATAGGATCCAACGAGAGGTTAAAAGCTTTGCTGGATCTCTATTTCAGGAAAGACATGCTGCTGTCACACAGGGTGACTATAAAAGCTTCTCCTAAAATCTCTGCGGGGGAAGGGATTGTTTCCTCACTTAACTCTGGTGTCAGATAGATAGTTTTTGGCACTGTCAGCTGCATAGTTTGTATTTACAGCAGGTGAACTCTATCTCTAAAATTGTAACGCTGCAAAGCGCTTTCCCGTCCTCGGTGTCATTCTCAATGACGTCTCCAGAGATTCCTGACAATCTGTCAAATAGCTGCAGTCTGCACCCTGCGCTGCCCGCGCTGCTTTCTTAGATAGTCATTAGCTAAGATGAAAACACCCAACCACTATGTGACCTTTATACCTAAATAGAACATTCAAATGTAGAAAATTTGCAATAAAACGTATGTGCACCAGTCATCGATTGAAGGGGGGGGTCTCATAAAAGTGAATGGGGTGGTGCCCAGACGTGCACAGTACCACCCTATACTTATAAGACACTTTGTGGTGGATCAGAGCCCCAGCAATCATATATTCATCATCTTTCCTGTGGATAAGTCATCTATTTATTTAGTTGGAAGCCCTCTTTGAAAAAGAATGCGCCATCAGGTTTTTATGTTAAAGCAGTTTTCCGATTTTGGAAAAACCTCCTCCCAATGAATGCAGTGTTGGCGCTATGTAAATAAAATTATTATTATTAATTTAATTTTTAAAAAAGAGACTTTACCCACCCTCACTGGAGTTCAGCACCGGATCTGTGCCGCTGCTCCCAGGTATCTGTTATTGGGTGCGGTATTGATGTCACACCGACAGCGCTGCCGCCAATAACTGAGCTCAGCAGCTCTGCCCAACTCGACGGGACAAGCCGCTCAGAGGCACTGAGCTCAATGATTGGCTGCAGCGTTGTCAACATGACGCCTGCAGTACAGACGATAACAAACAGTGGGAGTAACGGGAGAGAATTAGTGTTGGACTCAGACGGGGTAAGTAAAGTACAGCTTTTTTTAAAAAAAAAAACAAAAACAAATTTCTGTTGGGGCATTGGAGTTTTCCGAAACCAGAAACCCCATTTATAAGGTTTATTTAATTTTTTTTTCTTGAAGAGTGCATGGCCTACATCCTGTCTTCGTGCTTACAGGCAGAGGTTTGCTTCTGAAAATTAACACTTTGGTCCATTGCATGGTCATAGGTACAGGGACAGGAGGAAGCTGTCCAGAATTTTGTGTTCTCATTGCCTCTGCTTGCTGCCAGTGCCTCCCTCTCAAAGAAAGTACAGAATGCTCATCGCACCTCATGGCAGATGAGGCCCTGATCCCAACAAATCAATGATTCTCCATAGTTCTCATTTGATTGTCATGCACTCTCACAGTGTCTAGGCAAGTGTAGGGCAGTATTGTGGATCTGTAGCTATCACTGTTGCTCTGCAGCGCTGGGGCCCTGGTTTCAAATCCCACCAAGGACAGCATCTGTAAGGGGCTTGTATGTTCTTTTGGTGTTTGAGTGGGTTTCTTCCGGGTTCTCTGGTTTCCTCACATATGCCAAAGACATACTGATAGGGAATCTAGATTGTGAACCCCAATGGGGACAGTGCCGATGAGGTCTGTAAAGTGTTGTGGAACTAATGGCGCTCTATAGGTGAGTAAAATAAATAAGTGTCACGGGTTTACCGCGACAGAGAGGAGCCAGAAGGTTGCAGCATCTGATTTTTCCTACTCCTGCACTATTTAGAAGCACTTCACCTTCATATTAAACGGTGCAGGTTTCTTTTAGCAGTGCAAGGGTTAATCTGCTCTGTTGAGAGCACTTGGAAGCTTTCCTGCATTAAGGATCTCAGCTGTTCACTGTTAGCCAGTCCTATCTCCTATATATTCTGGGCCCTGGCTAGCACTCATTGCCAGAGTAGCATATGCTGCATGGTTAGAAGATGGTGGTTTGTGGTTGTTATTTAAGAAGGCGTTTGGTGGACAAACATGACATAAGGAATTGGTCTGAGGATCATGAAAAAGGAGTCAAAGGGTAAAGAAACTTCACACCATTCTAATCTGGATGGTAAAAACCAACACCAGAATAGAGGGCACAGTTTGCTCTTGTTGTGCCACCTTTCTACTCTACTTCATATGCCTTTAGATCCACAATTTATGGCAAATCCAATAAAGCAGGTTTTGGAGTAATCAAAATAACTAGAGCGAAGAAATCTATGGGATGACTCCAAGTAGTTGTTGCCCTGCTTTTAGCTTAACCAGGGACTGCTGAAAATAAACAGTGCCAAGCAGATACTGGAAGATTGAGGATAATGATGGAGATACATGCAAGGGGCACTGTGACTTTATATGACAATGGCCACTGATATGTCAATGATTGCAATATCTAAAATCACTGGCATATCTGCTTGGTCCATACTCCTTCATGAGCACTGCATTGGGGGACAACTGCAAGGTGATACAAGTGTACAGGTACTATATGGCCATAAGGTCATGTGCAAAAGGTAATGTAACGGGTATGGATGAATGCTTTTTTGAAGTTTTTACATGACAGCAAGTTATTATGGCCACCTTTCTAATAAGACAATAAATGACATATATTCCTACAGCGCCTCTGCAGGAGAAATGAAGAATTGCACAATTCCAATTGAAATCACATAACTTTCAGTGTAATACCAGAATGTGATTTATTCTCCAGAGGGAGAAATGTTCTAGTTTGTGACTGTTGGACTTGAATACAGACATCCTTTTAATTTAACATGTGTTTTCTAAATAGACAACCATTTATTTTTACTAACTTTTTCACATCTCTTTCTTTTTAAGTTCACTAGGGACAGGTATCTTTAACCATTTGTCCGTGTGTGCCATTCATGTACTGCACCCAAGAGTAATTGCTGTGACCCGAACAAGCTACAACTGCAGCAGTTTAACCTCTCGCTTGCCACTGTCAATCGTTCAGCAGTTTCTTCCGAAGCCCATCGACCCCATACTTCCCTACCGTGAGCGTGATCACAAGGTGCCAAAAAAATACATACAATAAGATACGGCCTTCCCAAAACCCTGTCTGATGACAAATGCACACTTAGCAGGATGCAGCAGGCCTCCACTGATAAAGGCTAGGAGCGGCACATGTGCAAACTACTTGATAAAAACAACCACCCCCACCCTCTAAACATTGCAGAGGTTGGCTGCCTAGTAGAAAAAATGCACATTGATATAACTCACATAGGACGCCAGTCACACTGATAAGTGTGGTGCACAGTGTCTGGTATGCAGTGTGTGATCACAAGGTGCCAACGGATTCCCATGGCAGCTGGAGGCCTTCTGAAGCATTGCAAGAGCTAAAATGATCACAGGTTCAAGTCTGTGTAAGGTAAAATAAAATAAAATCACCACTTTTCCTCCATTTAGAAATAAAGAAATGAAAAAAAAAGCATATTCAGTGTTACTGTATCTGTAATAGCACAATCTATCAAAATATACATTTATTTAAACCATACCATAAAAAAGAAGCCAAAATTGTCACTGTTCAGTCACACCTCTCACAAAACTTGCAATAAAAGGTGATCAAAATGTCATATTCATCCCAAAATAATAAGAGAACATCAGCTCACCACGCAAAAAAAAACGCCCTCACCCCTCCTTTGACAAAAACAGAGAAAATGGCAAAACAAAACATTTTTCTTTTTTTACAAATTTATGCAAAAATGTTCAACTTTTAGTGATGGAGCCAAATTTTTTAAATCTGACCAGTGTCGCTTTATGAGGTAATAACTCTGGAACGCTTCATCGGATCCCACTGATTCTGAAAAATGTTTTTTTCATGGAATATTGTACTTCATGACAGTAGTAAAGTTTGTTTATTATGACTTGCGTTTATTTGGGATAATATTAGAAATTTGGCAAAAATTTATAAAATTTAGCAATTTTCAAACTTATGCCCTTAAGCAAGAGAGTTATGTTGCACAAAATAGTTAATTAATAACATTTCCCACATGTCTACATTACATCTGCATTATTTATGAAACATCATTTTTTTTGTTAGAAAGTTACAAGGGTTAAAAGTTGATTAGCAATTTCTCATTTTTCCAACAAAATTTACAAAACTATTTTTTTAGGAACCACATCACATTTGAAGTGACTTTGGAGGGCCTATATGACAGAAAATGCCCAAAAGTGACAACATCCTAAAAACTGCACCTCTCAAACTGTTCAAAACCACATTCAAGAAGTATATTAAACTTTCAGGTGCTTCACAGGAACTAAAGCAATGTGGAAGGAAAAAAAGTACCATTTGACTTTTTGAACTCAAAAATCAAGAGCTGACGCCATGTCACATTTGGAGAGCACCTGATGTACCTAAACAGTGGAAACACCTCACAAAGTAACCCCATTTTGCAAATTAGACCCCTTTATGGAATAGGTTTAGATGTGTGAGGAGCACCTTGAACCCTCAGATGCTTCACAGAAGTTTATAACGTATGAGCCATGAAAATAAGAAAATCAAATTTTTCCCACAAAAATGTACTTTTAACCCCAAATTTCTTATTCTTACAAGGGCAACAGTAGAAAGTGGACCCCAAAATTTGGTGTGTAATTTCTCTTGAGCACGCTGATACCCTTATATATTTGGCAGAAAGCTATGGTTTGGTTGCATGTCAGGGCTCGCAAGGGAAGGAGCACCGTTTTACTTTTTGAACTAAAAAATGGCTGGAATTGAGAGCTGACGCCATTTCACATTTCGAGAGCCCCTGTTGTGCCTAAACAGTGGAAACTCCCCACAAGTGACCCCTCATGGAATATGTTGAGATGTGTGGTGAGCACCTTGAATGCTCAAATGCTTCACAGAAGTTTATAACGTAGAGCCGTGAAAATAGGAAAATCTTATTTTTCCCACAAAAATGTACTTTTAGCCCCCAATTTTTTATTTCCACAATGGTAACAGGAGAAAATGGATGCCAAAATATGTTGTATAATTTCTCCTGAGAACGCTAGTACCCCATATGTGGGAAGAAAACTATTGTTTGAGAGCATGGCAGGGCTTGGAAGGGAAGGAGCAGCGTTTGACTTTTTGAGCTAAAACATGACTGGAATCGAGAGCGGAAGCCATGTCGCGTTTGCAGAGCCCCTGAAGTGCCTAAACAATGGATCTCCCCAAAAGTGACCTCATTTTGGAAAGTAGACCCCTCAAGGAATGTATTTAGATGTGTGATGAGCACCATGAACCCTGAGGTGCTTCACAGAAGGTGATAACGTAGAACTATGAAAATAAAAAATACAATTTTTCCCACAAAAATGTACTTTTATCCCCCAATTTTTTATTTGCAAAAGAATAACAGGAGAAAATGGACCCCAAAATTTGTTGTGTCATTTTTTCTTAAGTATGATGATACCTCATATGTGGGGGAAAACTATTGTTTGGGTGCACTTCAGGGAAAGGAAGTAGTGAGGGCTTGGAATGCAGACTTTGATGGAATGGTCTGCAGGCATAATGTTGCGTTCAGAGAGCCCCTGATGTGCGTAAACAGTGGAAACACCTGACAAGTGGCCCCATTTTGGAAACTACACCCCTCAAGGATTTTATCCAGTGGTATAGTGAGAATTTTGAACCCATAGGTACTACACAGAATTTGATAACATTAGGTAAAAAAATTTTCCACTAAAGCACTGTTTTAGCACCAAACTTATAATTTACATGAGGTGTAATTTTAGAAATTGGACCCCACAATTATTTATGCAATTTCTCCTGAATGTGGCAGCACCTCACATGTGGTTGTACACTACTGCTTTAGCATGTGGAGGGGATCGGATGGGAAGATGAGAAGGAGCGCTATTTGGCTTTTACAATGCAGATTCCGTTTGAATAGATTGTGGACTCCTTTATCTAAGCCCCATAGGTGCTAGAACAGCAAATTCCCCCCCCCTCAGGTGATCCCGTATTGGAAACTTCACTGCCTCATGAATCCATCTAGGGGTGTAGTGAGTATTTTGAACCCATGCCTCACTTAATTTTATAACATTGAGATGCGGAAATATGACATTTTAGTGGTAAGAATTTAATTATTGTACTTGCTGCAAATTTTTGTGGTACACAAGGGTTAATAGGTGAAACTGGACCTCACTATTTATTGCACAATTTTTCCCAAATGCATTGATGATGCCCCATATGTTGTCAGAAATTACTGTTAGGCCACACATCACGGCTGAGAAGGAAGGAGCACTATTTGGTTTTGGAGCACAGATTTTGCTAGAATAGTTTGCGGGCGACACTTGCAGACCCCTAAGGTGCCAGAACAGCAAATCCCAAAAGTGATCCCACTGTAGGAATGGCACCTCTCAATGAATTAATCTATGGTTGCAGGGACTATTTTTTAACATCCACGCCTGGCTTTTTTTTCTAGAGAATTGCAAATATGTCAGTTTAGTGCCCATACACTGTGCCCCATATATTGTAGCCCCCACACATTGTGCCCAGCTTGGGCTTCTGGCAACACCCGCCCCAAAAATTGTTAAGTGTTTTCTCCACACTACAATAATGGAAAACATGTGGCCGCTTACTGTAGTTTAAGCCCATCGGGACTCACAAGGAGGAGGGCATTTGGAATGGGAGTTCACAATTCACTGAATTTACTTGAGAGGATGGGAGCCATGTCGCTTTTCCAGGGTTTATTCTTGCAGTAATATGGGAACCCCCTATAGTTTCAGTGACAGATAAGGCACCTGAGTGGGGGCTGTTTTTATGCGGGAAAAATTAGGGGTTTTATTGGTAACATTTTGGGGTACATAATATTTTTTAGCACTTTGAGTATAAGGCTATAGTATAATATAAGTATAATATCACATTCTTGTGTTCTACGCTGATCACTTACATTGGGGTTTCCATGTAAATCACATCAAAATGCGATTCAGACGAAACCTCAGACAGAACCACCCACCATGAGGCAGATGGAGACACTTCGTATTCTGTTTGGCATCTGCTCTGGTGGTATCCATCTTTGTAGGCATGTACAGATCGATCTGTGGTCGCCCACATTTGTGTGTTAAAAAGATGCCTAAAATGATAGGACACAGACAGAACAGAGACGAGACCAAAGTGACTCCATTTGTCTCATAAGTGAGTGGTTCCATCCGGGGTTTGTCTGAATCGCGGTTTTGGGGAAATTACACCGAAACCCTAATGAAACCACTCAACGGAGAGAGTAGGATAAATGTGATCCGGGCCTTATGCAAATTTTTGGAAGGTAGAATGAACAAATAGACAACTGTCACGGCTCTGTTGTCAGGTGTCCCAAGACCAGGGGCTCCTTCCCTGTCCCTAATTCTAGGGGTGCCCTAGCTCGTTCTGCTCCCTGCACATCTCATATCTTCACAGCATAGACAATTGCCTTCAGATGACCTCAAAGATAAAAGTTTAAGGGGGTCAGATCGGGATACCTTGGTTGCCATTCAACTGGCCCACGACGACCAATCCACTTTCCAGGAAACTGTTCATGTAGGAATGCTCGGACCTGACACCCATAATGTGGTGGTGCAAACAACGGATACTGGAAGCCTGTGCTAGCATGTCTTATGTGGTGTTGCTATCAGTGTGTCAAGAGTGGGATAAGAGGGTTGCATTGACAATCCAACACAATGGGCAGCACTTTGAGCACATTTTATAAGTGGCCATAAACTTGTAAATAACTCATGAAAGAATAAAGTTATGATAAAACGAAGCACATCATTGTTTTTCTTGTGAAATTCTCAATAAGTTTGATGTGTCACATGACACTCTTCCCATTAAAAAAAATAAAGTTGGATACCAAATGGCAGACTTCAAAATGGCGGCCATGGTCACCACCCATCTTGAAAAGTATTCCCCCTCCCATATACTAATGTGCCACAAACAGGAAGTTGATATCACCAACCATTCCCATTTTGTTTAGGTGTATCCATATAAATGGCCCACCATGTAGTGTACTGTAACCCACCAACCAGACTAACAAGGTAATACGAACATGGATAATGAAAAATACCAATCATACAAATAAGCTCACGCAAACAGAGGAATGAACCGGGGAATGAAGGATGGAGTTGAACCAAAGTAGGAGAAGGGGAATTATCACACATCCAAAACCTAGCAACAGTCACAGAGAAATCCACCAAACACCTTCTCATATAACAACCACCAACAACCTCCAGCCATGCAGCATTAGCTACTCTGACAATGAGTGCTAGCCAGGGCCCAGATTCCATAGGAGGTGGGAGTGGCTAACAGTGCACAGCTGAGAGCCTTAATGCAGGAAAGCTTGGAGGAGCTCTCAACTGAGCAGATTAACCCCTGAAGTGCTAAAAGAAACCTGCACCATTTAATATGTAGATGAAGTGCTTCTAATCAGTGTAGGAGTAGGAGAAATCGAACGCTGCGGTCTTCTAGTTCCTCTGTGTCATGGTAAAACCATGACAACAACAGTACAAGAATAGTTCTTATTTTTATTTTTGCGCAGTTCACCGTGCAGTATAAGTGATAAGGTGGATCTATCCTTCGGCTCGTTGCGATTACAGCGATGCCAGATTTATATTGAGATTTTTTTTTACATTTTGCTGCAATCGCACAGTAAAAATGCTTTTTTATAAAAAAGTATTTTTTTCCGTCGCCATATTCTGAGAGCTGTAATTTGTCTATTTTTTGGCAAACAGAGCTCTATGATGTTTTTTTTTTGTTTTGTTACTTTTTTGCATATATAATATCTTTTGATCGCTTTTTATTCAGATTTTTCAGACACAGAATGAACAAAAACCAGCAATTTAATTATTGTTTTTATTTCTTATTTTTTGTGTCGTTCAGTGTGCGGTAAAAGTGATAAGACTGATTTGTCCGTCAGGTCGGTACGATTACAAAGATACCAGATTTATATAGTTTTTTTTATGCTTTGCTATTTTTTGCACTCTAAAAACAATATTTTACAAAAATGAATTTATTTTTACATCGCCATATTCTGAGAGCTGCACTTTTTAATTTTTTAAAAGCAGTATTAGGGCCTGGTTTTTGGGGACAGTTTGGCATTTTCATTCACTTTTTTTTTTTACATATGACATTTTAATCGCTTTTTATTGACTTTTTTGTGAGTGACTATGATGAAAAAACAACATTTTGGGGATGTTTTTTATGATGTTTTTCGGCGTTCACCATATGGAATAAATAATGTGCAGTTTTATAGAGCGTGTTGTTCCGGACGCGTCTTTAACCAATTATGTGCACATTGTTTTGTTTATTTTTGTTTTATTCAAAATGCTGCCTTTTCAGTGGCAAAACGGCTTTTTGTGATTTATGTGCACTTTTTTGTTTTTTACATATTTTATTTTAGTTTTTTTTCAATTTTTTACACTTTTTGACTGTGGTACATGTATAATTTTTATTTGCTCACTGGTCTCATACTGCTGTACTGTAGTGTATGGAACTGTGAGTGTGTTACTGACTCATTCTGCGAGACCCAGCTTATAGTTGGGTCTCACATGCCACCGTATCCTGAGGTCATCACATAACTTCATGGTAACTATTCTCATCGTGGGGGTCTGATGGTTACTAAGGGGGTCTTGTGACCCCCTTGCAACCACCTAAATACCGCTGTTGCAGGGGTTAATCGGCCCTGATTGGTCGCAAAACCATCTTGGTCCGATACTGCAGGATATCAGCTGGCATGTACAGCTGACATCAGCTGGAATTGCCGCTACCGGATGGCACTATTCCCTTATTCCCGATTGCGGTTTTAAAACGGCGATGAGGTAATAAGGCCCCTTAACCCCTTTCCGACGTTGGGCAAAATAGTACGCCCACGTCGGAATCCCTCCCTTTGATGTGGGCTCCGGCGCTGAGCTCACAACTTTTCTGGCACATGTCAGCTGTTTTGAACAGTGCCTCTAACAGCCATGGGTGGAATCGCAATCCGCCTGCGGCTGTTAACCTGTTAAATGCCGCTGTCAATATCTGACAGCGGCATTTCACTCGTGCTTACTGGAAGCACATCAGAAATCCCACCCATCGGTGACCCGTCATGTGATCGCGGGTCATGGATGGGTTGGCATCACAACTAGAGGTCTCCAGCAAACCTCTATGGTTGTCATAGCCGAATTGCTATGTGTGACGCCTGGAGGTCGGTGCTCATAGCAAGTGAGCATTTCTGCTACACACAGGCGATCTGATCATCGCCGGTATGTAGCAGAGCCGATCAGACAACTGCAGCTTCTAGTCTCCCATGGAGACTATTGAAGCATGTAAAAAGTAAAAAAAAATGTTTTTAAAAATATTAAAAAAAATAAAAGTTCAAATCACCCCCTTTTGCACCATTCAAAATAAAACAATAAAAAAAATCAAATATACACATATATATATACTGTATATATGTATATCACCTGATTCTGAGGATGCCCATTGGCACCCGATCTATCAATCTAAAAAAATAATTAACCCGATCGCTAAACGGCGTAACAAGAAAAAAATTCAAAGAACCAGAATTATCATGGCCAATCCTCCTTTCTGACCCAATCCTCTCTAAATGTTTGTGACCTAGACCCTTGATTATATTCAGGAGGCCTAAAAACCTGGGCGATTTTTTGGTCAGGAGTCATTATTAGTGTTGAGCGATACCGTCCGATACTTGAAAGTATCGGTATCGGAAAGTATCGGCCGATACCGGCAAAGTATCGGATCTAATCCGATACCGATACCCGATACCAATACAAGTCAATGGGACACCAAGTATCGGACGGTATTCCTGATGGTTCCCAGGGTCTGAAGAAGAGGAAACTCTCCTTCAGGCCCTGGGATCCATATCAATGTGTAAAAGAAAGAATTAAAATAAAAAATAGGGATATACTCACCTCTCCGGCGGCCCCTGGACTTTACCGCCGTAACCGGGAGCCGTTGTACCTAAGAATGCGCGCTTGAAGGGCCTTAGATAACGTCACGGCGCTCTGATTGGTCCGTAGCGGTCGCGTGACCGCTATGCGACCAATCACAAAGCAGTGACGTCACCTAAGGTCTTTCAAGCGCTTGTGGTTTCCTCTTCCTTTATTGCAATAACAGGGAATCAAAATGGTATCAATAAAAATGTTAGCTCAGTGCCTAAAAAATAAGCCCTCATCAGCCCCAGTTGGCAAAAAATGGAGACACTACAGGTCTCGGAAAATGGCGCTACTAAATAATAATAAAACTATACAACTTAATTATTGTCATAATCATACTGGCCTGGAGATTAATGCTGCTTGTCAAAAAAACGAAGCCCAAAAACAATGACAAAATAGCTTTTTTTTAGCATTTCACCCAGCTTGTAATTTTTTCCCCCCAGCTTTTCGGTAAATTATGTGATAAAGAGGATGGTGCCTTGTCTTTCAAAACCATCACAAAAAAACAAGCTCTGCGCAAAAAAAAAAAAAAAAAGTTATTGTTTTTGGAAGGAGCGGGAAAAAAACTCTCACAAAGGAGAAAAAAAAAAGAAAAATAGCTGCGTTTCTCAGTTTTCCAGCACTGTACTCTTCCTTGTACATGCACGGGCAATGAATATGCTTTATATTCAGGACACTCTCCAATTATTTGATCTTTCAGCATTGCGCAGTTGAGCCTGATGGGAGTTATGAGCAAATAGTAAGTGCATTGCGTACTTCTGGCCTCCTGTGACTTAGATGAAGAGCATGTCAGACTCTCAAGTCAGAAGAAGTCACAGACATTTATCAAACAAAATGCAAGCAAGCATTATTTGGCTTCTTTAATCCTCAGCAGAAGCAATAAGGTGGCGTGACAGTGTTTGATTTAAGGATGACACCTATGCTGAAACATTATCAGGAAGATTAAACGCTCGCTGCTGCACTCCTTTTGCCAATATGTTTTTGACTAATTTCCTTCAGAAGCCATTCAATTTTCATTACCTGCATAGACAGGCCGTAAAAAAGTTCCCTCGGTCTGTGCTGTCGTCACCGTTTCAGTCCACCGTAAACCTTAATGACAATGAGATATACACGGGTGTTTATAATATATGCCTGCCCAAGGAGACTTGCTATGTCTTATAAATGAAATTGTCCCATGTCTTCCCCTGTTGGTTGTCATTTTACTATGCATAAGTGGAGATGAGCCAAATTTCGACATTTCCCTTCATCTGCATTTTTGCAATCCTGGCTGTCCGGTTTGATTTGCCTTCTTATTTGTTTGTAGCCTTAGGCCTCCTCTACACATTCGCTTAAAAAAAGTACGCTTAAGATGTGTGTAACATCAGAGTGTCATCCGTGTGCCATCCGTGTGTACGTGTGTACCAGGGCCAAGATGAGGGGTACGCAGGTTAGGCACCACCTCCTACTTACATTAGGCGTCGACATGTTCCTGCGACCGCAGATATTCAGCACAGTGATGGCCGATGCGCAGGCACTGAGGTGAGCGATGTCAGTCACTGACATCACTCACTCCTCTCTCTGCCTGCACCGCGGCTATCACTCCCTTCCTGCTGTCAATTGCATTCACGTCTATCAGACGTGGCAGTGTGCGCCACCCGAGACTGGAGGAGGCTTCATTAGGGTTATAACACGGACAGATATTTATATGCACAGGGCATTTTAATGACACCCAAACAGCAGTCTGTGATCCCTTACAAGGGCCGATCCTAGAGCCACTTCCCTCTTATGTGTCCTCAGCTGGGCAGCACCCTTCCTTCACAGGGACCTCCACATCTGGCCAACACTGGACTCTCTTCTTCCTTTAATTTTGCTACTAAGTTTCACCTTCTTGCCTGCTCAGCTGGATCCCAGTCACCTGTAATGGTTCTTATTGCCTTGTGCCTCTCAGCTCACACTGATTCTGCTCTCTCCAGAATGCTCCACACTCCGCCCTTAACTTAAACTCTACTCAGAATTAGTCTCCTGTTTGGGCCAAGTCACTCCTTCCCCTCCCTGGCTGGCTAGGTGTTAACCCTCTCATCCTTGAATACAAGATGCTGCAGGCCACAGGTAAATCTAAACTTATCAAAGGGAAGATAATAAGCTCTTGTGGCTGGTGGTTAATACTGCAGGCGCATTTCAGGTACATAACATTACTATAATACAATAATGTGACTGATGTATTCGGGGGAAAAATGACAATCCGACCACCTCCTTACATTCCTCCCCTCTTTAATGATGGTTGTCCTTGACCATACAGAAATCTAAAACGCATCAATGCGTAAAACCACAACATAGAAATATTCATGCTTTACTTCTCCAAAGCACAGGTGTTTTCTCTCTTTTTTTTCTTTGGGTTGGCATAACCCTGGTCCCACTAGCTTGGGACCTTGAAACAAAGTATACATGTCCATATTTAACAGAGGACCACTGGTCAACACAGCAGCAGAACTTTCTGTCCAAGGGCACAGTCTTTAAAGTTCCTGATCTTGCCGGAACATTGGTCCATGAGGGGTACAGTCCCTTTCCCCCATCAGTCCATAGGATGGGGACACAGTCCTTGGGGGCAATGTCCTTATTTTGGATTGGCTGTGCAACCCTCTCATAGCTGGAAAGTCCTCCAATCCAGCAAGGGGGTAAAATATAATGTCAGCCATGCGCAGCTAGTACAGGCCCACCTGGCCAAGAGAGTATCTGGAAAAACACACAGACCTACCAGTCACGAAAGTACCAACCGCCCTTTCAAAATAACAAAGACAGGGTGCCTCAAACTTAGTTTCCTGAGACCCAACTGCTCTCCAGCCTTTAGGGGTTCCTCAGAACTTGACCCCTCAAAATAGCCCACCAGACCAACTGAGTCACTGCAACTGCCCAGAGGGCATCTTGGTCACTGCTTTGGTGTCTCCTGGAATCTCTCCATCTTCTTCCAGAATCCTCTTAGGCAGAACCAAGCCAGTTACAGACAAAGTCATCGCTGGAACTACCTGCACATCTGCATCAGGCTCCCAGAGTGAAGTCAAGGCCCAAAAATCCTTCCAAAAGCTCCTCTACCATCTTCCTTCCCTCAGCATACCACAGCTCAATGCTTCTTAGGAATTCACCACGGCTTCTTTGGGTTAACAATTGGGCACAATGCAATAGTTGCTGGCCTGGGCCCATCCTTACTGGACAAGATGCTGTTGAGGCTTGCATTCCTTCTACAATGAGCTCCACCTCTTCTTGGTACCCTGGAGTCGCCTCTACAGTTCTGTAATGATTCTTGTTGCCTTGTGCCTCTCAGCTCACACTGATTCTGCTCTCTCCATAACTCCCTACACTCTCCCCTCAACTTAAACTCTACCTGGAACTAGTCTCCTGTCTGTGCCCAGTCACTCCTCGCCCTCCCTGACTAACTAGGTATTAACACTCTCATCCCTGAACACAAGGTGCTGTAGGCCACATGGAAATCTAAACATATCAAAGGGAAGACAATGACCTCTTGTGGTCGGTGATTAATACTGCAGGCACATTTCAGGTATAATAACATTACTATAATACAATAATGTGACTGATGTCTTCAGGGGGAAAATATGACAAGCTGGAACAGGACAGCTCTGTAGACTGTTTAGTGGCTGCTGCTGTGCACTGCAGCTTAGATCCAACACTTTGCAATTGGCTTGGATCTGCCGAACCCAAGAGTAGCCACTCACCAGAGTATGGAGTCATGATGTTTGCTTAGAGTACCCTTGTCTTTACTTGTAGCGGGTGGATAGGTCATCAGTATCTCTGTCTCAGACCAATGGGCACAAATGCTAAAATTCTTTGCATATGACATGCGTATGCACCAATGTTTGCCAGCAGAAATAAACAAATTACTATTTATCTTATTATGCTGTTAAGAGGCTTGGACAAAACTGTCAGATCAACTTTAGTTCTTACATTTTTGGCTTTAGTTATTGATCTAATGCAATTGTAGCTGGAAGTGCCAGTGATTCTGCAGCCACGGTGTGGTGACTGCCAAGTGCTCAGTGATTAAAATCATTAGTTTAAAGAGCTGGTATAGGAGGTAATATAGCTAGAGCTAGTATAGGAGGTAATATATAGCTATACAGTAGGAGGTAATATAGCTGAATGCCTCAGAGCAGGGGCGGACACTGACAGCTTGGGTCACCTGTGCAAGAAATGTGACTGGGCCCCCCTCCTTTTATGGCGACAAAGGTATAATATATATAATAATGTCCTTTTTGGGGATTGGGTGTGCAACCCTCTCGTAGCATATGAATGTGTGTGGCTATATATATATATATATATATATATATATATATATATATATATATATATATCCACACACATACATGTATATATATTACATAGTCTCCTTTATTATGTATATTGCCTTTCCTTATTACACAGTGTCCTCTTTTGTTGTGTACAGCACCATCCCTTACATTTCGGATTATATAGAGCCCTCTCTTTATTACATACCGACCTGTCTTGTTAGATGTATAATGCAATGACGGCTGATGGAACCTGGGAAAGCTTCTTTTCTAATGCAGGAGCTGATGGACGGGTCTTCTGGTCACCTGCTGCTCCATCAACAGTCATTTTATATCTAACAGAAGATTTTGTAATAAAAAGAGGGCGTTGTGAATAATAAAAATAACAAGAATACACTATGTAAGAGATAGCACTGTACATAACAGCAGAAGAAGCTATATAATAAGGGACGGCACCATATGTAACTAGAGAGGATGGTACATAATAAAGGATGGTGTTATATATAATAAGTGAGTACACTATATACTAAGGGACTGTGCTATACATTACAAGTGAGTACACTATATACTTTGGGACTGTGCTATGCATAAGTGAGTACACTATATACTAAGGGACTTTGTTAAGACATAATAAGTGAGTACACTATATACTAAGAGACTGTGCTATACATAATAAGGTTACATTCCTGTATCTGTGTGCAGTGTCGGTGTGCTACCTGCTTTTACAGACGCTTTGAGCACGTCCTATTCTGATCCTCAAAATCGGATCAGAACAGAACATTCACTGACCCACACAGATCTTATTCTCAGATCCATGATTTTCATGTTTGTGTAAATGGACCTATAAAACTCTATGAGTCCGTGTGACATTCGATAAAAAAACCTGGAAGAACACGGACATTTCACACAAATGGGAGAATGTAGAATAATGAATTTTACAGATAACATTTATCACTCCACATCACACAGATGCAGATACAGAATAATATCCATATCTAGGCACTTACCGCTGACGTCCGTCTGATTAACCCCTTCATGATCTTGGGATTTTCTGTTTTTCCGTGTTCGTTTTTCACTCCTCTCCTTCCCAGAGCCATAACTTTTTTACTTTTCCATCAATTTGGCCATGTGAGGGCTTATTTTTTGCGGGACGAGTTGTACTTTTGAACGACATCATTGGTTTTAGCATGTCGTGTACTAGAAAGCGGGAAAAAAATTCCAAGTGCAGTGAAATTGCAAAAAAAGTGCAGTCCCACACTTGTTTTTTGTTTGGCTTTTTTGCAAGGTTCACTAAATACTAAAACTGACCTGCCATTATGATTCTCAGGTCAGTACGAGTTCATAGACACCTAACATGACTAGGTTATTTTTTACCTAAGTGGTGAAAAAAAATTCCAAACTTTGCTAAAAAAAAAAAAAAAAAATTGTGCCATTTTCCGATACTCGTAGCGTCTCCATTTTTCATGATCTGGGGTCGGTTGAGGGCTTATTTTTTGCGTGCCGAGCTGGCGTTTTTAATGATAGCATTTTGGTGCACATACGTTTTTTTAATCGCCCGTTATTGCATTTTAATGCAATGTCACGGCGACCAAAAAAATGTAATTCTGGCGTTTCTAATTTTTTTCTCGCTACGCTGTTTAGCGATCAGGTTAATGCTTTTTTTTATTGATAGATCGGGCGATTCTGAACGCAGCAATACCAAATATGTGTAGGTTTGATTTTTTTTTTATTGATTTATTTTGATTGGGGTGAAAGGGGGGGTGATTTAAACTTTTATATTTTTTTTAATTTTTTATACATTTTTTTAACTTTTTTTTTTTACTTTTGCCATGCTTCAATAGCCTCCATGGGAGGCTAGAAGCAGGCACAGCACAATCGCCTCTGCTACATAGCAGCGATCTGCTGATCGCTGCTATGTAGCAGAAAATCAGGTGGGCTGCGAGCGCCGACCACAGGGTGGCGCTCACAGCTGCCGGGGATCTGTAACCATAGAGGTCTCAAGGACCTCTATAGTTACTATTCTGAAGCATCGCCGACCTTCGATCATGTGACGGGGGTCGGCGATGCCGTCATTTCCGGCCGCCCGGCCGGATGCGGTAGTTAAATGCCGCTGTCTGCTTTTGACAGCGGCATTTAACTAGTTAATAGGCGCGGGCAGATCGCGATTCTGCCCGCGCCTATTACAGGCACATGTCAGCTGTACAAAACAGCTGACATGTCCCGGCTTTGATGCGGGCTCACCGCCAGAGCCCGCATCAAAGAGGGGCTTCTGACCTCGGACGTACTATCCCGTCCGAGGTCAGAAAGGGGTTAAATACGCTTTCTCCTGTTTCTTCTCCATCTGGTGAGACCTTCATGTCGACATCTCCCAGCCACGACTTGTCTTGTCACAATGATCTTAGCAGCCTTGAAAATAACAAGGTCACATATATTGTATACATATATGTGTCTCCCCCCCGAATACAGATACCGTATTTTTTAGACTAAAAGATGCACCGGACTATAAGATGCACCCAGGTTTTAGAGGTGGAAAGTAGGGAAAAAAATATTTGAAGCAAAAAATGTGGTAAAATATTTAATAACATAAATAACAAACTATTATATGTGCTGTTATTATATACTAGATTGTGGCCCGATTCTAATGCATCGGGTATTCTAGAATATGCATGTCCCCGTAGTATATGGACAATGATGATTCCGACTGTGCCCGTCGCTGATTGGTCGAGGCAACCTTTTTGACATCATCATCGCCATGGCAACCATTATGACATCTACGTCGATACTGTGCCCGTCACTGATTGGTCGAGGCCTGGCGGCCTCGACCAATCAGAGACGTGGGATTTCCATTATGACATCATCGTCGCCATGCTGTGCCCGTCGCTGATTGGTCGAGGCCTAGGCGGCCTTGACCAATCAGCGAATGAATAAACGGGACAGACAGACAGACAGACAGAAAAACCCTTAGACAATTATATATATACTAGACTGTGGCCCGATTCTAACGCATCGGGTATTCTAGAATATGCATCATGTCCCCGTAGTATGTGATTCGCGGCAGACTGTGCCCGTCGCTGATTGGTCGAGGCAACCTTTATGACATCATCGTCGCTCCGGCATTGGACCTGTATGAGGTCATGAAGAGGGCGATCTCTCCTATGGCACCCTGCTCCTGCCCCCTCCTCCACCGGACACACCTCCCCAGCCAATGCAGGAATCCGGTGCTGGGGAAACCATGTGGGTCCGCTGTTTAAGTGAAGGAATATTCCTTTGCTGTTCCCTACTCTCTGCTCAGTGCTGACAGGTGGGCGGGGAAGCGGCTAATGAATATTCACTTCACTTTAATCATCGGGACCACTTGGTTTCCCCAGGGCTGGATTCCTGCAGTGGGGACATTTTGCTGCCTCCTGTGAGTGCGATCCCACTCCGCCGCTGCCCCCTCCCCACATGTTACATTTGGACCATAAGATGCACCCACACTTTCCTCCCAAATTTGGAGGAAAAAAGTGCGTCTTATGGTCCAAAAAACACGGTATGTACCCCACCATTAATATACTATTATGCCCCTTTCACACATCAGTTTTTTGCCACCCGTCACAATCTGTCGAATTCTGAAAAAATGGATCCGGCGACTGATGCCGTCGGATCCATTTTTTTCTCATAGACTTGTATTAGCGACGGATGGCCTCACGTTTCATCAGTCGTTCGCTGGATCAGTCGAAAATTGTTTGTCTGGCGGCCGGAGACAACGGACATAGTAAGGTTTTTCGTGTCCGTCGAAAAGACGGACAGTGATGGATCCGTCGCCGTCCATCGTTTGCTAGAATGGAAGTCTATGGCGCCGGATCCGTCAAATGATGGAATCCGGCGACGGATTCCATTTTTTTTAACTGAGCATGCTCCGATTTTTTTAGGATCCAACTAGCCAGATCAGCTAGTCGGATCAAGCCAAAAAACGGATCCATCGCATCAGTTTTTCACAATCTGTGACGGATCTGTTTTTTTCAAAATTCGACGGATTGTGACTGATGGCAAAAAACTGATGTGTGAAAGGGGCCTTAGCCACGCGCCATTAAAAATATAAAATAAGCAGTAATGTGCCCCTAATATATATATAATTTCTGACTCCCAATAATATAAATTATTCAGTCTGTGACTCTCCCCAATTATCTGTAAGGCTATATGCAAGGTTTATTAAAATTACTACCTATAGGAAAAGTGATAAAGTGCAAATCATATCTCACTCATCAATACTCGTCTCAAATGGACCTAGTCATAGGGCAGCTTCTATACTCTTCTCAAAAGAGTCCCTATGTGATATTCACTTGACTGATTCCAATCCCGATTACCGTTAAATTGGATAAAAATTCATTTGATCATAAACTGCGATAATTATTGCACAATCCCAGCAAAATCCAAGATCTCAATCCTGCAAAGAAATCATAGTCTGTGTGTGGACGTAATCATATACTGTGATAATTATTGCACAATCCCAGCAACATCTAGGGTATCGATCCTGCAAAAAAATCATAGTCTATACGTAATCCTACTCCTTTGGGTGCACATATTATTTTCACATAATCTTGTGTATAACAAATGGAAGGATCTCACCCATTAGGAGAAAGGACACCGACATCAATCCTTCAATTCCAAATAGCCGGATTCCATGTAGAGGAGTGGGGTGGTCTTGCACTATTAGGCCCTGTAAAGGCTATAGTGGCCCTAACCCCAAAGACTCCCGCCCTCACAAGGGCAGTCCACAGCTGACCCTTACAACATTCACCCTAATCGTCCCTGTGCGTCCCTGTTAGGGACGACCTCCATCATTGCCTTCTCCCCACCCCCCATCATTGCCCTTTCCACCACCTCCATCATTACTTTCTCCCCCACCACCCCCATCATTGCCCTCTCCATCACCTCCATCATTGCCCTATCCATCACCTTCACACACATACACACATCTCCACCACCTACACAGACAGACACACACAGCACCACTCACCTCTCTCCATTCCCCCGCAGCCACACACACACACACATATGCGCACACAGCACCACTCACCTCTCCGCACGTTCCCCGACAGCCACAGCATCACCATGACCGGCAGCTTTGTGTCTTACACAGAAGCGCGCTGAATGCTGACATAATCCAGCCGCGCTGCTGTGTCAGACATGAAGCGCGGCCAGGAAACTGGACGGATCCCTGCAGCTCTGCTGCCATTTTCTCTTGTAGGCAGCGGAGCTGCAGGGATCGCTCCCTGCCCGCCGTACATGAGGGCAAGTTGGCCAGAGCCCCCTTGGAGCCTCAGGGCCGGATAAACAGGCCAGATTGCCCTCAGTGTTAGCCGCCCTGCTAGGGTCCCCCTCCACCTCTGGGTCCCGGTGCAGCCGCACCTGTTGCACATGCGATATGTCCGCCACTACCTCAGAGTTTATATCTGGAGCCAGGATATTAGATAAAGTGTCTATGATGAGTTCTGTTGCTTGCTATAATGAGGGCCACCATTAATCAAAAGCTTATTCTGATGCATAAAACACAACATTCTAGGTGGAACTTCATTCTACAGTGGAAGTAATTACTATAAAACTCACCTTCAAGGTAAGACCACACACGGCAGCTGGCTACATACGGCCAAAACTCCATTGCCATTAGCCGATTGCAGGTGGGTGGAGCTTCGTAAGTGAAGTGATGGTCAGCGGTTCCGCACCCTCAAAAAATTACAAATATTATAAAAGGGGAAGGAACAATGGGTTCTAGGCTTCTTAAAGGAGTTTTACCCTTAAATAAATGTGTCACCTATTCACAGGATAAGTGATAAATGTCTGATTGTTAAAGAGTCTATCTGATATGACCCTATCGACACCAGCAATAGGGATTCCCAATGGAGAAAATGGAGCAATATGCATGCATGGCAACTGATCTACTGTATTCATTTCTCCCCTGCTGCCATTTCCCATGGTGGCCTGCAATTCTCCCATTCCCCGAAACCCACAAAAAGACCTGGTGGTGGAGTCGGTATACTCATGTCCCCACAATGCACCTTCCAGGTCATCCAGCCCAGGCTCACCTCGCAAACTCGGCTTCTCCAGTGATGGTCTAGAAGTGCTGAACGCTTATGGAGGAAAACTTGCACACCAGAAGACTTCATCCACTTCAAATTTATGTTAAGAACCTATAACTCTGCCCTTCACCTTGCCAAACAGACCTACTTCACCACCCTGATCTCCTCACTATCCAACAACCCCAAGAAACTTTTTGACACCTTTCACTCCCTCCTCAGGCCAAAAGCACAAGCCCCTATCACAGATATTTGGGCTCAAGACCTGGCCTCCCAATTTATAGAGAAAATAGATAATATCCAACAGGAAATCCGCTCCCAGCCACTAAGTGCTGTGAATCCCATCTCTCCGAGCATTTCCCCTTGCTCACTCTCCACATTTGATCCCATCACAGAAAAGAAGTCTCCAGGCTCCTCTCCTCTTCTCGCTCGACTACATGCACAACAGACCCCATTCTCCTCCAGTCGCTCTCTCCAGTCGTCACAACTCACCTAACTACAATCTTTAATGTCTCCCTCTCCTCGGGCATCTTCCCATCCTCCTTCAAACACTCTATCATTACTCCACTATAAAAGAAACCCTCTCTCGATCCATCCTGCACAAATAACTACAGACCAGTCGCCAACCATCTCCATCATCTATAAACTCTTGGAGCGCCTGGTCTACTCCCGCCTTACTCGTTACCTCTCCACTGACTCCCTCCTAGACCCTTCACAGTCCGGCTTCTGCCCCCTACATTCAACAGAAACTGCACTCATCAAAGTGACCAACGACCTTCTGATAGCAAAGTGTAACAGTGACCACTCTCTGCTCATTCTTCTCGACCTCTCTGCAGATTTTGACATGGTTGACCACTATCTCCTACTTTCTAGGCTCCAGTCACTAGGCATTAAGGATACTGCCCTCTCCTTGTTCTCGTCCTATCTTTCTGACCGCTCCTTCAGTGTATCATTCGTTGGCTCCACTTCGTCCCCTCTTCCTCTCACTGTTGGGGTCCCTCAGGGCTCAGTCCTTGGCCCACTTCTCTTCTCTCTCTTCAAGGCCCCAATTGGACAGACCATCAGCAGATTTGGCTTTCAGTACCATCTTTATGCCGATGACACACGACTATATATGTCATTCCCTGACCTTACTCCCGCTGTACTACAGAATGCCAGTGACTGTCCACAGTCTCTGACATCATGTCCGACCCTCTATCTGAAACTCAACCTCTCCAAAACTGAACTTCTTCTGACCCCACTGTCTACTAACCTCCCTAAATCTGATATCTCCCTCTCTGTGGGTGGCACCATAATAACACCCCGGGAGCAGGCGCGCTATCTGGGTGTTACGTTTGACACCTATCTCTCCTTCACTTCCCATATACACTCTCTTGCCCACTTGTGCTGCTTACACCTAAAGAACATCTCTAGAATCCACCCTTTTCTCACCATGGAAACACAAAAACCCTCACTGTTGCCCTGATCCACTCCTGCCTGGACTACTGTAATGCTCTATTAATAGGACCATTCACAATTTGCATAGTTTTAGGTGCGCCCTCAAAACATATTTGTTCAGAGCGGCCTATCACGTTCCCTAATCAGTAATTTTATATGTAAGGGTACCGTCTCACAGTGGCACTTTTGTCGCTACGACGGTATGATCCGTGACGTTCCAGCGATATCCATACGATATCGCTGTGTCTGACACGCAGCAGCGATCAGGGACCCTGCTGAGAATCGTACGTCGTAGCAGATCGTTTGGAACTTTCTTTCGTCGCTGGATCTCCCGCTGTCATCGTTGGATCGGTGTGTGTGACACCGATCCAACGATGCGTTCGCTTGTAACCAGGGTAAACATCGGGTTACTAAGCGCAGGGCCACGCTTAGTAACCCGATGTTTACCCTGGTTACCGTCGTAAATGTAAAAAAAACCAAACAGTACATACTCACATTCCGGTGTCCATCAGGTCCCTTGCCGTCTGCTTCCCGCACTGACTGACTGCCGGCCGTAAAGTAAAAGCAGAGCACAGCGGTGACGTCACCGCTGTGCTGTGCTTTCACTTTACGGCCGGCAGTCAGTCAGTGCGGGAAGCAGACGGCAAGGGACCTGACGGACACCGGAATGTGAGTATGTACTGTTTTTTTTTTTTTTACATTTACGATGGTAACCAGGGTAAACATCGGGTTACTAAGCGCGGCCCTGCGCTTAGTAACCCGAAGTGTACCCTGGTTACCCGGGGACCTCGGCATCGTTGGTCGCTGGAGAGCTGTCTGTGTGACAGCTCCCCAGCGACCACACAACGACTTACCAACGATCACGGCCAGGTCGTATCACTGGTCGTGATCGTTGGTAAATCGTATAGTGTAACGGTACCCTAAGGGCGCGTGTGTAGCCCATTCACTATCTCCATCTATCCCCCACTCCCTCAAGATGGCTGGACAATCATTGTAAATACATCATTGTAAATAAGCTCCTGTACTTTGTATCTCCCCCACCTCATTATAGATTGTAAGCTCTCACGAGGAGGGTCGTCTTATTGTGCTTTAATTATTGTATTGTTAACGGTGTTACTTATGACTTGTGTTGGAAACTCTTAAACTGTAAAGCGCTGCGGAATATGTTGGCGCTGTATAAATAAAGATTATTATTATTAATATTAGTGCTGATGTATCTTTGGATACATGTTTAGTTTAGTTCTCTCATTTTTTGGAAGGTGCATTTTTTGCAGATTTATAGTTGGAGCGGCCCCCAGACGCAGGACGATGGGGTACTCGGATTCGGGTCTCTCAGTTCTGAGGATGTCACGGTGGCCTGACCCCGTCCGTGGTCCTGCTAAGGGGCGCCCAATAAAAGGTGTAGGTGGTGGGGTAGGTCGCAGTAAATAACGAGGACACAGGGTTGCAGTCTCTTTACCTCTTTACTGAAGGCTTCGGCGTCTGCAATCCAGAGCACTGTTAACAGGGCTGGCTGAGACCGGCCGGTCCAAAGGCACATCCAGAGTTTCCTTTGCAGGTAGAAATCAGTGCCTACCTACTAGCGCCTGGGTGTTGTAGTACTTCCCTGCTGAGCACCACGGGATAGTCCTCACAACTGTCGTGTATGTTTCTGTTCTTTCTCTCCGTCCCCCAGATGATATGGATAGGACGCACCCGTATGACGGGGTAGGCCTGGAGTTATTTTATAGGGACCCTAGAGACGCCCCTCTCCCACAATTGCCTCCGTTGTCTTCATTAGGTGATTTAAGTGAGGCAGCCAACCTAAAATTAACTGCCCTGCCGTTGGTTTGAAGTAATGCGTGGAGCACAATACTTCCTCGGCGTTCCGGCCACCGGCTACGCGCCTCAGTAGGATGTTGCCGATCTCGGGGCACGACTCCTACTGGTTCTATCGCCTTCGTGCTGTGATCTCGTTTCTCACTTCTCCACAAGATACTTCGCTTTGTGTCCTTTCTTAAGATGCCGCCACAATGAAGTGCAGGCGCGGCTCCGTAACGATCTGTCCTTTTCGCTAGGCCTCTGCCAGGATCCCACCCCTGACAGGGACCCCTCTGGATCTTCCCAAGCAACGCTCTTCTCTCACTAGATGTTACCTGGGCAAAACCAAGTCAGCTTCTCTCTCACTTCCTATCCAAACCCCAGTTTTACCAGAGTGTGAGGAGTGGCCTAATACATAGAACTTATTGCTCCACCTGGTGGCCGGAGTGTGAAGTGTAATGTGTGACTGTGATACCTGGTCAGGTGAACTCCTTTAGTGCCATCAGACGTACCATTGCTCCCTTTAGTGGCGGAGCGACAGTACTGCAACGACCAGGACTCTGGGGCGCTGCACTTGCATTTTTTTAAAAAACCACTGAGGTTTTCTCACATTTACAACAATGAATACAGCAGTATGGAGCAGTGTAGCTGTAAATCCAACACACAGGGTAAGTAAAACTCTTAACTAGAAACTAGAAATGAAGCAACACCATTTGTATCTGTTTATTTCCTTCCCCCTCTTACTTTTTACTTTTCCATTTACCTCTTCACAGACTTCAATAGACAGCTGTAATCCGATCCCTCAGTGAGCTGAGTAGTCCTGCTTTTCTTGATCAAGACAGAATTTAGCTATATTTCTGAATGATATCAGGAGGCGGGGGAAATAAGTAGCTCATAAGTGGGGGAAAAAAAAGCGTTATTTCTTTGATAAGATATTGTCATAGCTCGGTTTGGGGATTCAATCCAGTGACCTGTTACTGCATAGTTGGTTCCTCCGTTCATTATGGTTTACCCTATTACATTCCTGGTAGAGTTTTATATGTTCACCCTTCACTATACTACCTTACTGGCTATACCTCTTGGTGGATGTGTGTCCCAGAGTTCTAGCACTTTCGCTAATGGGTTTACATTGTTTGTTAAAGTCTGCTTTCATTACCAGAACCTTTTCTTTTATCAGTGTTAGGTTTCTGGAAGATTTCCGTACTTGTTCTTTCTATTTTGGTTCACCTTAGTATTCCCTCGCTACCCAATATGAACATATTTTAGTTTCTCACCCTGGATTTTCGTACCTTATTTCACATTTTCCCATTTCCCTGTTTGCAGGTTGTTGTGGCCTCCGCTCTGGTTCCTCAGGAGGTACGAAGAAACCCCATGATGACCTTTAAGGGAGCTAGGTCGAAGGTGGTGTTTTTAGTAGTGTGGCTAGAGCTTTTCTAGTCTGTACAGGGACCAGTTGGGTGTAGGTGTGGCATCTCCCTGTGGTTGAACTCCCTTTTTCCGATACTTGTTTGTGATTGTGTACATGCTATATTAAAGAGTTTTTTTATATTTCCTGGTGCTATTGAAACAACAGGGACTACTTCTTTGTAAAGGGGTTGCAGTTTTAAAAACCTGGTGTAAAAATCACATAGCAGGTTCTAAAAAAAAAAAGATCCATGCATAGCCATAATATCTCAGATTCATCTCAAGAAGCATAATGTGTCTACAAGTATACAGTATATCTGATTTCTGTATTCTATTGATCACCCTAACTTTGGATGATGCCCACTAAACACTTGCATTGACTGAAAAATAAGAGTTTTTAATAAGCGGTGCCCGTCATTAAATATTGAATAAACATAAGACGGGAGAAGCCGCATCATTCCTTCATTACATGGCTTAAATAATTTAGGATTAGTCATGCAGTTCATCTTCAGGAAACTTTCATTTGTATACATTATCTGCCGGAGAAACGTAAGGGAGAGCGGTAATTTGTCATTTTTAAGTATTTCACATTCATTACAGGAACACTTCCATTTAGCGTCTTTTATTTCTCTAAATGAGTTAGAGCAACTGAAGAGAAGTGAGATGTAAGGAACTAATGCATTTTCCAGTATGCAAAGTATTATATAGAGGAATACAATATGACAAGGTTCTCAGCATCTGAATGATTTCATCAGTGGAAAAAGCTTCAACTATTTTAAAGGACCAGTACAACACCATTACCATTAAATAAAGAGACTAGGATGGTCCTGAATTAAAAAAAAACAACAACAACACACTCACCTATTGTACTGAAAGTTTCTCCAAACTGCTGCCTGTGTCTTCCAACCTGCTTTATGGCTTCATCAGAAGAGAGATCAAGGAGGGTGTATCTTCTGATTGACTGCAGTGGTCACCTTACTCCCCCAATGGAAGATCAGCAAGTCGGGAAACCAGCAAAGGACACTGGACGGATTGGGAGTCTGGTAGGTGACTATGTGTTTGTGTTTTTTATTTTATTTTTTTGTTTCCTTTTACCTTTGTATTTATTTTATTTATTTTTATTTGTTTTTATTTTTTAAATTTAAAACCTTGATCCTGTTTTTAAATATTAAAAAGTATCGAACAGCAGCAGTGTCTGTAATATCTATCGTAAAGTTATTAAAAATGGTTGTTACACCATTGTGAAAAATGACTTTGTGACTATATAGCAGGTATGACAGTGGCCCCCTACCCAATCAGCCATAATATTAAAACTACTGATAGGTGAAGTCAATAATATAATAATACAGTTGTGCTCAAAAGTTTACATACCCCCGCAGAATTTTTGCTTTCTTGGCCTTCTTTCAGAGAATATGAATGATAACATCAAAACTTTTTCTCCACTCATGGTTAGTGGTTGGGTGAAGCTATTTATTGTCAAACTACAGTGTTTTCTCTTTTTAAATCATAATGACAACCCAAAACATCCAAATGACCCTGATCAAAAATGCACATACCCTGGTGATTTTGGCCTGATCACATGCACAGAAGATGACACAAATGGGTTTGAATGGCTACTATAGGTAACATCCTCACCTGTGACCTGTTTGCTTGTAATCAGTATGTGTGCATAAAAGCTGAGTGAGTTTCTGGGATCCAGACAGACTCTTGCATCTTTCATCCAGCCACTGACATTTCTGGATTGTGAGTCATAGGGAAAGCAAAAGAATTGTCAACAGATCTACAGGAAAAGGTAGTTGAACTTTATAAAACAGGAAAGGGATACAAAAAGATATCCAAGGAATTGATAATGCCAGTCAGCAGCTTTCAAACTGTGATTAACAAATGGAAAATCAGGGGCTTTGTAAACACAAAACCACGGTCAGGTAGACCAACAAAAATGTTGTCCACAACTGCCAGGAAAATTGTTCGGGATGCAAAGAAAAACCCACAAATATCATCAGCTGAAATACTGGACTCCCTGAAAATTAGCGGTGTGGCTGTTTCAAGAGGCACTTGAAGAAAAATGGACTGCATGGTCGAGTCGCAAGCAGATAGCCATTACTGCGCAAATGCCACAAAGTATCTTGCCTACAATACAGATGTCACGCCGCCTCCTGCAGCCGCTCATACTTACCTGTTCCCGGCGTCCCGGCGCGGCTCTCCTGCAGCTTTCTCTCTCCAGCGCTCGATCCCGACCTCTGCTGGCCGTCGGGTGCGCGTGCACGTCAGGTTCTCTTCTGTGCGCGCGCTCCTGTAACCTCTGCTGGCTCCTTCTGTCTGGTCCTCTCTATCGTCCTGGAGGACATCTCTTCACCCGGAAGTAAGGTGCTGCATTCCTATTTCTTCCTCTCTGTATCTCACCCCTGTGCCTGATGATCACTTGTGTCTTCCTAGTGCTCCAGGCAGCAATCTAGGATGAAAAGACATGCCGATAAAAGGTGTCTTGATCCTCCCATATTTCATCCTGGGGATAAGGTCTGGGTTTCTTCTAAATTTTTTCGCCTTATAATCCCTTCTCATAAACTGGGTCCTCGTTACATCGGTCTTTTCCAAGTTTTGACTCGCATTAATGATGTTTCTTATAAGCTCAAATTACCTGCCTCTCTTCGTATTTCTAATTCTTTTTATGTGTCTCTCCTCAAACCTGCAGTGTTTAATCAGTTTCATGCTTCTCCTCTTTGTTCTCCTTCGCCTGTTTCTGCCGATGATATCTTTGAAGTTAGGGACATTCTTGCCATGAAAAAATGCAGGGGAAAAACTTTGTTTTTGGTTGACTGGAAGGGTTATGGTCCTGAGGAGAGGTCCTGGGAGCCCCGAGAGAATATTCAGGCTCCTCGAATTTTGTCCAGATTTCTCTCTAGCCTTAGAAAGAGGGGAGGTAAAGACGGGGGTACTGTCACGCCGCCTCCTCTGCCTCCTCCTGCAGCCGCTCATACTTACCTGTTCCCGGTGTCCCGGCGCGGCTCTCCTGCAGCTTTCTCTCTCCAGCGCTGGCTCCCGACCTCTGCTGGCCGTCGGGCGCGCACGCACGTCAGGTTCTCTTCTGTGCGCGCGCACCTGTAACCTCTGCTGGCTCCTTCTGTCCGGTCCTCTCTATCGTCCTGGAGGACCCTCTTCACCTGAAAGTAAGGCGCTGCTTTCCTATTTCTTCCTCTCTGTATCTCACCCCTGTGCCTGATGATCACTTGTGTCTTCCTAGTGCTCCAGGCCGCACGTGTGTTCTGTGCATCTTCTGTTCCCTGATTCTATGTCCTGTTTTCTCTCCGCAGAACCTCTCGGTACTCACAGCCCTGGCAGTTCCTGTGTTCCCGCAGTCCCTGTCGCTCTGCAGTTCCTAGTGTCCCTGCAGCCCCCGTCGCTTCTCTGTTACTGTGCTCCTGCTATCCCAGCGCCTCTGCAGCCCCTGTGCCTCTGCAGTCCCAGCCGCTCTAAGGTTCCTGTGTCTCCCCTCTGCTCCAGTAGTCCCTGTCTCCCAGCGGTCTCTGTGTTTCTACAGTCCTGAGTCCCTGTGGTACTCCGTCTGTCCTTAGTCTCTTCCGTTCCCACCAGTCTTTGTTTCTCGTTTACTCCTCACAGTCCTGACTCTCCGTCCCTTCTTCCCTTTTCCCTCCTAGGTCACTCCGGCTTCCGTGGCGATAGTCCCTCGCGGTCCTGCCCCTAACTCTCCCTGTATAGGGGGAGGTCTATCTGGTCAGCTCGCCCGTGAGGGGATCGTCGTCACGGTCTAGTGGGTCCTCTTTCTATCTTGGTAACCTCACAGTATTATCAGGCCATGGACCCCGCTGGTGTCGCCGCTACTCAGAAGGAGTTACTCTTCTTACGTGAAAACCAGACCAGGATCATGTCTTTCCTTAAGAACATGGAGTCTCGTCTTGCGGCTTTACAGTCCTCTGATCCAGGTAATGCTTCGCAGCTGGCAGCGCTTCAGCAGGAGTTAGGTCAACAAGGAGACACTCAGTCTCATATTTTGAATTTTATGGCCTCAGTAGATGATCGGCTTCTTTCTCTCCAAAATACTGCCACTGTTCCAGTTCAGGCCTCCGCTCCCCAACCTTCGCCCCGTTTGGCTAGGCCTCCTCGGTATGGTGGGGATCCAAAGTTATGCCGCGGATTTCTTAATCAATGTCTACTGCATTTTGAATGATCTCCGCTTCTCTATCCCACCGACCGAGCTAAGGTAACTTTTGTTGTTTCCCATTTGGAAGGCGAGGCTCTGGCGTGGGTTAATCCCCTCTGGGAACGAGACGATCCGCAGGTTACTCAACTCGCCCCTTTTTTGGATACTTTTCGCAAGGTATTTGATGAACCTGGTCATCTGGTCTCAACCACAGAGTCCCTCTTCAACCTTCACCAGGGTACTCTTTCCGTAGCCCAGTATGCCATCCGTTTCCGGACGCTGTCCTCAGATCTAGGTTGGAACAACGAGGCGTTGGTTGGTGCGTTCTGGCGTGGGTTGTCCTCTCGGATCAAGGATGAGTTGGCGGGTCGAGATATTCCCACCTCTCTGGATGATCTAATCTCTCTGGCTATACGCATAGATTTGCGCTTTCAAGAGCGCTCTCGCGAGGTCGTCAGATACAGGAGACCTTCTCGTCTGCCTACTCCTACTCGAGGGTCTTCTTTTTCCTCTGCCGCTCCGGCTGCTTCCACACCGTCGCCTGAACCCATGCAGGTTGATCGCCTCAAGTCTGCCGAGCAACAGAGCAAGGAAAGACTCGCACAGGGTCTTTGTTTTTATTGTGGCAGTGCCTCTCATCTTCTACGTTCCTGTCCTCTGAAGCCGGGAAACGCCTCCGCCTAGGACAGGTAAGAGAGGTCTTCCTAGGTAATGATGAATCCTCTCCTCCCCTGATTCTGACCATTATTTTACATTTGGGTTCTCGTCGTTTTTCTCTTGACGCTTATGTTGATTCTGGAGCTGCTGGAAACTTTGTTCAACTTGAAGTAGTAAACAGACTAGGGATACCTGTTAGACCTTTGGAGACTCCTAGACATATACAGTGGGGCAAAAAAGTATTTAGTCATTCAGCAATAGTGCAAGTTCCACCACTTAAAAAGATGAGAGGCGTCTGTAATTTACATCATAGGTAGACCTCAACTATGGGAGACAAACTGAGACAAAAAAATCCAGAAAATCACATTGTCTGTTTTTTTAACATTTAATTTGCATATTATGGTGGAAAATAAGTATTTGGTCAGAAACAAAATTTCATCTCAATACTTTGTAATATATCCTTTGCTGGCAATGACAGAGGTCAAACGTTTTCTGTAAGTCTTCACAAGGTTGCCACACACTGTTGTTGGTATGTTGGCCCATTCCTCCATGCAGATCTCCTCTAGAGCAGTGATGTTTTTGGCTTTTCGCTTGGCAACACGGACTTTCAACTCCCTCCAAAGGTTTTCTATAGGGTTGAGATCTGGAGACTGGCTAGGCCACTCCAGGACCTTGAAATGCTTCTTACGAAGCCACTCCTTCGTTGCCCTGGCGGTGTGCTTTGGATCATTGTCATTTTGAAAGACCCAGCCACGTTTCATCTTCAATGCCCTTGCTGATGGAAGGAGGTTAGCACTCAAAATCTCACGATACATGGCCCCATTCATTCTTTCATGTACCCGGATCAGTCGTCCTGGCCCCTTTGCAGAGAAACAGCCCCAAATCATGATGTTTCCACCACCATGCTTTACAGTAGGTATGGTGTTTGATGGATGCAACTCAGTATTCTTTTTCCTCCAAACACGACAAGTTGTGTTTCTACCAAACAGTTCCAGTTTGGTTTCATCAGACCATAGGACATTCTCCCAAAACTCCTCTGGATCATCCAAATGCTCTCTAGCAAACTTCAGACGGGCCCAGACATGTACTGGCTTAAGTAGTGGGACACGTCTGGCACTGCAGGATCTGAGTCCATGGTGGCGTAGTGTGTTACTTATGGTAGGCCTTGTTACATTGGTCCCAGCTCTCTGCAGTTCATTCAATAGGTCCCCCCGCATGGTTCTGGGATTTTTGCTCACCGTTCTTGTGATCATTCTGACCCCACGGGGTGGGATTTTGCGTGGAGCCCCAGATCGAGGGAGATTATCAGTGGTCTTGAATGTCTTCCATTTTCTAATTATTGCTCCCACTGTTGATTTCTTCTCTCCAAGCTGGTTGGCTATTGCAGATTCAGTCTTCCCAGCCTGGTGCAGGGCTACAATTCTGTTTCTGGTGTCCTTTGACAGCTCTTTGGTCTTCACCATAGTGGAGTTTGGAGTCAGACTGTTTGAGGGTGTGCACAGGTGTCTTTTTATACTGATAACAAGTTTAAACAGGTGCCATTACTACAGGTAATGAGTGGAGGAAAGAGGAGACTCTTAAAGAAGAAGTTACAGGTCTGTGAGAGCCAGAAATCTTGATTGTTTGTTTCTGACCAAATACTTATTTGCCACCATAATATGCAAATAAAATGATAAAAAAACAGACAATGTGATTTTCTGGATTTTTTTTTCTCTGTTTGTCTCCCATAGTTGAGGTCTACCTATGATGTAAATTACAGACTCCTCTCATCTTTTTAAGTGGTGGAACTTGCACTATTGCTGACTGACTAAATACTTTTTTGCCCCACTGTAGCTTCTGTCGATGGTTAGCTTTTGCGGGAGACCGTCAACTTGGTTACGGAGGAGGTTGAACTTCAGATTGGAGCTCTACACCGTGAGAAATTGGTTTTTTTTGTCTTGCCCTCGTTGTCTCATTCTTTTCTTCTGGGCCTTCCTTGGCTAAGAAATCATGAGCCCACCCTGGACTGGCGTACAGGTGACATTTTACGTTGGGGACAGTCTTATCAGAATAGGTGCCTGCTCACCATCAAGCCTACTGGTGTCTCTCGTTCCACTCCGGAATCTGTGGATCTTCCATTGGCTTATCGCTCTTTTTCAGATGTGTTTAATAAAAAGGAGGCAGAGACCCTACCACCGCATCACCCTTACGACTGTTTGATTGATTTGGTTCCTGGTTCTGCTCCCCCTAGAGGTCGTATTTATCCTCTGTCGCCTACTGAGACTCAAGCCATGACTGAGTACATCCAGGAGAATCTGGCCAGAGGCTTTATTCGAAAGTCTTCTTCACCAGCAGGAGCTGAGGTTTTTTTTTGTTAAGAAGAAGGATGGTTGCCTTTGTCCATGCATTGACTACCGGGGCCTCAATTCCATCACGATCAAAAACAAGTACCCACTTCCTTTAATTCCTGAACTTTTTGATCGTTTGCGTGGGGCGCAAATTTTCACTAAACTAGATCTTCGAGGGGCCTATAATTTGGTCCGTATTCACTCTGGAGACGAGTAGAAGACTGTGTTCAACACCAGGGATGGTCATTACGAATATTTGGTTATGCCCTTCGGCTTATGCAACGCTCCCGCAGTCTTCCAGGAGTTGGTGAATGACGTTTTTCGGGATCTCCTTTACACCTGTGTAGTAGTGTACCTGGACGATATTCTCGTGTTTTCACCAGATCTGTCTGCCCACAGGAGGGATGTTCGGCAAGTACTTCTGCGTCTGAAAGAGAATCGGCTTTATGCAAAACTTGAGAAGTGTGTCTTCGAGCAGCCATCTCTACCGTTCCTGGGTTTCATAATTTCCGATGCCGGTCTGCGTATGGATCCAGAAAAGGTTTCCGCTGTGCTAAACTGGTCTCGTCCTCATGGAGTTAAGGCAATTCAGTGCTTTCTCGGATTTGCCAACTATTATCGACAGTTTATCCCTCACTTCTCCTCCTTATCGGCTCCCATCTCCTCCATGATTCGTAAGGGTGCAAACCCTCACCTTTGGTCCTCTGAGGCCGAAGAGGCTTTCCAATCTCTCAAGCAAGCCTTTGCCTCTGCGCCAATTCTTCAACGTCCAGTTGCCAGTAAACCCTTCGTCCTTGAAGTTGATGCTTCTGCCGTCGGAGCCAGAGCTGTGCTCTCTCAAAGATCTTCTTCTGGTCACCTTGTGCCTTGTGGGTTTTTTTGCAAGATTTTTTCTCCTCCAGAAAGGAATTATTCCATCGGAGATAAGGAGCTATTGGCCATTAAATTGGCACTGGAGGAGTGGCGATATCTCTTAGAGGGAGCCTTACATCGCTTTGTGATCTACACGGATCACAAGAATCTGGCTTACATTCGTTCAGCGCAAAGACTGAATCCGCGACAGGCCAGGTGGGCCTTGTTCTTCCTCCGGTTCGAATTTGAACTTCGTTTTCTGCCTGGCAATAAAAACTCCAAAGCCGACACTCTGTCCAAGTCGTTTCTTTCGGAGGATATTGAGGAGAAGCCTGCGCACATCATCGATCCTGCCAGAATCATCACAGTCGCCCCGGTCTCTTTCTCATCTTTGCCTTCAGGTAAAACCTTCGTCACCGAGGGGAACAGGAGACGCGTCTTACTTTGGGGTCATGCTTCCAAACTGGCTGGACATGTTGGTTTTAAGAAGACCTTCCGTTTGATTTCTCGTTACTACTGGTGGCCTACCCTGTCTAAAGACGTCTGGAGTTTTGTCGTCTCTTGTCCTTCCTGTGCCAGGAATAAGATTCTCAGACAATTGCCTTCCGGACTTCTACACCCTCTGCCGGTGCCTTCTTCTCCATGGCAACATCTATCTATGGATTTCATTACGGACTTGCCTAGTTCCTCTGGTTGCTCCGTTATCTTTGTGGTCATGGATTGCTTTTCTAAAATGGCTCATTTCATCGCTCTCTCTGGTTTACCTTCTGCTCCAGAATTGGCAAAGATTTTTGTTCATCATGTTTTTCGTCTTCATGGTCTTCCTCAACATATTGTCTCTGATCGTGGAGTTCAATTCATCGCCCGATTCTGGAGATCCCTCTGCAAGTCTATGAATATTTTGCTTGACTTCTCCTCGGCCTACCATCCACAATCCAGTGGCCAAGTGGAAGGTACAAATCAGACGTTGATGACCTATCTTTGTCATTTCACTAATGCCCATCAGAATGACTGGTGGGATTTACTTCCATGGGCCGAATTCTCCTACAATAACCATCCCAGCGAATCTTCTAGCAAGTCTCCATTTTTTATCATCTTTGGTCAACATCCTGGCCTTCCTCTACCGGTTCCTCCTGTCTCTGCTGTACCAGCGGCTGATCTTCTGTCTAGAGAGTTCTCCATGGTCTGGCAGGAGACTAAGTCCGCTCTACAGTTAGCTCAATCTAGGATGAAAAGACATGCCGATAAAAGGCGTCTTGATCCTCCCATATTTCATCCTGGGGATAAGGTCTGGGTTTCTTCTAAATTTATTCGCCTTATAATCCCTTCTCATAAACTGGATCTTCGTTACATCGGTCCTTTCCAAGTTTTGACTCGCATTAATGATGTTTCTTATAAGCTCAAATTACCTGCCTCTCTTCGTATTTCTAATTCTTTTCATGTGTCTCTCCTCAAACCTGCAGTGTTTAATCAGTTTCATGCTTCTCCTCTTTGTTCTCCTTCGCCTGTTTCTGCCGATGATATCTTTGAAGTTAGGGACATTCTTGCCATGAAAAAACGCAGGGGAAAATCTTTGTTTTTGGTTGACTGGAAGGGTTTTGGTCCTGAGGAGAGGTCCTGGGAGCCCCGAGAGAATATTCAGGCTCCTCGAATTTTGTCCAGATTTCTCTCTAGCCTTAGGAAGAGGGGAGGTAAAGACGGGGGTACTGTCACGCCGCCTCCTCTGCCTCCTCCTGCAGCCGCTCATACTTACCTGTTCCCGGTGTCCCGGCGCGGCTCTCCTGCAGCTTTCTCTCTCCAGCGCTGGCTCCCGACCTCTGCTGGCCATCGGGCGCGCGCGCACGTCAGGTTCTCTTCTGTGCGCGCGCACCTGTAACCTCTGCTGGCTCCTTCTGTCCGGTCCTCTCTATCGTCCTGGAGGACCCTCTTCACCCGGAAGTAAGGCGCTGCTTTCCTATTTCTTCCTCTCTGTATCTCACCCCTGTGCCTGATGATCACTTGTGTCTTCCTAGTGCTCCAGGCCGCACGTGTGTTCTGTGCATCTTCTGTTCCCTGATTCTATGTCCTGTTTTCTCTCCGCAGAACCTCTCGGTACTCACAGCCCTGGCAGTTCCTGTGTTCCCGCAGTCCCTGTCGCTCTGCAGTTCCTAGTGTCCCTGCAGCCCCCGTCGCTTCTCTGTTACTGTGCTCCTGCTATCCCAGCGCCTCTGCAGCCCCTGTGCCTCTGCAGTCCCAGCCGCTCTAAGGTTCCTGTGTCTCCCCTCTGCTCCAGTAGTCCCTGTCTCCCAGCGGTCTCTGTGTTTCTACAGTCCTGAGTCCCTGTGGTACTCCGTCTGTCCTTAGTCTCTTCCGTTCCCACCAGTCTTTGTTTCTCGTTTACTCCTCACGGTCCTGACTCTCCATCCCTTCTTCCCTTTTCCCTCCTAGGTCACTCCGGCTTCCGTGGCGATAGTCCCTCGCGGTCCTGCCCCTAACTCTCCCTGTATAGGGGGAAGTCTATCCGGTCAGCTCGCCCATGAGGGGATCGTCGTCATGGTCTAGTGGGTCCACTCTTTCTATCTTGGTAACCTCACAACAGAAAACAGCACAGAGGCAAGCCTCAAAACTTCTGGAAAAAGGTAATTTGGAGTGATGAGACCAAAATTGATTTTTTTGACCACAACCATAAACTTTACATTTGGAAAGAAGTCAATAAGACCTATGATGAAAGGAACACCATTCCTACTGTAAAGCACAGAGGTGGATCGCTGATGTCTTGAGGAAGTGTGAGCTACAAAGAGACAGGAAACTTGGTCAAAGTTGAAGGAAAGATGAATGCAGCATGTTATCAGCAAATACTGGAGGCAAATTTGCAATCATCATCCTGGAAACTGCACGTGGGATGTACTTGGACACTCCAACATGACAACAATCCAAAACACAAGGCCAAGTCAACCTGACATTGGCTACAGCAGAACAAAGTTAAGGTTCTGAAGAGGCCATCTCAGTCTCCTGATCTCAATATCACTGAGCCACTCTGGGGAGATCTCAAGCGCACAGTTCATGCTAGACAGCCCAGGAATTTACAGGAACTGGAGGCTTTTTGCCAAGAAGAGTGGGCAGCTTTACCATCTGAGAAAATAAAGAGCCTCATGCACAACTACCGCAAAAGACTTCAAGCTGTTATTGATGTTAGAGGGGGCATTACACGGTATTAAGAAATTGGAACTTTTGATCAGGGTCATTTGGATGTTTTGGGTTGTCATTATGATTTAAAAAGAGAAAACACAGTAGCTTGACAATAAATGGCTTTAGCCAACCACTAACCATGAATGGAGAAAAGGTTTTGGTGTTATCATTCATATTCTCTGAAAGAAGGTCAAGAAAGCAAAAATTCTGTGGGGGTATGTAAACTTTTGAGCACAACTGTATTATTATAATATTGACTTCACCTATTATTGACTTTAATATTATGGCTGATTGGGTAGGGGGCCACTGTCTTACCTGACAATGGTACCTTTCTAAGGAATATACTGTATTAGGCTTGTCTCACACGTCCTACTTTCATGGTGTGAGTGGGGACCACAACATCCACACTGTTCATGGGTCTCCTGATTCAAAGTGAAGAGCCTCGTAGGCCTCTGTCATTAAGGAAGACCTTATAAAGGGGGTTAATTTGTACAATATTGAGGTACAATAACAACATGTTTCACAGAAGGGAGCGAAAACGTATTCACTCTCAATACCCCCGTATATCATTTAGCATCTCGCCATGTCGTCTGCCTTTACTAACATTTATGAAAGACTGGATTATTCTAAAAAACTCAGTGATACCAGCGCGGACCGGAAATAGGAATCATTGGTGTAACAAGTCCGTTAATGACATTTCATCCTCAAAAAAATATTCCCACATCACCTGTGAATAATGTTATTGAGAAGTGGAAGAAACTGCAGCAGCTCAGCCATGAATATGAGACCACGTAATATTACTGAGTGTGAGTCACCGAGTGCTGAGGGGCAGAGGGCAGAAATATCACCAACACTCTGCTGACTCCATAACTGCAGAGTCCAAACCAGCTGCATCTAAGCTTACATCATGAAGGACAATGAAAAGAGTTGGGTGGAGTGGTGTAAAGCTGCTGTCTTCGGACTCTGGAGCAGTGGAAATGTCATCTGTGCAGTGTTGGATCACACTTCTCTATATTGCATCTGATGCACGAGTCTGGGTTTGGTGAATGCCAGGAGAACATTACTGCATTCTACTAGCTGTAAAGTTTGGTAGAGGAGGGATAATACAATTAGGTTGTTTTTAAGGAGTTTATCTTACCCCTTAGGTCCAGGGAAGGGAACTCTTAATTCTTCAGACATATGTACAATTGTAGCTTCAAACTTTTTGAGAACAGTTTGGGGCAGGCCTTTTTCTTTTTCTGGTCCCCAATTACTCTGCACAAAGAAAAGTCGATAAACACATGGTGGGATGAGTATAAGACCGTGACTTGCCGCACGAAGCTCCATCCTCAACCCCATCCAACACCTTTGGGATGAACTAAAATGCAGATTGTGAGCCCAGCTTCTCCTCCAACATTGGCATCTGAACTAACACTTGCTCTTCTGGATGACTGATCAAAAGTTCCCACTGACAACTCCAACATCTTGTAGAAAGTTTTCCAAGAAGAGTGTAAAGGGGAACAACTCCATAGTAATGCTTGTGGATGTAGATGTAGAATGGGAGGTCGTAAAAGCTGCTGTAGAAGTAATGTGTAAGTGTCCGAATACTTCTGTTCTGTCCATATAGTGTATTAGATGGGTGAGATAGATAGATAGTTAGATAGATAGATAGATATTGTAGACATAAAACAGAAATTATGTTTTTTAAATTTTTCTCTTCCAAGGAGAATATTCTGCTTAATCCAGGTCAACATACCGCTCGAAGCTATGCCGAGTGACATTTTGTCTTGCAGCAGTAATTATGTGGGTGAGATGTGAACGGTTTAGAATTTGCATTTTTTATAATTAGTCATTTACTGTCCCATGTATTTTCTCAAAGCGTTTTTCCCAGAGTGAAGCTGCAAATCATGCTGTGCCAAAAAAACACAGCTCAGTTGGCATAACCTTTGCAGACACTAAAATTATTCATTTAAAAGGTTTATTCCACCAGCATGGATTGAAAAGGAGCGTTCTTGTAAGTGAAGCGCTGACATAAATTAGAACACATAATAATTTATGAGGTTATTTTATTATAGTCATGATTAGATAATCGTTATACTATATTTCACTCCTTGATATACTGGGGTTTAAAATGCACCAGAATTGACTGTAGGTTAGATATGCATTTAAATTGACTATATGTAGCACTAATTAAAATACTTGATTACATACTGGATGGATGAACGTGATCTAATCTCACAAGTCACTCGCCCAATGTCAAAAGTAGACAAGTACTTTACTCTTCTGAAGGGGTCACATCATGTTAATAAAAAGAGACATTATAAGAGATTTTACATTTAGATTGGAATGAATAGCTTTTTTTTAATTGTAGCAAAATTAAGGGTACACAGGGGCTTGGTAATATGGGGAGCCAATACCACCTTCTCTTTAATATTATTTTCCAATTTTTTTTAATTTCTGTAAGTAAATTGCCCATTTCTATAGCTCTTTCAATGAGAGCTCCCCCTATTGGCCGCTCATTTTATTGAAAAATGTATGATTTAAATCATTTTCTCAGTAGAGTTAATTATGGTATGTCACTTAAATATATTTAACATACTGAACCATACATTTCTATTAAAAAGAGACCTCTTTCTGGACAAATTACTAGTTGGATGGTAGGGGGAGATTTTGCAGACTATGACAGCCCTTAGCAAAACCAAAGAAATGAGTCAGCACACATGTTGGTATAAGTGCAACACTGTATGTAAGGGCACATTCATACTCTGGCCATTGAAATGACAGAACATAGGATAAAAACAATAAGGAAATACCCTACAGTAAGTAAATAAATATTAATAGTGCATATAAATAAGATATGGGACTTAGTTGACACTATTTTGATTCAAAGAGAGTTAAAGCCATCCCACCACGACAAGGTGTACCGGAATCAGGACGGACCCTAACTCTTATAGTTAACCTCACTACATGCCTCGCTACTTGGACTTAAAATAGATGGGGCAAAGCTACAGAAGATGCGCAGCTCAAAAATGGGTAGCCAGGCCCTTGTATGTACAAAGTACAAAAAAAAAAGCAAAACCAAAAAAATGAGCTGGAACACATGTTGGTATAAGTGCAGTGTGTAGGTGCATATGACTGCAGTCTAAAGTACTATATATTGATCATTATGTAGGTCACATAGTGGTGACAGTAGTGCACAGTAGTTTGACAATAAATGGCTTCACCCAACCACTAACCATGAGTGGAGAAAACGTTTTGGTGCTATCATTCATATTCTCTGAAAAAAGGCCAAGAAAGCAAAAATTCTGCAAGGGTATAACTTTTGAGCACAACTGTATATCAGGTATCTATCCATCATGATGGCTACCAGTTCTGTACAGAATGAAAAAGAACTCCCACTCATCTATAAGGGATAATGTACTCATGACTGTATAGTGTACTGTACCACATCCGGTAGTTGAAAGGATGCTATTCCTTATCATGAATAGTAGAGGGCACATTACCCCTTACGGTAGACAATGTATTTTTGAACGGTGTGAGTATATGCACACGACGCCTTTTCCAGGTCGACAAACCCATCAAGTTTTTTTCAAAGGGAAACCACGTGGTGAAATCAGGAAATGCTTTTTTTCCAAAAGTTCTTTTTGTAGTTTTTTATTTTTTTACATCTTTTCAGCGCTTGTGGTGTTTTGTTTTATCTCCATTCAACTTGTAGCACTTTTTCAATCATAAACGCTGGCAAAACACTCAAGATGCTCATCTTCAAGGCATCTATTTAGCCTTCCCATTGATGTATTGTAAAGTACAGAGTATCTTCAGAGTGGAAGGCGACTGAAGAATGGTCGAGTCACTTCCTTGGCATCTTTCGAAACCTGAAGCTGTAAAAACACGCTCAAAAGACTAAACAAAAGCAAGTCATTTTTTTTTATAGAAATGCATATTTCCATTCTTTTGAGCGAGTGCTTTTACAGGTTGGTTTCAGAGAGGACACATCTGAATAAACCATTGTGTGCACATATTAGCTTTTCCTTAGCCCTTTTAAAAAAGTTTTCAACATTAGCAGCACTGTATTGTTGACTAAACCCATTTTACATACAGTATGCTAAAGTTATTTATTGAGGGATTTTCATTCTTTAGAACCCCTTTTTATTAGACAGAGAATGGAGTCGTTAGAAAGAGAATTATTAATTTCTGAAGGACTATTTCTATTGGTTTGAGTGGATATTGTGTAATGCTTCAGATGCCCTGTGGGGGTGCTGTAGGGAGATTGAACTGTTATTGCCAGGTGGCCACATAGATTACAGCTGATCATGAGCATTCTGGACAGCTGGACGCTCCATAATAATTTATTTTTGATGATATTTCCAACAAAAGTCATTTGTCCGAGATGGATAACCCCTTGATCATTGAGGCTACCCTATTACTTGAATGATTTTCAGCAACAAAAAAATGATCATTAGAAATTATGTCCACAATCTGGAACATCAGTTAGCACCAGAAACACATCAGAGTGGTTTCTGTACCACTATTCACAAATGGACTTTTAGGCCATGTGCACACGTTCAGGATTTTTCGCGTTTTTTTCGCGTTTTTTCGCTATAAAAACGTGATAAAAATGCGAAAAAAACGCTAACCTATGCCTCCTATTATTTACAGTGTATTCAGCATTTTTTGTGCAAATGTTGCGATTTTTTCCGCGAAAAAATCGCATCGCGGAAAAAAAAGCAACATGTTCATTAAAAATGCAGAATTGCGGGGATTCCGCACACCTAGGAGTGCATTGATCTGCTTACTTCCCGCACGGGGCTGTGCACACCATGCGGGAAGTAAGCAGATTATGTGCGGTTGGTACCCAGGGTGGAGGAGAGGAGACTCTCCTCCACGGACTGGGCACCATATAATTGGTCAAAAAAAAAAGAATTAAAATAAAAAATAGTCATATACTCACCTTCGATGTCCCTGGAGTTTTCCCGCCTCTCACCGCTGCATGCTGCCGCTTCTGTTCCTATAGATGGTGTGGTTCAGGACCTGCGATGACGTCACTGTCTTGTGATTGGTCGCGTGACCGCTCATGTGACCGCTCGCAACCAATCACAAGCCATGACGTCACCGAAGGTCCTGAACCACACCGGCATCTATAGGAACGGAGGCTGCAGAGGGTGAGTATAACCATTTTTTTTTTTTTTTTATTATTTTTAAACATTCTATCTTTTACTATAGATGCTGCATAAGCAGCATCTATAGTAAAAAGTTGGTCACACTTGTCAAACAGTATGTTTGACAAGTGTGACCAACCTGTCAGTCAGTTTTCCAAGCGATGCTACAGATCGCTTGGAAAACTTTAGCATTCTGCAAGCTAATTTCGCTTGCAAAATGCTAAAAAAAAAACGTGAAAAAAACGGAAAAAAAACGCAAAAAAAAATGCGGATTTCTTGCAGAAAATTTCCGGTTTTCTTCAGGAAATTTCTGCAAGAAATCCGGACGTGTGCACATACCCTTAAAGATATGGATTTATAATAAAGCTTAAAGAATTTTTATCTTTGGATGTTCTTATCCACTTTTTTTCTCAATATTGGACATTCCTGCTTGGTCTCAGAAGAGCACTCCACAATATCAAGACAGGTGTTTCTAAAAATTGTGAGTACTACTGGGAATTTTTTTTTGCTTTTGTTATCTGGAACAGGGATGGCCACACTGGAAAATTCTTTAAGAAACTAAAAATAAGCCCAGAAGCGATCACTTTCTAAGTAGTTTACATTCCATTAATACTGAACCCAACCAGACATTTCCAGTGTTACAGCCTTTTAAAAAGAAGCCAAATCCCTTTCTTTGACATCAATTATGCACATGTTTCTCGGTATGTTTTATGAAGTCCCTTGCTGCCAGATGCTGCTCTCCCTGAGCCAACAAAACACTAATCCATTTACAAATGTGCAAATTGTCATAAATGGCTCAGAAGAGTCTTAAAACCAATATTAGTTCAATTTGTAAGTAAGAGGAGGAAGCGAGAGGTCTTTACACAATCCCTGACACTACAAGACTCAATTTCAGAGAAATGGAAAGCACACAGGTCCCCGCCTTGGAGCAGCAAGCAAGTGTTTGGAAGTGCATTTTGTGTTCCCCCGAGAAGCCATTAATAATTGAGAAAAGGAACATTTACAGAAGGAAGCGTGGAGCTGTTGAGCAGGTTAGTGGTGGTTACATGTCATTTATCAAGATGAGATGGCCGAATGAGAGAAGACGCTCTGCCAGATTGGCGCAGTAATATTTTAAGATCATCTATGAGCAACTGTAAGCATTCCTAACTAAGAAGTGGGGGGGAACAATTCCCTAATTTACATGGATATCCAAATAATGATTTTCTGACTCAGTAAATCTTGGAAGTATTTAAACAGCTTGTCATGTATTATGTGCCATATAAATGAGGCAATTTAGACAAGCTGGTTGTAGAGAGACAGTATAAAGAGGGGTCAAATACAATGCCATGGCAATGGGTTATACAACTACATTATTATTATTATTATTTATTATTATTATTTACAGCGCCATTTATTCCATGGCGTTTTACATGTGAAAAGGGGTATACAAAATAAAAACAAGTATATTAGCAAAAAATGTCCCAAAAGAAAATCAATTAATGGCACTTCACATCAATCAAAAATCAACAACACTGATGTCAGTCCATCCGAGATAAAGAAGAGATCCATAAATAAAATAAATACGTTTATTTCAATATATTAAAAAGAACACATTTGAATAAAAAAGCAAGATGTCTCACAAAAGTAGGGAGACGCCACCAATACAATTAATCCTAAAGGGTAGATATCAATATCCATAAATAACAATATAAGGCTATATGCTAGAATCCACAAAATTAAGAAGAATTATTAACATATTTCCAATAATGCACTAGCAAAAAGGATATAAGTATACTAAAGTGCACAGTGCTATGTGTATCATCAATCTAATGCTTATCACAGGGTAAAATCCAAACCCTACTCATAAATGGCTCTTATCAAGTATACCATCATATAACAATAGCGACTACAAAGTGCACAGACAAATTATCCAGAAATACAAACACAAAGTCAAAAAAGGTGGAAATAGCAATTAACTATATAGCCATACCCTAGGAGGAATTCACAAAGGACATGAAAACAGAGGTATTAGGTACTCTATTAAGTCATAATTGTATGGTAATACAACCAAAAAGTCTATCTTAGCCCAGTGGCATGAATGCCATATACCAAATTGTGTGGAGGGATATAAGTATAAAGACGGTAAGTATATAGATTTACAATATAGAGAGAGACCAATATACCTTATACAAATCATGGTGGCGTCCCCTCACCCCGATGCGCATTTCAATACAAGTCAGTGACTAATACAGGAGAACTCTGCCCACGAGGGCTCGCAATCTACAAGGGATGGGTGACGATACAGTAGGTGATGGGAGAGCTGGTCGTGCAGCAGTTTGGTGGAACGAGGGTTACTGCAGGTAGGTCTTCAGGTTGCTTTTGAAGGTTTCCACAATAGGCGAGAGTCTGATATGTTGAAGTAGAGAGTTCCAGAGTAGGGGGATGTGGAGCGCCCCCACACCGCCGCAGGGCCGAGGGGTACCCGGAGCCGGGCCTCTAGGTCTCAGTCCTGGGGTTGTCACGGTAGCTAGACCCGGTCCGTGGCCCTGTCTGTCAGTGGGGGACGTCCGGTGCAATAAGTGATGTTGTAGCGGTGCAGTTGTGGGGTGCAGGTCGCGGTAAATAACGAGGACACCAGGTTGCAGTCTCTTTACCTCTTTACTGAAGCTCTCTGGGTCCTCAGTCCGGAATACGGCTCACCAGGCTGCGCAAGTCCGGCCGGTCCAATGGCACTTCCAGAGCTCTCCTTGCAGGTGGAAATCGGTGCCTTCCTTCTAGCGCTATGTGTTGCAGTCCTTCCCTGCTGTGCTTACGGAAAGTACCCCACAACTGTTGTGTCTGTTTCTCGTGTTCCCTCACAACAACTTAATTCGCAATGATCTTCCTCGTCCCTCCAGATACTATGGTAGGAACGCACCCGTATGACGGGGAGGCTCGGAGATCTTCCGGGACTCTATCTGCGCCCCTCTCCTGTTGGTACCCCCCTTTGCCTTCCTGGGTGATGCGTGAGACAGTCCGCCTCAAGCTAACTGCCCTGCCGTAGGTCTGAGGTATGGCTTGAAACTCTTTACCTCCTCGGCGTTCCGGCCACCGGTAGTGCGCCTCAGTAAGGTGCTGCCTCTTTCAGCACAACCCTCACTGGTATCTCCTTTCGCTTGATTTCGTTTCTCACTCAGCACAATCTATCTCGCTTCTTAGTCCTTCCTTGGGCACCGCCGCTATGCTGAGCAGGCACGGTCCCTTTACGTTCTTTCCATGCCAAGCCTCTGCCAGGATCCCACCCCTGGCAGAGACCCTACAGTCTCTCCCTTCACAACACCCCCTGCCACAGGGTGTTGCTCCGTTCAATCCCGTCAGCGTTCTCCCTAACTTCCTGCCTGACCCCCAGTTTACCCACTATGGTGGGGAGTGGCCTAATGAATAGCACCCTTAGCTCCCCCCGGAGGCCCAGCTGTGAAATGTATTGGTGACTGTGATACCTGCTCAGAGAACTCCTTCCGTGCCATCGAACGCAGCATGGCCCCCCTTAGTGGCTGAACCATGCTACTGCAACGACCAGGACTCTGGGGCGCTGCACTCCCCCCTGGTTAAACACAGTACTCCGGGACTGGGAAGAAAAACAACAATACAGGTTAGCAAAAAGACATACAATTTTGTTGAGTGCAAATAACAATAAGTATACTTAAGTAGGCTTCCCTTTATGGGAGGTGAGGACACTTGTAACGTTACAAACATAATTAACCTTATAATTTACAGAGTATAAATAACTTCTGTTACCCAACCGGGTATTCTATTTAGTGCAATTTTTGAAATAATAACTTAACATTGCCTTTAAGAAACTCACACTCTTAGTCTATCAAAGGCCTTCCTATAATCACATTATAAGGCATTTCAACTTTACATTCTCCTTCTTGTGAACCTGCAGGACCGCCTGTCCCTACGGCACCAGGCCTACTGCCTCTCCTTTCTTCTACAGGACCGCCCTGTTCAGCCAGGGCCTACTGCCTTTCGCTACTATACACAGTATAGACATAACATTCCTTTCGGTTGAAGAACTCTGAGCCAGCTCTACTCGGCCCCTTTAAGGACTCACTCTCTAACCCCTACGGGTTCACTCTCTGTCCTTAGCAATAAAGTAACTTTTCAATGGGGACGCAGGGTTTACCTTCTATCCTCACCCTCATTATTACTTCTCTTACTTTCAACTGTGCAGACCTCTACTTCTACCCCTACGGGCTCTCTGCATCTTTCCTGTCTTCAAAACATTATTCAAATTTCACATTTTAACAAATTCAACACATATAACTCGGCATGTAAAACAGTTACATTTTCTTTTCAAGGCATCATTACCACATTACTGTTCTGTAACAGTATCGCTTTCAAGTACAATTCTTCACATCCCCTTTAAGAGGGGACCAGGTCTCTCTGAGGTAGCTCGTCTTCTCAGCCTACCAGTCTCATGCAAAGTTCCGGTCCGGTATCTTCACAAAGTGTCTTTAACTAGGACCAGTAGGAACGGTTTCTTCGCAAAGTGTCTTTTGACTAAAACCAGTAGGGAGCACCTTTAAGAAAGTGCAAACTATTTACAAGGGAAAGTTTGAATCATGCGCAGTTCATGATTTCTGCAGTTCTCTTTTTTAAAACTGTATAAACTTCAGGAAAACAACAGTGACCCCGGGTCAACAAAGGGGTCACCTTTAACCCTAGACGGGTTTAGCAGCAAACAGGAACAGTTAAAGGAATGAACAGTTAACTATTTACATTTTCCATCCAATGATAGTACTTTCAAAACTTTCCACGAGGCGCCACCCGGCAGGTGGATCCCTGCAGTTCAGGGTTCAGATCCACTCCTACTGCCAGGTACACCCCATGTGTTCGGGTCTGTTGTATGACCAGATCGTGCGCAGCGATGAAGGTCTGGGTTCCCACTGCTCTCTGCGCTGGCTCCTCAGGAGTCTCAACCACCCGAAGAGGCACTCCCTTGGCCACTGCTGTGGCGGCGGTGATCAACCTGCGGGCTCCAGGTTCCGCAGCCAGGCAGGTGGAGGCGACCGGAGTGGCTTCAGATCGATCACACGGTGACACCTTGGCTACAGGGGCTGGCCTCTCCTGCTTGTACACATTCAGAGCAAACCACCCCTTCTCTCCAAAGTGCCGGGTGTAGGTAACGCTGTCCCCCGGGTAGAGGTCCCGATCCGGGTGACCTTCTCTGAGGTGCGACTCCACATCCCGGCGATTGACAAAGACCTCCGCATACAGCCCCGGTTCCTTGATAAAGCCCCAGCCTCCTCGGAGCTTGAAGATGGTGACAATGCCCTGCCTGCGCGGGGCCTGATGGGTGGTGGGGTCCTTGCGGGCCCGATCCTTAACCGCCAAATCTTTTTGATGGTAGGCCTCCCGTTTGGCCTGATGTATTCTCTCTTCCTCTTGCCACCGCTGTTCTAGCTGGGTCTGATATTCTTCCCAGCTTAGGGCCTGTACCATTTCTCCCTTCTGGGTCTCCACCCCGGGGAACCCCATGAGATTGGATCCAGGGTTCACCCAGCGGCACACCGTGCGCTCCGCACTGACCTCACACGGCAAGGGAGTAGGGGTGATAGGGGCTCGCATACGGTGTTCCATGCCCGTGGCTTCCTCCCATGGTAACAGGCGCTGAAGTCTATGGGTCCCCGGGAGAGGCGGTGCTGCTACGGGACCCACTAACACACCCTCGGCTGGTGGGGCAGGACCGGGGGACTCACCCACCGGTACGAATCCACTTTCCGCAACAGGTCCCGCTGGTTCCTCCGATGTCCGGGAACCCGCTGCCGGCACCGCCTGATGCGGGGCCTGGATTCTCACATTCAGTTGGAGGAGCTGGTTATATAAGTCCTCCATCTCGGCTCTCAGGAATTTGGTGTTATCCACAGAGGACAGGCTGCTGGGCTCGTCCGGGTAGTCAGGGGAGACTTCCACTTCAACCCCGCTGTCGGGTTCGGAGCTGCTGGCCATAGCGTCCTCCACGTGGGTCGCTTCCTGGTCTTTTTCCCGCTCTCTCCTGCGTGAGCAGTTTCGTTTTCTCTGCCTCCGCCCCCCATTAAGGATCAGGAGGCGGATCTCTGCTGCTGACGGACACGTCCTCACTGCACAGAAATATTTAGACTGGGCGGCCATTATTCTTCGCGCTCTCCAGCTTGTCTACGCCCACTCCACGCCCTTCTTCTCTTCCTGCGCTCTCCTCAGCGCTGCAATGGCGGCGGATTTTGGCGGCAACTGGCACAGCACACAGTCTTGCAATAAAGTTCAGTCCACACACAATAAATCACAGTCTCTAGGCACACATGACCTGATTCTTCAGGCTTAAGTAGATCCTGTTCGTGACGCCAAGTTGGAGCGCCCCCACACCGCCGCAGGGCCGAGGGGTACCCGGAGCCGGGCCTCTAGGTCTCAGTCCTGGGGTTGTCACGGTAGCTAGACCCGGTCCGTGGCCCTGTCTGTCAGTGGGGGACGTCCGGTGCAATAAGTGATGTTGTAGCGGTGCAGTTGTGGGGTGCAGGTCGCGGTAAATAACGAGGACACCAGGTTGCAGTCTCTTTACCTCTTTACTGAAGCTCTCTGGGTCCTCAGTCCGGAATACGGCTCACCAGGCTGCGCAAGTCCGGCCGGTCCAATGGCACTTCCAGAGCTCTCCTTGCAGGTGGAAATCGGTGCCTTCCTTCTAGCGCTATGTGTTGCAGTCCTTCCCTGCTGTGCTTACGGAAAGTACCCCACAACTGTTGTGTCTGTTTCTCGTGTTCCCTCACAACAACTTAATTCGCAATGATCTTCCTCGTCCCTCCAGATACTATGGTAGGAACGCACCCGTATGACGGGGAGGCTCGGAGATCTTCCGGGACTCTATCTGCGCCCCTCTCCTGTTGGTACCCCCCTTTGCCTTCCTGGGTGATGCGTGAGACAGTCCGCCTCAAGCTAACTGCCCTGCCGTAGGTCTGAGGTATGGCTTGAAACTCTTTACCTCCTCGGCGTTCCGGCCACCGGTAGTGCGCCTCAGTAAGGTGCTGCCTCTTTCAGCACAACCCTCACTGGTATCTCCTTTCGCTTGATTTCGTTTCTCACTCAGCACAATCTATCTCGCTTCTTAGTCCTTCCTTGGGCACCGCCGCTATGCTGAGCAGGCACGGTCCCTTTACGTTCTTTCCATGCCAAGCCTCTGCCAGGATCCCACCCCTGGCAGAGACCCTACAGTCTCTCCCTTCACAACACCCCCTGCCACAGGGTGTTGCTCCGTTCAATCCCGTCAGCGTTCTCCCTAACTTCCTGCCTGACCCCCAGTTTACCCACTATGGTGGGGAGTGGCCTAATGAATAGCACCCTTAGCTCCCCCCGGAGGCCCAGCTGTGAAATGTATTGGTGACTGTGATACCTGCTCAGAGAACTCCTTCCGTGCCATCGAACGCAGCATGGCCCCCCTTAGTGGCTGAACCATGCTACTGCAACGACCAGGACTCTGGGGCGCTGCAGATGCATGGGAAAAATCTTGCATGTGATTGTGGGAAGAGGTGTGTAGAGAAGGAGATCTTGTGAGGATCGGAGGTTACATGCAAGTAAGTACTGGGAAACGAGGTTACAGATGCATGGAGGAGACAGGCTGTTGATGGCTTTGTATGCCATGGTTAGTGTTTTGAACTGAAATCTCTGGACAATGGGGAGCCAGAGCAGGAATTAACAGAAGGGACAGGCTGGAAAATAGCGGAGGGACAGGTATATTAGTCAGACAGCAGAATTTAGGATAGATTGGAGGGGTTCGAGAGTGTTAGAAGGGAGGCCACAAAGCCGGAGGTTGCAGTTGTCGAGGCGGGAGATGGTGAGGGCATGGACTAGAGTTTTTGCAGATTCTTGATTAAGAAATGTACGGATCCGAGAAATATTTTTGAGTTGTAGTTGGCAGGAAGTGGAAAGGGCATGGTTATGTGGTTTCAAGGAGAGATCAGAGTCCAGGGTTACCCCAAGGTAGTGAGCTTGCAGGGCTAGGAACAGTGAGCAGCCATTGACTTTGATGGATAGGCGTTTTGGAGGGATTGAGATGGGGGAAAGATTATGAACTCTGTTTTGTCCATGTTAAGTTTTAGAAATCTAGCAGAGAAAGATAAAATAGCTGGCAGATATTAGGGAAATCTGATTAGTAAGGAGGTGATATCTGTTCCAGAGAGGTAGATCTGTGTGTCCTCAGCATAGAGGTGATACTGAAATGCGTGGGACTCTATGAGCTGTCCCAGGCCTAAAGTGTAAATGGAGAAGGGTCCCTAGAACTGATCCTTAGAGGACACTGACAGATAAGGAATGAGATGAGGAGGTGGTGTGTGAGTGGGAGACACTGAATGTTCGTTCTGTTAGGTATGACGAAATCCAAGATTATTATTATTATTATTATTTATTATTATAGCGCCATTTATTCCATGGCGCTTTACATGTGAGGAGGGGTATACATAATAAAAACAGGTAGGGCCAAGTCTGTGATTCCAAGACATGAGAGAATCTGTAGTAAGAGGGAATGGTTGACTGTGTCAAAAGCAGAGGACAGGTCCAGGAGGAGGAGGACAGAGTAGTGTCGCTTGGATTTGGCAATTAGTAAGTCATTGAAGACTTTAGTCAGGGCAGTTTCAGTAGAGTGATGCGGTCAGAAACCAGATTGAAAGCGGTCAATGAGGGAGCAGGATTAGAGGTGGGAGGGCAGATCAAGACAGATGTGTTCTTCTAGTAGTTTTGAGGCATAGTGGAGAAGTGATATGGGGTAATAGCTAGGCACAGAGAATGAGTCACGGGAGGGATTTTTGAGGACGGGTGTGTTCGAGGCACTTTTGAAGCATGAGGGGAAAACATTAGTTGTTAGTGACAGATGGAAGAGATGGATTAGGGTTGGAATGAAGACTGTGGTGAGGTTTGGGATGAGGTGGAATGGTTGAGTGGACAGGTGGTGAGATGTGATCTTGAGAGTAGAAAGGAAAGTTGACTTTCTGTAGTGGGGGAGAAGTTGATTTTGGAAGAGTAGGGTTGAGTAGTTATGAGGAGGTGGGGCTGCCATCAGGGCATTACTGCCATTACTACTGTCTGGGACCCGGTGATTAGGGGGGCCCGGCCGAACATGCTGGCATCCTGGTCTGATCGGGCCCCCCTCTCTTTGCTTCCCCAACTCCTCGGGCCCCTCTGGACTGGACATTTTGCTCAAGCTTAGGAACACACGATACATAACAACACTGTGGTGTTTAAAAGATACACCTACACTGTGTACTGTACCTTTAAGCTGCGGCTGGGTGCATCATGGGTCCTGACGTCACATGCTGCTCAGCTTCCTCATTCCGGAGCAGAGCAGCATGCGGTGTGCCACGTGGGGCCTGGGGCAGACAAACAATCAGACCGGATGATCAGGATTCAGGCAGAGGCAGCAGACGAGCGAGCAGGGTAAGTCTCTCTCCGGTGAGAAGAGGCTTCAGGTGGCTCAGTGGTTACTGGGGCCTGCATCCAACATGGCCCAGGGGGAGGCTAGTGGGGACTAGGGGCCCACATCCAACAGGGCCCCTGTTGGACATGGGCCATCCGTCATCACTAGCCTCCCCCTGGGCCATGTTGGACACGGGCCCCCAGTCTCCACTATCCTCCACCTGGCCCAGCCCCAGGTCTAGTGGTCCACCAGTAATATAATGGTGAACCAGTCATCTCAACCCATCTACGGGTGCCCTGCTGCCTGACTGACTGCATGGGGGGCCAGTAATATAATGGTGAAGCAGTCATCCCTCCCCATCCACGGGGACCCTGATGCCTGACTGAGTGTACGGGGGGGTAGTAATATAATAGTGAACCAGTTATCTCTCCCCATCCACGGGAGTCCTGCTGCCTGACTAACTGCAAGGGTCACTGCAGACCCCAGTAATATAATTGGGAACCAGTCATCATTTCTCATGCATGCTGCTTGACTGGCTACTCGGGTCACTGCAGACCCCAGTAATATAATGTGGAAACATATACAAAAAAGGTCACACTCTATCATGCTAAAGCATGTCAATTTGGAATATATGAAATTTGGATAGCAAAATGGCTTTGGAGGGTTAGGAAAAATTATGAGACTCTTAGCATAAAATTTGGCCAAATATGTGCCCATCAACCATCGTCAAGGTGGTCTCAGCCTGATGGGTCCCTGAACTGTGTGAATACCTCTCTAAGTCTGATGACTGAATACCTGGGTGAATGTGGACACCTCTGTCAGCAATGCCTGCATTTATGGGTACGTAGGGACCTGCTGTAATTAAAATCACCACCTGGTGGAGGGCAGAGTGCTCAGTCAGTAAGCTAACATTACAAAAGACAAAAAACTGACTGGCACATCCAAACTAGTGTGAATAGGTGCATACCAGGAGGAGCTACCTCCACATACAATATACAAAAAAAGGTTGCACTCTATCATGCTAAAGCATGTCAATTTGGAATATATGAAATTTGAATAGCATAACGGCTTTGGAGGATTAGGAAAAAATATAAGACGCTTAGCATAAAATTTGGCCAAATATGTTGTGAATTCTTTTCTTGGGCTCCCTCCGGTGGTTATCAGTGGTAGCGCTGCTGTTTGTCCTTCACAGCAGTTATCAGGTGTGTTCACTCTGGACTGGGCTATTTAGTCTGGCTTCACCCTTTAGGGAGTGCCAGTTGTCCATTGTATCTGGAGGATTCACATCTCTTCATGGTCTCTCTTGCTTCCTGGTCTTTTCACCAAGATAAGTCCTGCTTGTTTTGCAGCCCACTTATTGTTCAGTGCATTTCATGTTTTTTCTTGTCCAGCTTCATCTGTGTAAGGATTTATGCAGTCCAGCTGGAATATCTGGAGAGGCAGATATACCCTTCATGTCTTTAGTTAGATGTGAAGTTTTTGTATTTTCTGTGGTGGATATTTTCATAGTATTTTATTACTGACCGCATAGTACTCTGTCCTATCTTTTCTATCTAGCTAGATTGGCCTCCTTTGCTAAATCCTGTTTTCAGCCTGTGTATGTTTTTTTCCTCTCCTCTCACAGTCAATATTTGTGGGGGGCTGCCTATCCTTTGGGAATTTTCTCTGAGACGAGATAGCTTTCCCTTTTCTATCTATAGGGTTAATTAGTTCTCCGGCTGTGTCAAGGTGTCTAGGATCAGTAGGTACATCCCATGGCTACTTCTAGTTGCGGTGTTAAGTTCAGGGTCCGCGGTCAGTATAGATACCACCTTCTCCAGAGTACGTCTCATGCTGCTCCTAGGCCATCAGTTCATAACAGTACAACTGGCCAAAAATGAGTTAACCGCATCTCAGAAGAAGGGAAAGAAAGTGCTGAGCCATTTTTTTTCTGTACTCTGTTGTGTTTTTTTTTTCCCTCTTTACCTCTGGGTGGCTCAGGAGTTAGGCGCTGACATGGCTTCTCGTGTGGATCAACTTGCTGCTAGAATACAGGATATTTCTGATTATATCGTTCAGACTCCTTTTTTAGAGCCTAGAATTCCAACTCCTGATCTGTTTTTTGGGGACAGGTCTAAATTTCTGAGCTTTAAAAATAACTGTAAACTGTTTTTTGCTCTGAAGCCCCGTTCCTCTGGTGATCCCATCCAGCAGGTTAAAATTGTCATATCTCTGTTGCGTGGTGACCCCCAGGATTGGGCATTTGCCCTGGAACCTGGGAATGCGGCCTTGCTTAATGTAGACACCTTTTTTCAGGCGCTTGGGTTATTGTATGATGAACCTAACTCTGTAGAGCATGCTGAGAAAACATTGTTGGCCCTGTGTCAGGGTCAAGAAGCGGCAGAATCATATTGCCAGAAATTTAGAAAATGGTCTGTGTTGACTAAATGGAATAAGGATGCTTTGGCGGCAATTTTCAGAAAGGGTCTTTCTGAATCCGTTAAAGATGTTATGGTGGGGTTCCCCACGCCTGCTGGTCTGAGTGATTCTATGTCTCTGGCCATTCAAATTGATCGGCGCTTGTGTGAGCACAGAGTTGTGCACACTATGGCGTTGTCTTCCGAGCTGAGTCCTGAGCCTATGCAATGTGATAGGATTGTGTCTAGAGCTGAACAACAAGGATTCAGACGTCAGAATAGGTTGTGTTTTTACTGCGGCGATTCTGCTCATGTTATTTCTGACTGCCCTAAGCGTGTCAAGAGAATCGCTAGTTCCGTTACCATCAGTACTGTACAACCTAAATTTCTGTTATCTGTGACCCTGATCTGCTCATTATCGTCATTTTCTGTCATGGCAGTTGTGGATTCAGGCGCCGCGTTAAATTTAATGGACTTAGAATTTGCCAGACGTTGTGGTTTTCCCTTACAGCCTTTGCAGAGTCCTATCCCTTTGAGGGGCATTGATGCTACACCATTGGCTAAAAATAAACCTCAGTTTTGGACACAGCTAACCATGCGCATGACGCCAGCCCATCAGGAAGATTGTCGTTTTCTAATGTTGCATAATCTGCATGATGCTATTGTGCTGGGGTTTCCATGGTTACAGGTGCATAATCCGGTGTTGGATTGGAAATCTATGTCTGTCACTAGTTGGGGTTGTCAGGGGGTTCATGATGACGTTTCTTTGATGTCAATTTCCTCCTCCCCCGCTTCTGAAGTTCCTGAGTTTTTATCAGATTTCCAGGATGTTTTTGATGAGCCCAAGTCCAGTTCCCTTCCACCGCATAGGGACTGTGATTGTGCTATTGACTTGATTCCAGGCTGTAAGTTCCCTAAAGGCCGACTTTTCAATCTGTCTGTGCCAGAACATGCCGCCATGCGGAGTTATGTTAAGGAGTCTTTGGAGAAGGGGCATATTCGGCCATCTTCTTCTCCATTGGGAGCAGGTTTCTTTTTTGTTGCCAAGAAGGATGGCTCCTTGAGACCCTGTATTGATTATCGCCTCTTGAATAAGATCACGGTCAAATTCCAATACCCTTTGCCTTTGCTCTCTGATTTGTTTGCTAGGATTAAGGGGGCTAGTTGGTTTACTAAGATTGACCTTCGAGGGGCATATAATCTTGTTCGTATTAAGCAGGGCGACGAATGGAAAACTGCGTTTAATACGCCCGAGGGCCATTTTGAACATCTAGTGATGCCATTCGGACTCTCTAATGCTCCATCTGTGTTTCAGTCCTTCATGCATGATATATTTCGGAATTATCTTGATAAATTCATGATTGTATATTTGGATGATATTTTGATTTTTTCGGATGATTGGGAGTCTCATGTGAAACAAGTCAGGATGGTATTTCAGATCCTTCGTGATAATGCCTTGTTTGTGAAGGGGTCTAAATGCCTCTTTGGAGTACAGAAGGTTTCTTTTTTGGGCTTCATTTTTTCTCCTTTATCTATAGAAATGGATCCGGTTAAGGTTCAGGCCATTCATGTTTGGATCCAGCCCACATCCGTGAAGAGCCTTCAGAAATTTTTGGGCTTTGCTAATTTTTATCGCCGTTTCATTGCCAACTTCTGCAGTGTGGTTAAACCCCTGACCAATTTGACGAAGAAAGGCGCTGATGTGACGAATTGGTCCTCTGCGGCCATTTCTGCCTTTCAGGAGCTTAAACGCCGATTTACTTCTGCCCCTGTGTTGCGTCAGCCGGATGTTTCTCTTCCTTTTCAGGTTGAGGTTGACGCTTCTGAAATTGGGGCAGGGGCCGTTTTGTCTCAGAGGAATTCTGATGGTTCCTTGATGAAACCGTGTGCCTTCTTCTCTCGAAAGTTTTCGCCTGCGGAACGCAATTATGATGTCGGTAATCGTGAGTTGTTGGCTATGAAGTGGGCATTTGAGGAGTGGCGACATTGGCTAGAAGGGGCTAAGCACTGTATTGTGGTCTTGACCGATCATAAGAATCTGATTTACCTCGAGTCTGCCAAACAGCTGAATCCTAGACAGACCCGATGGTCCCTATTTTTCTCCCGTTTTGATTTTGTGGTCTCGTATCTTCCGGGTTCTAAGAATGTTAAGGCTGATGCCCTCTCTAGGAGTTTTTTGCCTGATTCCCCTGGGGTCCTTGTGCCGGTCGGCATTCTGAAGGAGGGGGTGATTCTTTCTGCCATCTCCCCTGATTTACGACGGGTTCTTCAGGAATTTCAGGCTGATAAACCTGACCGCTGTCCAGTGGAGAAACTGTTTGTTCCTGATAGATGGACTAGCAAAATGATTTCTGAGGTTCACTGTTCTGTGTTGGCTGGCCATCCTGGGATTTTTGGTACCAGAGATTTGGTTAGTAGGTCATTTTGGTGGCCTTCTTTGTCACGGGATGTGCGTTCCTTTGTGCAGTCCTGTGGGACTTGTGAGCGGGCCAAACCTTGCTGCTCACGCACCAGTGGGTTGCTTTTGCCTTTGCCGGTCCCTGAGAGGCCTTGGACGCATATTTCTATGGATTTTATTTTGGATCTTCCAGTTTCCCAGAGGATGTCGGTTATCTGGGTGGTTTGTGACCGGTTTTCTAAGATGGTTCATTTGGTACCTTTGCCTAAATTGCCTTCCTCTTCTGAGTTGGTTCCGTTGTTTTTTCAGCATGTGGTTCGTTTGCATGGCATTCTGGAGAATATTGTGTCCGACAGAGGTTCCCAGTTTGTTTCCAGGTTTTGGCGGGCCTTTTGTGCTAAGCTGGGCATTGATTTGTCTTTTTCTTCCGCATTTCATCCTCAGACAAATGGCCAAACTGAGCGAACTAACCAGACTTTGGAAACTTATTTGAGATGCTTTGTGTCTGCCGATCAGGATGATTGGGTGGCTTTCTTGCCATTGGCCGAGTTTGCCCTTAATAATCGGGCTAGTTCTGCTACCTTGGTTTCACCTTTCTTTTGCAATTCTGGGTTTCATCCTCGTTTTTCTTCGGGGCAGGTTGAGCCTTCTGATTGTCCTGGGGTGGACTCTGTGGTTGACAGGTTGCAGCAAATTTGGGCTCATGTTGTGGACAATTTGGTGTTGTCTCAGGAGGAGGCTCAGCGTTTTGCTAACCGTCGGCGGCGTGTGGGTTCCCGGCTTCGGGTTGGGGATTTGGTCTGGTTGTCTTCCCGTCATGTTCCTATGAAGGATTCTTCCCCTAAGTTCAAGCCTCGGTTTATTGGTCCTTACAGAATTTCTGAGATTATCAATCCAGTGTCTTTTCGTTTGGCCCTTCCAGCCTCTTTTTCCATCCACAATGTTTTTCACAGATCTTTGTTGCGGAAATATGTGGTACCCGTCGTTCCCTCTGTTGATCCTCCTGCCCCGGTGTTGATTGATGGGGAGTTGGAGTATGTTGTTGAGAAGATCTTGGATTCTCATTTTTCAAGGTGGAGGCTTCAGTATCTTGTCAAGTGGAAGGGTTATGGCCAGGAGGATAATTCGTGGGTTGTTGCCTCTGATGTTCATGCTGACGATTTGGTTCGTGCCTTCCATTTGGCTCATCCTGATCGGCCTGGGGGCTCTAGTAAGGGTTCGGTGACCCCTCCTCAAGGGGGGGGTACTGTTGTGAATTCTGTTCTTGGGCTCCCTCCGGTGGTTATCAGTGGTAGCGCTGCTGTTTGTCCTTCACAGCAGTTATCAGCTGTGTTCACTCTGGACTGGGCTATTTAGTCTGGCTTCACCCTTTAGGGAGTGCCAGTTGTCCATTGTATCTGGAGGATTCACATCTCTTCATGGTCTCTCTTGCTTCCTGGTCTTTTCACCAAGATAAGTCCTGCTTGTTTTGCAGCCCACATTTTGTGGGCCTTTTTGTTCAGTGCATTTCATGTTTTTTCTTGTCCAGCTTTATCTGTGTAAGAATTTATGCAGTCCAGCTGGAATCTCTGGAGAGGCAGATATACCCTTCATGTCTTTAGTTAGATGTGAAGTTTTTGTATTTTCTGTGGTGGATATTTTCATAGTATTTTATTACTGACCGCATAGTACTCTGTCCTATCTTTTCTATCTAGCTAGATTGGCCTCCTTTGCTAAATCCTGTTTTCAGCCTGTGTATGTTTTTTTCCTCTCCTCTCACAGTCAATATTTGTGGGGGGCTGCCTATCCTTTGGGAATTTTCTCTGAGGCGAGATAGCTTTCCCTTTTCTATCTATAGGGTTAATTAGTTCTCCGGCTGTGTCGAGGTGTCTAGGATCAGTAGGTACATCCCACGGCTACTTCTAGTTGCGGTGTTAAGTTCAGGGTCCGCGGTCAGTATAGATACCACCTTCTCCAGAGTACGTCTCATGCTGCTCCTAGGCCATCAGTTCATAACACAAATATTAGTATTTAAATATTATTCTTCTGTGTTGGAATGTGTTGAGAACAATAAAATCTAAAAATGATCAATGTAAATCACAACTAATATCCCACGGAGATCTTGAGTTGGAATGATGCTCAAAATCAAAGTGGAAAATTAAGTTGCAGGCTGATCCATTTTCAGTGGAAATCCCTCAAGACAAGGAAATGATGCTCAGCAGTGTGTGTGGCCTCCACGTGCCTGTATGATCTCCCTACAATGCCTGGGAATGCTCCTGATGAGGTGGCGGATGGTCTCCTGAGGAATCTCCTCCCGGACCTGGACTAAAGCATCGGCCAACTCCTGGACAGTCTGTGGTGCAACGTGACATTGGCGGATGGTGCGAGACATGATGTCCCAGATGTGTTCAATCAGATTAAGGTCTGGGTAATGGGCAGGCCAGTCCATAGATTCAATGCCTTCATCTTGCAGGAACTGCTGGCACACTCCAGCCACATGAGGTCTGGCAATGTCCTGCATTAGGAGGAACCCAGGGTCAACCGCACAAGCATATGGTCTCACAAGGGGTCTGAGGATCTCATCTCAGTTTCTAATGCCAGGCAGGCTACCTCTGGTGAGCTCATGGAGGGCTGTGTGGCCCTCCAAAAAATGCCACCCCACACCATTACTGACCCACTGCCAAACCGGTCATGCTGAAGGATGTTGCAGGCAGCAGATCGCTCTCCATAGCATCTGTCATGTCTGTGACATGTGCACAGTATGAAACTGCTTTCATCTGTGAAGAGCACAGGGTGCCACTGGCGAATTTGCCAATCCTGGTGTTCTGTGGCAAGTGCCAAGCGTCCTGAATGGTGTTGGTCTGTGAGCACAACCGCCATCCATCTGTGGACGTCGGGCATTCAGACCATCCTCATGGAGTCGGTTTCTTACTGTTTGCGCAGACACATGCACATTTGTGGCTTGCTGGAGGTCATTTTGCAGTGCTCCTCCTGCTCCTACTTGCAAAAGGCTGAGGTAGCGGTCCTGCTGCTGGGTTGTTGCCCTCCTATGGCCCCCTCCACATCTCCTGTTGTACTGGCCTGTGAAATTGATTGTCAAACAGTGTTGCTTCCTAAGTGGACAGTTTGATTTCACAGAAGTTTTATTTACTTGGAGTTATATTCTGTTGTTTAAGTGTTCCCTTTATTTTTTTGAGCAGTGTACATTAATCACAATACATTACATTAACAGCGTACATTAGTGCCTATGAAACTTTATGCAGATTCACATATTAATAAAGTCACAAAAATACAATAAAACCATACACAAGGTACAAACACTAAACAATATAATAACTCAGGTATATAGTTATACCCAATGTAGTGTGGCTAATGGTCACATAGTCGATGGGAGGTATGTGTCACAGAGATGGCTTGTCTCTGTGATGTAACCCGGAGTATTTTCTCCAGTGCATGTAAGCACTGAGAGGTAGTGTTGAGCGATACCTTCCGATATTTGAAAGTATCGGTATCGAATTGGATCGGCCGATATCAAAAAAATATCGGATATCGCCGATACCGATACCAATACAAGTCAATGGGACACAAATATCGGAAGTGATCCTGGATGGTTCCCAGGGTCTGAAGGAGAGGAAACTCTCCTTCAGGCCCTGGGATCCATATTCATTTAAAAAAAAATGAATAAAAAATATGGATATACTCACCCTCGGACGGCCCCTGGCTGTCACCGCTGCAAGCGTCTGCCTCCGTTTCTAAGAATGCAGAGTTAAGGACCTTCGATGACGTCGCGGCTTGTGATTGGTCGCGTGACCGCTCATGTGACCGCTCACACGACCAATTACAAGCCGCGACGTCATCGCAGGTCCTACACTCACTGCATTCTTAGGAACGGAGGCTGCCGGCTGCACCGCTGAGATCCAGGGTCTGTCGGAGGGGGTGAGTATATCCATATTTTTTATTTTTATTCTTTATTTTTTACATGAATATGGATCCCAGGGCCTGAAGGAGAGTCTCCTCTCCTCCAGACCCTGGGAACCATACGCACCACACACGCCTGGGAACTTATAGGAACTTCCGATTTCCGATAACACAAAAATATCGGAACTCGGTATCGGAATTCTGATACAGCGAATATCGGCCGATACCCGATATTTGCAGTATCGGAATGCTCAACACTACTGAGAGGCTCGTTTGCTGCACCTGGGACCGGGTTACGGGTAGCTATGAGAGATGGGCAGGTCTAGCTACCCACATACCTCACCTCTGGGTGTGGTTACAGCCTATTTAATGGAGGCTGTTGTTTGGCACATGGTCTGTGTATTGGGAGGGAGAAGGCCTCCTGTGTGTTTGGCTCAAGACCAAACCTGAATACTGGACACAGGACTGAAAGAGCAGAGCCCTGCTATGGACATTTTGTATTTTGTTTGCTTGATCTGAAGGCTGTTTGTTTTCCGTTTTTGCTTCTGGGGTTTACGAAGCAATAAACCCATGAACTTTTAAAGGAACAAGCCTCCTGTTTTCCTCCCATCACACCCATGTGAGTAAAACCCCTAAAATTGGTGCTAGACGTGCGGGCAGCGTTCCCAGCAGAGATGTGCAACTGCTACAGGAAGGACTGCATGTCTTGGATTAAATCTGTCGCAAGCCAGCAAACATCGCCAGACATAATGGAGCACATGCAGAAACACCTGGTCCAGTCGCAACAGCAACAGCAAGAGACCAACAGGCTGTTGTTACAGCAGATCCAGCAGAGCAACAGCAGCAGATGCAGCTTCTGGCAAGCGCCATCCAGGGCAGGACAAGCACCCCAACCCCAAGTCCGGCTGATGATGCACACGTCCAGAAGGCGGTTAGATGGACTTTGTAGAAAATGATACCTGGAGATGACACTGAGGCCTTCCTGACTGTGTTTGAAAGGGTCGGCGAGAGGGAGAACTCCCGCCAGAGCAGTGGGCAGAGGTACTAGCGCATACTTGACAGGAGAACCCCAGAAGGCGTTAGTAACATGTCCAGGTCCATTTGAACTTCTCCAATGACCATCTGGATGACCCAGAGGAGGCATGGGAGAAGGTCATATGGTCAGATGAGTCCAAAATAGAACTTTTGGTATCAACTCCACTTACTGTGTTTGGATGAAGACGAAAGATGAGTACAACCCCAAAAACACCGTCCCACCATGAAGCAAGGAGGGTAAACATCATAGTTTGGGGTGCTTTTCTGCAAAAGGGACAGAATGACTGCAAAGAGAGGATAGATGGGATCATGTATCTCGAGATTTTGTGCCAACAACCTCCTCCCCTAAGTAAGAGCCTTGAAGATGGTCGTGGCTCGGTCTTCCAGTATGACAATGAACCGAAACACACAGCCAGGGTAACTAAGGAGTGGCTCCATGAGAAGCATTTCAATGTCCTGGAGTGGCCTAGTCAGTCTCCACACCTGAACCCAATAGAAAGTATTTAGAGGGAGCTGAAACTCAATGTTGCGCAGCGACAGCCCCGAAACTGGAAAGCTCTGGATAAGATCTGTACAGAGGAGTGGGCCAAAATCTCTGCTGCAGGGTATGTAAACTTGGTCAAGAACTACAGGAAACATCTGACCTCTGTAATTGCAAACACAGGTTTCTGTAAAAAATATTAAGTTCTGTTTTTCTATTGTATCAAATACTATTTCATGCAATAAAATGCTAATTATGTAAAAATCTAACAATGTGATTTTCTGGATTTTTTTAGATTCTGTCTCTCTCAGTTGAAGTGTACCTACAATAAAAATTACAGACATCACCATTCTTTGTAGGTGGGAAAACTTGCAAAATCGGAAATGTATCAAACAGGTGCTTCTCACAGAATTAGAATATCATTAAAAAGTTAATTTATTTCAGTTCTTCAATACAAAAAGTGAAACTCATATATAGAGTCATTACAAATAGAGTGATATATTTCAAGTTAATATTGGTGATTATGGCTTACAGCCAATGAAAACCCAAAAGTCATTATCTCAGTAAATTAGAATACTTTGTATTACTTTGAGAAATGATTTTAAAATCCGAAATGTTGGCCTTCTGAAATGTATGTTCAGTAAATGCACTCAATACTTGGTCGGGGCTCCTTTTGTATCAATTACTGCATCAATGCGGCGTGGCATGGAGGCAATCAGCTTGTGGCAGTGCTGAGGTGTTATGGAAGCCCAGGTTGCTTTGATAGCAGCCTTCAGCTCATCTGCATTGTTGGGTCTGGTGTCTCATCTTCCTCTTGACAATACTCCATAGATTCTCTATGGGGTTAAAGTCAGACGAGCTTGCTGGCCAACCAAGCACAGTGATACTGTTGCTTGTAAACCAGGTATTGGTACTTTTGGCAGTGTGGACAGGTGCCAAGTCCTGCTGGACAATTAAATTTCCATATCCAAAAAGCTTGTCAGCAGAGGGAAGCATGAAGTGGCATGAAATTTCCTGGCAGACGGCTGCACTGATTTTGGTCTTGATAAAACACAGTGGACCTACACCAGCAGATGACATGGCTCCCCAAACCATCACTGATTGTGGAAACTTCACACTAGACCTCAAGCAGCTTGGATTGTGGCCTCTCCACTCTTCCTCCAGACTCTGGGACCTTGATTTATAAATGAAATGCAAAATTTACTTTCATCTGGTAAGGCCAGGTAAGACGCTTCTGGCGTTGTCTATTGGTCATGAGTGGCTTGACACAAGGAATGCGACACTTGTAGCCCATATCCTGGGTACATCTGTGTGTGGTGGCTCTTGAAGCAATGACTCCAGCAGCAGTCCTCTCCTTGTGAATCTCCCCCAAATGTTTGAATGGCCTGTTCTTAACAATCCTTTTAAGGCTGCGGTTATCCCGGTTGCTTGTGCACCCTTTTCTACCACACTTTTTCCTTCTATGCTTGGATACAGCACTCTGTGAACAGCCAGCTTCTTTAGCAATGACCTTTTGTGGCTTATCCTCCTTGTGGAGTGTATCAATGACTGCCTTCTGGACATCTGTCAAGTCAGCAGTCTTCCCCATGATAGGGGAGCCTACTGAAACAGACTAAGGGACCTTTTTAAACGCTTAGGAAGCCTTTCCTGGTGTTTTTTTGTTAATTATTCTAATTTGCTGAGATAATGACTTTTGGTTTTCATTGGCTGTTAATGACTCTATATAATATAAGAGTTTCACTTTTTATATTGAAGAACTGAAATAAGTTATCTTTATGATATTCTAATTTTGTGAGAGGCACCTGTATTTATTTTCCCCATTGTATATCTAGCCTTTGTTTATGCATGTATGCAGTAGTTTACATTGATGTGATTCGGTCTAAGCTGTTCAACAATCTGATTTTACCATTTGAATCAGCTCCGGCACATCACATCTAGTCCAAGGAATAGAGGGCAATGTGTGATGATCCACAAGACTTACTTCATCCAACGTACAGGAGATTTGTGAGCTTCTGAATGAAATTATGGTCCAGCTGAGAAGTTTATCATCAAGACTTGCTGATCCATACATCCCATTGTATAAATAATAATGACAGACCATGAATACTAAGACATACACCAGGCAGCTTCCTTCATGAGTCGTCTATATCACTCATTCGCGGTAGTGGATCATCGTGTTTATTGTTACACTTCTGATTTTGACAGAGATCTGAAAATTATAAAGTTAAATAGCTTGTCCAAAAGAGAATAGTGTCATACCCATTTTTGAGGGCGGTTGGAGGCTTTGGAGAGCTTATAATTTGCCACAAATTCAATTTCTGAGAAAAAATAGGCACATCTTTCAAATTTCAATTTTAAAAGGTCTCGCTCATCTCTACTCCCCAACTCTGCATCATTGCTGGACTCTACTAAATCCATGAATATTCACTATTGTGCTGTTATTCCAACTGTCCATCATGGGTCTCCCTTCAGTAGGTCTCCAGTTTCTCTGTGGCCCAAAACTATACTCCTCTAGTTGCGATTCAGTTAACCCGGTCTCCATTTCTCCATTCTGTCCTACTCAGGGAATCAGTATCATCTGTACTTGCTCTCAAGCGCTCATCAGTACCATGGGCTTTGAGAATTCAGCTTACCAGGTGAGACAGAATGGGAATAAATAGTGTCATAGAGACGATCCAATGCCTGGGACACGTCCAATTATCAAAATGAAGAGACTTAGGCACTTGACTGTGTTTGTGTGGCAGAAAATTGATCACAGAACTGAAAGAAACCCTCTTCAGAAGGCATCCAGGGAGTCAATCACGCATTGATCAAATATGGATCGAGTCACGTCTGTCAGAGGCCACAGGCTCAAAAAGGCTAACTCAGGCAGACTTTTCACAAGCCACTCCAGAGGAACCCCGACTTCACCCTGTAACCCCAGTACAGGGATCTGGCCTTACAACAAGATCTGCTGGATTTCTTCCTGAGGAGAGAACCAGAGGCAAGACAAACACATGGTCAAAATTCAAGCTGAAGTTCGGAAATGGGAGAAATCAGGGATCCAACACAAGAGCAAAAGACTACTGTAGAGCTGCAAGTCAGGTAAGTAGAACTCATTGACTGGCAGTGGAAGTGCACCTGGCTGTTCAAATAACAGGCAGCCCTACCTAAGGCTCTCATTAAGGCATAATTAAAATTAAACAATTCACCCCATATCACCCTGATCTAGTGCTACCAAAAGTCCCAGAACTAAAACAGGATTGATGCACGGCACCACCTAGCAGGCAAGGCAGAGGACAGGAATCGGCATAGTTGTTACAGATGGCTTATGTTTTTCGTCTTTAAGCATACAGTGAACTACAAAGATTAATTAATTGTAACATAATCCCTCCTAAAGTAAGTAAAACTTTTTAAGTACTAATGCAACAGGTATCATTCTGGTCTAATACATCTAATAAAATCCTGTAATATCAAAAATTAAAAAAATAGATTTTCCACAAAGTTTCACCACTAGTATTCAAATCTCTAATGTTTGCATTATTATCAAGTACCTCAATGATAATCAAGCTTATACATTGTAATTGCGACATGCCTCCCAGTTTCGTATATTATAATTGATATCTTCCTAGTCATTTTAATATAATAAATAAAATTTATTTCATTACCAAAATAGCAATGAAAAAGAACCGAAGCCGGATAAGCATACACATTTTTATCCCTGTGTGGATTCATTTTCAATTTAATTTTTTTTAAAAGCAAATAAGTTCAATATATTACCAATAATATTTTTTTCATATACCTTTGTAATTGTCAGGCCCTTTTTTCTTATAAGGGTTCCAAAACCCACGCACAAAGTTACAAAATAAAATTAAGTCCGTCTACAGCCATCACTAGCTCAGGAGTTTAGTAGATATTATTTTATTGGTGACGGTGAGCGCTTCCTAGAGATGGTTGGATTGTAACTAGTGTTGAGCGATACCGTCCGATACTTGAAAGTATCGGTATCAGAAAGTATCGGCCGATACCGGCAAAGTATCGGATCTAATCCGATACCGATACCCGAAACAAATACAAGTCAATGGGACTCAAGTATCGGACAGTATCCCTGATGGTTCCCAGGGTCTGAAGGAGAGGAAACTCTCCTTCAGGCCCTGGGATCCATATTAATGTGTAAAATAAAGAATTAAAATAAAAAATATTGATATACTCACCTCTCCGAAGTAGCCTGGACTTTACCGCCGTAACAATCACAAGCCGTGACGTCACGGGAGGCAGTAAACGTGCGCATTTTAAAATTACGTCACAGCTTCTGATTGGTCGCGTGCCGCCCATGTGACCGCGACGCGACCAATCACAAGCCGTGACGTAATTTTCAGGTCCTGAATGCCTAATCTAGGCATTCAGGACCTGAAAATTACGTCACGGCTTGTGATTGGTCGCGTCGCGGTCACATGGGCGGCACGCGACCAATGTGCCTAATCTAGGCATTCAGGACCTGAAAATTACGTCACGGGTTGTGATTGGTCACGTCGCGGTCACATGGGCGGCACGCGACCAATCAGAAGCCGTGACGTAATTTTAAAATGCGCGCGTTTACTGCCTCCCGTGACGTCACGGCTTGTGATTGGTCGCGTCGCCCATGTGACCGCGACGCGACCAATCACAAGCCGTGACATAATTTTCAAATCCTGAATGCCTAGAATTAGGCATTCAGGACCTGAAAATTACGTCACAGCTTGTTGTGATTGGTCGCGTCGCGGTCACATGGGCGGCATGCGACCAATCAGAAGCCGTGACGTCACGGAAGGCAGTAAACGCGCGCATTTTAAGCAAAGAAAGCTGCCGGTTCCCTCGGTGAGGTGCAGGCTGCGTCGGAGAGGTGAGTATATCCCTATTTTTTATTTTAATTCTTTCTTTTACACATTGATAGTAATCCCGATACCGATTCCCGATATCACAAAAGTATCGGATCTCGGTATCGGAATTCCGATACCCGATACTTGCGGTATCGGAATGCTCAACACTAATTGTAACTCAATTTTAATACTTACCTTGTTACCATCCACCTCTCGTGTCTCCCCTTTTCCTCATAGTTTGTAAGCTTGCAAGCAGGGCCCTCATTCCTCCTGGTATCTGTTTTGAACTGTGATTTCTGTTATGCTGTAATGTCTATTGTCTGTACAAGTCCCCTCTATAATTTGTAAAGCGCTGCGGAATATGTTGGCGCTATATAAATAAAATTATTATTTATTACCTATATGTCAGCAATTATTTTGTTGGAAGAAATGTTGTGCTTGTTATGAATAGAATAAAAAACAGTTGTAATGATAGTAATTGCATGGTGTTTTAGGGCGGAGATTTCTGTGGGGGGTCCACATATTCAATACTGATTACCGTATATACTCGAGTATAAGCCGACCCGAGTATAAGCCGACCCCCCTAATTTTGCCACAAAAAACTGGGAAAACCTATTGACTCGAGTATAAGCCTAGGGTGGAAAATGCAGCAGCTACCGGTGAATTTCAAAATTAAAAATAGATACTCCATACCGTTCATTATGGCCCCATAGATGCTCCACATAAAGCTGTGCCATAATACAATGCTCTGCACCGTTGCCCCATAGATAGCTGTGCCATATATATAATGCTCTGCACCGTTGCCCCATAGCTGTGCCATATATATAATGCTCTGCACCGTTGCCCCATAGCTGTGCCATATATATAATGCTCTGCACCGTTGCCCCATAGCTGTGCCATATATATAGTGCTCTGCACCGTTGCCCCATAGCTATGCCATATAGTGCTCTGCACCGTTGCCCCATAGACAGCTGTGCCATATATATAATGCTCTGCACCGTTGCCCCATAGCTGTGCCATATAGTGCTCTGCACCGTTGCCCCATAGCTGTGCCATATAGTGCTCTGCACCGTTGCCCCATAGCTGTGCCATATATATATAATGCTCTGCACCGTTGCCCCATAGCTGTGCCATATATATAGTGCTCTGCACCGTTGCCCCATAGCTGTGCCATATATATAGTGCTCTGCACCGTTGCCCCATAGCTGTGCCATATATATAATGCTCTGCACCATTGCCTCATAGCTGTGCCATATAGTGCTCTGCACCGTTGCCCCATAGATACTCCACATAAATCTGTGCCATTGCTGCTGCTGCAATAAAAAAAAAAACTACATACTCACCTCTCTTGCTTGCAGCTCCTCACGTCCCGTCCCGGCGTCTCTCTGCACTGACTGATCAGGCAGAGGGCGCCGCGCACACTATATGCGTCATCGCGCCCTCTGACCTGCACAGTCAGTGCAGAGAGAGACGCTGGGAAGACAGAGCGACGCCCGGCATGTGGAACGAGGACAGGTGAATATGTAATACTTACCTGCTCCCGGCGTCCCGCTCCTTCCCCCAGACAGCTGGTCTTCGGTGCCGCAGCCTCTTCCTCTATCAGCGGTCGCCGGCACCGCTTCATTAGAGAAATGAATAGGCGGCTCCGCCCCTATGTGACCGCTCAGGGGAAGAGGCTGCGGCACCCGGAGACCATGGGACGGGCAGGGGGAGCGCCAGGAACGCCGGAACTAGGTGAGTATATGACAGTCCTCACCCGCCGACCCCACCACCGATCATGACTCGAGTATAAGCCGAGAGGGGCACTTTCAGACCAAAAATTTGGGCTGAAAATCTCGGCTTATACTCGAGTATATAAGGTATGTTTTGAAAATTGTATTTTCATGTTTTCGTCATTTGCATATCATGAACATTTCTATCGATCCTGTTATTTCCAAAATTCCATTACTTTCATTTCTTGGTGTTGCAATTTCAATGCTGAAGAGCATATAATTAGCAACTCTAAGCACTAAGCTGGGAGTTTAAATAGGGTGAGGTGCTGTCCCATTGACTACAGCAGGAAGCTAATTATGTATGCCGGACAGCACATGCACCTATGTTGCCAGACTTGACAGCACTTCAGATGCTAGCTAAACTAGTCTCTGTGGCCTGTACTGGCCAGAGCTACCGGTCCTGACATATCCCCCATCACCAGCTTTGCTCACAGAATTAATATAGTGGTGCCTGGTGACAGGAGCAAACATCACAGGAGTAGGTCACTTGTCTTGCTGCATTCAAATTACAATTACACATTTTTTTTCTTCATGGTTAATGCATTAGAAAGCAGAAGCAAGACAGCATAATGTTTTACAGAAATCTGAAATCAGTAACAGTCAGAGACAGAGTGCTTGCTTGTCACAAGCAACTGCACTGAGTTTTTTTTATTTCATATGCACTCCTCTTTGTAAAGGGGGAATAAATTTTTTTTTTTTTTACATAAAATAAAATAAATCTAGACATTTAACTGATTGCTACCTAAAAAAAAATCTTTTTGTACATCTCTTTTTTTTCAAATCAAATTTTACACAATTGCAGTGACCAGATGCAGATGTTGGCTTTTTGGTCGTGGACCAACATATCATTTCTTATTTCATGATTTTTGGGATAGATGTTGAATGTTCTTTAAAAAAATGTTTTCTATTTTATATTAGATAACCATGCACGCCACTAATAGCCTGCTGCCACTTTTTGCTCTTTATACATAAACCTACCTAGCATTTTTATGTCCCTTTTTCAAGGATTGAATTATTGGGGTTAAAATGAATGTAAAAAATTAAGTATGTGTGGTGGTAGAAGTGCCAGTGGTAATAAATAAAAAAGCCCCATACCACGGCTAAGAATGAGGTAGCCCCTAGCAGCAGCAGAAGCACCACCACCACTTACACCAATTGCCTGGGCAGTAGTCCTGACAATTACAGGTCATAGTTAACCTCCCTTGTCAATTCCAAGCATATTAGTGGAAAGAAAGCAGAAAAACACTATGGAATATATTTCACAGCAGGGGGATGTTACCTCTGACAGGGACACCATCAGTTTGAGTCATTGATATATATGGAATGGATTTCCTGATCATAAAATTACTGAGAGGAATATATCCGTGAGGTCAATCTGACATTATTAAGGCTGTATTTGTGTTAAAGAACTCAAAAGGAGTTTGGAAAAATAGTTGTAGGAGAATTCAGAGTGTTACATATGTCTTCTTACGGCTTTGTAGTAATGAAAAGTGTGGCAAATCAATTAGCCGCAAATCCAATTTTTAGGAAAAATTGGTCAAACCTAGCAAATTTGAGTTTTGACCACCTTTACTAGGTCTGCAGCATGTCTCTGAACAATCTACATTTAAAAACTGTGCGGGGACTAAGTCCAAAGGGCCTCTCTCTGCAGGCTTCTCACCATACTCATCTGGTCTATTCCTTTTACAAGCACACATAGAAAAAGAACTGTAACTCAAGGGGAGCAGAGCAGAGTGAAGCTGCAAAGGAACCGTCCTTTCAAGTAGTGACTAGAGGGACCTTGCCCCCAGGTAGCTTTTAAATATACGGTAAGTTTTTCTCCGAAACGCCGGAGTGATTCACAGTGAAACATTCAGTATATAGCTGAATTGTGTAAGTGGTGTCGGATACATGCTACCCGATCTACTGGCAACTGTGAAACACTCCTGTCAGGTTCTCTATAAATGTATTACATGTAATGCAATTTTTTAAATCTTAAAGGGAACCTGTCACCCCGTTTTTTGAAGATGAGCTAAAAATAGCGTTAAATAGGGGCAGAGCTGGGCGTTACATTAGTGTCTTTGTGTGCCTTTATTACCCACCTATGCTGCTGAAATACCTTTGTAAAGTCGCCGTTTTGGGCTGTCACTCACGCTGGTCTGGTCATATGGGCGTGGTGGCAGCGCTGTTTCTCCCCCAGAATCCTGCTCATCATTCCGTTGGTGGCGTAGTGGTGTGCGCATGTCCAAAGAGAATATCCACTGCCCAGGAGATGAAAAACAGCGCGATGTGCGCTATTCAGCCGTTTACCGGTGGGCGCGGCCATCTTTCCTGTGGCCGCGCGTGCGCAGATGGAGCGCTCTGCTGCCCGGGGCTTCAGGAAAATGGCTGCGGGATTCCGCGCGTGCGCAGATGGAGATCGTGGCGGCCATTTTCCTGAAGCCCCGGGCAGCAGAGCGCTCCATCTGCGCACACGCGGCCACACGAAAGATGGCCGCGCCCACCGGTAAACGGCTAAATAGCGCACATCGCTCTGTTTTTCATCTCCTGGAGAGTGGATATTCTCTTTGGACATGCGCACACCACTACGCCACCAACGTAATGATGAGCAGGATTCTGGGGGAGAAACAGCGCATTCACCACGCCCATAGGACCAGACCAGCGTGAGTGACAGCCCAAAACGGCGACTTTACAAAGTTATTTCGGCAGCTTAGGTAGGTTATAAAGGCACACAAAAGACACTAATGTAACGCCCAGCTCTGCCCCTATTTAACGCTATTTTTAGCTCATCTTCAAAAAATGGGGTGACAGGTTCCCTTTAAGTATGATGATGTAATAAAACATTTTGCAGAGTAAAACCAGACAAATTCTGTCTCAAACTGTTTAATAAATGTAGATAGATAGATAGATTCATACTTACTTTTTTTTAACAAATGAAATATCATAGCACAACTAGCGCCTGCCGTGTTAGTAAAATTTTATTTCAGGAATAAGAGCGCCCTCCTGTGGAAAAACTGAAGAATACTTTATGTCATTTTCAGATCAATGAAAATGTAATTTGGTATAAGAAACTTAGATACATTTATTATCAGGGAACCGGCTTAGAAGGTTTTCCAGAATATTAATTGCATAAGTTTATCAGGGAAAATAAACTCCAAGCGAATGTGGCGCTAATCACCTTAGGATTTTTTGAATACATCCACTGCCAGTGAAAAACTATTGCTAAAAGTTCATTTACTTTCTCAAAAAAAAAAAATAAAAAAAGATAATAAGAATAAAAAAGAATAAAATACAGTACAACGCGTTTCGGCTGCTATTTTTACAGTGCAGTCTTCAACAGGTAAGAAAAAAACAACAACATACAAAAGCACTATAAAGTGATGTTATAACCTCAAAGCTTTCTTATTTATGGAGGTTCCTAAGGTGATTAGCGCCACATTCGCTTGGAGTTTATTGTCCCTTAAGGTACCTTCACATGAAGCGACGCTGCAGCGATAGCGACAACGATGCCGATCGCTGCAGCGTCGCTGTTAGGTCGCTGGAGAGCTGTCACACAGAGCGCTCTCCAGCGACCAACGATGCCGAGGTCCCCGGGTAACCAGGGTAAACATCGGGTTGCTAAGCGCAGGGCCGCGCTTAGTAACCCGATGTTTACCCTGGTTACCAGCGTAAAATGTAAAAAAAACAAACAGTACATACTTACATGCGTCCCCCGGCGTCCGCTTCCTGCACTGTGTAAGCGCCGGCAGTAGCAGGGCACAGCGGTGACGTCACCGCTGTGCTGTGCTTTCACTTTCACTTTGCGGCGCTCAGTCAGTGTGGGAAGCAGACGCCGGGGGACGCGCAGGTGAGTATGTACTGTTTGTTTTTTTTAAATTTTACACTGGTAACCAGGGTAAACATCGGGTTACTAAGCGGGGCCCTGCGCTTAGTAACCCGATGTTTACCCTGGTTACCAGTGTAAAATATCGCTGGTATCATTGCTTTTGCTGTCAAACACAACGATACACGGCGATCGGATGACCAAATAAAGTTCTGAACTTTATTCAGCGACCAGCGATATCACAGCAGGATCCTGATCGCTGCTGCGTGTCAAACTAAACGATATCGCTAGCCAGGAAGCTGCAACGTCACGGATCGCTAGCGATATCGTTTCGTGTGAAGGTACCTTTAGAAATCACCACCTATGTAGATCCAAAGCTGGATCAACACATAGTTCTCCAAAGTGAGCTGCACACCTTATTGGATTATACAAGACACGGAGAAGGACACAAAGAATTGATTCCTTGAGAATCTCAACGTGCATTTCCTACTGATTGCAGGTGAGCATAACCACAACTAAAAGATTTTTTTTTACTGTTGGCAAAAACGTATTACGCTCAGAGGAAGCGCAGCACTTGTCTTTTTTCCCTCTTTCCCTAAACCAGGGTATTTCTAATAAGTTTATCAGGAAAATTTCATATAAAATGTAATGTAGCTATCATGCCCTAGAGGTTAAATGGTTCCATGCTCCATAGCGTGAATGAAGCCATGGGCGCAGAGCCTGTGGGCACTTTGTGTTGCACTGTATGGCGCCTTTGTACTGTATTGTATTACAGCATGATGAAACGGTATCAATTTTTTGTATAATTGTAAATGAATTCAAAAGAAAAAAACGTGTGTATGGTGTACGGGTGTACAGTGCATATACAAGTGCTTCTCACTAAATTAGAATATCATCAAAAAGTTAATTTATTTCAGTTCTTCAATACAGAAAGTGAAACTCATATCATATAGAGTCATTACAAACAGAGTGATCTATTTCAAGTGTTTATTTTTGTTAACCCCTTCCTGACGTCAGAAGGGATAGTACGTCCGACGTCAGGTCCCCTGCTTTGATGCAGGGCTCCGCGGTGAGCCCGCATCAAAGCCGTGACATGTCAGCTGTTTTAAACAGCTGACATGTGCACGCAATAGCGGCGGGTGAAATCGCTATTCACCCGCCGCTATTAACTAGTTAAATGCCGCTGTCAAACGCAGACAGCGGCATTTAACTACCGCATCCTGATGGGCGGCCGGAAATGACATCATCGCCGACCCCCGTCACATGATCGGGGGTCAGCGATGCTTCAGTATTGTAACCATAGAGGTCCTTGAGACCTCTATGGTTACTGATCGCCGGTAGCTGTGAGCGCCACCCTGTGGTCGGCGCTCACAGCACACCTGATTTTCTGCTGCATAGCAGCGATCTGATGATCGCTGTTATGTAGCAGAGGCGATCGGGCTGTGCCTGCTTCTAGACTGCCATAGAGGCTATTGAAGCATGGCAAAAGTAAAAAAAAAAAGTTAATAAAAATGTGAAAAAAATAAAAAAACATAAAAGTTTAAATCACCCCCCTTTCGCCCCAATCAAAATAAATCAATAAAAAAAAAATCAAACCTACACATATTTGGTATTGGCGTTCAGAATCGCCCGATCTATCAATTAAAAAAAAGCATTAACCTGATCGCTAAACAGTGTAGCGAGAAAAAAATCCGAAACGCCAGAATTACGTTTTTTTGGTCGCCGTGACATTGCATTAAAATGCAATAACGGGCGATCAAAAGAACGTATCTCCACCAAAATGGTATCATTAAAAACGCCGTCTCGGCACGCAAAAAATAAGCCCTCAACCGACCCCAGATCATGAAAAATGGAGACGCTACGAGTATCGGAAAATGGCGCAATTTTTTTTTTTTTAGCAAAGTTTGGAATTTTTTTTCACCACTTAGGTAAAGAATAACCTAGTCATGTTAGGTGTCTATGAACTCATAGTGACCTGGAGAATCATAATGACAGGTCAGTTTTAGCATTTAGTGAACCTAGCAAAAAAGCCAAGCAAAAAACTAGTGTGGGATTGCACTTTTTTTGCAATTTCACCGCACTTGGAATTTTTTTCCCGTTTTCTAATACACGACATGGTAAAACCAATGATGTCGTTCAAAAGTATAACTCGTCCCGCAAAAAATAAGCCCTCACATGGCCAAATTGACGGAAAAATAAAAAAGTTATGGCTCTGGGAAGGAGGGGAGTGAAAAACGAATACGGAAAAACGGAAAATCCCACGATCATGAAGGGGTTAATGTTGATGATTATGGCTAAAATCTTTAGAATTGAGAGTCCTCAGTGGTTGATACCTTTTAATGGCTAACTGAAAAGATGGTAACAAATTGCAAGCTTCCGAGATCTCAGCATAGCGCGGTGAATTGGCATCTCGAAAATTTTAAAATAAATTTCATGTAAGTTTGCGCTAATAGAAGATTTGTACGCCGGTTCCACCACTTTTTTCCCATTTATCTAGGAGGAAATTATTACTGAGATGTTTTTCCCATCTCCACATATAATTCAGTTCTTCAAAAGAGACATCAGAGTTAAAAATAGAATAGATATCCTCATATTCCAAATTAAGTGATTCATAGGATTCTCTAAAAGAGTAACAATTTCTGTTGAAAGGGTTAAAGGTAAAGTGAATTTATATCTCATATACTTCCTTAACTCTTCTTCGTCAGGAAGATTGTAAGGTATTCAATGACTGAAAGTTTATAATCGAGTTTAATTTAGGACCTGTTATAAGTGAAGAACAATCTATAATTTCAAACTTTTCCAATTTTTTACATGGAAAATTCTGATGTGACACAGTGCTGTGCAAATTGTCAGATCAGAGATCTGACTTTATACAGTGATGCCCCACCCTGAGACAATGTAAAAAAAAAATAAAAAAAAATATCATACTATGTAAAAATATATATTTTTAAATTCCTAAATAAAAAAAAAAATATATATTGTTCCAATAAATACATTTCTTTGTGTAAATAAAAAAAACAATAAAAGTGCACACAGGTATCCCAGGTAACGCAGGTAATGACCAGACCTATAAAACTGTACCACTAGTTAACCCCTTCAGTGAACACCTTAAAAAAACGAAGCAAAAAACAACGCTTTATCATCATACCACCAAACAAAAAGTGGAATAACACGTGATCAAAAAGACAGATATAAATAACCATGGTACCACTGAAAACGTCATCTTGTCCCGCAAAAATCGAGCCACCATACAGCACAATCATTAAAAAAATAAAAAAGTTATAGCTCTCAGAATAAAGCGATGCAAAAACAATTAGTTTTTATATAAAATAGTTTTTATTGTATAAAAGCGCTAAAACATAAAAAATATATAAATTAGGCATTGCTGTAATCGTACTGATCTGAAGAATAAAACTGCTTTATCCATTTTACCACATGCGAAATGGTATAAACGCCCCCCCCCTCCAAAAGAAATTCATGAATTCCTGGTTTTTGTTCATTCTGCCTTCCAAAAATTGTAATATAAAGCGATCAAAAAATGTCAAGAGCCCCAAAATGGTACCAATAAAAACGTCAACTCGTCCCACAAGAAACAAGAACCTCACATGACTTTGTGGGCCAAAATATGGAAAAATTATAGCTCTCAAAATGTGGTGAGGCAAAAACTATTTTTTGCAATAAAAAGTGTCTTTTAGCATGTGACAGCTGCCAAACATAAAAACCCAATATAAAAACCCACTATAAATAAATCAAACATCCCTTTATCACCTTCTTAGTTAAAGAAAAATAATAAAATAAAACATGTATTTATTTCCATTTTCTCATTAGGGTTAGGGTTAGGGTTGGGGCTAAAGTTAGGGTTAGCGTTGGGACTAAAGTTAGGGTTAGGGTTGGGGCTAAAGTTAGGGTTAGCGTTGGGACTAAAGTTAGAGTTAAAGTTGGGGCTAAAGTTAGGGTTGGGGCTAGATTTGGGGTTAGGGTTTGGATTACGTTTATGACTGGGATTGGGATTAGGGTTTGGATTAGGGTTAGGGGTGTGTCGGGGTTAGGGGTGTGGTTAGGGTTATGGCTGGGATTAGGGTTTGGGGTGTGTTGAGGTTAGGGGTGTGTTGGGGATAGGGTGGTTAGGGTTGGGACTAGGGTTAGGGGTGTGCTGGGGTTACGCGTTTGATTATGGTTAGGGTTGGGACTAGGGTTAGGGTTTGTGTTGTGGTTAGGGTTGGAGTTAGAATTGGGGGGTTTCCCCTGTTTAAGCACATCAGGAGCTCTCCAAATGCAACATGGCATCTAATCTCAATCCCAGCCAATTTTGCATTGAAAAGTCAAACGGCACTCCTTTCCTTCCGAGCTCTGCCATGCACCCAAACAGTAGTTTACCACCACATATGGGGTATCAGCGTACTCAGGACAAATTGCACAACAACTTTTGGGGTCCAATTTTTCCTTTTACCATTGGAAAAATAAAAAATTGGGGTGAAAAGATCATTTTTGTGAAAAAAAATATGATTTTTTATTTTTACGGCTCTACATTATAAACTTCTGTGAAGCACTTGGGGGTTCAAAGTGCTCACCACACATCTAGATAAGTTCCTTAAGGGGTCTACGTTCCAAAATGGTGTCAATTGTGTGGGGTCTCCACTGTTTAGGCACATCAGGGGCTTTCTAAACACGACATGGTGTCTGATCTCAATTCCAGCCAATTTTGCATTGAAAAGTCAAATAGCGCTCCTTCCCTTCTGAGCTCTGCAATGCGCCCAAACAGTGGTTTACCCCCACATATGGGGTATCGGCGTACTCAGGACAAATTGTACAACAGCTTTTGGGGTTCAATTTCTACTGTTAATTTTGGTAAAATAAAACAAATTGGATCTGAAGTACATTTTTTGTGAAAAAAGTTAAATGTTCATTTTTTTTAAACATTCCAAAAATTCCTGTGAAACACCTGAAGGGTTAATAAACGTCTTGAATGTGGTTTGGAGCACCTTGAGGGGTGCAGTTTTAGAATGGTGTCACACTTGGTTATTTTCTATCATATAGACCCCTCAAAATGACTTCAAATGAGATGTGGTCCCTAACAAAAAATGGTGTTGTAAAAATGAGAAATCGCTGGTCAACTTCTAACCCTTAAAACTGCTTAAAAAACTAAAATTTTGGTCCCAAAATGTACTGATGTAAAATAGACATGTGGGAAATGTTACTTATTATGTATTTTGTGTGACATATCTCTGTGATTTAAGGGCATGAAAATGCAAAGTTGGAAAATTGCTAAATTTTCAAAATTTTCACCAAATTTGTTTTTTTCACAAATAAACGCAAGTCATATGAAAGAAATTTTACCACTGTCATCGTCACTGTCACTGTCATTTACCACTGTCCGTTGAAGTGTTCCAGATTTTTTTTCATAACCTCAGAATTGTAAAAATTGGCCCGGTCATTAACGTGCAGTCCACCCTTGGGCGTAAAGGGGTTAATATTACATTTATTAATTTTTGAGATACTATTTAGCTTTTTCCAAAGTGAGATAGAAGATTTTATCAAAGAGTGATCAGGTAAAGGAAGAGATGGATCCAATAAATGAGATATTATCAATGATGATAAAGAGGAATTATTATTAGAAGCTTGTTCAAGTTCTGTCCAGGTAGGTTTACCGGATTCAAGGAACCAGTATCTACTTTGAATAATGACTCATGATATTAGAAGCATGGTAGGCATTGATATTAGGTAGGCCGATTCCACCATTTTTATTATGTCTAAACAGCGAAAGTTTTGAGATCCTTGCGGGTTTAAATTGCCATATAAAATTGGATAATTGTTTCTGAAGTTTATTAATCCAATGGTCAGGGACTTGGATGGGGATATTTGGCTCTCCTTTTTCTGGAAGCTGATGACCTCCCTCAAAAAATTAGACAAGAGTCTTTACATATTTTTTCTGTCATAAAAACTTGTATTTCATCAAAGTGGAAATCGATGGACACTCCCTCTATTTCTGACATAATTAATATTATGTTCTCTCATAACTCCTTTGAAATGTCCTTAGCTTTAAAGAATAACTCTCTACCTAAATATAATTCCAAATGGTCCTCTTGGAACATAATTTTTTCTCCAAGCAAGAAAAGCCTCTTTATTTGATGTCTTATTACTTTGCCAGAATACTTTTAATTTATATTTTATTTTATGTTGTTTTTGCACTTGGTATGTTAATTGTTGTGATGCAACTATGTTAAGATGATCGATCTTCATTTCCCTTCATTTTCCTTCTCTCCTCTTCCTCCCTAACCCTTTTCCTGTTTTCCTTTCTTTGGATTCCTTCCTTCCCTTCATTGCTTTCTTAGCCATCATCCCCTATACTGTAAAAATCCCCTAATAAAAATAATTTTGAACATAATTCCCACTGATATTACATTTAAGTGCAAAGTGCAAGTGCAAGTGCAAAATTCCTGGTGCTTCAACTGACAGATTTAATTATGTCCCCAGGTCACAGACACATCTGTGGGTTGGTGTAGATAGATTATTCTCGATGTAGTAGGGACTAGGGACATATTGCCTTTCCATTGCCAGGTGATGTCCCTGGTATGCTAGAGACGTACTGTCTACCTAGGGGCTATTTCCTTCTCCCACAATTTTAGCACCACTGTGTCAGCAAGAAAAATACAAACCATGTTTGTTCTTTCTGCCACTGTGGGATCGTTAATTTAATTATTTGCTCACAGAAAAGATGCTTCCTGCCGTCCAGTGATATAAGAATTATTATTTATCTAATCCATAACACAATCTATAATACAGTGTTAAAAACAGACTCCATACAGATTGTATTTATGTGCTGTACTTGATTTTCACAAAGCCTTAGACTTATATGGGTGATTTTGATCAAAAGCGGACATGTCTCTAAGATGTTTTTGAGGATACAGTGTCCCCCCAAAAAATTGAGATATACACAGCCCCATAGACTATACCGGGTATGTGTTCTGTCTGAGAAAAACCCCAATAAAACATGTACGTGAAAAATAGACTTCTGAATGAGGCCTATGTTGGTGTGATTTTCTTCAGCATTGTGATCACAAAGTCTACTCCTTGGTATAATCAGCTCAGAATCCGGGATGATTTGCAGCCGGGTATGGCAAATTATTTCTGAATCAGCTTTAAGTGGAGAATGCAACACAACTAATCTAAGCCATAAAAAAACAGCGCAGCTCCCAGTGTTTAATGATGACATTTTGTGGGCAGTGTAGGTGCCTGTAATTTTAAACATACATCTTTTTTGACAAGGTCATTAAAAAAAAAAGTTTTGAAAGCATTATAGAAATCCATTTTCCCCAATATATGGCATATGGCATTGTAGCTGCTATGACTCGGTGCCAAAAGTCAAGTTATATAGAAAACTAGAAATTCTGAGACAAGGTCATAGAAGAAGTGAGGTTATATTTCAAATTTATGGTATGTTTCCTACAGAAAATCAATTAAAATTAGAGAAAGTGAATCATAAACGCTGAGAATTTTTTTTTTTATAAAAGATACCTGAACGTCCTTCCAGCAAACAGACATAAATATTGGGAGGCTTATTTTTTATGAAGGGGAAAATAGAACTTGTAGAAAAGAAGCTTTTTGTTCTATGGCAAAGTTTAGTTTCCCATGACATAGAATATGTAAAGAGATATGTGTAAAGTGTTATATACTCTGCTGTATTATTATTTTTCTTTTATGTTATAATTAGTGTTGAGCGATACCTTCCGATAACGGGAAATATGGGATCGGATTGGATCGGACTGGATCGGACCGATACCCAAAAAATATCGGATATCGCCGATTCCGATACCGGAAACCAATGCAAGTCAATGGGACACAAATATCGGAATGAAAATAAACCCTTACTTTCCTTGTAGGTTAATTCTACATGAAGGAAAACAACTAAGAATAATGTAGAATGTATTGGGGGAGGTGGAGGAGACATTAAAGGCATTCCAATCAAATGGAATAGCAGGAATTCAATTTTTTTTAAGACGTTCGGAGTTACAAAGATATTGGCTATGTTAAGCTTTTTTATATTTTGTCAGAAATTTATGTTTCACTACTTCCATGCTCTTCACCTTCTTTTTTACTTCTCCGACACTTTCTCCTTCATCATCCTCAGCAGCAGCATCTTTTTCATCAACTTCTTCTTCACCTTATTCATCTTCTTCACCTTCTTCCTATTATTCTTTTTTTTACATTCTTCATATTCTTCTTATTCAACTATTATTCTTCTTCATATTCTACTTCTTCATCTTCTTCATATTCTTCTTCTTCATCAAATTCTTATTTGTGACAGGCATTCCTGTAGTTGTTATCTATAAAAGTTTGAAGATTACACCTTCCGTTCTGCCTGTCACAAAAGATTTACAACAGGATTTGTCCGGGTTCAGTTTTGCCTGCAGCAGCAGGTATTTTCCAGGGGCACCACGAGGAGGATCGGACTCACCCCCATACACTGCTTAGTCTTCTTCTGCTTATAATTTAGATAATATCTTTTTCTCTGATTTTTAGTCTTATGCTTAATGTTCTTCTGCTTTTTGTTCTGCAGCTTCTTGTTCTTCTGCTTCTTGGTCTTCTGTCTCTTATTCTTCTGCATCTTGGTGGTTGTCTTCTTGTTCTTTGTCCTCTTGGTCATCTTCTTCAGGGTCATCTTCTTGGTTTTCTTCGGGGTGGTCTTCAGGGTCATCATCTTCGGGGTCGTCATGTTCTTCGGGGTGGTCTTCAGGGTCGTCGTCTACAGGGTCATCGTCTTCGGGGTCATCGTCTTCTTCGGGGTGATCTTCAGGGTCGTCTACAGGGTCGTCGTCTTCGGGGTCATCGTCTTCTTCGGGGTGGTCTTCAGGGTCGTTGTCTTCAGGATCGTTGTCAGGGAGATCCAGAGTGATTACCAAAAACCATTTCAAAAAGCTTGAACTTGGAAATGTAGAAGGTACAAGAAGGCTGAGGAACTGCCGAGAACCAGCTGACGGACTGGAACCCGGATGGGTAGCAGAAGGTACAAGAGCCAATGGAACTACCGAGGACCAGCTGATGGTACTGGAACCCGGTTACTAAACAAGAGGTACCTGTGCCAGAAAGGACTACCAAGGACCAGCAGACGTTGGTGGAACTCGGATACCGAGAAGGAGGCACCTAAGCCAAAGGCTCTGCCTGGAACCAGCTGACGTTACTGGAACCCAGGGGGACATATTCAAGACTGACTTCCAAAGAACCAGCTAATGGTACTGGAACTCAGATAGGCAGCAGAAGGTACACATGAAAAAAAGTTGCAAGGCCGCGAGCCGGAAGGAGTTACCGAAACCCACAGTCCTACAGGGGGAGCTTGTCCTATTGGCACTACGGAACCAGTCTTCATTGCCAGATCCCATAGCCCACATAGGAAGCACCTAAGCTGTAGGCACCATAGTCGGCCAACCTGACCGCAACACGACAGGACAACGTATTGGAGGCAAAGTAACATTGACATTACCCGGAAACAGCTGGCGTGCTGAAACCAGGCTGGGCAGGAGGGAGTACCCATGCCAAAGACACTGCCGAGAACCAGCTGACGGTAATGGAACCCAGATGGGTGGCAGAAGGTACAAGAGCCAAAGACACTGCCGAGACCCAGCTGACAGTACTGAAACTCGGATGGGTAGCAGTAGGTACAAGAGCCAAATACACTGCCGAGAACCAGCTAACGGTACTGGAACTCGGGTGGGTAGCAGAAGGTACAAGAGCCAATGGAACTACCGAGGACCAGCTGATGGTACTGGAACCCGGTTACTAAGCAGGAGGTACCTGTGCCAGAAAGCACTACCAAGGACCAGCAGACGTTGGTGGAACTCAGATACTGAGAAGGAGGTACCTAAGCCAAAGGCTCTGCCTGGAACCAGCTGACGTTACTGGAACCAAGGGGGACAAATTCAAGATTGACTTCCAAAGAACCAGCTAATAGTTATGGAACTCAGATAGGCAGCAGAAGGTACGCATGAAAAAAAAAGTTGCAAGGCCACGAGCCGGCCGGAGTTACCAAAACCCACAGTCCTACAGGGGGAGCTTGTCCTATTGGCACTACGGAACCAGCCTTCATTGCCATATCCCGCAGCCCACATAGGAAGCACCTAAGCTGCAGGCACCATAGAGTCGGCTAACCTGACCGCAACATGACAGGACAACGTATTGGAGGCAAAGTGAAGTTGACACTACCCGGAAACAGCTGGGGTGCTGGAACCAGTTTGGGCAGGAGGGAGTACCCGTGCCAAAGACACTTCTGAGCAGCAACTGGCAGTGTTGGAGCCCAGAGTAAATACTAGAAACAGAGTGGAGGCAGAGACGCAATTGGAGCAAGTTTAAAATTAGTAGTAGTGTGAATGTGGACAGAGCAGGAAAAATTTCCGGACACACAGCAGGGGATCAGCTGACGTTACTGAACCCCAATAACACTGGAGCAAGTGTTGACTGTGCAGATGGCACTTCTGAGCAGCAACTGGCGTTGTTGGAGCCCAGGGTAAATACTAGAAACAGAGTGGAGGCAGAGGCCTAATTGGAGCAAGTTTAAAATCAGTAGTAGTGTGAATGTGGACAGAGCAGAAGAAATTGCCGGACACACAGCTGGGGATCAGCTGACGTTACTGAACCCCAATAACACAGGAGCAAGTGTTGACTATGCAGACGGCACTACTAAGCAGCAACTGGTGTTGTTGGAGCCCAGGGAAAATACTAGAAACAGAGTGGAGGCAGAGGCGTAATTGGAGCAAGTTTAAAATCTGTAGTAGTGTGAATGTGGACAGAGCAGGAAAAATTGCCGGACACCAGCAGGGGATCAGCTGACGTTACTGAACCCCAATAACACAGGAGCAAGTGTTGACTGTGCAGACGGCACTTCTGAGCAGCAACTGGCGGTGTTGGAGCCCAGGGTAAATACTAGAAACAGAGTGGAGGCAGAGGCCTAATTGGAGCAAGTTTAAAATCAGTAGTAGTGTGAATGTGGACAGAGCAGAAGAAATTGCCGGACACACAGCTGGGGATCAGCTGACGTTACTGAACCCCAATAACACAGGAGCAAGTGTTGACTGTGCAGACGGCACTTCTGAGCAGCAACTGGCGGTGTTGGAGCCCAGGGTAAATACTAGAAACAGAGTGGAAGCAGAGGCCTTATTGGAGCAAGTTTAAAATCTGTAGTAGTGTGAGTGTGGACGGAGCAGGAGAAATTGCCGGACACACAGCAGGGGATCAGCTGACGTTACTGAACCCCAATAACACTGGACCATGTGTTGACTGTGCAGACGGCACTTCTGAGCAGCAACTGGCAGTGTTGGAGCCCAGGGATTACAGGAGAAACAGAGTGTAGCCAGAGGCCTAATTGGAGCAAGTTTAAAATCTGTAGTAGTGTGAATGTGGACAGAGCAGGCGAAATTGCCGGACACACAGCAGGGGATCGGCTGAAATTACTGAACCCCAATAACACTGGAGCATGTGTTGACTGTGCAGACGGCACTTCTGAACAGCAACTGGCGGTGTTGGAGCCCAGGGATTACAATTCAGGTGGTAGAAACATGAACACAACAGGAGACCTGGATACTGTTGCCAACCAATTATTTAATCTGGAAGAGGACTGGCAAATTTCTGCGAGATCCAGGCCTTGTTCATTTTAAGAAAAGTAAGCCGGTCAATGTTATTGGAGGATAGTGGCATTCGACGGTCTGTTAGTACACCACCTGCGGCACTAAAGACGCGTTCCGATAATACACTAGCAGCAGGGCAAGCCAGCACCTCCAATGCATACTGGCTAAACTCTAGCCATGTGTCATGATCTCTGCAGGCAGAGATCATAGCAAGCCTATAGAGGGACAAGCTCTCGGAAGATGGAACTATACTGACCATGAACTAAGCCTGCCGCGCAACTAGAAATAGCCAGGTAGCATTTCCTATTTATCGCTAGATGCCCAGCTCTGGCCTAAGACCTAAATAGCTAGCAGAGGGAAATATAAGACCTGGCTCACCTCTAGAGAAATATTCCAAAGAAGACAGTAGCCCCCCACATATAATGACGGTGAGTTCAGATGAAACAACAAACGCAGCAGGAAAATAGTCTTAGCAAATTTGAGGTCCGCTTACTAGATAGCAGAAGACAGATAGTATACTTTCATGGTCAGCAGAAAAAACACTAACAAAACACCATCCAGAGATTACCTTAAACTCTGGCATTAACTCATAACGCCAGAGTAGCAATCCCTGATCAACGAGAGCTTTCCAGACACAGTAACAAAACTTCAGCTGTGAACTGGAACAAATAGGCAAAACAAAACATGGACAAAAGTCCAACTTAACTAGTAGTTGTCTAGAAGCAGGAACAAGCACTGAGAGGCATCAGATAACATTGTTGACCGGCAAGAAACCACCAGAGAAATGAGCTTAAATAGCGACACCCACTACTGATGGAACCAGGTGAAACAGGAAAGAGGATGACAAGTCCAATTCCACAAGCGGCCACCGGGGGAGCCCAGAATCCAAATTCACAACAGTACCCCCCCCTCAAGGAGGGGGCACCGAACCCTCACCAGATCCACCAGGGCGACCAGGATGAGCCCTATGGAAGGCACGAACAAGATCAGAAGCATGAACATCAGATGCATTGACCCAAGAATTATCCTCCTGGCCGTAACCCTTCCAGTTGACCAGATACTGGAGTTTCCGTCTGGAAACACGAGAGTCCAAAATTTTCTCCACAACGTACTCCAACTCACCCTCAACCAACACCGGAGCAGGAGGCTCAACTGAAGGTACAACAGGTACCTCATACCTGCGCAATAACGACCGATGAAAAACGTTATGAATGGAAAAGGACGCAGGGAGGTCCAAACGGAAAGAAACAGGATTAAGGATCTCCAATATTCTATAAGGGCCGATGAACCGAGGTTTAAACTTAGGAGAAGAGACCCTCATAGGGACAAAACGAGAAGACAACCACACTAAATCTCCAACACAAAGCCGAGAACCAACACGACGATGACGGTTGGCAAAACGCTGAGTCTTCTCCTGGGACAACTTCAAATTGTCCATAACCTGCCCCCAGATGTGATGCAATCTCTCCACCACCGCATCCACTCCAGGACAATCCGAGGACTCCACCTGACCGGAGGAAAATCGAGGGTGAAACCCCGAATTACAGAAAAACGGGGACACCAAGGTGGAAGAACTGGCCCGATTATTGAGGGCGAACTCTGCCAATGGCAAAAAAGCAACCCAATCATCCTGGTCAGCAGAGACAAAACACCTCAGATATGTCTCAAGGGTCTGATTAGTCCGCTCGGTCTGGCCATTAGTCTGAGGGTGAAAAGCAGACGAAAAAGACAAATCTATGCCCATCCTAGCACAGAATGCCCGCCAAAATCTAGACACAAATTGGGTACCTCTGTCAGAAACAATATTCTCAGGAATACCGTGCAATCGGACAACATTCTGAAAAAACAGAGGAACCAACTCAGACGAAGAAGGCAACTTGGGCAGAGGAACCAAATGGACCATTTTAGAGAAACGGTCACAGACCACCCAGATGACAGACATCTTCTGGGAAACAGGCAGATCTGAAATAAAATCCATCGAGATGTGTGTCCAAGGCCTCTTAGGAATAGGCAAGGGCAACAGCAGTCCGCTAGCCCGAGAACTACAAGACTTGGCCCGAGCACAAACGTCACATGACTGCACAAAGACTCGCACATCTCGTGACAGGGAAGGCCACCAGAAGGATCTTGCCACCAAATCCCTGGTACCAAAAATTCCGGGATGACCTGCCAATGCAGAAGAATGTACCTCAGAGATGACTCTGCTGGTCCAATCATCCGGAACAAACAGTCTATCAGGCGGACAACGATCCGGTCTATCCGCCTGAAACTCCTGCAAGGACCGCCGCAGATCAGGAGAAACGGCCGACAAAATTACTCCCTCCCTAAGGATACCTGTGGGTTCAGAATTACCAGGAGAGTCCGGGTCAAAACTCCTAGAAAGGGCATCTGCCTTAACATTCTTAGAACCCGGTAGGTATGACACCACAAAATTAAAGCGAGAAAAAAATAAAGACCAGCGCGCCTGTCTAGGATTCAGGCGTCTGGCAGTCTCAAGATAAATCAAATTTTTGTGGTCAGTCAATACCACCACCTGATGCCTAGCCCCCTCGAGCCAATGGCGCCACTCCTCAAACGCCCACTTCATGGCCAAAAGCTCCCGATTCCCAACATCATAATTCCGCTCTGCGGGCGAAAATTTGCGAGAAAAGAAGGCACAAGGCCTAATGACGGAGCAGTCGGAACCTTTCTGCGACAACACTGCCCCAGCTCCGATCTCCGAAGCGTCAACCTCAACCTGAAAAGGCAGATTCACATCAGGCTGACGCAACACAGGGGCAGAGGCAAAACGGCGCTTAAGCTCCTGAAAGGCCTCTACAGCATGAGGGGACCAATTAGCAACATCAGCGCCTTGTCTGGTCAAATCAGTCAGTGGTTTAACGACATCCGAAAAACCAGCAATAAATCGGCGGTAAAAGTTGGCAAAGCCCAAAAATCTCTGAAGACCCTTAAGAGAGGAGGGCTGAGTCCAGTCACAAATAGCTTGCACCTTGACGGGATCCATCTCAATGGAAGAGGGAGAAAAAATATACCCCAAAAAGGAAATTTTCTGGACCCCAAAAACGCACTTAGACCCCTTCACACATAAAGAATTAGACCGCAGAACCTGAAAAACTCTCCTGACCTGCTGGACATGAGAGTCCCAGTCATCAGAAAAAATCAGAATATCATCCAGATATATTATCATAAATTTATCCAGAAAATCGCGGAAAATATCATGCATAAAAGACTGGAAAACTGAAGGGGCATTAGAAAGACCAAAAGGCATGACCAAATACTCAAAGTGGCCCTCGGGCGTATTAAATGCGGTCTTCCACTCATCCCCCTGCCTGATCCGCACCAAATTATACGCCCCACGAAGATCAATTTTAGAGAACCACTTAGCACCCTCTATACGAGCAAACAAATCAGTAAGCAATGGCAATGGGTATTGATACTTAACAGTGATCTTATTCAGAAGCCGATAATCAATACATGGTCTCAAAGAGCCGTCTTTTTTTGAGACAAAGAAAAACCCAGCTCCCAAGGGAGAAGAAGATGGACGAATATGTCCCTTTTCCAAAGACTCCTTTATATATTCCCGCATAGCAGCATGTTCCGGCACAGACAAATTAAACAAACGACCCTTTGGATATTTACAACCCGGTATCAAATCTATGGCACAATCGCACTCACGGTGCGGAGGTAACGACCCAAGCTTGGGTTCGTCAAAGACGTCTTGATAATCAGAGAGGAACTCAGGGACTTCAGAGGGAATGGACGACGAAATAGAAACCAAAGGTACATCCCCATGAATACCCTTACATCCCCAGCTCAACACAGACATTGCTCTCCAGTCCAAGACTGGGTTGTGAGACTGCAACCATGGCAATCCCAGTACCAAATCGTCATGTAAATTATACAGCACCAGGAAACGAATAATCTCCTGGTGATCCGGATTGATACGCATGGTTACTTGTGTCCAGTATTGTGGTTTATTATTAGCCAATGGGGTGGAGTCAATCCCCTTCAGAGGAATAAGAGTCTCCAAAGGCTCTAAATCAAAACCACAACGATTGGCAAAGGACCAATCCATAAGACTCAGAGCGGCGCCAGAGTCAACATAGGCGTCCGTGGCAATGGATGACAAAGAGCAAATCAGGGTTACAGACAAAATAAACTTAGACTGAATGGTGCCAATGGAAACAGACTTATCAAGCTTCTTTGTACGCCTAGAGCATGCTGATATAACATGAGTAGAATCCCCACAATAGAAACACAATCCATTCTTCCGTCTAAAATTCTGTCGCTCGCTCCTGGACAGAATTCTATCACACTGCATACTTTCTGGCGTCTTTTCCATAGACACCGCCAGATGGTGCACCGGTTTGCGCTCCCGCAGACGCCTATCAATCTGAATAGCCATTGTCATGGACTCATTCAGACCTGCAGGCAAAGGGAACCCCACCATAACATCCTTAACGGCATCAGAGAGACCTTCTCTGAAAGTTGCCGCCAAGGCGCACTCATTCCACTGAGTAAGCACAGACCATTTACGGAATTTTTGGCAGAAAACTTCAGCTTCGTCTTGCCCCTGAGATAGTGCCATCAAAGTTTTTTCTGCCTGAAGTTCCAAATGAGGTTCCTCATAAAGCAAGCCCAAGGCCAGAAAAAACGCATCCACATCGCGTAACGCAGGATCCCCTGCTGGCAATGAGAAGGCCCAATCTTGAGGGTCACCCCTGAGCAAGGAAATCACAATCCTAACCTGCTGAGCAGGGTCTCCAGCTGAACGAGACTTCAGGGACAAATAAAGCTTACAATTATTTCGGAAATTCTGGAAGCTAGCTCTATTCCCTGTGAAGAACTCCGGCAAAGGAATTCTCGGCTCAGATACCGGAGCATGTACCACAAAATCTTGTAAATTTTGTACTTTCGTGATGAGATTATTCAAACCCGCAGTTACACTCTGGAGATCCATTATTGTCAGGTGCACACAGAGCATACAGAGATTAGGAGGAGAGAGAGAAAAAAGACTGCAGCAAGGCAGACTGGAGGAAGAGAAAAAAAAAAAAAAATTCCAGCAGACTTCTTATAACTCTCCTTTCTCAACCTGGGTCTTTAACACTTTATTGGCCGGTCAAACTGTCATGATCTCTGCAGGCAGAGATCATAGCAAGCCTATAGAGGGACAAGCTCTCGGAAGATGGAACTATACTGACCATGAACTAAGCCTGCCGCGCAACTAGAAATAGCCAGGTAGCATTTCCTATTTATCGCTAGATGCCCAGCTCTGGCCTAAGACCTAAATAGCTAGCAGAGGGAAATATAAGACCTGGCTCACCTCTAGAGAAATATTCCAAAGAAGACAGTAGCCCCCCACATATAATGACGGTGAGTTCAGATGAAACAACAAACGCAGCAGGAAAATAGTCTTAGCAAATTTGAGGTCCGCTTACTAGATAGCAGAAGACAGATAGTATACTTTCATGGTCAGCAGAAAAAACACTAACAAAACACCATCCAGAGATTACCTTAAACTCTGGCATTAACTCATAACGCCAGAGTAGCAATCCCTGATCAACGAGAGCTTTCCAGACACAGTAACAAAACTTCAGCTGTGAACTGGAACAAATAGGCAAAACAAAACATGGACAAAAGTCCAACTTAACTAGTAGTTGTCTAGAAGCAGGAACAAGCACTGAGAGGCATCAGATAACATTGTTGACCGGCAAGAAACCACCAGAGAAATGAGCTTAAATAGCGACACCCACTACTGATGGAACCAGGTGAAACAGGAAAGAGGATGACAAGTCCAATTCCACAAGCGGCCACCGGGGGAGCCCAGAATCCAAATTCACAACAGCCATGTATCCAGCTTAGAGACCCAAAACTTGAAGGGGGAAGAGCCGTGTGGGAGAACACTGAGAGGGCAAGACATGTAGTTTGTCACCATCTGACGGAAACGTTGCCTCCTGCTGACTGGAGCCGTCTGTGTTGGTGTAGACATTTGTGGCGGGGACACAAAACTTTGCCACATTTGGGCCATACTGGTCTTGCCTTGTGCTGAGGCGCTGCTTCTGCTCCCTCTTTGTGCAGAGCTTCCTCCACTGCCTCGACACACTGAGCTGCTTTGTAAAGCACTAGCAGCACTGCTCTCTGTTGGAATGGAGAACATGATGGAATGCACCAGTGTGTATTGGTGCTCCCGCATTTTACGCTCCCGGTTCAACGGTGTTATGAGGCTTTGTAAGTTGTCCCGGTAGCGAGGATCTAGGAGGGTGTACACCCAATAATCAGCCGTGTTGAGAATGTGGGCGATGCGGCGGTCGTTTCTCAGGCACTGCAGCATGAAATCAACCATGTGCTGCAGACTGCCAACTGGCCAAGAAACGCTGTCCCCTGCTTGAGGCGTCATCTCTGTCTGCTCTGCATCACCCCACCCTCGCTCTACATACTGACTACTAGAGCATTGTGTACCTCCCTCCTCTGGACAGATGTCTTCCTCCTCCTTTGACTCCTCCTCATCCTCCTCACAAAGTGTCCCCTGCCTAGGCCTTTGTGAGGAACCACGTTGCGCAGACTGTCCAGAAGCAGATGGCATTTGTGACTCCTCATCCTCCACCTCTTCCACAACCTCCTCCCTTAGCGCTTGCAGTGTTTTTTCAAGGCAGATAAGGGGGAGTGTCATGCTGACTAGTGCATTATCTGCACTCGCCATCCGCGTGGAATCATCGAAGGCACGCAAAACGTGGCAGATAATAATAACAATAATAATTTTATTTATATAGCGCCAACATATTCCGCAGCGCTTTACAAATTATAGAGGGGACTTGTACAGACAATAGACATTACAGCATAACAGAAATCATGGTTCAAAATAGATACCAAGAGGAATGAGGGCACTGCTCGCAAGCTTACAAACTATGAGGAAAAGGGGAGACACGAGAGGTGGATGGTAACAATTGCTTTAGTTATTCGAACCAGCCATAGTGTAAGGATCGGGTGTTCATGTAAAGCTGATTGAACCAGTTAACTGCCTAAGTATGTAGCAGTACAGACACAGAGGGCTATTAACTGTATAAAGTGTATGAGAACATGATGTGAGGAACTTGAATATGGTTTAAGTTTTTTTTTTTTTTTTAATGGGCCACACAGGGATAGTTAGGTTAATGCGTTGAGGCTGTAGGCCAATCTGAACAAATGAGTTTTTAGGGCACGCTTAAAACTGTGGGGATTGGGGATTAATCGTATTAACCTGGGTAGTGCATTCCAAAGAATCGTCGCAGCACGTGTAAAGTCTTGGAGACGGGAGTGGGAGGTTCTGATTATTGAGGATGCTAACCTGAGGTCATTAGCGGAGCGAAGTGCACGCATAGGGTGGTAGACTGAGACCAGAGAGGAGATGTAGGGTGGTGCTAAGACATGGAGTGCTTTGTGGATGAGGGTAGTAGTTTTGTACTGGATTCTGGAGTGGATGGGTAGCCAGTGTAATGACTGGCACAAGGTAGAGGCATCAGTGTAACGGTTGGTGAGGAATATGATCCTGGCAGCAGCATTCAGGACAGATTGGAGAGGGGAGAGTTTGGTAAGAGGGAGGCCGATTAGTAGAGAGTTACAATAGTCCAGACGAGTATGAATAAGTGAAACAGTAAGAGTTGTTGCAGAGTCGAAAGTAAGAAAAGGGCGAATTCTAGAAATGTTTTTGAGATGCAGATAAGAAGAGTGAGCCAGTGATCGGATGTGGGGGGTGAAATAAAGCTCGGAATCAAGTATGACCCCAAGGCAGCGGGCATGTTGCTTTGGAGTAATGGTGGAACCGCGCACGGAGATGGCAATGTCAGGCAAAGGTAGGTTAGTAGAGGGAGAATACACGGGGAGTTCAGTTTTTGACAGGTTCAGTTTCAGATAGAGGGAGGACATGATGTTAGAGACAGCGGTAAGACAATCACTGGTGTGTTCTAAAAAGGTTGGCGTGATATCAGGAGGAGTGTATAATTGGGTGTAGTCAGCATAGAGATGGTACTGAAAACCAAATCTATTGATTGTTTGTTCAATAGGGGCAATATACAAGGAGAAGAGGAGGGGGCCTAGGACTGATCCTTCAGGAACCCCAACAGTAAGGGGAAGGTGAGAGGAGGAGGAACCAGGAAAAGATACAGTGAAGGATCGGTTAGAGAGATAGGAGGAGAACCAGGAGAGAACGGTGTCCTTGAGGCCGATGGAGCAGAGCATAGTGAGGAGGAGCTGATGATCCACATTGTCGAATGCTGCGGAGAGATCCAAGAGAATTAGCATGGAGTAGTGACCATTAGATTTAGCTGTTAGTAGGTCATTAGAGACTTTAGTGAGGGGAGTTTCAGTAGAGTGTAAAGAGTGGAAACCAGATTGAAGAGGGTAGAGAAGAGAGTTATCTGAGATAGCGGGTGAGACGGGAGTTGGCCAGGCGTTCGAGGAGTTTAGAGATGAAGGGAGATTAGAGACAGGTCTATAATTAGCGGCACAGTTTTGATCGAAGGATGGTTTTTAAGTAATGGATGTATGATGGCATGCTTAAATGAGGAGGGAAAAATACCGGAAGTGAGAGAAAGGTTGAATATTTTTGTTAGGTGAGAGGTGACAGCTGGGGAAAGGGACTGGAGGAGATGTGACGGAATGGGGTCACTGGGGCAAGTGGTTGGGCGAGAAGATGCAAGGAGCCTGATTACATCTTCTTCTGTAACTGGTTCAAAGTCAGAGAGTGAACTAGATGCAGTGGGGGAGGGAGGACAGACCATGGTATGAAGGGATTGGGAAATAATTTTCTGTCGAATGTGGTCAAATTTTTTTTTGAAGTAATTGGCCAGATCGTCAGCGCGGAGATCCATGGTTGGGGCCTGCACTCTTGGGTTGAGTAGGGCAAATGTCCTTCATAGAGGCTCACTCAGTGGTGGTGAAGTGTGAACGGCGCGCAGTGCGACTTGTTTGCGCCTGATGCAGCTGGTACTCCATTACTGCTGCCTGCTGCTCACAAAACCTCTCCAACATATGTAATGCTGAATTCCACCTGGTGGGTAGGTCACCTATGATGCGATGTTCTGGAAGGCGGAATCAGCGCTGCAGAGCTTCAATGCGCGATCTTGCCATGCTGGAACGCCGCAAGCGAGCGCACTCTATTCGGACCTTGTGCAGCAGTGCATCAAGATCCGGATAGTCCCTCAAAAAACTCTGCACGACCAAGTTGAGCACATGTGCCAGACATGGGATGTGAGTGAGGTTGCCTAGGCCCAGAGCTGCCACCAGATATCGACCATTGTCACACACTACCATGCCTGGCTGGAGATTCGCTGGCACAAACCACACGTCGCTCTCCGGCTTGATGGCATTCCAGAGCTCCTGCGCTGTGTGGCTTCGATTCCCCAAAGAAATTAATTTCAATACGGCCTGTTGACGTTTGGCCATGGCTGTGCTCATATCGGTCGTAACAGGTAAGCATTCACGGGTCCATGTGGAGGTAGACTGTGACAGCTCCTGCAGCGCTGATTCAGAGGAACTGGAGTATGAGGAGGAGTCAATGTGTACAGACTGGATTCCTGCAATCCTTGGAGTTGGCAGAACACGTACAGCGCCACTCTCAAGATCTGTACCCGGCTCCACAACATTTACCCAATGGACAGTGAGGGAAAGATATTGTCCCTTTCCATGGCTACTGGTCCATGCATCGGTGGTCAGGTGGACCTTGCTACTGACGGCGTTTAGTAGCTCATGTTTAATTTTTCCCTCCACATGCTTTTGCAGGGCAGGGACGGCTTGCCTGCTGAAATAAAAGTGGCATTGTATTGTGGGACTGCCAATGCCATGAAGTTACGGAAGGTGTCAGTCTCCACCAGCCTTAATGAGAGCATTTCAAGGGACAGTAGTTTTGCAATGCCAGCATTCAGAGCCTGTGCTCGGGGGTGGTTTGCCGAGTATGGGTGCCTTTTCTCCCATGCCTGTGCTACCGATGGCTGTAGACTGGCCTGGGAGTGTGAGGATGACAGGGAACGTGGTGCTGTGGGTGGAATGACACTGTGTCTCTGTACAACAGTGCCAGAGGTTCTTCCATGGCGATCCTGTGAGGAAGCCGAACCAGCTGTGTGTGAGCTGGAGGAAGAGGCTACAACACGAGCAGAAGAGGTGGTAGGTGGCGCTGTAGGTTGGCCTAGGTCTTCAGTGTGTCTTTGTAACTCCACCACGTGCTTGGTCCACACATGTTTCCACATATTTGTGGTATTGAGGTTGCTGACACTTTTCCCTCTTTTCACTTTCTGATTACACAGCTTGCATTTGACAAAGCAAATGTCATCTGCAACTGTGTCAAAAAAGGACCAGGCACTGCAAGTCTTGGGAGCGCCCGTTTTGGGTTTTGGAAGAGGCATGCTCCTAATGGGTGCGGAAGTGGAGGCTACAGGCAACTGAGTCTGCCCCCTCCCCCTCCCTCCTTTTTTGGCCGTTGGGGAATCTCTTCCTCAGAGCTGCTCCCACCACCTCCCTGTACCTCACGCCATGATGGGTCAAGGACCTCATCATCTACACTACCCTCTTCAAACGATTGCTTCCCCTGGGTAGTCTCGACAGCACAGTACGCACCAGAAAGTGGCACCTGAGTCTCATCATCAGATGCGTACTGAGGTGTGCTGACCATAGGCACTGGCCCATCCGCCTCTTCAGATTCAGAGAGACAAAGCTGTTGCGCATCACTGCATATCACCTCTTCTTCAAATTCTCGAATGCTGCTTGGCAGGCCCCCTCTTTCCAAGCCAACAGATTCAGAGAACCGAAGTAGAGGTGGCTCCTGTCCAGGGCTCTCTGACTGCCTGGGCAATTTGGCAGGTGGTGAAGACACAGTTGGGTGCTCTTCAGTTCTCTGGACCTGAGAGTATCTGGAACTAATTGAAGTCGATGCGTTAGCTGCCATCCATCCGACAACGGCTTCAATTTGTTGTCCCGCAGCAGTGGGGTACGGCGAATCCCTACAAAGCTGTGCATAGAGGACTGTTCCCTGGTAAAACTGGGGGATGCTGAGTCACTTGTGCCCGCAGCAGGCACAGAATCCCCACGTCCTCTCCCTGCAGAAACTCCATGCCCACGACCACGTGCCTTACTCCCTGCCTTCTTCATCTTGGTAGACTGATAAAGATAGGCAGAAAAGTACTAAGGGCTTAGTGTGCTTATTCCTGAACAGCTGCTAACAGGTATAAGAAACACTAATTTTATAAAGTGTGGACTAGACTTTAATATGAGCTAATGTGGCCTACACGACTGTAAAGTGGAGTGTTTGGTGAACTTTATTAACTTTTTTTTTTTTTTTTACAAAAAGACACTGGATGTGCCCAAAGATGTAAAACCGATAGTATCACAAACTTTTTGAAGCTATTACAATGCCGGAAGGTAACCTACAATGCAATAGATGAGGCTCCAAAAAATAGGCTAATACTTATCTGGCTTGGGCTGCAGGGCACAAGCCAGCAGAAAGGCTCCTCTATCTACTCCTATATAGTGTTTGCAAGCAATCTAGCTGGATACCGATGAAGAAACACTAATTGGAGAAATTAGGAAAAATGAGCAGCAGTAATGCAAAAAAAGGATAATGTATGAGGCAGTGACGCACACTGAGCAGACAACAACCGGAGGTGGCTGCAGAACAGACTACAGCGTGAGCTGCACTCACACACAGAGACCTCGCAGACAGCCGTGAACAGCGCTGCAAAGCTGCAGAAAAGCTCCTCTATCTACTCCTATATAGTGTTTTCAAGCAATCTAGCTGGATATGGATGTAAACACACTAATAGGAGAAATCAGGAAAAATGAGCAGCACTAATGCAAAAAAGGACAATGTATGAGGCAGTGACGCACGCTGAGTGGACTACAACCGGAGGTGGCTGCAGAACACACTACAGCGTGAGCTGCACTCACACACAGAGACCTCGCAGACAGCCGTAAACAGCGCTGCAAGGCAAAAGAAAGCTTCTCACACAGCAGTTGCTAAAGTAGCCTGGGTGTTGTGAACTCTATTTTTGGGCTCCCTCTAGTGGTCACAAGCGGTACTGTGTAGTGTTGTCTTTCTGCAGGTTGGCAGCATCAGCTGGTTCGTTATCCTTGGTTGGTTTCCTATTTAGCTCACCTGGAGACTCAGTTCCTTGCCTGCTATCAATGTATTCAGTGCTCTTCAGATTCCTTGTGACTACCTTGCTCCCAGTCTCTCCAAGACAAGCTAAGTTTTTGTTTGTTCATTTTTTGATTATCAGCATTCATTATGTTTCTTGTCCAGCTTGCTAAAATGTGATTTCCTTGCTTGCTGGTTGCTCTAGGGGACTGAGTTTCTCCCCCCTCACCGTTAGTTGGTGTGGGGGTTCTTGAAATCTCAGAGTGGATATTTTGTAAGGGTTTTTTACTGACCGCATAGATTCCCTTTTCTATTTTCTGCTATCTAGTATTAGTGGGCCTCATTTGCTGAATCTGCTTTCACCCCTGTGTATGTGCCTTCCTCTTACCTCACCGTTATTATTTGTTGGGGGCTTCTATATCTTTGGGGATTATTTCTCTGGAGGCAAGAGAGGTCTTTCTTTCTCTCTAGGGGTAGTTAGTTCCTCAGGCTGGCTCGAGACGTCTAGGATTTTTAGGCACGTTCACCGGCTACTTCTAGTGTGTTTGGATAGGTTCAGATTTGCGGTCAGTCCAGTTTGCCACCTCCCTAGAGCTTGTCCTATGTTTGTTACTTAGCTGGAGTAATTTGTGATCCTCAACCACTAAGGATCATAACACCTGGGTAAAGCACAATAAAGCAAATCGCTAGCTCAAACTGTCCCTCAGAGTCAGAACAGCAGCGTCCTGTCCCTAAGTAAATTCACAGCAGAATGAACCCAAAATGGCGGCGGCGGCTTTTATAGTGCATCATGACATCATTTCAGCAGCCAATCACAGCCATGCCATTAGTTAACATGCCTAACATGCATAACAGGATGTGCCCACACTTCTTAGGATTCCTCATTGGCTGAATAAAATCAAACTGGCTCATTGCATTATGGGAACTTCCGATTCCAGTATTCGATATTCTAAAAGTATCAGAACTCAGTATCGGAACTCCGATACCACGAATATCGGCCGATACCCAATATTGCAGTATCGGAATTCTCAACACTAGTTATAATAGATATATTCTTACTACATACATTCTATCAGCTCTTGAATCTTACAGATTTATTATTTTGCTGTGAGTTTGGGGATGTTTGCCCTTTTCCTCCCACTGTTATAGTTTTTACATCTTCCATTATTCCATGTTTTTCAAAGTCCTAAATGCGTAATGGACAGTAGCATAATGTTATTGGATATGGCTTTGTTGCCCACTTGAACTTGAACTTGACCTTTTAGATGCACATTTGCAGGGTAACCAATTACCATTAAGGAGTATTGAGACTTAAAGATTATAACTGCAAATTAGTAGTAACCTTAGAACGAATATCATGGTGGGAGGTAGCAAAGTGTCTGAATGATACAGAATGACTGTTCAACCCAAGTACAGGCACTCGGTGCTTCAAAGCGGGGCCAATCATTTATATATACGCATTCCCACCTACTTGTTTTTCATCTATCTCCACCTTTCTCTGGTCCGATGAAGTCAGAGTTGTCAATCAAATATAGGGGATGGGTGGATACTGAGGGAAAACAAGCAGGTGTGAAGGTGTATAGAAATGATTGGCCCCGTCGTGAAGCATCGAGCGCCTGTACTTGGATTGAACCGTCATTCTGTGCTGACAGAGTCCCTTTAACGTCACAGCAACTGTTCAACCATATTTGAATATGGTCTAAAGAAAGAAATAGAAGAATTCTTCCTCTTTTACCATTTGATTCCACACAGACAGAGGCATGAAGGATATTATGTAGCAGTTCTAAGTACTGATGATAAGTTAATCCTCCAAAATCTAAATTCGGCAGATTGCTCGAATTTGGTCAGGAAGATCGATTCTATTTGTTCGATGTGAGGTGAATGTTCAGCACATTATTATTTTCTGTGGTCTTTGCAGACCCCAGAGAATAGTAAACATACAGGTGCTTCTCACAAAATTAGAATATCATCAAAAAGTTAATTTATTTTAATTATTCATTACAAAAAGTGAAACTCATATATTATATAGAGTCATTACAAACAGAGTGATCTATTTCAAGTGTTTATTTCTGTTAATGTTGATGATTATGGCTTACAGCCAATGAAAACCCAAAAGTCATTATCTCAGTAAATTAGAATACTTTATAACACCAGCTTGAAAAATGATTTTAAAATCCGAAATGTTGGCCTACGGAAATGTATGTTCAGTAAATGCACTCAATACTTGGTTGGGGCTCCTTTTGCACCAATTACTGAATCAATGCGGCATGATATGGAGGAGATCAGCCTGGGGCAGTGCTGAGCTGTTATGGAAGCCCAGGTTGCTTTGATAGCAGTCCTCAGCTCCTCTGCATTGTTGGGTCTGGTGTCTCTCATCTGCCGCTTAACAATACCACATAGAGTCTCTATGGGGTTAAGGTCAGGCAAGTTTGCTGGCCAATCAAGCACAGTGATGCTGTTGTTTTTAAACCAGGTGTTGGTACTTTTGGCAGTGTGGACAGGTGCCAAGTCCTGCTGGAGAATGACATTTCCATCTCCAAAAAGCTTGTTGACAGAGGGAAGCATGAAGTGCTCTAAAATTTCCTGGTAGATAGCTGCGTTGACTTTGGATTTGATAAAACACAGTGGACCTACACCAGCAGATGACATGGCTCCCCAAACCATCACTAATTGTGGAAACTTTACACTAGACCTCAAGCAGCTTGGATTGTGGCCTCTCCACTCTTCCTACAGACTCTGGGACCTTGATTTCCAAATGAAATACAAAATTTACTTTCATCTGAAAACAACAGCTTCGACCACTGAGCAACAGTCCAGTTCTTTTTCTCCTTGGCCCAGGTAAGATGCTGCTGGCGTTGTCTATTGGTCATGAGTGGCTTGACACAAGGAATGCGACACTTGTAGCCCATGTCCTGGATACGTCTGTGTGTGGTCGCTTTTGAAGCAATGTCTCCAGCAGCAGTCCACTCCTTGTGAATCTCCCAAATATTTTTGAATGGCCTTTTCTTAACAATCCTTTTAAGCCTGCAGTTATCACGGTTGCTTTTGCACCTTTTTCTACTACACTTTTTCCTTCCACTCAACTTTCCATTAATATGCTTGGATACAGCACTCTGTGAACAGCCAGCTTCTTTAGCAATGACTTTTTGTGGCTTACCCTCCTTGTGGAGTGTGACAGTGACCGCCTTCTGGACATCTGTCAAGTCAGCAGTCTTCCCCATAATTGTGGAGCTACTGAAACAGACTAAGGGACCTTTTTAAATGCTTAGGAAGCCTTTGCAGGTGTCTTTGTTAATTATTCTAATTTACTGAGATAATGACTTTTGGGATTCCGTTGGCTGTAAGCCATAATCATCAACATTAACAGAAATAAACACTTCAAATAGATCACTCTGCTTGTAATGACTATATAATATATGAGTTTCACTTTTTATATTGAAGAAATTAAATAAATTAACTTTTGATGATATTCTAATTTTGTGAGCAGCACCCGTATATATAAAAACAATAACAGAAAATTGTACTTCCTCTGCCATCACCTGATCCTTTTTCACAGCCCAGGTCCAGTTTAGTCACAGTGCAGTTTTCACTAACAAGGACATTTTTGGAGTCTTCTGGTGCGCAGCATCCTTGGCGTCTTCTGCGCAGACTAGACCTTGACATTATATTGATGTGTGACACACATTTAGGCGGTATTCCCGGGTTGTCTTTGGTTTCTTCTTGGATGTAGCATCCTTGGCGTCTCTTGTGCTGATTTGACCTCAACATTATGACGATGTGTGTCACATATCAGGAAACTCCAAAGATGCCAGAACCCTTTTGAACCAAACAAAATGAGGACTAGCAGCTAGCCATTTTGCTGGATTCGCAAAAATAGGATTTGGCTCTTTTGTGCAATATATTTCTTTTGTGTGATTAGATCAAAGCTAGTTGCTCATGTCTAGTACCGAGCATGCAAATTAATCACTGGGATAAGCTAGTTAGAATCTGCATGTTCTGTTTCTCAGCCTCTACTGCTCTCCTCCCTACCTTTCCCGTATACATCAATATGCTGTGTAACCTGATACCTCACTTTGTCTTGTTTTGAGTAATTTACATTTCAGTAATTTTTTAACAGTGAATGATGAATTCAGGAGGTAGAGGGTAGGGGAAAAAATTAGACATAATTAGAGAAAAAAGAAGAACTCTCTGATAAGACATCAAAAAGTTTGCTATATTTGCTTCTGCTGTTAATTATGCAACGTTTGTTGAAAGAACATTTCCTTTGTAAAATCCAGCGCATCCGTATATGAGGGGTCTGGGTCTGGAGACATCAACTGATCACTCAAATAGTATGTTGTAGTCCCCGCAGCTGCATCCCTCGACAGCAGCAACACACACCTGTTTGTTAGGCAATCCCTGCATGGGTTGTGACTGTTGAGACACGCAGCAGCAGGGACTCGAACATAATATTCGAGCACGCCGAAGACACTCGGTCAGCACACGACCATGCTCAGATAACACCTTATCCGGGCACATTCGCTCATCACTAATAAGGTGGTGTGGGACACATCAGTCTAATGTGTATGGGGGGCTTTAGCCTGCAACTCATGAATTTTGAAGACTTTCTAGCACTACAAATAATAAGGTGTAGTTTTCACAAAAACTATACATTTTTCAAGACATCCCAGTACTAAACTGCACCGCTCAGCTGATGTGAAACAGTATTCCCCCGATGCTGGTCTTTCTGCTATCATAACAGAAGCATCACCCCCTCTGGCTATTGTCACAGATAAATAAAATCAGAATAATCTACTGCGTGATGTATCCATAATAGTAAAAAAAGATGGTTCTAATTCAAATTGTTTTACAGCGAAACTGCTTCAGGGAACAACACAGTAAAAATGTGAACCGAGAGCAAAACATCAGCAACTGTGCAGCATCAGTAAAGATCAATACATGCAAACGTCTGTTCTACCAGATCTGCAAGAAGAAAAAACAATAGTGGCAAATGAACATTTCTTAAGGAAGCCTTAACTTTTTCTCCACTCATGGTTAGTGGTTGGGTGAAGCCATTTATTGTCAAACTACTGTGTTTTCTCTTTTTAACCCTTTCACGACATGCGCCGTACATGTACGGCGCATGCCGTGAATCCCCCTTTGATGCAGGCTCCGGCGCTGAGCCCACATCAAAGTCGCGACATGTCAGCTGTTTTGTACAGCTGACATGTGCGTGCAATAGCGGCGGGTGAAATCGCTATTCACCCGCCGCTATTAACCTGTTAAATGCCGCTGTCAAACGCAGACAGCGGCATTTAACTAAAGCTTCCGGCCGGGCGGCCGGAAATGACATCATCGCCGACCCTGTCACATGATCGGGGGTCGGCGATGTGTCAGGACAGTAACCATAGAGGTCCTTGAGACCTCTATGGTTACTGATGCCGGCCTGCTGTGAGCGCCCCCCTGTGGTCTGCGCTCATAGCACACCTGCATTTCAGCTACATAGAAAAATAAGCCCAAGATGGAGGGTAAATTCCTACTTTTCTCTACCATGCTCTACACCACCGTGGGGAGAGCTACCAGGGGAGAACTATATCAACAAAATATACTTAGGACACTCCTAGCAAGCTGGATATATAACAAGAAAGAACAATGAAGTACATGTCCATAAATAAATACAATTTTATTAGATCATACTCTCACAAAATTCAAATATATACAAGTCAATAAAGACAATTACAACTCATTCAGATAAAGAGAAACCGGGTAGCACAGACCAAGAACTAGTGTGGATCTCGAAAGACATAATATACCGCCATAAAGTGCACATTGCAGATGTACGAGGGCATTAAACCGGGGGTATGGTAAATAAATAGGGACAGTTGGTGAGCCCTGTACACAGGCTCAAAAAGTGTCATGAACGTCACAAATTACCCTCCAAGTTCTTACCCATATATTGGCGTCAGACGAGGATCACACCGTTGCCCCAACGCGCGTTTCGCGTCGGCTTCGTCAGGGGGCGGTCATCTCATGATCGCTGCTATGTAGCTGAGCCAATCGAGTTGTGCCAGCTTCTATTGAAGCATGGCACAGGTAAAAAAAAAATGTTTTTAAAAATATGAAAAAAACGTAAAAAACATAAAAGTTTAAATCACCCCCCTTTCGCCCCATCCTAAATAAAACGATAAAAAAAAATCAAACCTACACGTATTTGGTATCGCCGCGTTCAGAATCGCCTGATCTATCAATAAAAAAAAGCATTAACCTGATCGCTAAACAGCGTAGCGAGAAAAAAATTAAAAATGCTAGAATTACGTTTTTTTGGTCACCGCAACATTGCATTAAAATGCAATAACAGGCGATCAAAAGAACATATCTGCACAAACGTGATATTATTAAAAACGTCGGCTCGGCACGCAAAAAATAAGCCCTCACCCGACCCCAGATCACGAAAAATGGAGACGCTTCGAGTATCGGAAAATGACACTTTTTTTTTTTTTAAGCAAAGTTTTGAATTTTTTTTCACCACTTGGATAAAAAGTAACCTATACATGTTTGGTGTCTATGAACTCGTAATGACCTAGAGAATCACAATGGCAGGTCAGTTTTAGCATTTAGTGAACCTAGCAAAAAAGCCAAGCAAAAAACAAGTGTGGGATTGCACTTTTTTTGCAATTTCACCGCACTTGGAATTTTTTTCCCGTTTTCTAGTAAAAGACATGGTAAAACCAATGGTGTCATTCAAAAGTACAACTCGTCCCGCAAAAAATAAGCCCTCACATGGCCATATTGACGGAAAAATAAAAAAGTTATGGCTCTGGGAAGGAGGGGAGTGAAAAACGAAAACGCAAAAACGAAAAAGGGCCGCGACTTGAAGGGGTTAAATCATAATGACAACCAAAACATCCAAATGACCCTGATCAAAAGTCCACATACCCCATTTCTTAATACCGTGTATTGCCCCCTCTAACATCAATGACAGCTTGAAGTCTTTTGTGGTAGTTGTGGATGAGGTTCTTTATTTTCTCAGATGGTAAAGCTGCCCACTCCTCTTGGCAAAAAGCCTCCATTTCCTGTAATTCCTGAGCTGTCTAGCATGAACTGCTCGCTTGGGATCTCCCCAGAGTGGCTCAATGAGGTCAGGAGACTGAGATGGCCACTCCAGTACCTTCACTTTGCTCAGCTGTAGCCAATGACAGGTCGACTTGGCCTTGTGTTTTGGATCAGGTTCCCTGAAAATTGCCCACATGAAAAATGCCCACAGGAAAAATGTCCACAGGAAAAATGCCCACAGGAAAATTGCCCACACAGAAATTTGCCTACACGGAAAATTGCCCACATGGAAAATTGCCCACATGGAAAATTGCCAATTGCAGCATCACAAAGTTTTATACCTATGATACTTGAGGTGAAAGGTGAGGATGTTCACATGATGTGTGATCAACTTGTGATTTACAGCTGACCTAGTGCAAAACTGCAAACATGCTGAAGATCTGTGGTTTGTAGCAGTCTGTCATTCTCAGCAATAGATAGATCTAGTCTGCTCTCATCTCTCACTGATTCTGCCTTCTCCCACCAGCCCAGAACAGCAGCACATGCAGAACCAGCAGCAATGTGATCCAGATGAGCCATCACTGCTATCAGTACCCACATAAGAATCACTCTATTATCTGTGGAGTTACATGGGACTGCAGGTCAGATCTAATACATTATCATCTCAGTGGGAGCCCACCAAAAGCAGAGTGCTGCTGGCTGAGATAGATGGTCCTGGAAGCCCAGAAGGCACCGCAGAAAGGTGAGATTCTGTCAGAATCTGTCAGAGGAGCGGAGGTGCCATAGCAGCACCTTGAGAGTGGAATAAGGGTCTCTAGGCCCAGACACACCACATTGAGAGTGGAATAAGGGTATCTAGGTCCACTCGCACCACAATGAGAGTGGAATAAGGGTCTCTAGGCCCAGACACACCACAATGAGAGTGGAATAAGGGTCTCTAGGCCCAGACACACCACACTGAGAGTGGAATAAGGGTCTCCAGGCCCACACACACCACAATGAGAGTGGAATAAGGGTCTCTAGGCCCAGACACACCACAATGAGAGTGGAATAAGGGTCTCTAGGCCCAGACACACCACAATGAGAGTGGAATAAGGGTCTCTAGGCCCAGACACACCACACTGAGGTGGAATAAGGGTCTCTAGGCCCACAAACACCACAATGAGAGTGGAATAAGGGTCTCTAGGCCCAGACACACCACACTGAGAGTGGAATAGGGGTCTCTAGGCCCAGAGACACCACAATGAGAGTGGAATAAGGGTCTCACCTATAATTCTATATTATTCTTCTGCCCTGCAGAGCATCTCACGTATACCTGCATAATATCCCCCTGTCCTGCAGAGCATTTAACCTATATCTCTTTGCTATTCTCTGTCCTGCTGAGCTTCTCACCTATAATTCTATATTATTCTTCTTCCCTGCAGAGCATCTCACGTATACCTGCATACTATCCCGTCCTGCAGAGCATTTAACCTATAGGTCTTTGCTATTCTCTGTCCTGCAGAGCATCTCACCTATAATTATATATTATTCTTCTGCCCTGCAGAGCATCTCATGTATACATGCATATACTATCCCCCTGTCCTACAAAGCATTTAACCTATAATTCAGCCTGTGGGCAATTTTCTGTGGGCATTCTTCACCGCTACGTCATCATCTCGTGAGACTGCAATGCACTCTTCAGACCGGAGCGCGAGGAGCATCGGTAACCGGCCGCTTCGATCTGGGCGCCAGCGGAGGGTAAGTATGTAAGTATTTTTTATTTTAATTCTTTTTTTAACAGGGATATGGTGCATACTACGTGACTGGCCAATATACTACGTGACTGGGCAGTATACTACGTGTCTGTGCTGTATACTACGTGTCTGTGCTGTATACTACGTGGCTCTGTGCTGTATACTATGTGACTGGGCAATATACTATGTGACTGGCCAATATACTACGTGACTGGGCAGTATACTACGTGTCTGTGCTGTATACTACGTGGCTCTGTGCTGTATACTATGTGGCTGGGCAATATACTACGTGGCTGGGCAATATACTACGTGGCTGGGCAATATACTATGTGGCTGGGCAATATACTATGTGGCTGGGCAATATACTATGTGGCTGGGCAATATACTACGTCGGTGGGCAATATACTACGTGGCTGGGCAATATACTACGTGGCTGGGCAATAGCATATTCTAGAATACCCGATGCGTTAGAATCGGGACACCATCTAGTTTTATATATAATCACACAAACAATGTGATATTTTTGTTTTTAATTTTTTTATATGTACTTGCCACCTTTTTTTCTGAGGATTATTCTGTAGCTATGGCAGTATTAAGGTACAATGCCTGGGAGTCACGATGGCTCAGTGGTTAGCACTGCAGCTGTGCAGCGCTGGGGTCCTGGGTTCAAATCCCCATGTTTGCGTGGGTTTCCTCTGGGTTCTCCGGTTTCCTCCCACACTCCAAAGACATACTGATATGGAACTTAGATTGTGAGCCCCATCGGGGACAAGTGCCAATAATGTCTGTAAAGCACTGTGGAATTAATAGCGCTATATAAATGAGTAAAATAAGTATCCGTCAATCCCCTTATTTCTGCCACTTAAAGGTGCCAGTATGATTGGCTGTCGTTTGTAAATGTGCCACTTTTTACACTATCACATACATCCGGAGGAAGTGGGAGAGCAGAAGCTTTCACTTCCTCTGGATTTAACTGATTTGTCCTAAGGTAGGGAGAGTGAAGTAGCCACCGACTGGCCTTAGGGATTCCGTGACATAAAATGAAAGAGCCAGTGCCGTCACCGCTGTAATTGCACTAATAAGGAGGTGAGTATAAGTGCTATTATTTTACTGTGACAAACATACGGATTGAGAAGGGGTTGTCCAAGAACTAGAAAACCCATTTAAATCAGAAGTTTGTTAATGCTTTTCCCTTACATCTATAGTGGATGTCAGGTGCACATGTAAGGAGAAGCTCAGTAGCTAAGCTCGCTCTATATACGCTGCTCTATATACGCTGCCTTTAATATTTTTATATACGCTTTTATATACGCTTTAATATTTTTATATACGCTGCTCTATATACGCTGCCTTTAACAGCAGCAATCAGAACTACAGTAGGGAAAAAAAGTATTTAGTCAGCCACTAATTGTGCAAGTTCTCCCACTTAAAAAGATGAGAGAGGCCTTTAATTGACATCATAGATAGACCACAACTATGAGAGTCAAACAAACACAGCCCTCTGGGCAAAACAGGAAAACAAAACAAAATGATAGCACAAAGCACAGTCCTTTGGATAGCGGGGTTCCTTCCGCTCACAGTTAGCGTAACACACAGTTCAGATTAGTTCCAGCACAACCATTTCTCTGGAGTGCTCCTCTACAGACATTCTACATCTACTGCCTCTGGAGGCCAGCTATTTTAGCCCTAGACCACACTCTGGGGTGGAGACAAGGTGGACAACCTCCCACCCGCTCTATGGATGTCCACATAAAACCCAGCCAATAAAAAAAATTAGATGTTATCCCCTCGCAGCTCTTAATGCGCTGGAGGAAAAGCTCTGGGTTATACATCACTGAAGCCAATAAGTGGAGCAAAACATATTTCCACTCCAACACTTTACCAGTGACTTTCTCACACCAATTAAAGGGAACCTGTCACCAGTTATGTCCTGTGTCAACTAAAACTATGACCTTAGTCAGCACCTGTGCTGCAGTCCACCAATGGTTACACAACCCCCTGACTCCTCCTGTATGCCCCCAAAAAACCTTTTGAAGTTCTCCAGTACTGTATGTTAACCCTGTTTGTCCAGTCCAATGGGTCCAGTCCAATGTGGTTTCCATTCCTCCTCCTGGCTTCTCTATTCCTCTTCCCTGCTGCTGATAGTCATCCTCCTGCTGTAACTGACGTAGATGACGCCTTCTGTTTCATCCACAAAGCCCAGCGAAATATCGCACCTACACAGAGAAACCAGCGGCTCGTGCCTGCGCACATTGCTTTGCCCTATTGCGGTCAAAGCCAAAAACATAAGTGCGCATGCGCTGTTGTGATTTAGGCTCTGACTGCAATAGGGTAGAGCATAGTGGGGATAGAGAAGATGGGAGGAGGGATGGAGACTGCAGTAACTACGCCCATCGGACCGGACGGACAGGATTAGCATGTTAACATGGGAGAGAGTGGTGGTTCATTAAAGGCATATTTCGGTTATAACAAGTTAACACTGGTCAAGGTCTGTGAGGGTCCAACAGTTGTGACCTCTCATGGATGGCTACAAAGGAAGACTTGTGTCTGTTGTGAATCAAATGGTGGTGGCGCATGTGCACTGTCTCTTCATTCAATCAATTTGGGACTCAAGGAAATAGCTGGGCACCATGCCACCAGTTTTTCATATGGAAGTCATGAGAAAGTTCAAAGTTCAGTACTAAGACCATTATGGTGGAAGGGGACATAGAATCCTTACATCACTGAAAGGCAAAACCATTAGGACTTAATGGGCTAATGTACAGGCTTTGCTGGCACAGACCTGAGTTTCTTATTCTTATATGTGATAATGGAATATATTTTGACGTTACTTGCTGCTGAAGGAAAGATTTTAATGCGGTGTGCATGGTTCTAATTTATACCAATGCTGATCTGCTTCGTATTTCTTTTTGGCTGTAGGCTATGTACAGATCACACCTTCATGAATATCAATTAGATCCAGTGTCCGTGGCATAACAAACAAGACCAGTCACATTATTGATCAGTTACACATAAATATCTCTTGAACCACCAGAGGGCGCTGTATGTGTTATCCAGTTATAACTGAAAGAGAATATCTGCCTCTAATATTATTATGGAAGTCTCAGTAACTACTTTTCTAACATAACCTTAACCCCTTAGTGACAGAGCCAATATTTACCTTAATGACCAAGCAAAATTTTACAATTTGAAACTGTCACTTTATGTGGAATAACTCGGGAACGCTTCAATGGATCCCACTGATTCTGAGATTGTTTTTTCATGACATATTGTACTTCATGGTAAAATTTCTTTGCTATGACTTGTGTTTATTTCTAACAAAAATGGAAATTTGAAGAAAATTAAAAAATGTAAGCAATTTTCTAACTTTGAATTCTTATCCGCTTAAATCAGATGTCTACTTTACATCTGCACAATTTTGGAAACATATTTACAAAACCATTATTTTTAGGGACCATCTCATATTTGAAGTTACTTTAAGGGGTCTATATGACAGAAAATACCCCAAAGTGACACCATTGTAAAAACTGCACATGTCAAGGTGCTCAAAACCACACTCAAGAAGTTTATTAACTCTTTATGTGCTTCACAGGAACTGAAGCAACATTTTACTTTTTTTAACCAAAATTTTAATTAAGCAGCCAATTTTTTATTTTCAGAAGGGTAAAAAGAGAAAATTAACTATAAAATTTATTGTGCAATTTCTCCTGAGCATGCCGTTACCCAAAATGTGTGAACAAAACACAGCTTGGGCACACGGCAGAGGTCGGAAGGAAGGAGCGCAGTTTGACTTTTTGATCTAAAATTGTCTAGAATAGAGAGTGGATGCCATGTCTGTTTTGGAGAACCCCTGATGTTCCTAAACAGCAGAAATGCCCCACAACTGACCCCATTTTGGAAACTACAGTCTTCGAGGATTTTATCCAGGGGTATATTGAGCATTTTGAACCCACAGGTATGACACATAATGTGAAAACATTAGGTCTTCATATAGAAAAAGTAAATTTTTTTTAACAAAAATCTTGTTTTAGCCCTGGATTTCTCACTTTTGCCAGAGATTACACTAAATAGTGGACCCCACAATTTTTACCCTCTTTCTTACGAGCGTGGCGATACCCCACATGTAGTCAAAAAGTTCTGTTTGGATAAACAGCAGCGCTCGGAACAGAAGGAGCAATATTTGGAATATTTTGGAAGATTAATTTCTCTGAAAGACATGGGGGGCTCCATGTCGCATTTGCAGGGCCCCTAATGTACTTAAACAGCCGAAACCCCCACAACTGACTCCATTTTGGAAAACACACCCCTCAAGGATTTTATCAAGGGGTATAGTGAGCATTTTGAACCCACAGGTACAACACAGAAATTGATAGGTCGTCTTATTGAAAAAGTACATTTTTTTCACAAAAGTCTTGCTTTAGCCCCGGATTTCTCACTTTTACCAGAGATTATATCAAAAAGTGGACCCTAAAATTGGTTACCTACTTTCTTATGAGAGCAGTGATACCCCATATGTAGTCAAAAAGTTCTGTTTGGACAAACGGCATGTGAATTTTGGAACACAAATTTGGCTTTATTTGAAATAGATTGTCATATTTGCAGAGCCTGTGTGGTTAAAGAGAAACAGAAATCCCCCATAAATGTCTTTTTTTGTAAATTATACCCTCTAGTGTATTTACCTAGGGAGGTAGTGAGTTGTTTAATACCACTATTTTTTATGCAGTTGATGCAACACAAGTTTGAACATTTACAATTTGCATTTTTTTCACTATCTCTTATATGATTTTCTTTTGCACATTCTGAGGAAGACACCTCAAATTTTATTGCACTAGTTTTTTTTGTGTTCAAAAGTACATCCAATATGGCACCAATGTGAGTTCTGGACGCACCATTTGGTCTTTAGGGTAAAATTGTAGAAATTCCAGAACCCATTCAAAGCTTACAGATACATTAAGCAAATAAGAAACTCCTTCTAGGAATTATTACTTAGGAGCCATGCTCCTAAAAACACATTGGCTGATTATAAAACTTGGTCTTGCTAGCAAAACAGTTGTCCCGCATTTGCGTATATTGTTGCAGGAAGAATAAACTGTACTGGAATGAAGGGCAAAATGTGGAGGAAAATGCAGCCAACTATGTGGCAAAGCTGAGTTTTTTTCCAACAATGAAACAACATCAATAGGGCTAGAATGACGGAGACTTTGAGAGACTGGTCGTACAAAGTCCGTTTATCTCCATCAATCCCTATATGAGAGACGACTGTGCCAATAGACGTGGTACACCATAGCGAGCTCCCCCCGTCAAGGTAGGAACTGTTATATGCACAAAACAAACAATTCCCTACAGAATCCAAAAAGTATTGTCTGGTACAGGAGGTTCAGCAAGAACTATGCAGTAAAGCCTATAGTGTATAAGTCCGGAAACAGCCTCATTATTAAAGTTCCTCCAATAAAATAATCATGGCCATATAACCAACATACTGTAAATATAAGTAATATAAATGGAAGCAATAGTTTTCTCTATCAAGATATAGTTGTAAAAACCATCAAACTAAGATAAATGGTCAAAAATGTTTGTGAGTAATCAAGTCCTAGAATTAATTTTCAGATAACCTGACTTTTCAAGAACATTTGTGAGTGTACAGACGTGATTATGTGGACGAGAATTTGTCTGAATAGTCGTTTTTTTATGCCATTGATCAAGTCCTGGAATTAATCGTGAAATGGGGTAAAATGGGATTTACTGATGAAAATATTCTCTTCATTACTTGTTCCATAAACATTACTCTACTGGGGCCCACTAAGCAGAAAACATAAATTATTTGAAAATAAACAACTAATAATTGTAAGATGTGTGGTAGGCCTCAAAACAGGGGGAGATACAAAGACCTGGTTCGGATGGGCACGTGGGGCAATAGTACCAGAAATCATTCCTTCTACCATGCTTTCTACAAACACGGTTCTTTTTGAGGATACTTTTGGGTGGGAGTAGCAGGGATAGGGCAAGGAAAATGACGCTCTGCAAGTCTCCGAACATCCTCAGACTCGAAGGCTTCCCCCTGTGCCATCGACTCAAATATGAGATAATCAACAATTTTCTCCTGGAACTGGAGGAAAGTGAGCGGTCCTTGGAATTTTTTGTATTAAACAAAACTATTGTAGGAAGCAATCTGGATGAAGTAAATTGCCACCATTTTGTTCCAGGCCCTGGTCTTTTGCTTCACCAGGTATGGTTGCAGCATCTGGTCTGATAGGTCAACGCCACCCATGAATTTATTGTAATTTGTGACACAGATTGTTTTTTGCTTGTCCCTGGTGGCGCCCCTGTCTATTACCATCACAGAGGGGTCTGCATGCAGAGTAGTTAGCATGTAGATGTCCTTCCTGTCATTCCACTTCACTGCAAGACGTTGGTCACTTGCGAGTGAGAATGATGCCCCCTTCTCCAAACATCTGAACGCCAACTGTCACGGAAACCCCACTCGGTTTTTCATGACCATCCCTCAGGCCCCTGTATTTGCAAGTTTGGAGGGATTTGTATAGGGGGATGCTTTTGTAACAATTGTCAGTGTAGGCATGGTACCCTTGATGGAGAAAGGGTGTCATTAGCTCCCGGGCAATTTTGCCTGGGAGGCCGATTGTCTGAGGGCAGTTTGGGGAGCTGATTTTTGCAGTCCCTACCTTCAAATATTAGGAAAGTGGATATGTAGCCTGATGTGCTCTCACACATTTTATACAGTTGATGCCGTATTTGGCTCGCTTGGAGGGGATGAATTGGCAGAATGCTTGATGCTTGATAACGGGTTTGGGACATGATGGCTGCAAATACAGGGGTGCTGTGGACAGAATTTGTTGCCCAGAAGGAGCGGAGCATGTTTTTTTTTACCAATCCCATGGTCAGGGTAAAGCCCAAAAATTGTTTTATTTCGGGGACACTTGTGGGGATCCAGGAATAGGAATGAAAGGCAGTGGGTCTTTGGGAGATATATTGTTGGGTATAAATTTGTTTGATGGACAATCAATTGTAGGACTTCTGGGCTAACGAAAATTTTGAAAAAATCAAAGGGAGGAAATTGCTAACATCTAATATTATTCTAGGGGCTGCTAAAAAAGGGTGAATTTGAGTGGAAAATGAACTGTCATGACACGACAGAGGTGGGGGGACTAAGGTACTTGGTCCTTCATCTGAAGATTCAGCAGTGATGACCAACCCCGCTACCATCGGGCTCCCGTGAAGGAAGAGTCATCGTCATTCACTGAAAATTGCTCTACTTCAGGGGTTGATTCTGTTTCACCGACAGAACTGCCAGAGCAAAGGAGGCTGGATGCTTGCTCCATGCTAAATGTTCTGCAGGCCATTGCTTTATTCACCTGCCTTTGAAAAACCTAACCCTAATCTAACACTAGTATTTTTTTTACTACCTAGCCCTAATAAGTGTAACTCTAACGCTAATAAGCGTAACCCTAATCCTAATAAGCGTAACCCTAACCCTAAGAGCAAACAATTAGAAAAATAAAAATTATCAAAAAAATTTTTAATCTGAAAACAGGGATGACACAGAATGGGGGGGGGGAGTAATCAATGAGGTTTAGGGGGTTTGGAGACGCGGACGTAGAAATTATTTTTTGTCACTTTTTCTTTTATGACAGGACAGCACTCGGACATAGTGTATCTTTCTTCTCTCCCAGAACAACTACAAGGAGAGAAAAGAGAAGCACAGCCCAAGTGCTGCCATATTTACTAATATTGGGGCTTTTGATCACTGTGGTAGGGTCTATCACGGTAACCAAAAGCCAGCAGCCAATGAGAAAATTTTCAGCGTTTGCCAGGTGCAGGCAGGCAGATCTTGGCGGGCGCAATGCACATGTGTTCGCCGTCATTTGGTAAATAATGGAGAATATATGATAGGGGCCGGTAAAAACCAACCCCGATCATGTTCTCCGGGGTCTCAGCTACCCCCGGTAGCTGAGACCCTGGAGATTTTTCCGATGCTTGAGGGGGCACTATACCCTTACGGTGGCAGTTAAGGGTACTTGTTCCTCAGCGCAGCTTTTTAATGGCGCTGAGGAATAAGTACCCTTAACTGCCACCGTTAAAAGACGTATTGGCAGTCGTTAAGGGGTTAAATGTTCTTGGATTACTGATTTGCTGACAATTTACGTTTTTATTTGGTCTGTAGATACACAGCTTGTATATCCGTCTCTCTTGGAATGCCTATAGAGTATATTTTTTTAAACATGGGAGCCTAAAGTTGGTGGATGACAGAGGGATAGTGAAAGACTTTATATTAAAAAAAAAGTTCAAACTAACAGTGCTCCAGTTGAAATGGCTGGAATTATAGATAACTTGGATCCTATTTAACTCTTTAGATGGTCAGCTGTCCAAATAATGATCTTTGAGCTATAGATTATAAGCTTGTCACGATTCCACCACTCACTGTATTCTGAACAGAGTGAGTGAGAGACCCTTTGTCTTGATTTGCTACACTCCTGGAATTCTGACTTGCCTACGCCTTTGTCTTACCCTTCTGTTTATAACGCGCTCTCTTGGAATCTGACCCCGAACCTCTTGACTACTCTGTCTCATGGCTTGTCCGTGAGTAGTGACTCAGCGTCACATTTGTGACTCAGCATCACATTTTCGAACAAGGCCCTCACTCCTCCGGTAACTGTGGAACTATGTGTTACTTTGTGGTGTCTTTATTGTAAGTTCATGCCTCCACTTAATTATAAAGTGCTGCGGGGAATGTTACCACTACATAAATAAAATAATTATTTTTTAAGTCATTAGACAGAGTGAAGGGGCTATCTGAATCATGATTGCAGGGCACCACTGGGTTGTCAGGAGGCATAGCGAGGGGTTCAGCTCAAGTGGGGCGAAACATATGAGTGGACTCCTAACTAGGAAATCCTGATTACAACTTAAGTAAAAGTAACGCCTGACACCAAAATGTCTGAGGATGGGGAAATGAGTCAGGTGCCTGACACAGTTTGGGCAAGGGGAAAAACTGATGTGGGTCGGCTGCCCATTTCCCCCTGTCATGATTAACCCCTTAAGCCCGTATGACGTACTATACCGTCGAGGTGGGGTGGGCCTTAATTCCCGGTGACGGGATAGTACGTCATACGCGATCGGCCGCGCTCACGGGGGGAGCGCGGCCGATCGCGGCCGGGTGTCGGCTGCATATCGCAGCTGACATCCGGCACTATGTGTCAGGAGCGGTCACGGACCGCCCCCGGCACATTAACCCCCGGCACACCGCGATCAAACATGATCGCGGTGTACCGGCGGTATAGGGAAGCATTGCGCAGGGAGGGGGCTCCCTGCGTGCTTCCCTGAGACGATCGGTACAAGGTGATGTACTCACCTCGTACCGAACGTCTTCTCCCTGCAGGCCCCGGATCCAAAATGGCCGAGGGGCTGTATCCGGGTCCTGCAGGGAGCACTTCCGGGTCGGAGCAGGCTGCAGATGAAAGCTGCAGCCTGCTCCGATGAAAGTATGATCGCGGATCTGATAGAGTGCTGTGCACACTATCAGATCTGAGATCTGTGATGTCCCCCCCTGGGACAAAGTAAAAAAGTAAAAAAAAAAATTTCCACATGTGTAAAAAAAAATAAAAAAATTCCTAAATAAATAATAATAAAAAAAAATATTATTCCCATAAATACATTTCTTTATCTAAAAAAAACAAACAAAAACAATAAAAGTACACATATTTAGTATTGCCGCGTCCGTAACGACCCAACCTATAAAACTGGCCCACTAGTTAACCCCTTCAGTAAACACCGTAAGAAAAAAAAAAAAAAACGAGGCAAAAAACAACGCTTTATTACCATACCGCCGAACAAAAAGTGGAATAACACGCGATCAAAAAGACGGATATAAATAACCATGTTACCGCTGAAAACGTCATCTTGTCCCGCAAAAAACGAGCCGCCATACAGCATCATCAGCAAAAAAATAAAAAAGTTATAGTCCTCAGAATAAAGCGATGCCAAAATAATTATTTTTTCTATAAAATAGTTTTTATCGTATAAAAGCGTCAAAACATAAAAAAAATGATATAAATGAGGTATCGCTGTAATCGTACTGACCCGAAGAATAAAACTGCTTTATCAATTTTACCAAACGCGGAAGGGTATAAACGCCTCTCCCAAAAGAAATTCATGAATAGCTGGTTTTTGGTTATTCTGCCTCACAAAAATCGGAATAAAAAGTGATAAAAAATGGTCACGTGTCCGAAAATGTTACCAATAAAAACGTCAACTCGTCCCGCAAAAAACAAGACCTCACATGACTCTGTGGACCAAAATGTGGAAAAATTATAGGTCTCAAAATTTGGAGACGCAAAAACTTTTTTGCTATAAAAAGCATCTTTTAGTCTGGTTTCACACTTGCGTTTTTATCTGCATGCGTTTTTTTAAAAAACCGCATGTGTGAAAAAATGCATGTAAACGCGGTAAAACGCATGCGTTTTTATAGAAAAACACAAGAAAACAAGAAAAAAACAAAAAACCCTAACCCTACCCCTAACCCTACCCCTAACCTGAAATACGTGGCACTGAAATATACGTTTATATACGTATATACGTATATAAGTGCCACGATATTTCAGTGGCCACGTATATAAGTGCCACGTATTTAAGTGCCACGTATTTAAGTGCCACGTATTTAAGTGCCACGCATTTAAGTGCCACGTATTTAAGTGCCACGTATTTAAGTGCCACGTATTTCAGTGCCACGTATTTACGTGCCACGTATTTACGTGCCACGTATTTTTCAGTGCCTGAAATACGTGGCACTGAAATACGTGGCACTGAAATATCGTGGCACCGAAATATCGTGGCACTGAAGTATTTACGTGCCACGTATTTTTCAGTGCCTGAAATACGTGGCACTGAAATACGTGGCACTGAAATATCGTGGCACTGAAATATCTTGGCACTGAAATATCGTGGCACTGAAATACGTGGCACTGAAATACGTGGCACTTAAATACGTGGCACTTAAATACGTGGCTCTTAAATACGTGGCACTTATATACGTGGCACTTATATACGTGGCACTTATGACTGTCAGAAAATGTTCAGTAAACGGTTAGGGGTGAGGTTAGGGGTAGGGTTTCAGGTAGAATTGGGGAGTTTCCACTGTTCAGGCACATCAGGGGCTCTCCAAACGCGACATGGCGTCCAATCTCAATTCCAGCCAATTCTGCGTTGAAAAAGTAAAACAGTGCTCCTTCCCTTCCGAGCTCTCCCGTGCGTCCAAAAAGGGGTTTACCCCAACATATGGGGTATCAGCGTACTAGGGACAAATTGAACAACAACTTCTGGGGTCCAAGTTCTCTTGTTATCCTTGGGAAAATAAAAATTTGGGGGGCTAAAAATCATTTTTGTGGGAAAAAAAATATGTTTTATTTTCACGGCTCTGCGTTGTAAACTGTAGTGAAACACTTGGGGGTTCAAAGTTCTCACAACACATCTAGATAAGTTCCTTGGGAGGTCTAGTTTCCAATATGGGGTCACTTGTGGGGGGTTTGTACTGTTTGGGTACATCAGGGGCTCTGCAAATGCAACGTGACGCCTGCAGACCAATCCATTTAAGTCTGGCGCTCCTTCCCTTCCGAGCTCTGTCATGCGACCAAACAGTGGTTCCCCCCCACATAGGGGGTATCAGCGTACTCAGGACAAATTGGACAACAACTTTTAGGGTCCAATTTATCCTGATACCCTTGTGAAAATACAAAACTGGGGGCTAAATTTCATTTTTGTGAAAAAAAATATATATATTTTCACGGCTCTGCGTTATAAACTGTAGTGAAACACTTGGGGGTTCAAAGTTCTCACAACACATCTAGATAAGTTCCTTGGGGGGTCTAGTTTCCAATATGGGGTCACTTGTGGGGGGTTTGTACTGTTTGGGTACATCAGGGGCTCTGCAAATGCAACGTGACGCCTGCAGACCAATCCATTTAAGTCTGCATTCCAAATGGCGCTCCTTCCCTTCCGAGCTCTGTCATGCGCCCAAACAGTGGTCCCCCCCCACAAATGGGGTATCAGCGTACTCCAGACAAATTGGACAACAACTTTTGGGGTCCAATTTATCCTGATACCCTTGTGAAAATACAAAACTGGGGGCTAAAAAATCATTTTTGTGAAAAAAAAAATAATTTTTATTTTCACGGCTCTGCGTTATAAACTGTACTTATAAATTGCACAACAACTTTTGTGGTCTAATTTCTTCTCTTACCCTTGGGGAAATAAAAAAATGGGGGTGAAAAGATCATTTTTGTGAAAAAATATGATTTTTTATTTTTACGGCTCTGCATTATAAACTTCTGTGAAGCACTTGTTGGGTCAAAGTGCTCAACACACATCTAGATAAGTTCCTTAAGGGGTCTACTTTCCAAAATGGTGTCACTCGTGGGGGGTTTCAATGTTTAGGCACATCAGGGGCTCTCCAAACGCAACATGGCGTCCCATCTCAATTCCAGTCAATTTTGCATTGAAAAGTCAAATGGTGCTCCTTCCCTTCTGAGCTCTGCCCTGCGCCCAAACAATGGTTTACACCCACATATGGGGTATCAGTGTACTCAGGACAAATTGCACAACAATTTTTGGGGTCCAATTTCTTCTCTTACCCTTGGGAAAATAAAAAATTGGGGGTGAAAAGATCATTTTTGTGAAAAAATATGATTTTTTATTTTTACGGCTCTGCATTATAAACTTCTGTAAAGCACTTGTTGGGTCAAAGTGCTCACCACACATCTAGATAAGTTCCTTAGGGGGTCTACTTTCCAAAATGGTGTCACTTGTTAGGGGTTTCAATGTTTAGGCACATCAAGGGCTCTCTAAATGCAACATGGCGTCCCATCTCAATTCCAGTCAATTTTGCATTGAAAAGTCAAATGGCGCTCCTTCCCTTCCGAGCTCTGCCCTGCGCCCAAACAATGGTTTACACCCACATATGGGGTATCAGCGTACTCAGGACACATTGCACAACAATTTTTGGGGTCCAATTTCTTCTCTCACCCTTGGGAAAATAAAAAATTGGGGGTGAAAAGATCATTTTTGTGAAAAAATATGATTTTTTATTTTTACGGCTCTGCATTATAAACTTCTGTAAAGCACTTGTTGGGTCAAAGTGCTCACCACACATCTAGATAAGTTCCTTAAGGGGTCTACTTTCCAAAATGGTGTCACTCGTGGGGGGTTTCAATGTTTAGGCACATTAGGGGCTCTCCAAACGCAACATGGCGTCCCATCTCAATTCCAGTCAATTTTGCATTGAAAAGTCAAATGGCGCTCCTTCCCTTCTGAGATCTGCCCTGCGCCCAAACAATGGTTTACACCCACATATGGGGTATCAGTGTACTCAGGACAAATTGCACAACAATTTTTGGGGTCCAATTTCTTCTCTTACCCTTGGGAAAATAAAAAATTGGGGGTGAAAAGATCATTTTTGTGAAAAAATATGATTTTTTATTTTTACGGCTCTGCATTATAAACTTCTGTAAAGCACTTGTTGGGTCAAAGTGCTCACCACACATCTAGATAAGTTCCTTAGGGGGTCTACTTTCCAAAATGGTGTCACTTGTTAGGGGTTTCAATGTTTAGGCACATCAAGGGCTCTCTAAATGCAACATGGCGTCCCATCTCAATTCCAGTCAATTTTGCATTGAAAAGTCAAATGGCGCTCCTTCCCTTCCGAGCTCTGCCCTGCGCCCAAACAATGGTTTACACCCACATATGGGGTATCAGCGTACTCAGGACAAATTGCACAACAATTTTTGGGGTCCAATTTCTTCTCTCACCCTTGGGAAAATAAAAAATTGGGGGTGAAAAGATCATTTTTGTGAAAAAATATGATTTTTTATTTTTACGGCTCTGCATTATAAACTTCTGTAAAGCACTTGTTGGGTCAAAGTGCTCACCACACATCTAGATAAGTTCCTTAGGGGGTCTACTTTCCAAAATGGTGTCACTTGTTAGGGGTTTCAATGTTTAGGCACATCAGGGGCTCTCCAAATGCAACATGGCGTCCCATCTCAATTCCAGTCAATTTTGCATTGAAAAGTCAAATGGCGCTCCTTTGCTTCCAAGCTCTGCCATGCGCCCAAACTGTGGTTTACCCCCACATATGGGGTATCAGCGTACTCAGGACAAATTGTACAACAACTTTTGGGGTCTATTTTCTCCTGTTACCCTTGGTAAAATAAAACAAATTGGAGCTGAAATAAATTTTGTGTGAAAAAAAGTTAAATGTTCATTTTTATTTAAACATTCCAAAAATTCCTGTGAAACACCTGAAGGGTTAATAAACTTCTTGAAAGTGGTTTTGAGTACCTTGAGGGGTGCAGTTTTTAGAATGGTGTCACACTTCGGTATTTTCTATCATATAGACCCCTCAAAATGACTTCAAATGAGATGTGGTCCCTAAAAAAAAATGGTGTTGTAAAAATGAGAAATTGCTGGTCAACTTTTAACCCTTATAACTCCGTCACAAAAAAAAATTTTGGTTCCCAAATTGTGCTGATGTAAAGTAGACATGTGGGAAATGTTATTTATTAAGTATTTTGTGTGACATATGTCTGTGATTTAAGGGCATAAAAATTCAAAGTTGGAAAATTGCGAAATTTTCCAAATTTTCGCCAAATATTCGTTTTTTTCACAAATAAACGCAAGTTATATCGAAGAAATTTTACCACTAACATGAAGTACAATATGTCACGAGAAAACAATGTCAGAATCGCCAAGATCCGTTGAAGCGTTCCAGAGTTATAACCTCATAAAGGGACAGTGGTCAGAATTGTAAAAATTGGCCTGGTCATTAACGTGCAAACCACCCTCGGGGCTTAAGGGGTTAAATTGAACCACTCCTTCTTGTTTAAAGCAATACCCCTTGAGACTAGCTAAATCAATGGCCCTGAGCAGGGATATTAAAGATTATGTTAAGGCAGGGGTTCTGGTGCAAAGATCTTCCGCCCGCAACACCCCTTTGTATCCCATTAAGAAAAAAGGACCAAAGGCTTCCCCTAACACTTACAGAATGGTTAATAACTTAAGGGCTATTAATGATGTTACAGAGAGTGTAACCTCAATTGTCCCTAACCCAGACACCTTACTGTCACAGATCCCAGCGACGTCAAAATGTTTCACAGTCATTGATTTGGCAAATGCTTTCTTCTCTGTACCGCTGCACTCTGACTGTCAGTATCTTTTTTTCTTTTACTCACGAAGGTAAACAATATTGTTGGACGGTCCTCTTACGAAGGGGAAAGAACTCCCCTACCATCTATTCAACAGCGATGGCAGGGATCCTTGAGCAGTGGCAACCACCTCATCCACAGATTGTACTTTTACAGTACGTGGATGACCTCCTGCTCTGCTGCCCGGACCAGATGTCCTTGCTGTGCTTTTTGACAGAGAAGGGTTGCAAGGTCTCACGTGACAAATTACAGTATTGCAAACAAAAGCTGACATTTTTAGGACATTGTATTGCTGAAAGTACAAGACACCTGACTAAAGAGAGAAAACAGGCAATTCAAAATCTCCCTTTGCCCAGGTCACACCAGCATCTACGCACTTTCCTAGGCTTGGTGACCTACTGTAGGCTTTGGATAAGATCTGCTTCACAAATGATGCCAACACTCTATGACTGCTTGTCATCAAACCCCTACAATCTCACCCAAGAAGCAATTGAATCCTTCCATTCTCTCAAACTGCTCATTGTCTCAGCCCCAGCCTTAGGCATTCCAAACTATGATCAGCCATTTTTTCTTGGTTTGCACAGAGCAGGGAGGACATGCTACGGCAGTACTGACACAACAACATGGAGAGAAACAGAGACCAATAGCTTAATACTCAGCACTGTTAGACCCAGTGATTAGAGGGTCTCCTACGTGTGTCCGTGCTGTAATTACTGCTAGGCATGTGAGATCACACTGACTTTTTCCTTTGCCAATTTGTTCCCCATGGGACATTAATGCCATACTCACACAAGTTCTTAGAATCATAGATTGTTAGAGTTGGAAGGGATCCCCAGGGTCATCTTGTCCAACCCCCTGCTCAATACAGGATTCACTAAACCATCTCAGACGGATGTCTGTTCAGTCTCTGTTTGAAGACTTCCATTAAAGGAGAACTCACTTCTTGTGGCAGTCTGTTCCACTCATTGATCACCGACGTGCGTGTGCCGGCTCTTCTGTCTTTACACCACCCTGATGTTCTATTAGCATAAAACAGACCTACAGAAAGTAGAGCGGTAGTGCAGGGAGATCACGTCTCCTTGCTCTACCACACAGCTTAACTACATCTGCGCATGTGATACAGTTAAAGGTAGCGGCAGCTCCGGGTGGGGCCCTTTTGTGGATGGGGCCTCCTTAACCTAACTGTCCCGATAGCTATGGTACTGTGGTTGCGTGCCTCTATGCCTGCCTTGGCTAATTGCCTGTTAAAAGGCACTGCCTAAAGGCAATCATACCTTGGTATAGTAAGTACTATACAGTATACCAAAGCAATGTTTTAGTAATCTGAAGATCACATTGTGACATCTCCTCAAAAGAATAAATGAAGAATTGATATAAGCCTTCTATATTTTATTTCTTCTATACACGTGTGCACAGGAGACGTATGTTCGGGCAATATCCTCACCGATGACACCGCTTCTCATGGACTGGTTTTGTTAGGACTCTCTAAGGTAGCTGACTTGCTGCCCCTTCGTCACTTCATATAAAGCAATTTCAAGAAGAAGAACGTTGCTTGTAGCGTTAAAGGATGGAATGGCTGGGCAGCCTGTCACAATATGCCATTAATGCTATGAATTTCTCTGTGTAAGGAAATATGTCTGTGACAGTGACCTTTCCAGCTGGCTATAAACATCACATTTGGCCAAAGGGCAGTAACTTTCCAGCCTTGGTACACAAGACATGATGCAATAGACAGCAACTGTCCAGATCAAGCGAATATACATTTTGCTGCAATGTGTTTATGTAAAAATAGAACGTTGCAGTCAGAGCGTGGAAAACTAGAAGCGAAATAATAACAGCGAAATATGTTGTGTGATCGAGCACTACAGGGCCACAAATAACGCCCTTTCAGATGGTCCAAAAAGAAGACATAAAATGGTCTTGTACTAACTCTATAAGATGATGGAGTGTCAGCACGTGAAGTACAGCACTGCTACATGAATGGACAAATTCTACCAGACTGATCCCACCATAAAAATACAAATACCATGCTTTTTGTTAATAGTTCCCTATGGTGGACAGATACCATGGCAAACATCCATAATATGGACACTGAAGGACCCATTCCTTATAAGCATACACACACAACAGTAGCTACAAAACACTATGCTTACATAATGGGAACATTATAGCCGATTCATGCTATCCAAGCCACGGGCAGCATGACACAGGCTGATTTCAGCCAAGAACAGTGGATATAAAAACTCCACACATCCCTGTTAAACAAGATTTTTGACCATTTATTCTAATAAGGAACTAAGATATACAGTATACAGTCACTTCACAGCTTATCACCAACCTAAGGTCCTTTCTGAACCCATAGTAAAATATTATTCTGAACATGTGTCTTCAGCAGCACACAGCTCTCCAGTCTCTTCACTTCCTTGTTGCTGGGGGATTTTGGCACTGCTCCGTGAATAACAGTTCTGGTTAGTATTCGTCTGCTGAGCTTATCGTGCTAGTGTGACACGTTCAGGTCCCTCGCTGACTTGTTCTGAAATCTACACTGTTATTATATTTGCATATAAAGAAAACAACGCCTTTGAACAAGCACATGGCTGGGAAAGTGAGAGCAGTGATTAAGAGAACTGCTCTGGAAGCAATGTCAGGTAGGGGGTCAAGGGCTTGTGATTTTACAGGACTAATAACATCTGCTCCAGATCAAAGACTGAAAGGGAGGGGAGATGGGCAGCGAACTGCTTTATAGAAATTAATAGGCTGGAGAGAGCTGGCTGGGATATCAAAAGTTAACACCTCTTCTGGAGTCTAACTACTGTGCACACTGGCCCTGGTGACTGAGCTCCATGGAAACAAGTTGTACACTGTGTAAGATAAAAGCTCTCACAGCAGAATGAAAGCAATGAAAGCAGATAGAAGCAAGTCATCTGCAAATATGCCTATTTCCATACTGAGTAAAACAATTTAACCCCTTAGTGACGGAGCCAAATTTTAGAAATCTGACCCATGTCAATTTATGTGGTAATAACTCTGGAATACTTCAACAAATCCCAGTGATTAGATATGTCAGTGGATATTAGATTATTATTGATGTGGCACGGAAATATTGTATTTACATTGAAAGGTAATGTCCCTGGTTATGAGCTAGAGACGTCGAGTCTGCTCTAGGGGCAATTATCTTCACATGCAATGTAGCTCCTTTTTCCTAATGAAGAAGTACACAGTAATACTCTGTTCTTCCAGAAATTACTTCCAGCTTCTCGCTATTTATCGATACACAGAAGAGGATGTGTGAGGTGGCCAGGGTGGTAGTCGTGGCGAGGAGCTGCTGCGTTCCCAAACCCTGGCACCCCACAAAGGAAACATAATGTCCCATCTGTTGCATGTAAAATGTGCGAAGTAGGAAACTCACATTTGACTCCGGGGTTCCTTCCGATTCTATGATCTCAGCTCCACAGTCAAGGTTCACACAAACAATTCCCAACTCCATGTTCTTGCTAAACAACTATAGCAGTAACACAGTTTACATCCAATTACATTCATGAGCTCTCCCTGCTTCTCTTCTGACAACTTCTGTCCCGCAGATGTTCCTTTCACTTCTGTGGCTTCCGTGCCCCTAGGTCCACCATCTTCCTCCCATTCCCCCTGTCTGGTTTTCCTTGGAAAAAGGTAAAAGGCGCGCTCAGCTCTGCCTAGTCCCTGCCTTAGGCCTCAGATCCTCTTTGGAATGGTTACTTCTTTAGATGGAGATCTAAATGGGGTCCCTCATTGCCTCACCAATCTCAAGCCCCAAGGCTATCTGTCTTCCCTCTCTCGTTACTAGATCACTAGTCCTCTGATCCTAATCAGGAAGTCTCTCAACTATATCTCACTGCTCTATGCTACCCCCATCTCTAGCTTCTCCCAACTGGAAAGCCCCTTATTCTAACTAGGCTTACTCTGGCACACTCATTTCTTTACTTCTATTGTGCCCCAGTAATCTATTCTCAATATTGTCCTATCCTATCTTCTATATCTTTCCCTAATCTTATACAAAGTAGATGTAAAGCACATACACATTATAATAACATTAAGCGAATACAATAATGTTCATAAAACTCTATGGAACAGCACATATTTAATACTAATGAATGGAGAGCACATGGCAGTCTCTGTCACACCCTTACAGATGCTTCAATGATCTTGATTAATTTGATCCATAACACCTTTCGCTGACATGACATGACATGGAAGATTGATTCACAGATTATCTACCAAGCATATCTCACCAGCTTCTACATGATGAGCTAATCAATCAGTATCTAACAATGACGTAACCTGTTTTTTTTCTGAGTCATTCGTTGGTTGCATCAACCTTCCTAGGTTCTTTCTTCATAGGTCACCAAGAGTGTCCAGCTAGAAGAATTTCATTGGCTACCCTCAGTAATTACTCCTGAAACCACTAGGGCACAATGAGTTGGGTGCACACAACATTACCATCATTATGACATGTCTCTAAAGCAGGGGTGTGCAATTAAGTTTCCTGAGGTGCCACATGAGAGACTGTGACTGTTGGGGACTGACGAACCAATAGACTGAAATTAATTATACTCAAAATTAATATTACCATATTACCGTAGATACTCGTGTATAAGCTGACTTTTTCAGCACATTTTTTGTGTTGAAAATGCTCCCCTCGGTTTATACACGAGTCATTGTCCCAGAATGACGGTGGGAGAGGGGGAGCGGCGGAGCAGCAGGTCACAGAGGCAGCAGCCGGCGGCTGCAGCTAAAGCCTGTGCCCACTGCTAAAGAGAAATGAATATTCACTGCACTGGCAGTGTGTCGGGACCACACTCAGTCGGAGCAGCCTTTGGGAGTGGGGAATCACCAGAAATAATACACAAGACACGTCTCGTATAGTATATCACTGGGAAGCCTCTGAAGCACGCTGAATATTCATTTCTCTTATAGCGTGCAGTTATAGCCGCAGCCACCGACTTCCAGTACACATCCTACTTACGGTATCTTCCCTGCAGGATCAGTGACCTGTCATAAGCCATCAGTATGAACATCTAAGCAGAGCACCACATAAACACCCCCACAGGCCCGGCTTGGTGCACAAGAATCTCATTAACTGAAAATAAAGATTAAGCAACCACATGATGCATTTCACCAACCAAGGTATAGTATAACGGCGCCAACCGGACACTGTATGTAGGATACTCAGGACAATCTTGCTGACAAGTTCCCTTTAATAATAAGCAGAATTAAATATGCTGACATCCACCTATATTGCTGTATGAGCTCAGACACAGCCTCTACATACAGTATGATTCCCCACATAGCCCCTTGCAAACAGTGTGAGCCCCCCACATAGCCCCTCTATATACAATATGAGCAACCACATAGCCCCCATATACAGTATATGTATACTGTGAGCTCCAACATAGCTTCCTAAATACAGTATGAGCCTCTATATGCAGTATGAGCCCCACATAGCCTCCTACAATGCCTTGCGAAAGTATTCGGCTCCCTGGAACTTTTCAACCTTTTCCCACATATCATGCTTCAAACATAAAGATACCAAATGTAAATTTTTGGTGAAGAATAGTGTTGAGCATTCCGATACCGCAAGTATTGGGTATCGGCCGATATTTGCGGTATCGGAATTCCGATACTGAGTTCCGATATTTTTGCGATTTTGGCAATCGGTATCGGGATCTATATTCATGTGTAAAATAAAGAATAAAAATAAAAAAACATTGATATACTCACCCCTCCGGAGGCCCCTGGACCTTAGCGCTGTAACCGGCAGCCTCCGTTCCTAAGAATGAGCGCGTGAAAGAACTTCGATGACGTCGCAGCTTGTGATTGGTCGCGTGACCGCTCATGTGACTGCTCACGCGACCAATCACAAGCCGCGACGTCATCGAAGGTCCTTCACGTGCTCATTCTTAGGAACAGAGGCTGCCGGTTACAGTGCTAAAGTCCAGGGGCCTCCGGAGGGGTGAGTATATCCCTATTTTTTATTTTTATTCTTTATTTTACACATGAATATGGATCCCAGGGCCTGAAGGAGAGTTTCCTCTCCTTCAGACCCTGGGAACCATCCAGGATCACTTCCGATACTTTGTGTCCCATTGACTTGTATTGGTATCGGGTATCGGCGATATCCGATATTTTTCGGATATCGGCCGATACTATCCGATACCGATACTTTCAAGTATTGGAAGGTATCGCTCAACACTAGTGAAGAATCAACAACAAGTGGAACACAATTGTGAAGTTGAACGAAATTTATTGGTTATTTAAAATTTTTGTGGAAAATCAAAAACTGAAAAGTGGGGCGTGCAATATTATTTGGCCCTTTTAACTTTGTTGAACCACCTTTTGCTACGATTACAGCTGCAAGTCGCTTGGGGTATGTCCCTATCAGTTTTGTACATCGAGAGACTGAAATTCTTGCCCATTCTTCCTTGGCAAACAGCTCGAGCTCAGTGAGGTTTGATGGAGATCGTTTGTGAACAGCAGTTTTCAGCTCTTTCCACAGATTCTCGATTGGATTGAGGTCTGGACTTTGACTTGGCCATTCTAACACCTGGATACGTTTATTTGGGAACCATTCCATTGTAGATTTTGCTTTATGTTTGTGATCATTGTCTGGTTGGAAGACAAATCTCCAACCCAGTCTCAGGTCTTTTGCAGACTCCAACAGGTTTTCTTCAAGAATGGTCCTGTAATTTGCTCCATCAAATCTTCCCATCAATTTTAACCATCTTCCCTGTCCCTGCTGAAGAAAGGCAGGCCCAAGCCATAATGCTGCCACCACCATGTTTGACAGTGGAGATGGTGTGTCCAGGGTGATGAGCTGTGTTGCCTTTACGCCAAACATATCGTTTGGCATTGTTGCCAAAAAGTTCGATTTTTGTTTCATCTGACCAGAGCACCTTCTTCCACATGTTTGGTGTGTCTCCCAGGTGGCTTGTTGCAAACTTTAAATAACACTTTTTAAGGATATCTTTGAGAAATGGCTTTCATCTTGCCACTCTTCCATAAAGGCCAGATTTGTCCGGAGCATCGCTGCTGGTGCCATGTGCGTGGCGCTTGCGGGTCACGGTTCCCTTGGGAATGGCTCCATGACACCTCGCGTCACGTGGGAGGCCTGACGGCGATGCAATTTCCGGCGCTCGCGTCGCGTGCACATGCGCCGCTTCATTTGTCCCAAAATTGGCACCAGGTGGGGTAGGCACATAAAATATCACTCGTGACACACTCTGACACGGCCCCCCGAAGAAGCCTATGTGAAACGCGCGTAGGGGCTGGCAGTCCACTTCCACACTACAGTTATGATGGGTGAGGATCAGTCCTGTACTTATTAATGTGACTAGATGTCTGTTGGGACATACATTGCTTGTTACTATACGGCTTACATACATTAAGAACCTGATGCCTCGGGTCGGATTTTCTTTATTAGTGTGGATTTGTGGCTCTGTTACCTGTGTCCTTCCTTTGTGTAGTTATTATGAGTTGATTATTAACCAGAAATGTTTATAAGGCGGGTTACATAAAGCTGACGCCCATACAGAAGCATAGTATTCCTATAATAACGGCCAGACGTGACTTAATGGCGTGTGCGCAGACCGGATCTGAAAAAATTGCGTCCTTTCTGTTGCCCATTTTGGCTCATATGATGAAAAACGGAGTTGCAGCGAGTCAATTTCAAAATCTTCAGGAACCAGAAGCGATAATTGTTGCACCTACCAGAGAGCTGATCAATCAGATTTACCTAGATGCACGAAAGTTTTCATACGGGATGATCGTGCACCCAGTAATGATCTACAGGGGAACGCAGACATCTTATTGCTTGCGGCAGGTCTTTCAGGGATGTAATGTTCTCTGTGCAACGCCTGGAAGGTTAATGGACGTGATCAACAGGGAGAAGATCGGATTGAGCAAAATGAAGTACTTCGTACTGGATGAAGCCAACCGGATGCTGGACATGGGCTTCTTGGGCGATGTGCAGAAGTTGCTGGCAAGTCCAGGAATGCCGAGTAAAGAAGAAAGGAAAAAATTGATGTTTAGTGCCACTTCCCTGTTCTGTCCAGCCATATAATTGCTGTCTAGAAAGTTTAGTAATTTTTTTTAATGTCACCGTTATTACAGACATTGTATTTTTTGTGTGCATTAATCCTTCCTATATTTCATATTGTAAGGTAAAAGCACCACCTGCTGGCCGTTTAATGCATAGATTCTAATTTAATTTGCAATGTCTTGTGGGAAGTTCCTAGGGCATTGTGGGATTGCTCCTGTTGCATTGTGGTCTTATTATGACACTGTGAAGGGAACAGCAGCCATTATTCCTCCATGCATCTTAGGAGAAACTACACCATTCGTGTTCTTCATGCTCCTTAAACAGCCTGCTCTAAGCATAGTTGGTAAGCACTATGTGTTATAATCCTGTGTTTATCAATATGTTTGTTGTACTAAGTAGGTAATCATCAGTTTGTATAATACCTCATGTTACCTGTGTATTGCAAACTATTTGTGTTTCATGCTCTGTGCAGTTATATATTCTGAAATGCTCCTGTTATTGCATCCTATAGTTTCACCCTTTCCTGTCACATCTGCAATCAATAAAGAAGGTTACAATTTTAAAGCCTCTTTTCTTAAAGAAGACAGGGGGTTTAGCTACATGTCTCATTGCACACTCTGCTAACGTGTATGAGGACAGCATATTCCCCGATGACATACAGCAGCTTGCCGAAAAAAATTTAAAGCCAGATTACGTGTTTGTGGCGGTCGGACAAGTTGGCGGTGCCTGCAGTGACGTCGAGCAGCAGATCATTGAAGTAGAAGAGTTTGGAAAGCGGTTAAAACTGCTGGAGATCAACTCCTAACCCAGATATGGAATCAATAAACTCCTTCCTATCTGACCTTAATCTCCCACAGTTAGAGCCCTCTGATTTGGTATCCTTGAATCGGCCTTTCAAAATAGAAGAAATTACAAATGTTATCAATAAACTTAAATCCCAAAAATCACCTGGGCCGGATGGGTTCACAAACGACTATTTCAAGACTTTCTCTCACATAATCACCCCTCAATTAAAACACTTATTTGATCACGCTTCCACAACTGGAACCTTCCCCAGAGAAATGCTACAAGCCAACATAATTATGATTCCCAAAGATAAGGAGGATTCAGACGGTCCAAAACTACAGGCCTATATCCTCAATCAATGGGGATATCAAAATCTATTCCAAAATTTTAGCCGATCGAATGAAAAATTTTCTTCCCTCACTCATTAAAGATGACCAAATAGGGTTTATCACAGGAAGGCAGGCTTCAGATGGCACCAGAAGGATATTAAATATATTAAACATAGTTAAATCCCAGAATACCCCCTCACTTTTTGTAACCTTAGACGCAGAAAAGGCCTTTGATAGAATTAATTGGGATTACTTCAAAGCAACTTTATTTAAATTCGGATTCAATGATAAATTTATATCTTCCATTTTTGCACTATACTCAGACCCAAATGCCAAAGTTTATACCAATAACCATCTTTCGAAATTGTTCCCCATAACAAATGGCACAAGACAGGGATGCCCCTTATCACCTTTGCTCTTTGCCATGGCAATGGAGCCATTGGCTGAAAAGGTTCGATTAAATAATTCAATTACGGGATTTAATACTCCACACCGCCAGCATAAAATTACCTTATTCGCTGATTATATCTTTTTAACAATTAAGGATCCTTTAAAATCAATTACTGCCCTTAAATCAGATTTGGACTCCTTTTCAAAAATTTCATACTTTAAAATCAATCCTCAGAAGTCTAAAATCCTACCTTTTTGCCTCAACCATAACTTAACCCAAGAGATTAAACAGCATACTATTTATCTATGGGAAGACAAAGAGATTGCGTATTTAGAAATCACACTAACAAATAAATTCCACTTGTTAATCCCTACGAATATAGACAACCTGACTAAAATCATATCCAAAGACTTTGCCCGCTTTAAATTCTTAAACTTGTCTCTATTAGGTAAAATTCTGGTGGTGAAATCCATAATTTTGCCAAAAATTCTATACTTATTTCGAACTCTTCCTCTGATGATTCATTCCTCCTCCTTAATAAAGATACAAAACCTAATAAAATCCTTTATTTGGAATAACAGAAAGGCAAGGGTAGCTAACAACGTTCTTTACAAAAAGAAAAGCAGGGGAGGCATTGCCTTGCCAAATATCCTGGCCTATTACCAGGCTTCTATGATTAGGCATAGCCAAAACTGGTTTTGTGACAATTCCCATGTAGCCTGGCTGGACCTAGAAATAACTCAGAACAATAACACTTCTTTACAAGACTCCTTCTTTAGATATTTACTAGGACCAGCTCAAAAGGAACATCATCAACCCGTTTTTCAAGCGGTTTTGTCAGCATGGAAGTCACTGACTAGGCCGGGGAGGGGAGGTTCGAGGCTAAGTCAAATTAAGAACTGTCCCATGTCTTTAATAGCTATAATTTATAAAATTTCGATCCCATCTATTTGGTCAGAAGCTGGAATAAACACAGTAGGCAACATTTACAACGGTGAATCATTCTATTCATACAGCGAAATCAAACGTATTTATAACCTGCCTTCCTCCCAATTTTTATTTTATTTAATCTTAAAAGAAAATATCCAAAAATTATTATCAAGTAGATCCCTAAACTTTGATATAATTTCTTCCCTATTCAAAAACACTAACCATAAAAACAGATGGAGTCTTAAAAACATCTACAGCCACTTCAATAAAGATACTAATGAGACTAAAAATATTTATCTTCGAAGATGGGAATCTGACTTAAATAGAGCTTTTTCAATGAAAACATGGGAAAATGCTATCAAGCACACTTATGCATCAAATATTTCCATTCCCCTCCATGAGTCCTTTTATAAACTGATCACAAAATGGTATTTCACACCGGTACGACTTTTACACATCAATGGAGATAACTCCCCCCTTTGTTGGAGAGGATGTGGATCACCTGCTAACTTATATCACATTTTCTGGACATGCCCAAGAATAAAGAAACTCTGGAAAGACGCTACACTACACATTAATTCTCTTACACATATCAAACTCATAGTTACGCCACAAATGGCGCTCTTCTCGATAGGACTCGAGAGTGTTGACCCTTCAATTAAATATATAATTATTCATATCTTCCTGGTAATTAAAAACTCAATTGCATTGTGGTGGAAAAAATCCCAAACACCAAAATTTTCGGATATTATTAATAAAATTCAACTCCACAGCTCCATTGAAAAAAGGTTCGCTTTGAACAACAATTTCCTCCATAAATACCATATAAAATGGGATTTGTGGAACGCTAAATATCTTGCATTGTAGAAATAATTTGACCTCTGGACTCGTTAAGTCTTTTAGACTTGTAATAAATTTTCAGCTTTATTTATTTATTTTGTAACATTACGCTTGTTATAATTACTAATGTTTATATATGGTTATTCTTAGACTAAATATCTATGTAAATAGTTTGAATTCTCTATTTTTTCTTTTATGATACCCTGCCTTTGTCTTTCCTCTCCTTTCCCCACACTTCCCATCCTTCTATATAACTGTTTGAAATGTTAATAAAAATGTTTGAAAAGAAATAAATGGGAGTTAAAAAAAAAAAAAAAACTGCTGGAGATCCTGCAAAGCATCGGTTCCGAGCGCACAATGGTTTTTGTGAAAACCAAAAAGAAGGCTGATTTCATCAATAAAGACAACAAGCATTCATGGGGACTGAGAACAACCAGAAAGGGAGAAAGCTCTGAAAGATTTCTGCACTGGCCAGTGCCCGGTGATCGTGGCCACTTCTGTTGCTGCCAAAGGATTAGACATTGAGAATGTTCTTCATGTGATAAACTTTTGACATCCCAGGCGACACCGACGAATATGTTCACCAGATTGGACGCACTGGTCTTTGTGGCAACACTGGAAAAGCAACTTCCTTTTTCGATACAAAAGGAATCAATGAAAAACTCGTTCGTCGAGAACTCGTAAAAGTCTTAACCATTGCTCAACAGGAGGTCCCTACGTGGCTGGAGGAGTTTGCGTTCGGTGGCCACGGCATGTCAAGCTACAGTCAGACTTCAAGCAATTTTGCTTCAGTAGATAGCTGGAAGAGAGACGGCTAACAGCAGGACAGTTACAATTCTGGATTTTCACAACCTGCGGCCGAGGAAGAGGAATCTTGGGGCTAGTAGGGGAACAAATGTCCAAGCCGATGGAAGAGTCGTTACGATTTGTTTTTTCATTGAACAATATGTTGTATGTTTGTAAAAAGAAAAAAAAAACATTTTGGGACTTTCTGTTACCAGACTAAAGTCTTATTATTTACATAATTCATGCACTATTATTTGTGTACTTTTATTCAAAGTATTTTTTTTTCTAAGTATGCCGCAGTTATAACATGGCAGAATATAACAAGCATCTCTCTTCTCTTCAATACAGGTAAACATATCATTCATTCCCTGAACTGAAATATCCTGCATGTCTATTGCTCCATTCCCTGACAGCAAGCGGCTTGGATGGTAAACATATCATTCATTCCCTGAACTGAAATATCCTGTATGTCTATTACTCCATTCCCTGACAGCAACCGGCTTGGATGGTATCTGATTCATTCTATCTTCGGCATTGAATCCTGCATATATCTATATATGTTAGTCATCTTATTATGCATTTGTTTGTGTTTATAGATATTTAACTCACTTTTGCTTGTCCCTATGTAGAGAGATCACATAACTTTTTCAAAGGGGTTTATGATCCATGCAGACCTGGACATTTGTTTATCTGATCACTACATTTATTGTGTCCTGCTGTCTCAACTGAGTTAGATTGATTGGTAACGAGAGGGGGAGAAACACCCTTTTCCAAAAAAAAAAAAAAAAAAGGTGAGATCTAAGAGCTAGCCTTCTATAAATGTAGACATAGCTTGGGGATGCATTCATGCAGGGGTGCATTCGTGCACTATTATTCGTGTACTTTTATTCAAAGTATTTTTTTTCTAAGTATGCAGCAGTTATAACATGGCAGAAAGACAGGGCAGGAGACAGGTAAGACAATCTAAACCTATTCCCTATTCACTTGAAACAGAACAAATACACACCATATATATCTGTATAATCTATATCCTGGCTGCTGGATTCACTCACCGCCCTTGCATAAACTCTTTAAACTCCATCCATATCGGCCCCTCTGTCCTCTCCTCTCCTATGTATAGCACTCCTGCTCTGTTCACATTGCTTAACAGCGCAGATCCATTCAGTCCCACCATCCAACACAAAAGACACTCTCACAAATCACTTAACCATCTGCTCACTCTTTCTATCCTTCTCCTAGTCGCTGGAGACATCTCTCCAAACCCCGGCCCCCCATGTTATAGCCAGTCAGACCTCCCATCTGCTACACCCAGAAACCCCTCCAACCTTATTAATATTCCATGCATGCCTTCTGTCTCTTTCAATTGTGCTCTTTGGAATTCTCGCTCTGTGTGTAATAAACTCTCCTTCATCCATGATTACTTCCTTTCTAAGGCTCTTAATCTCCTGGCTCTTACTGAAACCTGGATCCAGCAGTCAGACACCACCGCTGCTGCTTTTTCATATGGTGGACTACACTTTTCTCATACCCTAAGATCAGACAACAGAGCAGGTGGAGGCGTTGGGCTGCTCCTTTCACCCAAATGTACCTTCCAAGTTATCCTCCAAGTACCCTCACTTGTATTCCCTTCCTTTGAGGTCCATGCTGTCAGACTCTACGTCCCCTTCTCCATGCGAGTGGCGGTGGTGTATCGTCCTCCTGGCCCCTCTCATCAGTTCCTGGATCATTTTGCCACCTGGCTTCCATACTTTCTATCTTGTGACACCCCCACCCTTATCATGGGTGATTTCAACATCCCCATTGCTTCTCCCCCCTCCCCGTCTGCTTCTCACCTTTTATCTAACCTCCTCTTTCGGCCTCTCGCAGCATACTAACTCTCCAACGCATGAAGATGGAAACTCCCTTGACTTGGTCTTCTCCCGACTTTGCTCAGTGGATGATTTCACAAACACCCCTCTCCCGCTCTCTGACCACAACCTTCTTTCATTCTCTATCAAGAACTGCCATCCCGCTCAGGTCACCACCACTTTCCACACTTATAGAAACATACAGGCCATTAACACCCAGAAACTTATGAAGAACTTGCAGTCCTCATTGGCCCCAATCTCCTCCATCTCATGTCCTGATTCTGCTCTGAAGCATTACAATGAAACCCTGCAAAGTGCCCTGGATGAAGCTGCACCTCCTATACATAGAACAACTCAGCACAGACGGCAAGAACCGTGGCACACACTGCAAACACATTTCCTGCAGCGGTGCTCCAGGTGCGCCGAACGTCTGTGGAGAAAATCTAATCTACCCGAAGATTTCATCCATTATAAGTTCATGCTAAAAACATACAACTCTGACCTTCACCTCTCCAAACAAACCTATTTCAACACCCTCATCACCTCACTGTCCAATAACCCTAAACGTCTCTTCGACACTTTCCAGTCCCTACTCAACCCAAGAGAGCAGGCCCCAACCACAGATCTCCGCGCTGACGATCTGGCCAATTACTTCAAAGAAAAAATTGACCACATTCGACAGGAAATCATCTCCCAATCTCTTCATACCAGGCACTGTCCTCCCTCCCCCACTGCATCTAGTTCACTCTCTGACTTTAAACCAGTTACTGAAGAAGTAAGCAGGCTCCTTGCATCTTCTCGCCCGACCACTTGCACCCGTGACCCCATTCCGTCACATCTCCTCCAGTTCCTTTCCCTGGCTGTCACCTCTCACATAACAAAAATATTCAACCTTTCCCTCACTTCCGGTATTTTTCCCTCCTCATTTAAGCATGCCATCATACATCCATTACTTAAAAAACCCTCCCTCGACCAAAACTGTGCCGCTAACTATAGACTTGTCTCTAATCTTCCCTTCATCTCTAAACTCCTGGAACGCCTGGTCCAGTCCCGTCTTACCTGCTATCTCTCAGATAACTCTCTTCTCGACCCTCTTCAATCTGGCTTCCGCTCTTTACACTCTACTGAAATTGCCCTCACGAAAGTCTCTAATGACCTACTAACAGCTAAATCTAATGGTCACTACTCCATGCTAATTCTATTGGATCTCTCCGCAGCATTCGACACTGTGGATCATCAGCTCCTCCTCACTATGTTCCGCTCCATCGGCATCAAGGACACCGTTCTCTCTTGGTTCTCCTCCTATCTCTCTGACCGATCCTTCACTGTATGTTTTGCTGGTTCCTCCTCCTCTCACCTTCCCCTTACTGTTGGGGTTCCTCAAGGATCAGTCCTAGGCCCCCTCCTCTTCTCTTTGTATACTGCCCCTATTGGACAAACAATCAGTAGATTTGGTTTCCAGTACCATCTCTATGCTGACGACACCCAATTATACATCTCTTCTCCTGCTTTCACTCCGACCTTCTTAGAAAACACCAGTGATTGTCTTACCGCTGTCTCTAACATAATGTCCTCCCTCTATCTGAAACTGAACCTATCAAAAACTGAACTCCTCGTGTTCTCTCCCTCTACTAACCTACCTTTGCCTGACATTGCCATCTCCGTGTGCGGTTCCACCATTACTCCAAAGCAACATGCCCGCTGCCTTGGAGTCATCCTTGATTCCGAGCTTTCATTCACCCCCCACATCCGATTACTGGCTCGCTCTTATCTGCATCTCAAAAACATTTCTAGAAATCGCCCTTTTCTTACTTTCGACTCTGCAAAAACTCTTACTGTCTCACTTATTCATTCTCGTCTGGACTATTGTAACTCTCTACTAATCGGCCTCCCTCTTACCAAACTCTCCCCGCTCCAATCTGTCCTGAATGCTGCTACCAGGATCATATTCCTCACCAACCGTTACACCGATGCCTCTACCTTGTGCCAGTCATTACACTGGCTACCCATCCACTCCAAAATCCAGTACAAAACTACTACCCTCATCCACAAAGCACTCCATGGCTCAGCACCACCCTACATCTCCTCTCTGGTCTCAGTCTACCACCCTACCCGTGCCCTCCGCTCCGCTAATGACCTCAGGTTAGCATTCTCAATAATCAGAACCTCCCATTCCCGTCTCCAAGACTTTACACGTGCTGCGCCGATTCTTTGGAATGCACTACCTAGGTTAATACGATTAATCCCCAATCCCCACAGTTTTAAGCGTGCCCTAAAAACGCATTTGTTCAGACTGGCCTACCGCCTCAACGCATTAACCTAACTATCCCTGTGTGGCCTATTAACGAAAAAAAAAAATTATCAGGTTCCTCGCATCGTGTTCTCATTCACTTTATGCAGTCAATAGCCTCTGTGTCTGTACTGCTACATACTTAGGCTGTTAACTGGTTCATGCAGCTTTACATGAACACCTGAGCCTTACACTATGGCTGGTCCAAATAACTAAAGCAATTGTTACCATCCACCTCTCGTGTCTCCCCTTTTCCTCATAGTTTGTAAGCTTGCGAGCAGGGCCCTCATTCCTCCTGGTATCTGTTTTGAACTGTGATTTCTGTTATGCTGTAATGTCTATTGTCTGTAAAAGTCCCCTCTATAAGTTGTAAAGCGCTGCGGAATATGTTGGCGCTATATAAATAAAAATTATTATTATTATAATTTCCCTGTTTGGGAAAATTGCACAATTGTTTGTAGCCAGTAGCTGGTTGCTCAAAAAAAATTGAGCACAAAATTAAAGTTTCGTTTGTCATTTGAAAAAAAAAAAGTTTTTTGTAATATGTAATCTGTATCTTCTCCCTTTGTCTCACTCCATTGTTTCTAGTGGTTCCATTTGAAAATGAGAATAAGGATGATTCCTCAACAGTGTGACATCCTTACAGATATTTCTCTGACCTTGCTCCAGTTTTTCAATGTCTTTTTTAAAAATGTGGTGCCAAGAACTGGGCACAGTATTCCAGATGAAGCCTGACCAAGGAAGAGTAGAGGGGGATAATGTTATGATCCGGTGACCTTGGAGCAGCATGAAACTTTCTCTGGAGAAGGTGGAACCTGTACTGACCGCAAACCCTGAACTTATCACCGCAACTAGAAGTAGCCATGGGATGTACCTAACAATCCTAGACACCTCGACACAGCCGGAGGACTAAATACCCCTATAGATAGAAATGGGAATACTATCTTGCCTCAGAGAAAAACCCCAAAGGATAGGCAGCCCCTCACAAATATTGACTGTGAGAGGAGAGGAAAAACACACGCAGACTGAAAACAGGATTTAGCAAAGGAGGCCACTCTAGCTAAACAGAAAAGGATAGGACAGAATACTAAGCGGTCAGTATTAAAACACTAAAAAATATCCACAGCAGAAAATACAAAAATTCCACATCTAACTAAAGACATGGAATGTATATCTGCATCTCCTGAGAATCCAACTTGACTGAATAAATCCTTACACAGTCTAAGCTGGACAAGAAAAAACATTGAATAGCACTAAACTGTAAAGCCCACAGCATGTGGGTTGCAGAAACAAAAAACAGAACTTATCTTTGCTGATTTGGGCAGCAGGGCAGAAGGAACCAGACAGAGATGTGAAACCTCCAAAAACAATGGACAACTGGCAAGGACTAAAGGATCCTGCACACCTTAATACCCAGTGAGAAAGCAATAAGCAGGGACACCTGAGCAGCATTACAACCCAGGGACAACTGCATTACCACCAACAACCACCGGAGGGAACCCAAGAGCAGAATTCACAACAGTACCCCCCCTTAAGGAGGGGTCACCAAACCCTCACCAGAACCCCCAGGCCGATTAGGACGAGCCAGATGAAAGGCACGGACCAAATCAGCAGCATGGACATCAGAAGCAAAAACCCAAGAATTATCCTCCTGGCCATAACCCTTCCATTTGACAAGGTACTGAAGCTTCCGCCTCGAAAAGCGAGAATCCAAAATCTTCTCAACCACATACTCCAACTCCCCACCAACCAACACAGGGGCCGGAGGATCAACAGAAGGAACAACGGGCACCACACATTTCCGCAATAAGGATCTATGGAAGACATTATGGATAGCAAAAGAGGCCGGAAGGGCCAATCGAAAAGACACCGGATTAATAATCTCAGAAATCCTATAAGGACCAATAAACCGAGGCTTAAACTTAGGGGAAGAAACCTTCATAGGAACATGACGGGAAGACAAGCAGACCAGATCCCCAACCAGAAGCCGGGACCAACACACCGACGACGGTTAGCAAAACGTTGCGCCTCCTCCTGAGACAACACCAAATTGTCCACCACATGAGCCCAAATCTGCTGCAACCTGTCAACCACAGAATCCACACCAGGACAGTCAGAAGGCTCAACCTGCCCCGAAGAAAAACGAGGATGAAAACCAAAATTACAAAAGAAGGGCGAAACCAAGGTAGCCGAACTAGCCCGATTATTAAGGGCAAACTCGGCCAACGGCAAGAAAGCCACCCAATCATCCTGATCAGCAGACACAAAGCATCTCAAATAAGTTTCCAAAGTCTGATTAGTTCGCTCGGTCTGGCCATTTGTCTGAGGATGGAATGCAGAAGAAAAAGACAAATCAATGCCCAGCCTAGCACAAAAGGCTCGCCAAAACCTAGAAACAAACTGGGAACCTCTGTCGGACACAATATTCTCTGGAATACCATGCAAACGAAACACATGCTGGAAAAACAACGGAACCAAATCAGAAGAGGAAGCCAATTTAGGCAAAGGCACCAAATGAACCATCTTAGAGAACCGGTCACGAACAACCCAGATAACCGACATCCTCTGGGAAACCGGAAGATCAGAAATAAAATCCATAGAAATATGCGTCCAGGGCCTCTCAGGGACCGGCAATGGCAAAAGCAACCCACTAGCACGGGAACAACAAGGCTTGGCCCGCGCACAAGTCCCACAGGACTGCACAAAAGAACGCACATCACGTGACAAAGAAGGCCACCAAAAGGAGCTACCAACCAAATGTCTGGTACCAAAAATACCAGGATGGCCGGCCAACACAGAACAATGAACCTCAGAAATCACTCTACTAGTCCATCTATCAGGAACAAACAGTTTCCCCACTGGACAGCGGTCAGGTTTGTCAGCCTGAAATTCCTGAAGAACCCGTCGTAAATCAGGGGAAATGGCAGAAAGGACCACCCCTTCTTTCAAAATGCTGACCAGTTCAAGAACCTCAGGAGAATCAGGCAAAAAACTCCTAGAGAGGGCATCAGCCTTAATATTCTTAGAACCCGGAAGATACGAGACCACGAAATCGAAACGGGAAAAAAACAAGGACCATCGAGCCTGCCTAGGATTCAGCCGTCTGGCAGACTCAAGGTAAATCAGATTCTTATGATCGGTCAAGACCACTATACGGTGCTTAGCTCCCTCAAGCCAATGTTGCCACTCCTCAAATGCCCACTTCATAGCCAACAACTCCCGATTGCCGACATCATAATTGCGTTCAGCAGGCGAAAACTTACGGGAAAGGAAGGCACACGGTTTCAACAAGGAACCAACAGAATCCCTCTGAGACAAAACGGCCCCTGCCCCAATCTCAGAAGCATCAACCTCAACCTGAAACGGAAGAGAAACATCTGGTTGACGCAACACCGGGGCAGAAGTAAATCGGCGCTTAAGCTCCTGAAAGGCAGAGACAGCCGCAGAGGACCAATTCGTCACATCAGCGCCTTTCTTCGTCAAATCGGTCAAGGGTTTAACCACACTGGAGAAGTTAGCAATGAAACGGCGATAAAAATTAGCAAAGCCCAAAAATTTCTGAAGGCTCTTCACAGATGTGGGTTGAATCCAATCATGAATGGCCTGAACCTTAACCAGATCCATCTCTATAGATGAGGGAGAAAAAATGAAGCCAAAAAAAGAAACCTTCTGAACTCCAAAGAGACACTTAGACCCCTTCACAAACAAAGCATTATCACGAAGGATTTGAAATACCATCCTGACCTGTTTCACGAGACTCCCAATCATCGGAAAAAATTTAAATGTTATCCAAATATACAATAATGAATTTATCAAGATAAGTCCGGAAGATATCGTGCATGAAGGACTGAAAAACAGAAGGAGCATTAGAGAGCCCGAATGGCATCACAAGGTATTCAAAATGACCTTTGGGCGTATTAAACGCAGTTTTCCATTCATCACCCTGCTTAATACGAACAAGATTATATGCCCCCCGAAGGTCATTCTTCGTAAACCAACTAGCCCCCTTAATCCTAGCAAACAAATTGGAAAGCAGAGGCAAAGGGTATTGAAACTTGACCGTGATCTTATTCAAGAGGCGATAATCAATACAGGGTCTCAAGGAACCATCCTTCTTAGCAACAAAAAAAAATCCCGCTCCCAACGGTGAAGAAGATGGCCGAATATGCCCTTTCTCCAAAGACTCCTTAACATAACTCCACATGGCGGTATGTTCAGGCACAGATAGGTTGAAAAGTCGACCCTTAGGAAACTTACAGCCTGGAATCAAGTCAATCGCACAATCACAGTCCCTATGCGGTGGAAGGGCACTGGACTTGGGCTCATCGAATACATCCTGAAAATCAGACAAAAACTCTGGAATTTCAGAAGAGGAAGAAGAGGAGATTGACATCAAAGGGACGTCATTATGAACCCCCTGACAACCCCAACTAATCACAGACATAGACTTCCAATCCAACACAGGATTATGTACCTGCAACCATGGAAAACCCAGCACGATAGCATCATGCAAATTATGCAACACCAGAAATTGACAACCTTCCTGATGGGCTGGCGCCATGCACATGGTCACCTGTGTCCAAAACTGAGGCTTATTTTTAGCCAAGGGTGTAGCATCAATGCTCCTTAAAGGAATAGGGTTCTGCAAAGACTGCAAGGGAAAACCACAACGCCTGGCAAACTCAAAGTCCATTACGTTCAAGGCGGCTCCTGAATCCACAAACGCCATGACAGAAACTGATGACAATGAGCAGATCAAGGACACAGATAACAGAAATTTAGGTTGGACAGTACTGATGGTAAATGAACTAGCGATCCTCTTTGTACGTTTAGGGCAGACCGAAATGACATGAGAAGCATCGCCACAATAAAAACACAACCTATTCTGACGTCTGAATCCTTGTTGTTCCGTTCTAGACAGAATCCTATCACACTGCATTGGCTCAGGCATCTGCTCTGAGGACAACGCCACAGCGCGCACAGATCTGCGCTCCCGCAAGCGCCGATCAATCTGAATGGCCAGAGACATAGAATCACTCAGATCGACAGGCGTGGGAAACCCCGCCATAACATCTTTAACGGATTCAGAAAGACCCTTTCTGAAAATTGCCGCCAAAGCATCATCATTCCATTTAGTCAACACAGACCATTTTCTAAATTTCTGACAGTACAATTCTGCCGCTTCTTGACCCTGAGACAGGGCCAACAAGGTCTTCTCCGCTTGATCCACAGAATTTGGTTCATAATATAATAATCCTAGAGCCTGGAAAAAGGCGTCTATATTAAGCAAGGCCGGATTCCCCGATTCCAGGGAAAATGCCCAATCCTGAGGATCGCCACGCAGCAGGGAGATGACAATTTTAACCTGCTGAATGGAATCACCAGAGGATCGAGGTTTTAGAGCAAAAAACAGTTTACAGTTGTTTTTAAAACTCAAAAACTTGGACCTGTCACTGAAAAACAAATCAGGAGTAGGAATTTTAGGTTCTTAAACCGGAGTCTGAACAATATAATCAGAAATACCCTGTACCCTAGAAGCAAGCTGGTCTACACGAGAAGCTAATCCCTGAACATTCATGCTAGCAAAAAACTCCTCAGCCACCCAGAGGTAAAGAGGGAAGGAAAGACAAAGCAGACTACAGAAAAAAAATGGCTCAACACCTTCCTTCCCTTCTTCTGAGATGCATTTAACTCATTATTGGCCAGTTGTACTGTTATGATCCTGTGACCTTGGAGCAGCATGAAACTTTCTCTGGAGAAGGTGGAATCTGTACTGACCGCAAACCCTGAACTTATCACCGCAACTAGAAGTAGCCGTGGGATGTACCTAACAATCCTAGACACCTCGACACAGCCGGAGGACTAAATACCCCTATAGATAGAAATGGGAATACTATCTTGCCTCAGAGAAAAACCCCAAAGGATAGGCAGCCCCCCACAAATATTGACTGTGAGAGGAGAGGAAAAACACACGCAGACTGAAAACAGGATTTAGCAAAGGAGGCCACTCTAGCTAAACAGAAAAGGATAGGACAGAATACTAAGCGGTCAGTATTAAAACACTAAAAAATATCCACAGCAGAAAATACAAAAATTCCACATCTAACTAAAGACATGGAATGTATATCTGCATCTCCTGAGAATCCAACTTGACTGAATAAATCCTTACACAGTCTAAGCTGGACAAGAAAAAACATTGAATAGCACTAAACTGTAAAGCCCACAGCATGTGGGTTGCAGAAACAAAAACAGGAACTTATCTTTGCTGATTTGGGCAGCAGGGCAGGAGGAACCAGACAGAGATGTGAAACCTCTAAAAACAATGGACAACTGGCAAGGACTAAAGGATCCTGCACACCTAAATACCCAGTGAGAAAGCAATAAGCAGGGACACCTGAGCAGCATTACAACCCAGGGACAACTGCATTACCACCAACAACCACCGGAGGGAACCCAAGAGCAGAATTCACAACAGGATAATTACTTTACGTGATCTAGACTCTATGCTTCTCTTAATACATCCTAGAACTGTGTTTGCCTTTTTTTGCTGCTGCATCACACTGTTGAGTCATGAACAGTCTGTGCTTTATTAGTATTCCCAGATCTATTAGTATACATAGATCTTTCGATACCTGACCTTGGACCTCATTCTGACCATCCGTCTGTTTAACTCCTTTTGATCTGATCTGCTATCTGTTATTCTGACCTTGGAACATTATCTAACTAAGGGTACCGTCACACATTGAAATTTTCATCGCTGCGACGGCACGATTCGTGACGTCGCAGCGTCGTATAATCATCGCTCCAGCGTCGTAGACTGCGGTCACACATTGCAATCACGGCGCTGGAGCGATGCCGAAGTCCCCGGGTAACCAGGGTAAACATCGGGTAACTAAGCGCAGGGCCGCGCTTAGTAACCCGATGTTTACCCTGGTTACCAGCGTAAACGTAAAAAAACAAACAGTACATACTCACCCGTCGGTGTCCGTCAGGTCCCTTGCCGTCTGCTTCCTGCTCTGAGTGCAGCCGTACAGTGAGAGCAGATCACAGCACCGCTGCGCTCTGCTCTCACTTTCCGGCCGGCACTCAGAGCAGGAAGCAGACGGCAAGGGACCTGAAGGACACCGACGGGTGAGTATGTACGGTTTGTTTTTTTACGTTTACGCTTGTAACCAGGGTAAACATCGGGTTACTAAGCGGGGCCCTGCGCTTAGTTACCCGATGTTTACCCTGGTTACAAGCGAAGACATCGCTGGATCGCTGTCACACACAACGATCCAGCGATGTCAGCGGGTGATCAAGCGACGAAAGAAAGTTCCAAACGATGTGCTACGACGTACGATTCTCAGCAGGGTGTCTGATCGCAGTAGCGTGTCAGACACAGCGATATCGTAACGATATCGCTAGAACGTCACGAATCGTAACGTCGTAGCGATGGAAATTTCAATGTGTGACGGTACCCTAAGCCTTTGTCTCTTTCTTCTGTTTATGATGTACCCTCCTGGCTTTGACCTTATCTCCTTCCTGGACTCACCAGGAACATGTCCGTGCTGTGATAGAGAGATTGAAAGAGAACTCTTTGTTTGCGAAATTAAGAGAAATCTGTTTTTTTTTCTGTTCAGGAAATTTCATTTTTGAGGTTTATCTTGTCAGCACAAGGGTTTAAGATGGACCCTAGGAAGGTGCAGGCCATAATTGTTTGGGTTGAACCTCATGATCTTAAGGCTTTGCAGAGTTTTCTGGGACTTGACAACTATTATAGGAAATTTATCAAGTGTTATTCTCTAAACCTCTCACTGACCTTACACGTAAGGGGGGGAATTTAAAGGTTTGGTTGCCAGGTGCTATCAGGGCTTTTGAAAAATTAAAAGTGTTTCATATCTGCTCCCATTCTGATCCAACCTGATCTCCAAGAACCGTTAATTGTGGAGGTGGATGCTTCAGCGGTACGGCAGTTTTATCGCAGAGGCTCAGAACTCTGACTAACCTGCATCCATGTGTTTTTTTTCCTAAACATTTTTTGCTGGCGAAAAGAATTTATGATGTTGGGAAGTTTGAGTTACTTGCTGTCAAATTGGCTTTTGAGCAATGGAAGCATTTTTTTAGAGGGGGTGTTTCATTCTGTTACTGTTCTATCACTCATCACAAGAATATATCTTACATTGAATCAGCTAAAATGGTAACTCGTAGACAGGCCAGATGGTCCTTGTTTTTCTCTGGGTTTAATTTTTCGATTACATTCAGGCCAGAGTCTTAGAATGTGAAAGCTGATGCATTATCTCTTAGTCTCAATTCAGTTTCTCCTCCAGAACCTCCATCATTTCTCAGAGTATTGTAGTTTCTATGGAAACCTTCAAAATCGAAATTCGTAAAGTCCAATGGTTGGCTCCTTCCGCTACTCCAGGGTCCAAATTATTTGTGCCTGTATACCTAAGGTTGCGGGTGTGTTGAGAAAGCCATTGCTAGACTTTTTTGTTCGCCATCCATGCATAATGATGTTCAAGATTTTGTATCTGTTTGTGAAGTCTGCGCATGCATTGAAGTCAGTCATAGCCGGTCAGGCAACTGGCTCCATTGCCAATTCCAGAAAGACCATGGACTCATTTGTCCATGGATTTAATTACGGATTTGCCTCTGTCCGGTGGGAAAACTGCTATCTGGGTGGTAGATGAAGTATTCAGCAAACAAGCTCATTTTGTTCCTTTGTCAGGATTACCTATTGCAGAGACATCCTCTAGGTTGTTTATTTCTCATGTTGTAAGGTTACATGAAATCCCTATTTACATTGTGTGTTATAGTGGAGTACAATTTGTCTATAAATTCTGGAGAGATTTTTGTAGCAAACTCGTAGTTTTTGTAAACTTGTCATATAGTAAATAGTGATGAGCGTATAGTGAAATATTCGTATTCGGGAAAATCAGCATGAGTATTTTTTAATATCTGTGTATTCGTACCAAATAACAAATCCATTGCAAGTCAATGGGAAAGCCGAATATTTTCTGCTGGACCCAACAAACAGGTCTGGGCACATGAGAAAAAAGCTGAAATGGATGGGAAAGAGCTAAAACTAAACAGGAACACCAAGGAGAAGATGCTTGGATGCATTTCTGATTCACATATGGTATCTGGAAATAATGTTGTCAGACTATTGAGTCGGTTTTACGGATTTAGAAAAAAAAAAGACCTACCAACCAAACCTAAAAAAGTATTATTATTATAAAAATTAAATATTTTTATAAAACAAAATTATTTTTAGATTACCTTGCTGACACTGTGCAACAGCGGACTAATGAAAATTATTGCGACTGCTAAATTGTGACATTTGTTTAGTGTATATATCTGAGTGTCTGAGTATATACAGTGTATATATCTAGGTGTCTGCATATGTACAGTGTATATATCTAAGTGTCTGAGTATATACAATGTGTATACAGTATCTAGGTGTCTGCGTATATACAGTGTATATATCTGTGTCTGTGTACTGTATATACAGTGTATATATGAGTGTCTGAGTATATACAGTGTATATATGAGTGTCTGAGTATATATAGTGTATATATCTAAGTGTCTGAGGATATACAGTGGATATATCTGTGTGTCTGGGTATAAACAGTGTATATATCCAGGTGTCTGCATATGTACAGTGTATATATCTAAGTGTCTGAGTATATACAATGTGTATACAGTATCTAGGTGATAATATAGGTGAATTTAATGAAAATGTAGAGTCCCTGTGGGTGGAGATAAGGGGAGGGGGAAAAAATAATAAATTACTGATAGGGGTTTGTTATAAATCTCCAAAACTAATGGAAGCAATGGAGAATATCCTCGTAAAGCAAATAGATGAAGCTGCGACTCAAGGAGAAGTCATTATTATGGGGGACTTCAACTACCCTGAAATAGATTGGGGAACAGAAACCTGCAGTTCCAGCAAAGGTAATCGGTTTTTGACAACTATGAGAGACAATTACCTTTCACAACTGGTTCAGGACCCAACAAGGAGGGGGGCACTGCTAGACCTAATATTAACCAACAGGCCAGACCGCATATCAAATATAAGGGTTGGGGGTCACTTGGGGAATAGTGATCACAAAATAATAAGTTTTCATGTAACCTTTAATAAGATGGGTAGTAGGGGGGTGACAAGGACACTAAACTTCAGGAGGGCAAATTTCCAACGGATGAGAGAGGATCTTGGTGCAATTAACTGGGACGATATCCTGAGACACAAAAATACACAAAGAAAATGGGAGACATTTATTAGCATCCTGGATAGGACCTGTGCACAGTATATACCGTATGGGAATAAACATACTAGAAATAGGAGGAAACCAATATGGCTAAATAGAGCTGTAAGGGGCGCAATAAGGGACAAAAAGAAAGCATTTAGAGAATTAAAGGAAGTAGGTAGTGAGGAGGCATTAAATAAATACAGAAAATTAAATAAATTCTGTAAAAAGCAAATCAAGGCAGCAAAGATTGAGACAGAGAGACTCATTGCCAGAGAGAGTAAAAATAATCCCAAAATATTCTTTAACTATATAAATAGTAAGAAACTAAAAAATGACAGTGTTGGCCCCCTTAAAAATAGTCTGGGTGAAATGGTGGATGAGGATGAGGAAAAAGCCAATATGCTAAATGACTTTTTTTCATCAGTATTTACAAAAGAAAATCCCATGGCAGACAAAATGACTAGTGATAAAAATTCCCCATTAAATGTCACCAGCTTAACCCAGCAGGAAGTACAGCGGCGTCTAAAAATAACTAAAATTGACAAATCTCTGGGCCCGGATGGGATACACCCCCGAGTACTGCAGGAACTAAGTACAGTCATTGATAGACCATTATTTTTAATCTTTAAAGAGTCCATAATATCAGGGTCTGTACCACAGGACTGGCGTATAGCAAATGTGGTGCCAATATTCAAAAAAGGGGCAAAAACTGAACTCGGTAATTATAGGCCAGTAAGCTTAACCTCTACTGTGGGCAAAATCCTAGAGGGCATTCTAAGGGATGCTATACTGGAGTATCTGAAGAGGAATAACCTCATGACCCAGTATCAGCACGGGTTTACTAGGGACCGTTCATGTCAGACTAATTTGATCAGCTTCTATGAAGAGGTAAGTTCCGGACTGGACCAAGGGAACCCAGTGGATGTAGTATATATGGACTTTTCCAAAGCTTTTGATACGGTGCCACATAAAAGGTTGTTACATAAAATGAGAGTAATGGGGATAGGGGAAAATATGTGTAAGTGGGTTGAGAGCTGGCTCAGGGATAGGAAACAAAGGGTGGTTATTAATGGAGCACACTCGGACTGGGTCACGGTTAGCAGTGGGGTACCACAGGGGTCAGTATTGGGCCCTCTTCTTTTTAACATATTTATTAATGACCTTGTAGGGGGTGTTCAGAGTAGAATTTCAATATTTGCAGATGACACTAAACTCTGCAGGGTAATCAATACAGAGGAGGACAATTTTATATTACAGGATGATTTATGTAAACTAGAAGCTTGGGCTGATAAATGGCAAATGAGCTTTAATGGGGATAAATGTAAGGTCATGCACTTGGGTAGAAGTAATAAGATGTATAACTATGTGCTTAATTCTAAAACTTTGGGCAAAACCGTCAATGAAAAAGACCTGGGTGTATGGGTGGATGACAAACTCATATTCAGTGGCCAGTGTCAGGCAGCTGCTACAAAGGCAAATAAAATAATGGGATGTATTAAAAGAGGCATAGATGCTCATGAGGAGAACATAATTTTACCTCTATACAAGTCACTAGTTCGACCACACTTAGAATACTGTGCACAGTTCTGGTCTCCGGTGTATAAGAAAGACATAGCTGAACTGGAGCGGGTGCAGAGAAGAGCGACCAAGGTTATTAGAGGACTGGGGGGTCTGCAATACCAAGATAGGTTATTACACTTGGGGCTATTTAGTTTGGAAAAACGAAGACTAAGGGGTGATCTTATTTTAATGTATAAATATATGAGGGGACAGTACAAAGACCTTTCTGATGATCTTTTTAATCATAGACCTGAGACAGGGACAAGGGGGCATCCTCTACGTCTGGAGGAAAGAAGGTTTAAGCATTATAACAGATGCGGATTCTTTACTGTAAGAGCAGTGAGACTATGGAACTCTCTGCCGTATGATGTTGTAATGAGTGATTCATTAATTAAATTTAAGAGGGGACTGGATACCTTTCTGGAAAAGTATAATGTTACAGGGTATATACACTAGATTCCTTGATAAGGCGTTGACCCAGGGAACTAGTCTGATTGCCGTACGTGGAGTCGGGAAGGAATTTTTTTCCCCATGGTGGAGTTACTCTTTGCCACATGGGGTTTTTTTGCCTTCCCCTGGATCAACATGTTAGGGCATGTTAGGTTAGGCTATGGGTTGAACTAGATGGACTTACAGTCTTCCTTCAACCTTAATAGCTATGTAACTATGTAACTATAGGTGTCTGCGTATATACAGTGTATATATCTGTGTGTCTGTGTACTGTATATACAGTGTATATATGAGTGTCTGAGTATATATAGTGTATATATCTAAGTGTCTGAGGATATACAGTGGATATATCTGTGTGTCTGGGTATAAACAGTGTATATATCTAGGTGTCCCTGTATATACAGTGTATATATCTAGGTGTCTGTGTATATATAGTGGCTCTAGCAGGACTGTGGAGTCAGAGTCGTGGAGTCGGTATCCATTTGGTGGAGTTGGAGTCGGAATAAAATGGACCGACTCCGACTCCTAAAATATATAATAAATTGGGTACACTATTTCAATGCAGTTTGTGGGGAATATTTTTTTCATGGGTCATTCCATATCAAGTGAACCAATGATTTTTACCACTATATTTTTAATTCTTTTGAGATTTTGTTATTTGGTAATAGGGTGTCAGAGATTGCAAAATGTGAAGAAGAAAAAATTCTAAATATTTTTTTTAAATTTTTTTATTGATTTTCAAAGTTCGGAAAAAGTGCGAATTTCGGTGTTGCCTGCCTTTACATTTCTCCCCATAACTCAGGCTAGAAAAGAGATAGAGAAACAAAATAAACACCATTCTATTCAAAACTGTACAGGCTTTCACCAGATATGTCACAAGAGTATCTTTGATAATATTTTACCTATGCGAACGCAAGCGCAAAACTATAAAATGCATTTCCGAAAAAAAACGTTTAATTTAAAAATTTCAAAAACTGCACATGTGCCTGTTATGCTCCTATCCACATCTGTACCAAAATACAAGCTGGGATCGTGATGGGATCATATTTTAAAAAATAAAACTATTACAGTGTCAGTTCAAAAATCTTGATTTCAGGTCTGTTCAGCCTGTGGTGTAGAAGTGTGGGGTCTATATTTACCAAATAATCCATGATTGTTCCTGTATTATTTTATTATGTTACCACATACAAGCAGGAGAGGACAGAGGAGAAGCTTTGTTAGGGCTGAGAATGACCAGGGGTAGACAGTGACTGCAGAGCAGATGACAGGCCGGCAGCTCGGGTCTCCAGAGGCCGTATTCACACCAAATCTTATCACCCAGGCAACTCCTCTAATGGAGGGAGCAAAATATTCTTAACATCCAGTTCATGTATTGTACAAACCAGGACTACGAAGAGGAGAGTTTGTGAGAACATCGGTTACAGGAAGCAGAACCCATCACAGGGATTCAAGGCTTAAAAAAAAATACAAATGTGATAGATCCCAAGTTGAATCCCTGAACAAAGATAAGCAAGGACACAAGTAACACACATGCATGTTTTCCCAATTTTAAAACATACGTTTTTTTCAGAATTGCGCATCAAAATTTTTAATTTGATTTCTCCAAAACAAAATATAAAGAAACAAAGTCTTGTGACATATCAAATGAAAGCCGGTTCCGTTCTGAGAAAAATGATGCCTCTCCCACCTCTATATCTTAATTCTAGCCCGGGATATGATAAAAAACGTAAATCCATACTAGGCCAAAATCCACACTTTTTCAAAACTTTAAAAATCTGTAAAAAATTAACTGATGAAGAAAAAAATTCTAAACTTTTAATTTGTAATTAAAGGGAACCTGTCACCACGTTTTTGGAAGATGGGATAAAAATAGCGTTAAATAGGGGCAGAGGTGGGCGTTACATTAGTGTGTGTGTTATGCGTTTATTACCCACCTAAGTTGCCGAAATAACTTTGCAAAGTCTCCGTTTTCGCCTGTCAATCAGGCTGGTCAGGTCGCATGGGCGTTGTCTTCCCCCAGATTTGGCGTAGTTTTCCGTTGGTGGCGTAGTGGTGTGCGCATGCCCAAAGTCCGGAATCCTCTTCCAGGGGATTTAAAATAGCGCGGTGTTCGTTATTGCATTGGTGATCGGTGGGCGCGGCCATCTTCCTTTGGCCGCGCGTGCGCAGAAGCGGCGCTCTGCTGGCCGCGGCTTCAGGAAAATGGCCGCCGCGATATCCATCTGCGCACGCGCGGCATCCCGCGGCCATTTTCCTGAAGCCGCTGCCAGCAGAGCGCCGCTTCTGCGCACGCGCGGCCAAAGGAAGATGGCCGCGCCCACCGATCACCAATGCAATAACGAACACCGCGCTATTTTAAATCCCCTGGAAGAGGATTCCGGACTTTGGGCATGCGCACACCACTACGCCACCAACGGAAAACTACGCCAAATCTGGGGGAAGACACCACGCCCATGTGACCTGACCAGCCTGATTGACAGGCGAAAACGGAGACTTTGCAAAGTTATTTCGGCAACTTAGGTGGGTAATAAACGCATAACACACACACTAATGTAACGCCCACCTCTGCCCCTATTTAACGCTATTTTTATCCCATCTTCCAAAAACGTGGTGACAGGTTCCCTTTAACTAAAGTTTTACTTCATAAAAACAAAAAAATAAAAATTTGGGAAAGTTATGAAACATCCTATAAATGTCTGTCCTATTCCTGATCTAAGGTCCAGACTTTTAGCTGAGATAAATCTATGCTGCAGTTTATATTCATGATAAGCAGTGAAGCTCCTCCTCTACAGATAAGGGGAAAAAATAACAAACACAGGGAAGGAATGCATGCATTCATCTCAAAACCTCTGGAGTGAACAGGAAAGCAGGATTAAATAGAGTAAGTACTTCCTAAAGCGCATCTAAACTTTCTATAAACTGTGCATAATTCAATAGTCCAGTATATGTTGTCTCTGTATGCTTGATGTTTTAGTTTGTTTTTCCACTCAGATGACATTTGGAGCAATTAGCTGCTCTGATGACTTATATACACTATATATATATTATATATATATATATATATATATATATATACATGTATATATGTAAAATATAAGGGGAAAAACTGTTTTCTAGCATCACAAATTCTGAAATACAGTAACAGGATCGATGAGGACATATACATATATTTGTGTGTGTTCTGGAATATGATTCAGCTCAAACATGCTCCCTCCTTCCTCCCCTCTTCATAGACTGTGAAGAAATATGATATGAAGCATTTAATGAGCTGTAAAGAGACAAGCCTGACATTGAAAGTTCAGAGTAAAGCTATCTAACAACATATTTTACAAACTTTATACTTATCATCTGTCCTATTATTTATGCAAAGGTTGTTTTATTGCTATCCTAAATTATACAGTGCACGATTCCATATTCTTGAAAGAATTACAATATACCTTATTTTTTTACAGGACAAAATTATTTTGAGCGAATTTACAAAATGTCTAAGAAGCATCTTATGAAGTCAGCTATATTTGAGCATTTCACAGTGACTCAAGATAAAACATTTTGTGTGACAGTGTATAAGTGACCCAGAAGAAAACAAATGCCGTGATGCCAAAATCAGAGCATACTCAGGAAGTGATAAAAATGCTCCTTCTAGAACTTCCAATCTAAAGAGATTTACAACGCTGCTACCCAGAATTTTACAAAGCTGTGATAGAAAAAGATCACGGCAGAACCAAGAAACCAGAGACCAGCACTTCCCGCCAGGCAAAGGAGGAAATAGCGTTTCCAACATCAGTTACAAGATATTTTGTAAGTGACATAGCTACTGTAACAATGACAGCAAATGCGTTTAACCCCTTTACCCCCAAAGGTGGATTGCACGTTAATGACCAGGCCAATTTTTACAATTCTGACCACTGTCCCTTTATGAGGTTATAACTCTGGAACGCTTCAACGGATCCTGATGATTCAGAGATTATTTTCTCGTGACATATTGTACTTCATGATAGTGTTAATTTTTTTTATATTATCTGCGCTTATTTGTGAAAAAAAGGAAATTTGGTGAAAATTTCACAATTTTCCAACTTTTAATTTTTTTGCCCTTAAATCACAGAGATATGTCACACAAAATACTTAATAAGTAACATTTCCCACATGTCTACTTTACATCAGCACAATTTTGGAACCCCAATAGTTTTTTTGTTAGGGAGTTATAACGGTTAAATTTGACCAGCAATTTCTCATTTTTACAACACCATTTTTTTTATAGGGACATCACATTTGAAGTCACTTTGAGGGGTCTATATGATGGAAAATACCCAAGTGTGACACCATTCTAAAAACTGCACCCCTCTAGGTGCTCAAAACCACATTCAAGAAGTTTATTAACCCTTCAGGTATTTCACAGGAATTTTTGGAATGTTTAAAAAAAAATGAACATTTAACTTTTTTCACAAAAAATGTACTTCAGCTCCAATTTGTTTTACTTTATCAAGCGTAACAGGAGAAATTGGACCACAAAAGTTGTTGTACAATTTGATCTGAGTATGGTGATACCCTATATGTGGGGGTAAACCACTGTTTGGGCGCATGGTAGAGCTCCGAAGGGAAGGAGCGCCATTTGACTTTTCAATGCAAAATTGACTGGAATTGAGATAGGACGCCATGTCGCGTTTGGAGAGCCCCTGCCTAAACATTGAAACTCCCCACAAGTGACACCATTTTGGAAAGTATAACCTCTAAGGAACTTATCTAGATGTGTGGTGAGCACTTTGACCCACCAAGTGCTTCACAGAAGTTTATAATGTAGAGCTGTAAAATTAAAAAATCATATTTTTTCACAAAAATGATCTTTTCGCCCTCAAGTTTTTATTTTCCCAAGGGTAACAGAAGAAATTGAACACCAAAAGTTGTTGTGCAATTTGTCCTGAGTACACTGATACCCCATATGTGGGGGTAAACCACTGTTTGGGCGCATGGCAGAGCTTTTTATTTTCACGGCTCTGCGTTATAAACTGTAGTGAAACACTCAGGGGTTCAAAGTTCTCTTTTGGGGTCCAATTTCTTCTGTTACTACAGTTTCTAACGCAGACCCGTGAAAACAAAAAATGATTTGTTTCCACAAAAATTATTTTTTAGCCCCCAGTTTTGTATTTTCCCAAGGGTAACAGGTGAAATTGGACCCCAAAAGTTGTCCAATTTGTCCTGAGTACGCTGATACCCCATATGTGGGGGGGAACCACCGTTTGGGCACATGGCGGAACTCAGAAGGGAAGGAGCGCCGTTTGGAATGCAGACTTAACCCCTTCATGACCGTGGGATTTTTCGTTTTTCCGTGTTCGTTTTTCGCTCCCCCTCCTTCCCAGAGCCATAACTTTTTTATTTTTCCGTCAATTTGGCCATGTGAGGGCTTATTTTTTGCGGGACGAGTTGTACTTTTGAACGACATCATTGGTTTTACCATGTCGTGTACTAGAAAACGGGAAAAAAATTCCAAGTGCAGTGAAATTGCAAAAAAGGTGCAATCCCACACTTGTTTTTTGTTTGGCTTTTTTGCTAGGTTCACTAAATCCTAAAACTGACCTCCCATTATGATTCTCCAGGTCAGTACGAGTTCATAGACACCTAACATGACTAGGTTATTTTTCACCTAAGTGGTGAAAAAAATTTCCAAACTTTGCAAAAAAAAAAAAATTGCGCCATTTTCCGATACTCGTAGCGTCTCCATTTTTCGTGATCTGGGGTCAGGTGAGGGCTTATTTTTTGCGTGCCGAGCTGGCGTTTTTAATGATAGCATTTTGGTGCAGATACGTTCTTTTGATCGCCCGTTATTGCATTTTAATGCAATATCGCGGCGACCAAAAAAACGTATTTCTGGCATTTCGATTTTGTCTCATTACGCCATTTAGCGATCAGGTTAATGCTTTTTTTTATTGATAGATCAGGCGATTCTGAACACGGCGATACCAAATATGTGTAGGTTTGATTTTTTTTTTAATTGATTTATTTTGATTGGGGCGAAAGGGGGGTGATTTAAACTTTTATATTTTTTTTTTAACTTTTGCCATGCTTCAATAGCCTCCATGGGAGGCTAGAAGCAGGCACAACGCGATCGGCTCTGCTACATAACAGCGATCATCAGATCGCTGCTATGTAGCAGAAATACAGGTGTGCTGTGAGCGCCGACCACAGGGTGGCGCTCACAGCTACCGAGGATCAGTAACCATAGAGGTCTCAAGGACCTCTATGGTTACCTTCCTGACACATCGCCGACCCCCGATCATGTGACGGAGGTCGGCGATGACGTCATTTCCGGACGGATGCAGTAGTTAAATGCCGCTGTCTGTGTTTGACAGCGGCATTTAAGTAGTTAATAGCGGCGGGTGAATCGCGATTTCACCCGCCGCTATTGCGGGCACATGTCAGCTGTTCAAAACAGCTGACATGTCCCGGCTTTGATGCGGGCTCACCGCGGAGCCCTGCATCAAAGCAGGGGATCCGACATCGGATGGTATAGTACGTCCAATGTCGGTAAGGGGTTAAATAAGAATGGTCTGCAGGAGTCACATTGCGTTTGCAGATCCCCTGATGTATCTAAACAGTAGAAACCCCCCACAAGTGACCCCATATTGGAAACTAGACCCCCCCAATGAACTTAGCTATATGTATTGTGAGAACTTTCAACCCCCAAGTGTTTCACTACAGTTTATAACGCAGAGCCGTGAAAATAAAAAATCATTTTTTTCCACAAAAAATATTTTTTAGTCCCCACTTTTGTATTTTCCCAAGGGAACTGGAGACATTGGACCCCAAAAGTTGTTGTCCAATTTGTCCTGAGTACGCTGATACCCCATATGTGGGGGGAACCACCGTTTGGGTGCATGGCAGAGCTCGGAAGGGAAGGAGCGCCGTTTGGAATGCAGACTTAGATGGATTGGCCTGCAGGCATCACGTTGCATTTGCAGAGCCCCTGATGTACCTAAACAGTAGAAACCCCCACAAGTGACCGCATATTGGAAATTAGACCCCCCCCCAATGAACTTATCTAGGTGTATTGTGAGAACTTTGAACCCCCTAGTGTTTCACTACAGTTTATAACACAGAGCCGTGAAAATAAAAAATGATTTTTTTCCCCACAAAAATGATTTTTTAGCCCCCCAAATATTTATTTTCCCAAGGGTAACCAGGGAAATTAGACCCCAAAAGTTGTTGTCCAATTTGTCCTGATTATGCTGATACCTCATATGTTGGGGTAAACCCCTGTTTGGGCTCACGGGAGAGCTCGGAAGGGAAGGAGCACTGTTTTACTTTTTCAACGCAGAATTGGCTGGAATTGAGATCGGACGCCATGTCGCGTATGGAGAGCCCCTGATGTGCCTAAACAGTGGAAACTCCCAATTAAAACTGAAACCCTAATCCAAACACACACCTAACCCTAATCCCAACCCTAACCCCACCCCTAATCCCAACCACATTCCTAACCCCACACCCCTAATCCCAACCATAAACCTAGCCACACCCCTAACCCTGACACACCCCTAACTCTAATCCCAATGGTAAATGTAATCCAAACCCTAACCCTAAGTGTAGCCCCAACGCTAAGTGTAGCCCTAACCCTAACTTTAGCCCCAACCCTAACTTTAGCCCCAACCCTAACTTTAGCCCTAACCCTAACTTTAGCCCCAAACCTAACTGTGGCCCTAACCCTAACTTTAGCCCCAACCCTAACTTTAGCCCCAACCCTAATGGGAAAATGGAAATAAATACATTTTTTTTATTTTATTATTTTTCCCTAAGGGGGTGATGAAAGGGGGTTTGATTTACTTTTATAGCGGGTTTTTTAGCGGATTGTTATGATTGGCAGCCGTCACACACTAAAGGACGCTTTTTATTGCAAAAAATAGTTTTTGCGTCTCCACATTTTGAGAGCTATGAGGCCATGTTCACACTTTGCGGGTGACCTCTTCGGGTTCTCCCGCAGCGGATTTGATAAATCTGCAGGGCAAACCCGCTGCGGTTATCCCTGCAGATTTATCGCGGTTTGTTTTGCGATTTCCGCTGCGGGATTACTCCTATACTATTGATGCTGCATATGCAGCAATATGCAGCATCAATAGTAATGTTAATAATAATAAAAATTGGTTATACTCACCCTTTTTTTTTTCAACAATAAGTTTTTATTGAAACATTTTCAAGTTTACAAATGATGCAATAACTCAGGTATCATTACAAACTGTAAATCAACGTGTGCATAAAAAGCGTGTAAGCAAATAACACGTAGTTCTTAATCAAACAACTACAAGGGGTAGGGGGGAGATGGAGTAAGGCACGAATGGGGGAAAAGAAAAAAAAAGGGAGAGGGGGGGGGGGGGAAGCCCGAGGGTGAGATTGCGTTGTGTACAGTAATTATGAAGGGTTATTCTGAATCAGACAGTTCAGGGTTGGTTAGATAAAGTACAGGTACCGCAAGGGGAGTGTGGTTGGTATATTCCGCCCAGGGAAGCCATATTCTTTCAAATTTACCGACTTTGTCCATGAGAATGGCCGACAGTTTCTCATTAATCATATACCAAGAGAGGCGAGACTTAGCTGCGGAAAAATCTATAGTTGTTTTTTTCCAGGCCAAAGCTATTGTTTGCTTGGTTGCTAGAAATATAAATGATATAAGAGCCTGGGTGTGTTTGGGAATGTTGGGGATGCGTTTATTGAGCAGAGCCTCCCAGGGGTTCTTTCTGAGGTTTATATTTGTGACCGAGAAAACTAAATGGTAGACTCTGATCCACAGTCTCCTAACCATCGGGCATAGCCACCAGGTATGGAACATATCTCCAGTAGAGTTGCATCCTCTGAAGCAGTTTGAGGGGTAGTTGGCCACTGCCTTAGCTACTCTTGCTGGGGTCAGGTACCAACGGGTTAATACTTTATAATTAGTTTCTAACATAAGGGTATTTAGGATTCCTCCAGTTGAGGAGGACCAAATTTGGGACCATTCGGAATCAGTCAGGGTAGATCCAATATCGGACTCCCATCGAGATGTATATTTTAGACAATTTCTATGTGAGGGGGAGTTGATTTGCGAATAGAGGAGAGATATAGTACCTGGGGCGTGGGGGTTTTGACGGCATCTTTGTTCAAATGGAGTGAAAGAGTATGGGGGATCAGAATTCTTCAGTAAAGAGCTGATAAAGTTCTTAAGTTGTAAATAACGAAATACCTCTCCGGGGGGGAAACCATATTTTTCTCTAAGGGTTGGGAATGGGATAATCCCGTCTACATTAAAGAGGTGGTGGACTTTAGTTATCCCCGCTTCAACCCACTTACAGAAGTATCTTAGGGGACCCATACCTGGGGGAAATAGAACATTACCCCAAATTGGGGCGAGAGGCAAAAAGGGTGAGATTAGTTGTGAGGAGTACTTGTGGGAGTCCCAGATTGCAAGGGAATGCTTTATTATGGGGTTTGAAATATGTTTACGTTGGGTTGGGAGAATCCATAGTATTGTGTCTAGAGTGTCGGGTTGTAGTTCTGCGGCTTCTAGAGAAAGCCATAATGGGGGTTCGGTGTAGGCATGATACAGGGTCAGTTGGCCTAATTGAGCTGCGCGGTAGTATTTGGAGAGGTTGGGAACTCCCAAACCTCCTTTTAGGCGATGTCGGTAGAGAGTAGCTTTGTTAACCCTGGGGAGGCCTCCTCTCCAAACAAAAGCATCTATTGCTCTTTGGGCCATTTTAAGGAAGTGCGATGGGATAGGGATTGGTAAGACTCGAAATAAGTAAAGTAGCTTGGGAATGATAGACATTTTTAGGGCTCTCACACGGCCTAACCATGAAAGATGCAATTTTTCCCAAGACTGAAGCAAAAGGCGAAGTTTTCGAAACATGGGGGGATAGTTGGCGGTGTAGAGAGAGTCTAGGTTAGCCGTCAGTTTCACTCCCAAATAGTCCAAGTGTTTAGTAACCCACTGGAAAGGAAAGTCGTTTTGGAGATTTGTTATAGTTGATTGTGGGAGGGATATATTCATGGCGTAGGATTTGGTGGTGTTTATTTGTAGGCCGGATAATGCTCCGAAGTTTTGTAAGGTTTGGAGAAGGGCCGATAAAGACTTCTGGGGGGACGATAAAAGGAGCAGGATGTCGTCTGCAAACATGAGTAGCTTGTGTGGGACCGCCGCCACCTCCACCCCTTGTATGTTGGAGTTGAGGCGTAATTGGATGGCTAGTGGTTCGAGCGCCAGGAGAAACAGCAGGGGTGAGAGTGGGCAACCCTGTCGGGTGCCTCTGCTAATTGGAAAAAGCGTAGAGGAAAAGCCACTATAGCGCACATAGGCGGAAGGGGAACTATAGAGTGCGTGAATCCAGGAGAGGAAATTGTCGGGAAACTTCCATCTCTGCAGCACCGCAAACAGATAGGGCCACGATACAGAGTCGAAGGCTTTTTTAATGTCTAATGACAGTAGCATACTTGATATATTACGGTGCTTGCAGAGATGTAGTAGGTGGGAAATCCTCCGTATGTTGTCAGAGGCCTGTCGACGCGGAACAAAGCCTACTTGGTCTTTATGGATTAACGCTCCTAAGCCTGAGTTCAATCTTTGGGACAGGATTTTAGCCAATATTTTAAGATCAATATTAACTAGAGATATCGGCCTATAATTGGACCAGAGTAAGTGATCTGTGTTGGGCTTAGGTATCATAGAGATTGCAGCCATTAATGAGGCCGCACCTGGTTTGTTTCCGTCTCTTAGGGAATTAAAGTAATTGACGAGGTGGGGGATCAGTAGCGGGGCGTATTTCTTATAATAAAGGGCCGTGAACCCGTCGGGGCCTGGTTTTTTGTTAGTTTTCAAATTTTTAATGGCTATCTCAATTTCGCTAGGAGTTATAGCTTGATCAAGGAGTTGGATCATGTCGGGGCTAAGGGCTGGAAGGGGAACCGAGTCTAAAAAGTTCTTCAGGGTGTCTGTGTCTGTGGCAGCTGGGGCACTATATAGCTGTCTAAGTTTCTGTTGAAATAAACAGACAATTTGCTGTGGGTTGGTTGTGACACCTGTGGAGGTGCGGAGGCGTATGGGGGGTCTAGGTAAGGGTTGGCATTTCAAACGACGAGCGAGGTTAGAATTGTTTTTATTGTTAAGGGCATAGAAGTGTTGTTGTGACCAGCGTATAGCTCGGTCAGCCTTCTCGGAGAGGTGTAGATCTAGTTCCGTCCGTGCATGGAGAAGATCCCGATATGTAGCAGGTAGGGGTGCAGTTTTCATCTGGGACTCCAAGGTTGACACCCTGCTCTCCAAATCCGCTATCTTCGCGTTTCTATCTTTTTTCTTACGAGAGGCCTCTTGGATACAGAAGCCTCTGAGTACTGCTTTGTGTGCCTCCCATAGGGAAACTGGTGAAGAAGCTGATTGCTTGTTCAGAGAGAAATATTCGCCAATGTGGTTTTTCAGTTTTAGGGCGATGTCAGGATAGGAGAGCAGTGAGTCATTTAGGGTCCAGTTGAACGAGCGGGGCCGCGGGTGGAGTGTTGAGCATGTGACCAGGTATGGGGAATGGTCTGACCAGGGGGTAGATTGGATTGAGATGCTTGATATGTTGGGAATAAAGGAAGGATGGACTAAGACATGATCAATTCTGGTATATACTAGGTGGCGTGCCGAGAAAAAGGTATAATCTCTTTCGGTAGGGTGAAGTTCCCTCCATAAGTCTATCCAGTGATATTGGGAGAGAAGATTGTTGAGAACAGTCGAGTCAGCCGAAGAGTATGGGGGCGGAGTAGGAGAATGGGGGCTTGAGGATTTGTCTAGATTAGCTTTAAGTATGCAATTGGAGTCTCCACATAGAATTGTGGTGCCCTGTGCGTGTTCTGAAATTAGTTCTAGTAGTTGAGAGAAAAAGGCAGCCTGATGAGTATTGGGAGCATAGTAGGAGACAAAGGTCACCAATTCATCCGTTATAGTGCCCGTCACCATAATATAGCGGCCTTCCTTATCAACTACTGAAGACTTAAAAACAAACGGGACAGATTTCTTGAAACAGATAGCCACACCTTTGGTTTTGTTTGGGGCATTAGCGGAGTAAAAGAGCGGGTAAGAGGCGGACAAGAATCTAGGACAGGATTTAGTTGAAAAATGCGTCTCCTGGAGACATAGTACATCTGCCTGCTGAGATCTGTAATAGCGGAACGCCTTGGTGCGTTTATGTGGGGAGTTGAGTCCCCTCACGTTGTGCGATAAGATTGTGAGTGGCATTGTGGGAGGTTGGGAGGTAGGCTTGTGGTAATTATTACTTGCGGTATATCAATGGGGGTGGAGATCGTCTTACAGAATGGACTTGATGAGTAGTGTAAGCTCGGGCAGGTAGTTGGGTTAGGGGATGGGATAGATTGGAAAGTGCCTACAGTATAGGTGGGGTAAAAAGGCTTGTTAAGGGAAAAGGAGGAACTGTAATGTTGGCTAAGCACTATGTGCTGAGCGGCAGTGTGTGAGGACACTGTGGGGTCATTGGGGTCTGCTAGGGGCAGCGCGTGAGAAAAAATTGTATGTCGTCGTAACGGGGTACTGGAGTAAATGGGTAATAACGACGAGCTGGGGGTGTGATTCTGCTATCCTGGGGATATTCATTGATGGCCTATCTTGTCAACTTATTATAGCTGCTAGTAAACGGGAGGCATAGATCTGATAACAAACATAACAACTATGCCTAAGAATGTAACTAGCTAAGGCCAGGGTGTAATTTTAATACAGTTTAACATTACAGCAAGGTGGGATATGTGTAACCTGTCACTAGAGTGTAACCGTTAACAGATAAAAAGAAGAAGAAACAACACTGTATTAACTAGTGGATTGAGCATATTCACTTGTCTGCGGTGAAGAACAGGTCCGGCGATGAGTTCAATCCAGTCCAATGTCCCAGCCGGGATGAGGAACCAATAGTTTCCGGCAGAGGAGTGTTGAAGTTGCGCAGTTCAGGAGCGTCTATAGAGATAAACTAAGAAAACACATATAACCAAATTATCCTAGAACTGTGGAGAATCTGACAGGATAGTCAGTAGGGCATCAGGGGCCCAGAATAGGGCCAGCGGATGTTAAGCTTGTCACGGGGGGTCAGGCGGAGCTCGCAGACGGGACTGGCGGCTCTCAGGCCGAGGCCGAGAAGGGGCAGTCGGAGAATATGAAACGGAATCCATGAGCTGTAATTTGGCCAAGCAACGGCTCGCTCCTTCGGGGGAGAGAACCGTGTGGATCATATCGTGATGAGAGAATATCAATTTAAAGGGGAATCCCCAGCGATATTTGATATTGTTGGAACGCAGTACCTCCAAGTACGGCTTCATGGCTCGACGTTTGGCGATAGTAGTAGGGGCCAAATCTGAGAACAGCTCGTACGAGCGGCCCTGGAATGTTAGCGGTGCAGATTTTCTAGCCGCCTGCAGGAGCTGCTCTTTAGTTTTGTAGAAGTGCATTTTGAGAATGATGTCTCTCGGCGGGCCATCTGGCTTGCGCTTACTCAGGGCTCTGTGGATGCGGTCCATTTCTAGGCGCTCAATGGAGATTCCCGGTAGGAGTTCTTGAAACAGGGCAGTTGCGGTGGATTGTAGATCTGTGACCGTTTCTGGTATACCTCTGATCCTAATATTACTTCTACGGTCTCGGTTTTCAAAGTCCTCTAGCTTGCTATTGAGGGTGTGGATCTCGTCATGTAGCATCTCGATGTCTTTTTCGTGGGTTGCTAGGTTTGCAATGGTCGAGTCCATTTTGTCCTCGAGGTCAGAGGTACGGGAGCCGAGTTCTCTGATTTCTTTGGTTAGGTCCTTAGTCAGTTTGTCTGACATCTTGAGCAGTTCAGAATGTAAAATAGATTGGAACTGCGACAGTAGAGCCGATTGATCCGGGGTAGGGGTGCTAGGGGTCTTAGTTGTAGAGGCCGGGATCATCTCAGATTCTGCTCCGTCGGGTATGGAAGAGTTAGAGGACTCTGAGTGTGAGAGCGGGTCAGGAGACATGTCAGCCTCCAAGTCTGTTAATACGGCAAACCTGTTGCTGGGTTGTTTTGAAGTGGTTCTGCGCGCTTTAGGCATGAGGGCAATTAGAGTATGGATGGGAGTAAAACCCCGTGATATTTTTCCCCCGTATTAAGAAAGCTAAGGTCTAGGACAAGACATATTGCGCAGTGACCCCTAGCAGATGCGCGAGGGTATGGTTAAGGCATTGCAGCAATCATTATGCCATTCCGTATATTAAGTCTGGTTAGGTTGTGCCAGTGGAGATTGTCTCGAGTTAATGAACAGCGGGTCTGGAGGCCGGCAGAGCCAGAAGCTGTCCACAGGGGCTGAGAGGGTAACCACGATGGTGACAGCTCGTCGCGGGCTATATGTATCTAGCCGGAGAGGACAGTAACCCCCCTGTGTTCAAGGCGCGGACCCCTCACTGATGACCCAGGTGGGGGAATATAACATGAGGCGACCTCTCACCTCTTCAGTCCGGCGTCGGGAGGCACTCCGCCCACCGGTGTTATACTCACCCTTTGATGTCCGGATCTCCTCGGCGCTGCACGCGGCGCTCCGGTTCCAAAGATGCTGTGCCGAGAAGGACCTTCGTGACGTCACGGTCATGTGATCGCGGCGTCATCACGGTCATGTGACCGCGACGTCACCGCAGGTCCTGCTCGCACAGCAACTTTGACCGGGGACGGCCGCGTGCAGCGCTGAGAGGTGGGTATAGCATTATTTTTTATTTTAATTCTTTTTTTTTACACTATTAATGCTTCCCAGGGCCTGGAGGAGAGTCTCCTCTCCTCCACCCCGGGTACCACCCGCACATTATCCGCTTAGTATTAGAAAATTAGTGATTGAATAAGCCCTTAGCCAAAAGGAAGATCTTAAAAAGACTTGTTTCTTAAAATGGATCCCTGCACACGTCACAGAGTAAACTATTTTGCTATCAACGTTCGATATGTTTATGAAAACAAAAAAATTGTCACTAAGACACTGGCAATAAAAGATACTAAAGCTTGTCACAGCAGTCAGTTTCTCCAGACCTTAGAGGAAACAGTTCTGAAAGATTATGAACTCAAAAAAGAACAGGTTATTGCTATTGTAACTGATAATGCTTCAAATATTTGTGCTCAAAAGTTTACATACGCCTGCAGAATTTTTGCTTTCTTGGCCTTTTTTCAGACAATATAAATGATAACACCAAAACTTTTTATCCACTCATGGTTAGTGGTTGGGAGAAGTCATTCATTGTCAAACTACTGTGTTTTCTCTTTTTTAAATCATAATGACAACCAAAACATCCAAATGACCCTGAATAAAAGTTTACATACCCTGTTGATTTTGGCCTGATAACATGCAAAAAGTTGACCCAAATGAGTTTGAATGGCTGCTAAAGATAGCATCCTCACCGGTGACCTGTTTGCTTGTAATCCGTGTGTGTGCATAAAAGCTGAGTTTTTGGGATCCAGACAGACTCTTGCATCTTTCATCCAGCCACTGATGTTTCTGGTTTGTGAGTCATGGGAAAAGCAAATGGATTGTCAATGGATCTATGGGAAAAGGTAGTTGAACTGAATAAAACAGGAAAGGGATACAAAAACATATCCAAGGAATTGCTAATGCCAGTCAGCACCGTTCAAACTGTGATTGACAAATAGAAAATCAAGGGCTCTGTAAAAACAAAACCCACAGTCAGGTAGACCTACAAAAATTTTGCCACAACTGCCAGAAAAATTGTTCAGGATGCAAAGAAAAACCCACAAATAACATCAGCTGAAATACAGGACTCTCTGAAAACTACTGGCGTGGCTGTTTCGAGATGCACAATGAGGAGGCACTTGAAGAAAAATGGGCTGCATGGTTGGGTCGCCAGAAGAAAACCATTAATTTGGAGTGATGAGACCAAAATTGAACTTTTAGGCCATAAACCATAAACGTTACATTTGGAGAGAGGTCAACAAGGCCTATGATAAAAGGAACACCATTCCTACTGTAAAGCACTGAGGTAGATGTTTTGGGGATGTGTGAGCTACAAAGGCACAGGAAACTTGGTCAAAGTTGAAAGAAAGATGAATGCAGCACATTATCAGCAAATACTGGAGGCAAATTTGTACTCATCAGCTCGGAAGCTGCGCATGGGACACACTTGGATGTTCCAACATGACGATCCAAAACACAAGGCCAAGTCGACCTGTCATTACGTACAGAAGAACAAAGTGAAGGTTCTGGAGAGGCCATCTCTGTCTCCTGACCTCAATATCATTGAGCCACTCTGGAGAGATCTCAAGCACGCAGTTCATGCTAGAGAACCCAGGAATTTACAGGAACTGGAGGCTTTTTGCCAAGGAGAGTGGGCAGCTTTACCATCTGAGGTAATAAAGAACCTCATCCACAACTACCACAAAAGACTTCAAGATTTCATTGATGTTAGAGGGTGCAATACACGGTATTAAGAAATGGGGTATGTGGACTTTTGATCAGGGTCATTTGGATATTTTGGGTTGTCATTATGATTTAAAAAGAGAAAACACAGTAGTTTGACAATAAACAGCTTCACCCAACTACTAACCATGAGTGGAGAAAAAGATTTGATGTGATCATTCATATTGTCTGAAAAAAAGCCAAGAAAGAAAAATTCTGCTGGGGTACGCAAACTTTTGAGCACAGCTGTAAGTACAATTAAACTGATGAATGAGAATAATGAAGGTGAACAGCAGCTAGAAGAACATTTCACATTCAGTATGTTGGATATGGAAGGCCACACTCCTGTTCCGATAACGGAGGAACAAACTGATATTACTACAGAAGAACAGCAAAATGATTCTTTACAATTAGATGATCTTGTTGAAGCTGCGTTACCCCTCTTTCCTATTCTTCACATGCGCTATGTTGTGCACACACTGCAGCTGGCAATAAGAGATAGTCTGCAAGAGGGACATGCTGGAACTCTGAATAGCAAAATGATGAAATTGTCTATTGCTGCCAGAAACCCTAAAATTGATTCCATCTTGAAGAGACATGCTGGAAAAAGGGCAATTGTGGATCAAGCCACTCGGTGGAGCATCACCTATTTAATGATTGAGCGATTGCTTGAGCTGAAACCCTTCCTTGTAGATATGGCCAACCCCCAGGTAACACTACATGAAGGTCAATGGACACAGGTGGCTGAATTGAAGGAATTGCTTCATCACTAGTGTTGAGCGATACTTTCCGATATCGGAAAGTATCGGTATCGGAAAGTATCGGCCGATACCGTCAAAGTATCGGATCTAATCCGATACCGATACCCGATCCCAATGCAAGTCAATGGGACGAAAATATCGGAATTAAAATAAACCCTTTATAAACTTGTAGGTTCATTCTACATGAAGGAAAACAACTAAGAATAATGTAGGATGTATTGGGGGACGTGGCGGAGACATTAAAGGCACAGAGGTTTAGCCCAAACAAATAGAATAGCAGGTTTTTTTGTTTTTTTTTTATGACGTTCGGTGTTAGAAAGATTTTGACTATGTTATTTATTTATTTTTTTTCAGATATTGATGTTTCACTACTTCCACGTCCTTCACCTTCTTTTTTACTTCTCCCACACTTTCTTCTTCATTATCCTCATCATCAGCTTCTTTGACATCAACTATCTTCACCTTATTCATCTTCTTCTTCTTCTTCTACCTATTTTTTTTTTTTTTTACATTGTTCATATTCTTTTTATTTTACTATTATCTTTTTCATATTCAACTTCTTCATCATATTCTTATTTGTGACAGGCATTCCCGTAGTTGTTATCTATAAAAGTTTGAAGATTACACCTTCCGTTCTGCCTGTCACAAAAGAGTTACATTTGTCCGCGTTCAGTTTGGCCTGCAGCATCAGGCTTTATCCAGGGGCACCACGAGGAGGAACGGACTCACCCCCATACACTGCTTAGTCTTCTTCTGCTTATAATTTAGATAATATCTTTTGCTCTGATATTTAGTGTTATGCTTAATGTTCTTCTGCTCTTTGTTCTGCAGCCTCTTGTTCTTCTGCTTCTCGGTCTCCCATGTCGTCGTCGTCTCCAGGGTCGTCGTCTCCGGGGTCGTCGTCATCGGGGTGGTCTTCAGGGTCATCGTCTCCAGGGTCGTCGTCATCATGGTGGTTGTCGTCTCTGGTGTCGTCGTCATCTTAGGGGTGGTCTTCCGGGTCATCGTGTTTAGTCTCTTGAACTTGGAAATGTAGCAGAAGGTACAAGAAGCCTGAGAAAATGCCGAGAAACAGCTGATGGAACTGGAACTCGGATGGCTACCCGAAGGTCCAAGAGCCAATGGAACTACCGAGGACCAGCTGACGTTACTGGAGCCCGGTTACTAAGCAGGAGGTACCCGTGCCTGAAAGCACTACCAAGGACCACCTGACGTTGGTGGAACTCGGATACCCAGAGGGAGGCACCTAAGCCAAAGGCTCTGCCCGGAACCAGCTGACGGTACTGGAACCAGGATGGGGAGCAGAAGGTACAAGAGCAAAAGACACTGCCGAGAACCAGCTGACGGTGCTGGAACCCGGATGGGTAGCCGAAGGTCCAAGAGCCAATGGAACTACCGAGGACCAGCTGACGTTACTGGAACCCGGTTACTAAGCAGGAGGTACCCGTGCCTGAAAGCACTACCAAGGACCACCTGACGTTGGTGGAACTCGGATACCCAGAGGGAGGCACCTAAGCCAAAGGCTCTGCCCGGAACCAGCTGACGGTACTGGAACCAGGATGGGGAGCAGAAGGTACAAGAGCAAAAGACACTGCCGAGAACCAGCTGACGGTGCTGGAACCCGGATGGGTAGCTGAAGGTCCAAGAGCCAATGGAACTACCGAGGACCAGCTGACGTTACTGGAACCCGGTTACTAAGCAGGAGGTACCCGTGCCTGAAAGCACTACCAAGGACCACCTGACGTTGGTGGAACTCGGATACCCAGAAGGAGGCACCTAAGCCAAAGGCTCTGCCCGGAACCAGCTGACGGTGCTGGAACCAGGATGGGGACCTATTCAAGCTTGTTTTCCTAGAGCCCCAACTAGCAGTGTTGGAGCAAAGGGTCAGCAGGAGGAGGAGAGGGAGCAGAGTGTAGGCCGAAGCCTGCACTGGCGGCAGCTTTGGGTCTGTTGTGTCTGCGTGGCAGTTGCAGGACACGTTGCCGGCTGCACAGCAGGGGAACAGCTGGCGTTGCTGAACCCCACTGACACTTTGGCTGGTGTTTTTCTCTGTGCAGCTAGCAGTACCGGGCCCCAACTGGCGGTGTTGGAGCCCGGGCTCTGCGGGGGGAGCAGAGTGTAGGCCGAAGCCTAATTGAACCAATTTCAAAGGTAACCTTTAACCCCCCCTCAGGTGTTTCAAAGTAGAAGAGCCACAGCTTATGCAGCAGTAGTGCTGCACAAGTCAAAGGTTGCTCTTTCAATTTTTCTCCTTGCACACGCTGAATGAAACACGTATAACATTTAGCCCTTTATACAGTCAAACTGTGTTGGAGGCGCGAGTTCCCTTCGTAATGAGACGCAGCACAGATGTCAAGAATCCCACCTTGGTGCTGGGTGCAGCCTCCTGAGCGTTGTTATTTGCTGTACAGGAGTCTGCGCTGTCGTGTTATCCCTTGGCCTAGCGCTGTTAGCGCTGCCCATCCTCTGACATCATTTAATGTCGGCCGGTGCGGTTTGCGATGACCATGACTCCCAGCCCCCCAGTGTCTTAACATAGTTAAAACACTGCGGGGCTGGGATTCATGGCCTGGCGCAGTACATATGTTCGCCTCTCACACTCGGGTCCTTACACCCGCTTCAGACTGTGCGGCGTCAGCTGATCCCTTATCGCATGCCACGGCCATGAAGCCGCACAGTCTGAAGAAGGCGGAAGGAGATGAGTGACAACAGGCGAAGATATGCACTGCTCATGCCCGTCAATCACACCCTCGCAGTCAAAATAAATAAGACACCGAGGGGCGTTGTGTGGGTCAGGGCGGCCGCAGAGGCGCAGGCAGCCAAACAATGATGCCAGAAGATGGGCAGCGCTACCAAGGGGGTTGCAGCGTTTCATTACAAAGGAAAGTCACACCCCCGGGACGGTTAAATGGTCACACAGAGGACACATTTTAGACGTGTTTTCAGTTCCACATGTGCCAGGAGAATACGTTTATGAGCCACCTTGCACACATGCAGCATTACCGCTGTACAAGGTGGCTGTAAAACGTACAAACGCCTGGGGGAGGGGGGACAGGTTCCCTTCAATTTCAGTTCTTGTGTCTGCTTGGCTTTTGCAGGACACGATGCCGGCTACACAGCAGGGGAACAGCTGGCGGTGCTGAACCCCACTGACACATTGGCTGGTGTTTTTCTCTGTGCAGCTAGCAGTACCGGGCCCCAACTGGCGGTGTTAGAGCCCAGGGTCAGCAGGAGGAGGAGAGGGAGCAGAGTGTAGGCCGAAGCCTGCACTGGCGGCAGCTTTGGGTCTGTTGTGTCTGCGTGGCAGTTGCAGGACACGTTGCCGGCTGCACAGCAGGGGAACAGCTGGCGTTGCTGAACCCCACTGACACTTTGGCTGGTGTTTTTCTCTGTGCAGCTAGCAGTACCGGGCCCCAACTGGCGGTGTTGGAGCCCGGGCTCTGCGGGGGGAGCAGAGTGTAGGCCGAAGCCTAATTGAACCAATTTCAAAGGTAACCTTTAACCCCCCCTCAGGTGTTACAAAGTAGAAGAGCCACAGCTTATGCAGCAGTAGTGCTGCACAAGTCAAAGGTTGCTCTTTCAATTTTTCTCCTTGCACACGCTGAATGAAACACGTATAACATTTAGCCCTTTATACAGTCAAACTGTGTTGGAGGCACGAGTTCCCTTCGTAATGAGACGCAGCACAGATGTCAAGAATCCCACCTTGGTGCTGGGTGCAGCCTCCTGAGCGTTGTTATTTGCTGTACAGGTGTCTGCGCTGTCGTGTTATCCCTTGGCCTAGCGCTGTTAGCGCTGCCCATCCTCTGACATCATTTAATGTCGGCCGGTGCGGTTTGCGATGACCATGACTCCCAGCCCCCCAGTGTCTTAACATAGTTAAAACACTGCGGGGCTGGGATTCATGGCCTGGCGCAGTACATATGTTCGCCTCTCACACTCGGGTCCTTACACCCGCTGCAGACTGTGCGGCGTCAGCTGATCCCTTATCGCATGCCACGGCCATGAAGCCGCACAGTCTGAAGAAGGCGGAAGGAGATGAGTGACAACAGGCGAAGATATGCACTGCTCATGCCCGTCAATCACACCCTCGCAGTCAAAATAAATAAGACACCGAGGGGCGTTGTGTGGGTCAGGGCGGCCGCAGAGGCGCAGGCAGCCAAACAATGATGCCAGAAGACGGGCAGCGCTACCAAGGGGGTTGCAGCGTGTCATTACAAAGGAAAGTCACACCTCCGGGACGGTTAAATGGTCACACAGAGGACACATTTTAGACGTGTTTTCAGTTCCACATGTGCCAGGAGAATACGTTTATGAGCCACCTTGCACACATGCAGCATTACCGCTGCACAAGGTGGCTGTAAAACGTACAAACGCCTGGGGGAGGGGGGACAGGTTCCCTTCAATTTCAGTTCTTGTGTCTGCTTGGCTTTTGCAAGACACGATGCCGGCTACACAGCAGGGGAACAGCTGGCGGTGCTGAACCCCACTGACACATTGGCTGGTGTTTTTCTCTGTGCAGCTAGCAGTACCGGGCCCCAACTGGCGGTGTTGGAGCCCGGGCTCTGCGGGGGGAGCAGAGTGTAGGCCGAAGCCTAATTGAACCAATTTCAAAGGTAACCTTTAACCCCCCCTCAGGTGTTTCAAAGTAGAAGAGCCACAGCTTATGCAGCAGTAGTGCTGCACAAGTCAAAGGTTGCTCTTTCAATTTTTCTCCTTGCACACGCTGAATGAAACACGTATAACATTTAGCCCTTTATACAGTCAAACTGTGTTGGAGGCGTGAGTTCCCTTCGTAATGAGACGCAGCACAGCTGACAAAAATGCCACCTTGGTGCTTTGCGCGGCCTCCTGAGCTTCGTTATTTGTTGCACAGGAGTCTGCGCTGTCGTGTTATCCCTTGGCCTTGCGCTGTTAGCGCTGCCCGTCCTCTGACAACATTTGATGTCAGCCGGTGCGGTTCGCGATGACCATGAATCCCAGCCCCGCAGTGTCTTAACATTGTTAAAACACTGCGGGGCTGGGATTCATGGCCTGGAGCAGTACATATGTTCGCCTCTCGCTTGGGTTCTTACACCCGCTTCAGACTATGCGGCGTCAGCTGATCCCTTATCGCATGCCACGGCCATGAAGCCGCACAGTCCGAAGAAGGCGGAAGGAGATGAGGGACAGGCGAAGAAATGCACCGTTCATGCCCGTCAATCACACCCTCGCAGTCAAAATAAATAAGACACCGAGGGGCGTTGTGTGGGGCAAGGCGGCGGCAGAGGCGCAGCCAGCCAAACAATGATGCCAGAAGACGGGCAGCGCTACCAAGGAGCTTGTTGCGTGTCAATACAAAGGAAAATCACACCTCCGGGACGTTTTAATGGTCACACAGAGGACACATTTTAGACGTGTTCAGTTCCACATGTGCGAGGAGAATAAGTTTCTGAGCCACCTTGCACACATGCAGCATTACTGTCGTACAAGGTGGCAGTAAAACGTAGAAACACCTGGGGGAGGGGGGACAGGTTTCCTTCAATTTCAGTTCTTGTGTCTGCGTGGCTGTTGCAGGACACGTTGCTGGCTGCACAGCAGGGGAACAGCTGGCGGTGCTGAACCCCACTGACACATTGGCTGGTGTTTTTCTCTGTGCAGCTAGCACATCTGGGCCCCAACTGGCGGTGTTAGAGCCCAGGGTCAGCAGGAGGAGGAGAGGGAGCAGAGTGTAGGCCGAAGCCTGCACTGGAGCAAGTTGAAAGGGAACCTTTAACCCCCCCCCCAGGCATTTGTAGCTGAAAGAGCCATCGTGTACAGCACTAATGCTGGAAAAGGTAAACTTAGCTCTTTTAATTATGGTCCTTGCACATGCTGAACCTAACACTTATGAAAAGTGTCCCCTCCTACCGTGATACCGTCCGGTTGGTGGAACTTTCCTTTGTGATGTGACGCAGCACAGCCGTCATTCTTACCCCCTTGGCGCCGTGCGCCGCCTCCTCAGCGTTGTTTGAATCAGTCCCGGAGCCTGCGCTGTTAGGTTAGCCCTTGGCCATGCACACATTTTGCGCTGCCCGTCTTCTGACATCATTTGGTGTCAGACTGGCTGAGCCTGTGCGGCCGCGCTGGACGAGATCCCGCCTCGTAGTGTCTTCTGATTTAATCCCACTGGGGGCCTGAGATCTATGGACATGCGCAGTGCATATCTGAACCTCCACCTCTCACTCCCCTCCCTACGGCTTCTTCAGACTGTGCGGTGTCACGGCCGTGGCATGCTATTAGGGATCAGCTGACACCGCACAGTCTGAAGAAGCCGTAGGGAGATGAGTGAGAGGTGGAGGTTCAGATATGCACTGCGCATGTCCATGGATCTCAGGCCCCCAGTGGGATTAAATCAGAAGACACTACGATGCGGGATCTCGTCCAGCGCGGCCGCACAGGCTCAGCCAGCCTGACACCAAATGATGTCAGAAGACGCGCAGCGCAAAATGTGTGCATGGCCAAGGGCTAACCTAACAGTGCAGGCTCCGGGACTGATTCAAACAACGCTGAGGAGGCGGCGCACGGCGCCAAGGGGGTAAGAATGACGGCTGTGCTGCGTCACATCACAAAGGAAAGTTCCACCTACCGGACGGTATCACGGTAGGAGGGGACACATTTCATAAGTGTTAGGTTCAGCATGTGCAAGGAGCACCACGAAAAGAGGCACTTTTTCCCTTTGCATCATTACTGCTGCACAAGGTGGCTCCTTCAGTAACAAACGCCTGGGGGGGGGGGGGACAGGTTCCCTTAAATTTAACTTGTTGTGCCTGCGTGGCGGTCGCAGTACACGTTGCCGTATACACAGCAGGGGAACAGCTGGCGGTGCTGAACCCCACTAACACATTGGCGAGGTGTTTGGCTCTGTGCGGACAGCACTTCTGGACAGCAACTAGCGGTGTTGGAGCCCAGGGACAGTAGGAGGAGGAGGAGGAGATAGGAGGGATTGCCACACACACAGCAGGGGAACAGCTGACGTTACTGAACCCCAATAACAGAGGAGGGACTGTCGGGACTGTGCGTACAGCACTACCAGGCAACAACTAGCGGTGTTGGAGCCCAGGGACAGGAGGAGGAGGAGGAGGTGGAGGAGATAGGAGGGATTGCCACACACACAGCAGGGGAACAGCTGACGTTACTGAACCCCAATAACAGAGGAGGGACTGTTGACTGTGCGTACAGCACTACCAGGCAACAACTAGCGGTGTTGGAGCCCAGGGACAGGAGGGGGAGGTGGAGGAGGAGATAGGAGGGAGTGCCACACACACAGCAGGGGAACAGCTGACGTTACTGAACCCCAATAACAGAGGAGGGACTGTCGGGACTGTGCGTACAGCACTACCAGGCAACAACTAGCAGTGTTGGAGCCCAGGGACAGGAGGGGGAGGTGGAGGAGGAGATAGGAGGGATTGCCACACGCACAGCAGGGGAACAGCTGACGTTACTGAACCCCAATAACAGAGGAGGGACTGTTGACTGTGCGTACAGCACTACCAGGCAACAACTAGCGGTGTTGGAGCCCAGGGACAGGAGGGGGAGGTGGAGGAGGAGATAGGAGGGATTGCCACACACACAGCAGGGGAACAGCTGAAGTTACTGAACCCCAATAACAGAGGAGGGACTGTCGGGACTGTGCGTACAGCACTACCAGGCAACAACTAGCAGTGTTGGAGCCCAGGGACAGGAGGGGGAGGTGGAGGAGGAGATAGGAGGGATTGCCACACACACAGCAGGGGAACAGCTGACGTTACTGAACCCCAATAACAGAGGAGGGACTGTCGGGACTGTGCGTACAGCACTACCAGGCAACAACTAGCGGTGTTGGAGCCCAGGGACAGGAGGAGGAGGAGGAGGTGGAGGAGATAGGAGGGATTGCCACACACACAGCAGGGGAACAGCTGACGTTACTGAACCCCAATAACAGAGGAGGGACTGTCGGGACTGTGCGTACAGCACTACCAGGCAACAACTAGCAGTGTTGGAGCCCAGGGACAGGAGGGGGAGGTGGAGGAGGAGATAGGAGGGATTGCCACACACACAGCTGGGGAACAGCTGACGTTACTGAACCCCAATAACAGAGGAGGGACTGTTGACTGTGCGTACAGCACTACCAGGCAACAACTAGCGGTGTTGGAGCCCAGGGACAGGAGGAGGAGGAGGTGGAGGAGATAGGAGGGATTGCCACACACACAGCAGGGGAACAGCTGACGTTACTGTACCCCAATAACAGAGGAGCGACTGTTGACTGTGCGTACAGCACTACCAGGCAACAACTAGCGGTGTTGGAGCCCAGGGACAGCAGGAGGAACACAATGTAGGCCGAAGCCTGATTGGAGAAAGTCGAAAGGGAACCTTTAACCCCCCCCCCCCAAGACGTTTGTAGCTGAAAGAGCCAGCTTGTGCAGCAAAAAAGATGCAAAAGGAAAAGGTGGCTATTTTCATGATGCTCCGTGCAAAAACAGAACTAAACACTTATAAAATGTGTCCCCTGAAACCGTGAGACCGTCCCGGAGGTGGGACTTTCCTTCATAATATGACGCAGCACAGCTGTCATTCCTACCTCCTTGGCGCCGTTCCCCGGCTCCTCAGCGTTGTTTGATTCCGTCCCGGAGCCTGCGCTGTTATGTTATCCCTTGGCCAGGCACACTTAGCGCTGCCCATCTTCTGACATCATTTGGTGTCAGGCTGGCTGCGCCTGTGCGGCCGCGCTGGCCGAGAGCCCGCCTCGCAGTGTCGTCTAATGTAATCCCACCGCGGGCCTGGGATCCGTGGCCATGCGCAGTGCATATCCTTGCCTCTCACTCCCCTCCCTACGGCTTCTTAAGACTGTGCGGTGTCACGGCCGTGGCATGCTATTAGGGACCAGCTGACACCGCACAGTCTGAAGAAGCCGTAGGGAGATGAGTGAGAGGTGGAGGTTCAGATATGCACTGCGCATGTCCATGGATCTCAGGCCCCCAGTGGGATTAAATCAGAAGACACTGCGAGGCGGGCTCTCGGCCAGCGCGGTCGCACAGGCGCAGCCATCCTGACACCAAATGATGTCAGAAGACGGGCAGCGCTAAGTGTGCCTGGCCAAGGGATAACATAACAGCGCAGGCTCCGGGACGGAATCAAACAACGCTGAGGAGCCGTGGCACGGCGCCAAGGGGGTAGGAATGACGGCTGTGCTGCGTCATATTACGAAGGAAAGTCCCACCTCCGGGACGGTTTTACGGTATCAGTGGACACATTTTATAAGTGTTAAGTTCTGCGTGTGCAAGGAGCTAAACAAAAATAGCTACCTTTTCCTTCTGCAGCATTACTGCTGCACAAGGTGGCTCTTTCAGTAACAAACGCCTTGGGGGGGGGGGACAGGTTCCCTTACATTTCAGTTGTTGTGTCAGCGTGGCGGTCGCAGGACACATTGCCGGCTACACAGCTGGGGATCAGCTGACGTTACTGAAACCCAATAACACTGGGTCGTATGTTTTGACTGTGCAGACGGCACTTCTGAGCCTCAACTGGCGGTGTTGGAGCCCAGGAATTAAAGTTCAGGTGGTAGAAAGATGAACACAACAGGAGACCTGGATACTGTAGACAGTCACCTAATTATTTAATCAGGAAGAGGAGTGGCAAATTCCTGCGAGATCCAGGCCTTGTTCATTTTCAGGAAAGTAAGCCGGTCAACGTTATCGGAGGATAGTCGCATGCGACGGTCAGTTAGTACACCACCTGCAGCACTAAAGACACGTTCCGATAATACACTGGCCGCAGGGCAAGACAGCACCTCCAATGCATACTGGCTTAGCTCTGGCCATGTATCCAGCTTTGAGACCCAAAACTTGAAAGGGGAAGAGCCGTCTGGGAGTACAGCAAGAGGGCAAGACATGTAGTCTGTCACCATCTGAGGGAACCGTTGCCTCCTGCTGACTGGAGCCGTCTGTGATGGTGTAGACTTTTGTGGCGGGGACAGAAAACTGTGCCACAGTTGGGCCATACTGGTCTTGCCTTGGGCAGAGGCAGTGCTTCTGCTCCCTCTTTGTGCAGAGCCTCCACCACTGCCTGGACGCACTGAGCTGCTTTGGAATGCACTAGCAGCACTTCTCTCAGTTGGAATGGAGAAGATGATGGAATTCACCAGTGTGTCTTGGTACTCCCGCATTTTTCGCTCCCGGTTCAACGGTGTGATGAGGCTTTCTACGTTGTCCCGGTAGCGAGGATCGAGGAGGGTGAACACCCAATAATCAGACATGTTGAGAATGTGGGCGATGCGGCGGTCGTTTCTCAGGCACTGCAACATGTAATCCACCATGTGCTGCAGACTGCCAACTGCCCAAGAAACGCTGTCCCCTGCTGGAGGCGTGGTCTCTGCCCGCTCGTCATCACCCCACCCTCGCTGTACACACTGAGTACTGGACAATTGTGTAACTCCCTCCTCTGGACGGATGTCTTCCTCCTCCATTGACTCCTCCTCATCCTCCTCACAAACTGGCCCCTGCCTACGCGTTTGTGAGGAACCACGTGGCACTGACTGTCAAGAAGATGATGGAAATGCTGAATCCTCATCCTCCACCTCTTCCACAACATCATCCCTTAGCGCTAAAAGTGATTTTTCAAGCAGGCAGATAAGGGGGACAGCCATGCTGACTAGTGCATCATCTGCACTCGCCATCCGCGTGGAATAATCAAAGGGACGCAAAACCTGGCAGACGTCATTCATAGTGGCCCACTCTGTGGTTGTGAAGTCTGTACGGCGCTGAGTGCGACTTCTTTGCGCCTGAAACAGCTGGTACTCCATTACAGCTTGCTGCTGCTCACACAACCGCTCCAACATATGTAACGTGGAATTCCACCTGGTAGGTAGGTCACATATGATGCGATGTTCTGGCAGGCGGTGTCGGCGCTGCAGAGCCGCAATGCGCGCTTTTGCCGCGCTGGAACGCCGCAAGTGAGCACACTCTAGGCGGACCTTGTGCAGCAGTGCATCAAGATCCGGATAGTCCCTCAAGAAACTCTGCACGACCAAATTGAGCACATGTGCCAGACATGGGATGTGAGTGAGGTTGCCGAGGCCCAGAGCTGCCACCAGATTTCGGCCATTATCACACACTACCATGCCTGGCTGGAGATTCGCTGGCACAAACCACACATCGCTCTCCTGCTTGATGGCATTCCAGAGCTCCTGCGCTGTGTGGCTTCGATTCCCCAAATAAATTAATTTCAAGACGGCCTGTTGACGTTTGGCCATGGCTGTGCTCATGTCGGTCGGAACAGGTAAACGTTCATCACGGGTCCATGTGGAGGTGGACTGTGACGGCTCCTGCAGCGATGATTCTGAGGAACTGGTGTAAGAGGAGGAGTCAATGCGTACAGAATGGATTCCTGCAATCCTTGGAGTGGGCAGGACACGTCCTGCGCCACTCGCACGGTCTGTACCCGGCTCAACGACATTAACCCAATGGGCAGTGAGGGAAAGGTATCGCCCCTGTCCATGTTGACTGGTCCACGCATCGGTGGTGAGGTGGACCTTGCTACTGACGACGTTCAGTAGCGCGTGTTTTATGTGTCCCTCCACATGCTTGTGCAGGGCAGAGACGGCTTGCCTGCTGAAGTAAAAGCGACTGGGCACATTGTACTGTGGGACTGCCAATGACATCAAGTCACGGAAGCTGTCAGTCTCCACCAGCCTGAATGACAGCATTTCCAGTGACAGAAGTTTGGCAATGCCTGCAGTCAGAGCCTGTGCTCGTGGGTGGTTTGACGAGAAAGGCCGCCTTTTCTCCCATGCCTGTACTACCGATGGCTGTAGACTGGGCTGGGAGTGTGTGGATGACTGGGAAAGTGGTGCTGCGGGTGGAATTACAGCGGGTCTCTGGACAACAGGGCCAGAGGTTCTTCCACGGCGATCCTGGGAGGAAGCCGAACCAGCTGCGTGTGAGCTGGAGGAAGAGGCAACACGAGCTGAAGGGGTGGTAGCTGCCGCTGTTGGTTGGCCTAGCTCTTCAGTGTGTTTTTGTAACTCCGCCGCGTGCCTGTTGCGCACATGTTTCCACATGTTGGAGGTATTGAGGTTGCTGACATTTCGACCTCTTTTTACTTTGTGATGACACACCTTGCATTTGACATAGCAAATGTCATCTGCAACTGTGTCAAAAAAGGCCCAGGCACTGCAAGTCTTGGGAGCGCCCTTTTTGGCTTTTGGAAGAGACATGCTCCTAACGGGTGCCAAAGCGGAGGCTGCAGGATCCGCAGTCTTCCCCCTCCCTCTCCCTCTTTGGGCCGTACGGGGAATCTCTTCCTCAGAGCTGCTCCCACCACCTTCCTGTCCCTCACGCCAAGATGGGTCAAGGACCTCATCATCTACACTACCCTCTGCCCCCAACTGCTCCTCCTGGGTAGTCTCAGCAGCAGAGCACGCACCAGTAAGTGGCACCTGAGTGTCATCATCAGCTGATGCGGCCTGCGATGTGGTGAAAGGAGCCACTGGCCCACCCGCCTCTTCAGAGGAAGAGAGAAAAAGCTGTTGGGCATCACTGCACCCTGCCTCTTCTTCCATTTCTACAATGCTGCTTGGCTGGCCCCCTGTTTCGAAGCCAAGAGATTCAGAGAACAGAAGTAGAGACGGCTCCTGTCCTGGGCTCTCTGTCTGCCTGGGCAATTTGGCAGGTGGTGAAGAGACAGATGGGTGCTCTCCAGTGCTCTGTGTCTGAGAGGATGTGGCACTAATTGAAGTTGATGCATTAGCTGCCATCCATCCGACAACGGCTTCAATTTGTTCTTCACGCAGCAGCGGTGTATGGCGCTCTGCGACAAAGCTGCGCATGAATGACTGTTCCCTGGTGAAGGTGGGTGCTGATGAGTCACCGGTGCCCGCAGCAGGCACAGAATCCCCACGTCCCCTCCCTGCTCCGCGCCCACGCCCACGTGCCTTACTCACTGCCTTCTTCATCTTGGTTGACTGATAAAGATAAGCAGAAAAGTACTAACGGATTTTTGTGCTTATTCCTGAACAACTCCTCCTAACAGGTATAAGAAACACTAATTTTCTAAAGTGTGGACTAGTCTTTAATATGAGCTAATGTGGCCTAAACAAATGTAAAGTGGTGTCACTGGTGTGTTTGGTGAACTTTATTAATTTATTTTTTTGGGGCTGAACTGACAACAGATAGAGCTGCAGTCACACGGAGACCGTGCAGACAGCCGTAAACGGCGCTGCAAGGCCCAAAAACCCTCCTCTACGTTATCCTATGTAGTGTTTTTCCACAAATTAGCTGGAGACGGGTGGAAAGACACTAATAGGAATTTTTTGAAAAAAAAAAAAAAAACTACACTACTTAAAACAAAATGAAAATTGATTTTGCGGTATGACGCAGTGAAGAACCCTGAGCTGGAGACAACCAGGCTATGGCTGCTCACAGACTACAGGGCTAGCTGCAGTCACACGGAGACCGTGCAGACAGCCGTAAACGGCGCTGCAAGGCCCAAAAACCCTCCTCTACGTTATCCTATGTAGTGTTTTTCCACAAATTAGCTGGAGACGGGTGGAAAGACACTAATAGGAATTTTTTTAAACAAAAAACAGCAGACTACACTACTTAAAACAAAATGAAAATTGATTTTGCGGTATGACGCAGTGAAGAACCCTGAGCTGGAGACAACCAGGCTATGGCTGCTCACAGACTACAGGGCGAGCTGCAGTCACACGGAGACCGTGCAGACAGCCGTAAACGGCGCTGCAAGGCCCAAAAACCCTCCTCTACGTTATCCTATGTAGTGTTTTTCCACAAATTAGCTGGAGACGGGTGGAAAGACACTAATAGGAATTTTTTGAAAAAAAAAAAAAAAACTACACTTAAAACAAAATGAAAATTGATTTTGCGATATGACGCAGTGAAGAACCCTGAGCTGGAGACAACCAGGCTTTGGCTGCTCACAGACTACAGGGTGAGCTGCAGTCACACGGAGACCGTGCAGACAGCCGTAAACGGCGCTGCAAGGCCCAAAAACCCTCCTCTACGTTATCCTATGTAGTGTTTTTCCACAAATTAGCTGGAGACGGGTGGAAAGACACTAATAGGAATTTTTTGAAAAAAAAAAAAAAAACTACACTACTTAAAACAAAATGAAAATTGATTTTGCGGTATGACGCAGTGAAGAACCCTGAGCTGGAGACAACCAGGCTATGGCTGCTCACAGACTACAGGGCTAGCTGCAGTCACACGGAGACCGTGCAGACAGCCGTAAACGGCGCTGCAAGGCCCAAAAACCCTCCTCTACGTTATCCTATGTAGTGTTTTTCCACAAATTAGCTGGAGACGGGTGGAAAGACACTAATAGGAATTTTTTTAAACAAAAAACAGCAGACTACACTACTTAAAACAAAATGAAAATTGATTTTGCGGTATGACGCAGTGAAGAACCCTGAGCTGGAGACAACCAGGCTATGGCTGCTCACAGACTACAGGGCGAGCTGCAGTCACACGGAGACCGTGCAGACAGCCGTAAACGGCGCTGCAAGGCCCAAAAACCCTCCTCTACGTTATCCTATGTAGTGTTTTTCCACAAATTAGCTGGAGACGGGTGGAAAGACACTAATAGGAATTTTTTGAAAAAAAAAAAAAACTACACTACTTAAAACAAAATGAAAATTGATTTTGCGATATGACGCAGTGAAGAACCCTGAGCTGGAGACAACCAGGCTATGGCTGCTCACAGACTACAGGGTGAGCTGCAGTCACACGGAGACCGTGCAGACAGCCGTAAACGGCGCTGCAAGGCCCAAAAACCCTCCTCTACGTTATCCTATGTAGTGTTTTTCCACAAATTAGCTGGAGACGGGTGGAAAGACACTAATAGGAATTTTTTGAAAAAAAAAACAAAAACAGAAGACTACACTACTTGGAAAAAAAAAAAAAAAAGAACAGTATGAGGCAATGAACCACCCTCCCTGAACTGAATACAACCAGCTATGGATGGCCTATGTGGCTGCACTCAGACTAGAGAGTGGGCTGCACTCACACACACACACACACACACAGACCTTGCAGATCGCTGTGAAAACAGCGCTACAAGGCAAAAGCAAGGTGAATAGTAGGTGAACACAGCGGTTGCTAAATTAGCCTTTGGAAAGCACAAAGAAGCAAATCGCTATCTCTAAACTGTCCCTCAGTCAGCAAACAGCGTCCTGTCACTAACTGAATTCACAGCAGAGTGAGCGCAAAATGGCGCCAGCGACTTTTAAACTGCATCATGACATCATTTCAGCAGCCAATCACAGCCATGCCAGTAGTTTCATGCCCTCCATGCTGAACAGGATGTGCCCACACTTGGAATCATTCTCATTGGATGAATTTGTGCAGTTTGAATCTGTGAACTTCCGATTCCGGTATCCGATACGCGGCAAGTATCGGAATCCCGGTATCGGAATTCCGATACCGCAAGTATCGGCCGATACCCGATACTTGCGGTATCGGAATGCTCAATACTATTCATCACCCATTTACAGTGACTAAAAAGTTACAAGCTGAGGATTTAACTCTTGGCATTTTTATAAAAGAGTGGAAGAACTTGTTGTTTTGCCTGTCCCAAAGAGGAGGTTTAATCGCAGATGGCATTGCTGCTTGAATGAAACGGAGAGAGACACTACTATTAGAAAATAAAATTCTGGCAGCTGTTTATGTGGACCCGAGTCATCGTATATTGCTGGATGATCAACAGCTACTAAAGGAAAAGAAGCTTTGATTGAGGTAGCAGTTAGGATGAGTGGGCTTCAGGACGGCCTAGAGCAAGAGGACCTGGGTCCTGCCCGTGCTGCTGCTGCCGTTCCTTCATCCTCATCAGATGAGGAGTTTGAATTCGACAAGTATTTGGATGACATGGAGCAGGCAAAGCGTTACTGCAGGGAAAAAGATTGACCATATTTCAGCAAAATGTTTCACTTGCTCTCAAAGTAGAAGAGTTCAATCGCTCATCAAAACTGACTGTGCACGAGGCAATTCCTTTATGCCCTGAAATTGTTAGAGATGTCGCCCATGTGGTCACTGCTTTGCCACCATCCCGAGTTGGTGTAGAGAGGTTGTTTTCTAGCCTTAAAATAATTAGGTCAAATGTGAGGTCATCTCTAAAGGAGGATGTGATGGAGGCAATCAGAACAAATTCATGGACTGCACAAATGCTATTCAGTACGTTTTTGTTGAAAACTGTTTTTTTTTCCCACTTACTTCACAGCGAATAAATTCTAAATAAAAAAGTTTTTTGTTCTAAAGTTGTATTCCAATAAATATATTTTATGTTCTATCGAAATGGCTTGATTACTGGTTCATGCAGCTTTACATGAACACCCGAGCCTTAGGCTAGGTTCACATTGCGTTAGGGCAATCCGTTTAGCGCTAGCGGATTGCGCTAACGCAATGTTTTTGTAGGGGCCGCGCTAACGTCCCCACTCTCGCAGATCCCTGATCTGCGAGAGCGGGGAACGGACCTCGGGCGCGCCGCGGACGCTGCAAGCAGCGTCCGGGGCGCGCTACAAAAGAACGGCACATCGCTAGCGCGAGCCGAAAAAGGCACGCGCTAGCGATGCGCTACAGGCGAAATTTACATTGCTGTCAATGGGTGCGCTAACGGACCCGTTGCATGGCGTTAATTGCAACATTTTCGCCGTGCAACGCTGTCCGTTAGCGATCACCCACTAACGCAATGTGAACCTAGCCTTACACTAAGGCTGGTGCGAATAACTAAAGCAATTGTTACCATCCACCTCTCGTGTCTCCCCTTTTCCTCATAGTTTGTAAGCTTGCGAGCAGGGCCCTCACTCCTCCTGGTATCTGTTTTGAACTGTGATTTCTGTTATGCTGTAATGTCTATTGTCTGTACAAGTCCCCTCTATAATGTAAAGCGCTGCGGAATATGCTGGCGCTATATAAATACTATAATGATTAAAAGCCTGATGTTACCATTTTACCACAGTAAATGTATCACTCAGGCTATGTGCCCACATTGCAGAATTGAAGCAGAATTTTCTGCTTCAAATCTGCACACCCTTGGCAGGAAAAACGCATGCGGATTTAGACGCATTTTATACACGTTTTTCTAATGCATGTCTATGGGTGCGGAACTGCCGCCATTCCGCAAAAATAATGAACGTGCCGCATTTTTAACCACGATGCGTTTCCACAGGAGAAAAAAACCCAGCATGTGCACAAATGCGGAATGCATTCAAAACTAACGGGATGCTGTTTGTAAGCGTTTCCGCAGGGGAAAATCGCGGCAAAAACGCTTAAAAAACAGATGAGCCATGTCTGAGGGACTCGTGGAGTCGGAGGTTTGGCTCTTACCGACTCCACAGCCCTGGTCTCTAGGTTTATGTGCGTGCGTTATTTCTTCCCCCCTATCCACACTGCCCGGCCAGGGACACTTGCTCCTGCGCCTCATTCTGCTCTCAGGCCTTAGAGCAGGCCCTCCTCCCCTCCAGCCGCTTTCTAGGAGGCTACTATGTGGAGTCTATGGGCAGCTCCTGTACTCGCCGCCATTCTCGTCATGTCAGTGGCCGGGCGGCCTGTCTACACGGCGGAGGCTCTCACAGGAAACGCCATAATAACCATAGAGTAGCGTGAGCGCACGGCCGCCATAGTGAGCAACGCGCAGTATCAGTGGGTGCGGGGAACGGTGAGCGCTCCGGGACGGTCGCCCCCTACTGGACATGAGCAGAACTGCACTGCTGGAGAGCGGCCGCCCCCTGCTGGACATGTGAGGAGTGGGAGTGGTGAAGCGGCCGCCGCTGGGAGACTCGGGCGGTGTCGGTGTCGGAAGCCGCAGTTGCAGCCAGCTTGGGGCGTCTATTCCCGGCTGCAGGACCCCCGCAGTGCATGGCTCATGTGCCCGCCCAGCTGTCCTGACACCCGGTCACTCTGCAGCCGCTGCCCCGTGCTCCGGATCTCAGCAGAAGCTGCGGGAGGAGGGGAGGAGCTGGGCCATGACCGTGGAGCAAAATGTCCTGCAGCAGAACTCCCAGAAGGTATGAGCCGCCCTGCTGTGTGCACAGTGCCCGGCATGCCGCCCTCACAGGCACTGCCCCGTGCACCGCCCTCATTTCCTGCTCTGCCAGTCAGTGGACCCCCCAAATTGTGTGCAGGGGGATACTGTGTGCCAGGGGCCGGCATACCGTGTGTGCCAGGGGCTAGTGTGTGCCAGGGGCCGGCATACTGTGTGTGCCAGGGCATGCACTGCTGAGCTGTGGAGCCATGTCGGGGACCTCTGTGGCTGGAGCCCACCAAAATCTGTACATATGGTACATGGTGTCCGGCCCTATGGACACTGTCAGGGTCTCTGCGGCTGGAGCCCCCTATATCTGTCCATGTGATACATGGTGTCTGGCCCTATGGACACTGTCGGGGTCTCTGCGGCTGGAGCCCCCTATATCTGTACATGTGATACATGGTGTCCGGCCCTATGGACACTGTCGGGGTCTCTGCGGCTGGAGCCCCCTATATCTGTCCATGTGATACATGGTGTCTGGCCCTATGGACACTGTCGGGGTCTCTGCGGGTGAAGCCCCCTATATCTGTAGATGTGATACATGGTGTCTGGCCCTATGGACACTGTCGGGGTCTCTGCGGGTGAAGCCCCCTATATCTGTAGATGTGATACATGGTGTCTGGCCCTATGGACACTGTTGGGGTCTCTGCGGCTGGAGCCCCCTATATCTGTACATATGATACATGGTGCCCGACCCTATGGACACTGTCGGGGTCTCTGCGGCTGGAGCCCCCTATATCTGTACATATGATACATGGTGTCTGGCCCTATGGACGCTGTCGGGGTCTCTGCGGGTGAAGCCCCCTATATCTGTACATATGATACATGGTGTCCGGCCCTATGGACACTGTCGGGGTCTCTGCGGCTGGAGCCCCCTATATCTGTACATGTGATACATGGTGTCTGGCCCTATGGACACTGTTGGGGTCTCTGCGGCTGGAGCCCCCTATATCTGTCCATGTGATACATGGTGTCTGGCCCTATGGACGCTGTTGGGGTCTCTGCAGCTGGAGCCCCCTATATCTGTCCATGTGATGTGCTGGGTGATACGTTGTTGCTGACCCCTTCGTCCTCAGTCGGCCCCTGGCTTTGGCCCTTGTGTGCTAACGATCTGTCCACCATGATGAGCGCAGGGTCTGATGTTGCAGCCCCTGGGGGTGGGGGGCTGCTCGGTGGCTGTGTGCGGTGATGGCATCGCCGGCTTCTCTGTTTACTCCAGCTCGTGGTCTAGAAGCCTAATCCTGGGGCTTGGGTGGGGCGCTGCTGTCACTCCCCGGCCTGTTTGCAAACTAATGTGAGGACTCCGGCAGCAGAAGATGGGGTCATTTACAATGGCGGGGGCGTAATAAGCGGGTGTTATACAGTGTGACGGTGACGGGGCTCACCTGACCTGTAGTTGGCACAGATTTGTGCCGTATTCTTGTAATCTCTGTATCACGGCTCTATGTGGAGGAAATGGCAGCGACTGCTTTCTCCTGTACCGTCGGCTTCTGCAAGAAATCGTAGACTGTGGAGTGCAGGGCTGGGGATTTATGGCGATTTTGGTGCGACACGTCTCGCGGCTGAGGAGCGCTGAATGCCACTAACAAGCCATGAATGGGGTTACATTGCCAGCCGCAAATCACTGCAAGTCCGAGTCGCTGTGGTTTTCTGCGACTTGTCGTGGCAAAGTGCGCCCCCCCCCCATTCACCTGCACAGCAGTGATGGCCAACAAGGATCTTTCCGTGTGACCTGTGTCCCACCCAAGTCAATATGTAGCCCCAGTGTTGGTTGACGTGCTGCTGTAAGGCCTTCTGGTAGAGGTTGGCAAAAATCCCTGACAGAAGGCATGAACGCAGCTTGGGACACCACTAAGCCCCCATAGACTTCAACGTACTCCTTGTGACTCGCATGTGACCTGCATCACCACTGATTGTTTTATTCATTTTTCAGCCAAATCGCAGCTCTTATATAAGGGCAGATGTTTAGTCATTGTGTGGTCCGAGTGCACGCTGATTCTTCTCTCTGAGCTGGGTGATGCCCTGATAGTCACTATTCCAGCTACTCACCCCGGACTGTCGCTCATGGTGGCTGGATCTGAACGCTAGCCTGTCCTGCTATATCACTGCACAGACTTGTCTCTCTGGAGTTTGGGAAAGTTGGGTGACAGCCTATTGTTGTGATGTAACGTCTTCTTTTCCAGAATGCAGAAATTCTTACTTCCCTTACTAAGTGCTATATTCGAGCTGCATAATGAGATGTTGGTGGGTTTCTGGCCCCAAACTTATTAACAAGGTCCCTTTTAAGTCTATCTATTATATCTGTCTGTTATCTATCTCATATCTTATTGTATCTATCTTCATCATAATCTCTTTGGACCCCATTATACATGGATGACAAGGATTGTGCCCACCTTCTATCATTTTCAGAAACCATACCTCTCCTGACAAGCCTCATGTTTTCTCCACAGTCTGACCCTTTCGGGGTGAATTTTATTTATTTTACTCACTTATACAGCGCCATTAGTTCCACAGCACTTTACAGACATTATCACTACTGTCCCCATTGGGGCTCACAATCTAGAGTCCCTATCAGTATGTCTTTGGAATGTGGGAGGAAACCGGAGAAAACCCACGCAAACACGGGGAGAACATAGACTCCTTGCAGATGGTGTCCTTGGTGGGATTTGAACCCAGCACCCCTGTGCTGCAGAGGAACAGTGCTGACCACTGAGCCACCATACAGTGCTAACCACTGAGCCACCAATTTGTCCATGAATGCATCCAGTCATTTACCCCTCAGTCCATGTAGCTAGTGGGCGACTGCTGCACTCTGTGGCTCTCCGTCTTGGCATATAGAGACGGGTAGTAATGGGTGATATTTCTCTTGATTACTGCGTATAACGGAAAAGCTCCAGTGGAGATTGGACCTATCAGTTCTGATTCCTCTTTATGTATATGCTATGAGACATAACGGCTAGATCCGCGTCCGCCTTGGCCACCACACTTTTTCTTGTTTTGCTATGTGTGTGTTCTGTCAGCAGACTGCCGGGTGTGATACCGGCCTTGGGCTTGTTCACATACGTCAGTATTTATACATGTTTTGTTCACTATTACTCTATAGGGCTATTCATGGGTCTGTGTTTTTGTGTACTGAGCCCGTCCATATTTTGCAGAAGTCGCCCCAAAATGACCAAGATATGGACGGTACTCGTGTGTGGTTAATTCTTCTCTGACTTGATGAATCCCAATATATACCGTATTTTTCAGACTACAAGACGCACTTTTTCCCCCCCAAAAAAGGGGGGAAAATGGGGGGTGCGTCTAATAGTCGAAATGCAGGCTTACCGCGGCGGCAGAGGTGCGGCGGCAGACGTGCGGAGATGAGGAGGAGCAGTGAGTGGGGTCCCTTTCCCCGGTGAGGTGATGCAGCAGCCCGGTAAGGAGCAGAGCCGGGTGAATCCTGTTGTCATCGGTGGTGGCGGCCATCTTCCGGGGGCCGTGCGTGCGCAGATGAAGCGCTCTGCTTCCCGGGGCTTCAGGAAAATGGCCGCGGGATGCCGCGCGTGCGCAGATGGGGATCGCGGCGGCCATTTTTCTGAAGTTCTTAGCTTCAGGAAAATGGCCGCGCGATCTCCATCTGCGCACGCGCGGCCTCCCGCGGCCATTTTCCTGAAGCCCCGGGAAGCAGAGCGCTTCATCTGCGCTCGCGCGGCCCCCGGAAGATGGCCGCCACCACCGATAACAACAGCATTCACCCGGCTCTGCTCCTTACCGGGCTGCTGCATCACCTCACCGGGGAAAGGGACCCTCTCACACCATACCTGTCACTGCGCCTCCTGATCCCAGCACCTCCTGATCCCAGCACCTCCTGATCCCAGCACCTCCTGATCCCTGCACCTCCTGATCCCTGCACCTCCTGATCCCTGCACCTCCTGATCCCTGCACCTCCTGATCCCTGCACCTCCTGATCCCTGCACCTCCTGATCCCTGCACCTCCTGATCCCTGCACCTCCTGATCCCTGCACCTCCTGATCCCTGCACCTCCTGATCCCTGCACCTCCTGATCCCTGCACCTCCTGATCCCTGCACCTCCTGATCCCTGCACCTCCTGATCCCTGCACCTCCTGATCCCTGCACCTCCTGATCCCTGCACCTCCTGATCCCTGCACCTCCTGATCCCTGCACCTCCTCATCCCAGCACCTCTGCCGGTAACCAGTGCTGCAACCCTCCCATGGACACCAGGCCGTGGCGTTGCCCACCTAAGCAGGAAGGGACCCTGCTCAGGTGCACGCCGTACCGCATCACCCCACCTCAGCCGACACCATGCCTCCTGTGACCCTGCTCTGCCACCGCCAGCCTTCAGGTAAGATACTGTAAATTCGGACAATAAGACGGACCCCCATCTTATAAAAAATCTTTTTTTCTGCAATTTTCACCCCAAATTTGGGGTGCGCCTTATGGTCCGGTGCGTCTTATAGTCCGCGAAATACGGTATATATTTTTTTAATTACACAGATGGTAATAGCTGTCACCCAAACAAACAAACAAACTATGAAAACAAATTCCGCAACCTGATGAAAAATGGTCTCTGTTTTTATCTTTTGTAGTTGACAAGGGCATGCGTCCTTAGGCAAGTACATTTTTCAGGTTGGGCCGGGCGGTGGTAGATAACGTGAGGCTGGTGCGGAACATGTGAGCTCGTAGGTTTGGCGTAGTGCGCTCACTGACTACTTGTGGATTTTATTTTTCTGTGCTCACTTCCATGCAGGTTAAAGCGAAGCAATCGGATGATTTATGCCACCCAATCCACGGGCATCACAAATCGGAGAATGACGGAGGCATCGTAAATGTGTTTCAGTCTAGAACGTTGTAGAGCTTCCCAGAAAACTTACTTTAAAACATTATTTTTTTTATAAAAAAAACAAATTTAGTCTTTCTATTTTTCTCACTGGCCACTGATGCCTTTTTAGGCTCCAAAATCATGTCCTTTCAGGAAGTGATTACAGCAGTTTCATTATCAGCAGAGGCAGGATTACAGTGATATCATAGTAACATAGTTAGCAAGGCTGAAAAAAGACATTTGTCCATCCAGTTCAGCCTATATTCTGTCAGAGTAAATCCCCAGCTCTACATCCTTCTAAAGAACCTAATAACTGTAAGATACAATATTGTTCTGCTCCAGGAAGACATCCAGGCCTCTCTTGAACCCCTCGACTGAGTTCCCCATCACCACCTCCTCAGGCAAGCAATTCCAGATTCTCACTGCCCTAACAGTAAAGAATCCTCTTCTATGTTGGTGGAAAAACTTTCTCTCCTCCAGATGCAGAGAATACCCCCTTGTGGCAGATCATCGGAGATATTTGTATTGTCCCTTTATATACTTATACATGGTTATTAGATCGCCCCTCAGTCGTCTTTTTTTCTAGACTAAATAATCCTAATTTTGCTAATCTCTCTGGGTATTGTAGTTCCCCCATCCCCGTTGTTAATTTTGTTGCCCTCCTTTGTACTCGCTCTAGTTCCATTATATCCTTCCTGAGCACCGGTGCCCAAAACTGTACACAGTACTCCATGTGCGGTCTAACCAGAGATTTGTACAGAGGCAGTATAATGCTCTCATCATGTCCAGATCTTTTAATGCAGTAACATCTCTATACGCAGCTGATGGCACAGGATCCACCAAGCATGATTGGTGGTGTCACAGCTCACCTGCTCCCCCTCAGAATGTGATCATTACACACAATCATTAGATGCTTCAATACAAAAGATAGGGTTAGGGTTTAACCATTGTGGCTTTGTACATATGTTTTCTGAAACAAAAGGAAGTTTGATTAAAAAAAAAAAACACAAAACAAAAACCCCAAGTGACCCGAGTAAAAACTGCAAGATTTAATTAAAAAAAAAAAAAAAAAGCCAAAAATGTAGAAATTACATGCAGTATAACAAACCTGATTTAAACAGCATTTTCTGATGACACATTCCCTTTTAAAACGGACAACAAGTCACGGAGGTATGTCCCCCTGGCTTCACCCTGCTTAGCTAGATTGTCAGGTTTCTGCTTATGCGCACGCAGGGAAGGAAGAGGGAGTCATGTAGAAGCCAACGGGGGGACATGTCTCTGACTAGTCTTCTGTTTTAGGGCTCGCTTACACTACCGTATACCATGGCGGAGTGCTGTGCGATGTTTTCTCTGATAGTACTCGGCCCAGTGTTTTATTATGGGGCAGCGCAGATCTGCAATTTTATTTTTTTATGCCAACAGCATGACAAAACAATCGCTGCAAGCAGCTCCGCAAATCGGAATCATACACCCTTACAAGTTTGTGTGCGAAATGTCAGACTGCACGTTGATGTCATCTGAGTGCAGTCTGCTGTACGAGAGACCATGGAGAAGTTGGAGAAATTACGTTCTCCGTCTTTTCCACACCTGTGCTGCGATTCTTTCATGGTGTATCTGATCCCACTCAGTTGACACTCGGATCACACTGTGACAGAGCTTGAGCTGAGTGTCATTAGCATAATCATCCCAACGTGAGTGAATCTACACTAGTGTGACTGAACCCTTAAAGTATTTTTTCTCTGAAACGTCGCTATGTTAACCAAGCACGATTTTCACTTATGGGAATTGTCTATAATTAAATATATAATCATCTAACTGGTTCCTTTTTTAAGGCCCATTCACACAGTTGTTTTATTGCCCGACCAGTGATACATTTTTTGCGCAGGCCTAAACAGATCCTTGGGTGGCTGCGCATCCTCATCCCACCTGGGGTGGCCGCGCATCATCCTCCTCCCCCCTTGGGTGGCCATGCATCCTCCTCCTCTCCACTTGGGTGGCTGTGCATCGTCCTCCTCTCCCCTTGGGTGGCCGTGCATCGTCCTCCTCCCCCCCTTGGGTGGCCGTGCATCGTCCTCCTCCCCCCTTGGGTGGCTGCGCATCGTCCTCCTTCCCCCTTGGGTGGCCGCGCATCGTCCTCCTCCCCCCCTTGGGTGGCCGCGCATCGTCCTCCTCCCCCCCTTGGGTGGCTGCGCATCGTCCTCCTCCCCCCTTGGGTGACCGCGCATCGTCCTCCTCCCCCCTTGGGTGACCGCGCATCGTCCTCCTCCCCCCTTGGGTGACCGCGCATCGTCCTCCTCCCCCCTTGGGTGACCGCGCATCGTCCTCCTCCCCCCTTGGGTGACCGCGCATCGTCCTCCTCCCCCCTTGGGTGACCGCGCATCGTCCTCCTCCCCCCTTGGGTGACCGCGCATCGTCCTCCTCCCCCCTTGGGTGACCGCGCATCGTCTTCCTCCCCCCTTGGGTGACCGCGCATCGTCCTCCTCCCCCCTTGGGTGACCGCGCATCGTCCTCCTCCCCCCTTGGGTGGCCGCGCATCGTCCTCCTCCCCCCTTGGGTGACCGCGCATCGTCCTCCTCCCCCCTTGGGTGACCGCGCATCGTCCTCCTCCCCCCTTGGGTGACCACGCATCGTCCTCCTCCCCCCTTGGGTGACCGCGCATCGTCCTCCTCCCCCCTTGGGTGACCGCGCATCGTCCTCCTCCCCCCTTGGGTGGCCGCGCCTCGTCCTCCCCCCTTGGGTGACCGCGCCTCGTCCTCCTCCCCCCTTGGGTGGCTGCGCATCGTCCTCCTCCCTCCTTGGGTGGCCGCGCATCGTCCTCCCCCCTTGGGTGACCGCGCCTCGTCCTCCTCCCCCCTTGGGTGGCTGCGCATCGTCCTCCTCCCCCCTTGGGTGGCTGCGCATCGTCCTCCTCCCCCCTTGGGTGGCTGCGCATCGTCCTCCTCCCCCCTTGGGTGGCTGCGCATTGTCCTCCTCCCCCCTTGGGTGGCTGCGCATCGTCCTCCTCCCCCCTTGGGTGGCTGCGCATCGTCCTCCTCCCCCCTTGGGTGGCTGCGCATCGTCCTCCTCCCCCCTTGGGTGGCTGCGCATCGTCCTCCTCCCCCCTTGGGTGGCTGCGCATCGTCCTCCTCCCCCCTTGGGTGGCTGCGCATCGTCCTCCTCCCCCCTTGGGTGGCCGCGCATCGTCCTCCTCCCCCCTTGGGTGGCCGCGCATCGTCCTCCTCCCCCCTTGGGTGGCCGCGCATCGTCCTCCTCCCCCCTTGGGTGGCCGCGCATCGTCCTCCTCCCCCTTGGGTGGCTGCGCATCGTCCTCCTCCCCCCTTGGGTGGCCGCGCATCGTCATCCTCCCCCCTTGGGTGGCCGCGCATCGTCCTCCTCCCCCCTTGGGTGGCCGCGCATCGTCCTCCTCCCCCCTTGGGTGGCCGCGCATCGTCCTCCTCCCCCTTGGGTGACCGCGCATCGTCCTCCTCCCCCCTTGGGTGACCGCGCATCGTCCTCCCCCCCCCCCCCACCTTGGGTGACCGTGCATCGTCCTCCTCCCCCCTTGGGTGGCCGCGCATCGTCCTCCCCCCTTGGGTGGCCGCGCATCGTCCTCCTCCCCCCTTGGGTGGCTGCGCATCGTCCTCCTCCCCCCTTGGGTGGCTGCGCATCGTCCTCCTCCCCCCTTGGGTGGCTGCGCATCGTCCTCCTCCCCCCTTGGGTGGCTGCGCATCGTCCTCCTCCCCCCTTGGGTGGCTGCGCATCGTCCTCCTCCCCCCTTGGGTGACCGTGCATCGTCCTCCTCCCCCCTTGGGTGGCCGCGCATCGTCCTCCCCCCTTGGGTGACCGCGCATCGTCCTCCTCCCCCCTTGGGTGGCTGCGCATCGTCCTCCTCCCCCCTTGGGTGGCCGCGCATCGTCCTCCTCCCCCCTTGGGTGGCTGCGCATCGTCCTCCTCCCCCCTTGGGTGGCTGCGCATCGTCCTCCTCCCCCCTTGGGTGGCTGCGCATCGTCCTCCTCCCACTTGGGTGGCCGTGCATCCTCCCCCCTTGGGTGGCCGCGCATCCTCCTCCTCCCCCCTTGGGTGGCCGCGCATCCTCCTCCTCCTTGGGTGGCCGCGCATCCTCCTCCTCCCCCTTGTGTATACAGAGTGGTGCTGAGGACAGTTAGGACAAGGAGGGAATAAACAGTCCTACAAATCTCTTGCTAGTTGTTGACTTCCTATAGTAATGGGATTTTTTTTTGGCTGCAAGATCAATAATGGTCAGCCCTAATTCTAAGTTCATAGTTCACCTGCTTTTGGACACATTCACACACCAATTTTTCCACGTACAAGAAAAACAGACCGATAATTATTCCGATCAGAGTTTGGTGCGAGTGTCATCTGTTTTTCCAATACTTGGAGGGAAAAAAAGTGTCTCCACATACTTCTCTTTTCTGACAGTCTGTGAAAATCACGCTGTGCTCCGATATCATCCTAGTGTGGTCTAATTTTTTTTTTTCCATTATCCATTGACTTGCATGGACATGTCTCTGATATTTTCTGCAAACCACTCGGTGCGAGGAAAAATATGGAGATGTGCGTGGCCCAATATAATATCATAGTGCTATCTGTGAAAATCGGTGTGAATGAGCCCTTAGACAGTAGTGTCCTCAGCACCGTCATGGTATTTTAGAGGCAAGTGTGTGACACTGTAATTATATGTAAAAACTGTATTCTGTATATAATGTATTTTTATGTACATGTTCATATGTAAGTTGTTTTACTTGTATGTGATGATCCCTATAAGACGCTTTCTTGCCAGGTCATTTAAAGTCACATTTTCTGGATACTGGGGCACTAAATAAAGGGATCCATATCTGTGGAATAGTGATGAGCAATTGTGCTGAAATAAGGTGTTATCTCAGCATGCTCGGGTGCTAACCGAGGGTCTTTGGTGGCTGTTCGACAGCTGCAACACATGCAGGTATTGTCTAAGAATCAGGCTATCTCTGCATGTGTTGTGGCTGCCGAACTGCCACGAGACATGCAACTGTGGGAATTCGAGCATACATTTCGAGCACACCAACGTCACTCGGTTAGCACCCGAGCATGCCGAGATAACACCTTATCGGAGCACAGTCACTCATCCCTACTCTGGGACCATATAATGCATTTACACAACAAGCAACGAAAACTTACTGGATCAGCTAGAACAAAGAAGAGCAACGATTGGCCGCTTTAGTCCTCCTTAAAGGGAAAGTAATCCGAATATGATCTATTGTTTAAATCCCTCGTGTGTGGACATCTGCTGTAAATTCTTCCTGAAACTGCAGGAAGTATGAGTCTAAAATATCCCCCCCGGACAGTGTGAAAATTGAAGGATTATGAGTTTTGAGGTTTTTTTGTAATGCAGATCATGATATGAAAAAAAAAATTGAGGATTTTTTAAAAATGTATTTATTGCTAAAACCTAATTTTCGGATTTGTTCCCTTTACATCCAGCTGGCTCCTGAGCACTATAGTATTTTGTACATCCCATTGTTCATTTGGCTTTCAGTATAAGCAATTGTTTTTTAATTTTTAAGAATTTTAAAAAGCTTGAATTTTGGGGGTTTTTGACCTAAAAAAAACTTTACTAATGCCAGCAAAAATGGCAGCTATAAAAAAAAAAATAAACTAAATGAATAACCCATATGATACAGGCATGGTTATCTTGTTTACCTTTTTTTGGCAATGGATAAATTGACATTTTTTGGAAGCCTTTTCAAGGAGAGGCTATGTGCACACGATGCAGACTTGCTGCAGATCCGCAGCGGATTTTTCCGCGCAGAAACACTGCAGATCCGCACTGTGATTTACAGTACCATGTAAATCAATGTGTAAAAAAAAAAAAAAAAAAAAAAAGTTGTGCACATGGTGCAGAAAAATCAGTGTGGAATTGCTGCGGATTTAAAAGAAGTGCATGTCACTACTTTTGTGCGGATCTGCAGCGTTTCTGCACGCCTCCATGATAGAAATCCGCAGTGGCAAAAACTGCAGAAAATCCGCGGCAAATCCGCACAAAATCCGCATAAAAACCGCGGCTGCGGATTCTGCCAGGAGATGCAGATTTTGTGCAGAAAATTCTGCACCCCATTCCGCAACGTGTGCACACAGCCTAAGACTCGAATAAGCTGCATCGCGTGTGATTATGGTCAATGTTGGACAGATGGGGCTCATTCTTGCATCTGTATTTTTTGAGATCCAGTGTTTTTCACAGATGGCACTCATACCTCCAATAATCTGACCAAGATGTCTGCCCAAAATCCTGGAGACATGATCGATATTGATCAGTGTTGGATCAAACCCGCCAATGCAAGTCTATGGGCCTGTGAAATAAATCAGTAAATTACCGTACTCTGATGCCATCTGATTTCTCATGGACTGTTCAGGCTCATGCTAACGTTCCTGCGAATCTGCCCGAGCACAGATTGCAGTGCATTGACCGGTCGTTGCTCCCCCGACCCGAACGTTGGGGATAAATATGAAGCTTTCATGCTTGGACCAGGACTCCTGGGCATTGTGGTCCATGCTCAGACTGATTTGCAAGGACGTCTACATGAGCCCTTAGGATGCAGTGGAGATAATGTTTTTCTTGCGCTGCCCTGTTGATTGCACAGTGCTTAGTTTAGTGCCGAATCCATCAGGAGCCACTTCGGAGAGATCACATGCACTTTTATATTTTTTAGTACCAGGTGTTTTCAAAACTTGAAGCGGAAGAAATTATCTGAACACTGAACACATGAACTTCGAAGTGGTTTTACAGGAGAGCCTTTCAAGTGTTTTCTAAGCAATTTTTTTAGGTGCTTATTGAAGTGGACCTGTTCCTTACAAACTCTGTGCACATATTATTTTTTTATTTTTTTTCTAAATGAGACACACTTGCTCACCAGTTGTTTAAGGTTTTGAAGATTTGATAAATAGACATTAACCCTTTCACGACATGCGCCGTACATGTACAGCGCATGCCGTGTATCCCACTATGATGTGGGCTCCGGCGCTGAGCCCGCATCAAAGTCGCGACCTGTCAGGTGTTTTGAACAGATGACATGTGCGCGCAATATTGGCGGGTGAAATCGCTATTCACCCGCCGCTATTAACCTGTTAAATGCCGCTGTCAAACGCAGACAGCGGCATTTAACTACCGCATCCGGCCGGGCGGCCGGAAATGATGTAATCGCCGACCCCTGTCACATGATCGGGGGTCGGCAATGTGTCAGGATGGTAACCATAGAGGTCCTTGAGACCTCTATGGTTACTGATGCCGGCCTGCTGTGAGCGCCACCCTGTGGTCGGCGCTCACAGCACACCTGCATTTCAGCTACATAGCAGCGATCTGATGATCGCTGCTATGTAGCTGAGCCGATCCAGTTGTGCCAGCTTCTAGCCTCCCATGGAGGCTATTGAAGCATGGCACAGGTAAAAAAAAATATGAAAAAAATATAAAAAAATATAAAAGTTTAAATCACCCCCCTTTCGCCCCATCCTAAATAAAACAATAAAAAAAAAATCAAACATACACAAATTTGGTATCGCCGCGTTCAGAATCGCCCGATCTATCAATTAAAAAAAAAAGCATTAACCTGATCGCTAAACAGCGTAGTGAGAAAAAAAATCAGAAACGCCAGAATTACGTTTTTTTGGTCGCCGCGACATTGCATTAAAATGCAATAACGGGCGATGAAAAGAACGTATCTGCGCTGAAATGGTATCATTAAAAACATCAGCTCGGCACGCAAAAAATAAGCCCTCACCCAACCCCAGATCAGATCAGATGGAGACGCTACGGGTATCGGAAAATGGCTTTTTTTTTTTTTTTAAAGCAAAGTTTTGAATTTTTTTTTCACCACCTGGATAAAAAATAAACTAGACATGCTAGGTGTCTATGAACTCGTAATGACCTAGAGAATCATAATGGCAGGGTAGTTTTAGCATTTAGTGAACCTAGCAAAAAAGCCAAACAAAAAACAAGTGTGGGATTGCACTTTTTTTGCAATTTCACCGCACTTGGAATTTTTTTCCTGTTTTCTAGTAAAAGACATGGTAAAACCAATGGTGACGTTCAAAAGTACATCTCGTCCCGCAAAAAATAAGCCCTCACATGGCCATATTGACGGAAAAATAAAAGTTATGGCTCTGGGAAGGAGGGGAGTGAAAAACGAAATGCAAAAACGAAAAAGGGCCGCGACTTGAAGGGGTTAAAGGAGTCTTACCCCCAAACTGCAAATTAAACTATTTAAATATACACTGCTCAAAAAATATAAAGGGAACACTAAAATCTCACATCCTAGATATCACTGAATGAAATATTTCAGTTGCAAATCTTTTTTCATTACATAGTGGAATGTGTTGAGAACAAAAAAAAAAAACTAAAAATGATCAGTGTAAATCAAAATGATTGACTGAGGTCTGGATTTGGAATGATGATCAAATCAAAGTGGAAAATTAAATTACAGGCTTTCAGTGGAAATGCCTCAAGACAAAGAAATGATGCTCAGTAGTGTGTGTGGCCTCCATGTGCCTGTATGACCTCCCTACAATGCCTGGGCTTGCTCCTGATGGGATCTCCTCCCAGACCTGGACTAAAGCATCCGCCAACTCCTGGACAGTCTGTGGTGCAACGTGACGTTGGTGGATGGTGCGAGACATGATGTCCCAGATGTGTTCAATCGGATTCAGGTCTGGGGAACGGGTGGGCCAGTCCATAGCTTCAATGCCTTCCTCTTGCAGGAACTGCTGACACACTCCAGCCACATGAGGTCTGGCATTGCCCTGCATTAGCAGGAACCCAGGGCCAACCACCCGGGCATATGGTCTCACAGGGGGTCTGAGGATCTCATCTCGGTACCTAATGGCAGTCAGGCTACCTCTGGTGAGCTCATGGAGGGCTGTGCGGCCCTCCAAAGAAATGCCAGCCCACACCATTACTGACCCATTGGCAAACTGGTCATGCTGATGGATATTGCAGGCAGCAGATCGCTCTCCACGGCGTCTCCAGACTCTGTCATGTCTGTCACATGTGCTCAGTGTGAACCTGCTTTCATCTGTGAAGAGCACAGGGAGCCAGTGGCGAATTTGCCAATCTTGGTGTTCTGTGGCAAATGCCAAGCGTCCTGCACGGTGTTGGGCTATGAGCACAACCCCCATCTGTGGACGTTGGGCACTCAGACCATCCTCGTGGAGTCGGTTTCTAATCATTTGTGCAGACACATGTACATTTGTGGCCTGCTGTAGGTCATTTTGCAGGGCTCTGGCAGTGCTCCTCCTGTTCCTCCTTGCACAAAGGTGGAGGTAGTGGTCCTGCTGCTGGGTTGTTGCCCTCCTACAGCCCCCTCCACGTCTCCTGGTGTACTGGCCTGTCTCCTGGTAGCACCTCCAGCCTCTGGAATCTACGCTGACAGACACAGGAAACCTTCTTGCCACAGCTCGCATTGATGTGCCATCCTGGATGAGCTGCACTACCTGAGCCACTTGTGTGGGTTGTAGAGTCCGTCTCATGCTACCACGAGTGTGAAAGCACAACCAACATTCAAAAGTGACCAAAACATCAGCCATAAATCATTGGTACTGAAATGTGGTCTGTGGTCCCCACCTGCAGAACCACTCCTTTATTGAGGGCGTCTTGATAATTGCCAATAATTTCCATCTGTTGTCTATTCCATTTGCACAACAGCATGTGAAATTGATTGTCAAACAGTGCTGCTTCCTAAGTGGACAGTTTGATTTCAAAGAAGTTTGGTTTACTTGGAGTTATATTCTGTTGTTTAAGTGTTCCCTTTATTTTTTTGAGCAGTGTATATAGAGACCCTATAAGAATCATACCAGTAACGTCCATGTTGGTGGTAGGTGCACAAAATTATACCTTTAATCCATATGCAAACAAGGGTGCCAATGTGTTGGTGCAGTTTTGCGCCAAATGATCTGCAAATTTTATGCTGTCCCTTACCTTGGTAGACAACACTCACTTTCTTAGTGCAATGTCTTTCCACACTCTATTCTCTGCTCTTGCACAGCGACACTGGAGGAACCCTGCGACGGGCTGAGTGTCAGTGTGGACACGCCTGATCTCCTCTGTAAACTCGCCCTCTACACTTCTAGGTAAAGTGGGTGGTGGCCACACCCTGACACTCTGTGGCCACCACTCACTACACCTGAACATATAGCGAGGTTTTTTAGAGAGGAGCCGGGAATCAGAGCATGCGCTCACTGAGTGCACGGACCCACCACCGATCCTACATGTGTGGATAAGTGATAAACAATGTTCATGGGATAATCCCTTTAAACTATTTAGTTCTGAGCTTCCTAATATTTTTCTTTTTTTCTTCCAATGTTCAAGATGTCTGCCTTCTGATGGGAAATAAGAACATTTTTGTTTACGTTTAAAGGCGGGCAACCTCTACCGACCTATGGCCGGGGGGCCGACAACCTGTACCGACCTATGGCTGGGGGCCGACAACTTGTACCGACCTATGGCCGGGGGGCCGACAACCTGTACCGACCTATGGCTGGGGGCCGACAACTTGTACCGACCTATGGCTGGGGGCCGACAACTTGTACCGACCTATGGCCGGGGGGCCGACAACCTGTACCGACTTATGGCCGGGGGCCGACAACCTGTACCGACCTATTTCTGGGGGGCCGACAACCTGTACCGACCTATGGCCGGGGGCCGACAACCTGTACCGACCTATGGCCGGGGGCCGACAACCTGTACCGACCTATGGCTGGGGGCCGACAACTTGTACCGACCTATGGCTGGGGGCCGACAACTTGTACCGACCTATGGCCGGGGGGCCGACAACCTGTACCGACCTATGGCCGGGGGCCGACAACCTGTACCGACCTATGGCTGGGGGCCGACAACTTGTACCGACCTATGGCTGGGGGCCGACAACTTGTACCGACCTATGGCCGGGGGGCCGACAACCTGTACCGACCTATGGCCGGGGGGCCGACAACCTGTACCGACCTATGGCCGGGGGCCGACAACCTGTACCGACCTATGGCCGGGGGCCGACAACCTGTACCGACCTATGGCCGGGGGCCGACAACCTGTACCGACCTATGGCTGGGGGCCGACAACTTGTACCGACCTATGGCTGGGGGCCGACAACTTGTACCGACCTATGGCCGGGGGGCCGACAACCTGTACCGACCTATGGCCGGGGGCCGACAACCTGTACCGACCTATTTCCGGGGGGCCGACAACCTGTACCGACCTATGGCCGGGGGCCGACAACCTGTACCGACCTATGGCCGGGGGCCGACAACCTGTACCGACCTATTTCCGGGGGGCCGACAACCTGTACCGACCTATGGCCGGGGCCGACAACCTATACCGACCTATGGCCGGGGCCGACAACCTGTACCGACCTATGGCCGGGGGCCGACAACCTGTACCGACCTATTTCCGGGGGGCCGACAACCTGTACCGACCTATGGCTGGGGGCCGACAACTTGTACCGACCTATGGCTGGGGGCCGACAACTTGTACCGACCTATGGCCGGGGGGCCGACAACCTGTACCGACCTATGGCCGGGGGCCGACAACCTGTACCGACCTATTTCTGGGGGGCCGACAACCTGTACCGACCTATGGCCGGGGGCCGACAACCTGTACCGACCTATGGCCGGGGGCCGACAACCTGTACCGACCTATGGCTGGGGGCCGACAACTTGTACCGACCTATGGCTGGGGGCCGACAACTTGTACCGACCTATGGCCGGGGGGCCGACAACCTGTACCGACCTATGGCCGGGGGCCGACAACCTGTACCGACCTATGGCTGGGGGCCGACAACTTGTACCGACCTATGGCTGGGGGCCGACAACTTGTACCGACCTATGGCCGGGGGGCCGACAACCTGTACCGACCTATGGCCGGGGGGCCGACAACCTGTACCGACCTATGGCCGGGGGCCGACAACCTGTACCGACCTATGGCCGGGGGCCGACAACCTGTACCGACCTATGGCCGGGGGCCGACAACCTGTACCGACCTATGGCCGGGGGCCGACAACCTGTACCGACCTATGGCTGGGGGCCGACAACTTGTACCGACCTATGGCTGGGGGCCGACAACTTGTACCGACCTATGGCCGGGGGGCCGACAACCTGTACCGACCTATGGCCGGGGGCCGACAACCTGTACCGACCTATTTCCGGGGGGCCGACAACCTGTACCGACCTATGGCCGGGGGCCGACAACCTGTACCGACCTATGGCCGGGGGCCGACAACCTGTACCGACCTATTTCCGGGGGGCCGACAACCTGTACCGACCTATGGCCGGGGCCGACAACCTATACCGACCTATGGCCGGGGCCGACAACCTGTACCGACCTATGGCCGGGGCCGACAACCTGTACCGACCTATTTCCGGGGGGCCGACAACCTGTACCGACCTATGGCCGGGGGCCGACAACCTGTACCGACCTATGGCCGGGGGCCGACAACCTGTACCGACCTATGGCCAGGGGGCCGACAACCTGTACAGACCTATGGCCGGGGGCCGACAACCTCTACCGACCTATGGCCGGGGCCGACAACCTGTACCGACCTATGGCCGGGGCCGACACGCTGCCGCCATTTTGAGTGTCTGTGCCACCAATCGTCGGACTGCGTCTTGCTCATTCCCAGAGGATTCATTTAGCTTTAGGTATAAAATAAAAAAAATCCAGTGTAGAATTTCTGTTTCCCAGTGAGATGAGCGGTCTTGGGTTTTTCTGGCAGCCACTTATCACTTCATCTGAAATAACACGCATACTTGGCTCAGCCGAAAAATCAGTCTGTGCGGACTGCCTGGCTGACCTCTGCCTCGTATATGGCCACCATCATATAAGTTCCGTCAGCCCAGAAAGTATATAAAATGCTGCAGCAAAGGATGTTTTCTTTTTGATCGGAGAGACGCCAGCCATCCCGGAAAGGTTAGCCGCCGTCCGATGTATTCACTGTTTGGCACGGTGCACGGCAGACGTGGCAGTGAAACCTTATAATGTAAAGTGTGGGGGAACAGGTGGCGGTCATGGGATACTGAGATGTGCCAGGTCAGAATATGCACATAGGATTTGGCAGAGGTCTCCCAGACGGGAAATATGTCGAATACGAAATTGAATCTATAACTTGAGAATTAAAAAATGCTGCGCCCGTCACATGTGTAATAAGTCCGCAGCGGGGAGTTGTAATACCGCCAGATGCTATGTCATACTGTGCGAATAGGATTACTACCAAATAGGAAAAAAGTACTATATTATACCCCCCACAATGTCCCCCTGTATAGCACATTACTAACCGCACCATATCCCTCTTTATTAAGAGGTTCTAAAAGAATTCAGAAAAAAAATAGGAGAGAAAATAATAGTGCGTCCGCTCCTGCTGCAGCTTCATTGCCCATCACTGGCCTTTAACTTGTCTGCAGCTATAAAATCCTGTCTACACGCCACCGTCACTCTCCTTAGTGCCCCCTTGCTCAATAAGCTACCCATCAACCCCGTACGCTCCTTCAGTCGGTGCAGAAGTGATTAACGCTGGACGCCACCAGATAACCCCTTTAAATCCCATTCCAGTAGAATCCCAGAATGGAGACCTGATAATCTGAAGGAGTTTTTCAACCTCCAGGACTTTTTTTTTTTTTTTTTGCAAGTCACTGCTAATAGTCTAAAATAAGAGTTTTGCTCACTGCACCAACATTTCCCTGGTACACTGTTGGTCTCAGATCATTCTACTGCAAGAATGTTTTGTTGACTGACATGTGACCGCTGCAGGCAATCCCTGGCCTTGGTCATCCCTGAAACCTGGTAAATAAAGCACAGAAAGTTGATTAGGTAAGATTTACGGTACTTGTTTTTGTTATTTTATATGCTTGAAGGTGAACAAAGAAGAAACGCTGGCACTGTTTACACACCCCAATCCAAAGGAAACGGAATCATCCAAAATATTTGGAACCTATGCCCGGATCTTGCAGTGCTCAGCTTTAATAAGATAGAGCTTGATTCTTGGAAAGCAGAATGTAGGAAACACAGAAAGCGGCACTCCCCATCATCATATCCATAAAAACGCAATTTTATTCGGTCATCGGATGGTCAGCCGAATCCTAAAACGAACGATCAAAAGATGTTTCGCCTGAGTACACGCTTCTTCTGGATCTCCTCCATTTCATATAACTGTTAATTGTCTGTAAAAATTTCATGGTGTTGGAAAACTGTTTTAATAGTAGGAGGCAATTGAAAAGTGGTAGAAAAAAGTTTGAAGATTTTTTTTTCCCATAGGTTGTGTCTTTAGATTATTATAATGAAACTAGGTAATCAGAGTGGACACAGCATTGTTTGTTTGTTTTGTTTTGTTTTATTTATTTTTAACTCCTGACTTTCCTGATATTTTATGTGAAGACACTTTAGGTTTTGCCTTTTTTTTTTTTTTTTTTTTTTTTTTTTTTTTTTTTTTAAACCCTTTTCATTATTTAAAAAACATAATTTTATGTTCTGCATTCCGTGAAACCAGAAACCTTTCCGTTCTAAAATTAGCACAGCTTTAGGTCTTTATATTAATAGTGTGGTTTTGGTTTGTACATCGTACTTGTGGTGCGTTTACATGGAAACTGGAACTGTGTTGTATCATTCTAGATTTCTGTACATTTGAATATTCGGCTTCCCCTTTTCTTGTATCACAAGTTTGTGGATATATACAGTGCGCGCATAGACACGAACACACAAACTTGTGATAGAAAAAAATAATCGGAATATAATAGACTAGATGGTGGCCCAATTCTAAAGCATCGGGTATTCTAGAATATGCATGTACGTTGCGCTGTTAGTGGGGGTTAAATTCCGTGCCAATATTGCTGATTGGTCCCTCCAGGCTGGCCGCGACCAATCAGCGAAGCGTGGTTGAGATCCTGCACCAATTCACGGCCAGACTGTGTTTCGCTGATTGGTCGCGGTTGGCCAGGCATGACTAATCACCGAAGCGGTGTTTAAATCCCGCAGCAATATCGCCGATTGGTCGCGGCCGGCCGCGTAGTATATAGCAGCCACGTAGTATATAGCAGCCACGTAGTATATAGCATAGCCACGTAGTATATAGCATAGCCACGTAGTGTATAGCACAACCACGTAGTGTATAGCACAACCACGTAGTGTATAGCACAACCACGTAGTGTATAGCACAACCACGTAGTGTATAGCACAACCACGTAGTGTATAGCACAACCACGTAGTGTATAGCACAGCCACGTAGTGTATAGCACAGCCACGTAGTGTATAGCACAGCCACGTAGTGTATAGCACAGCCACGTAGTGTATAGCACAGCGATGTAGTATATAGCACAGCCATGTAGTATATAACACAGCCATGTAGTACCGTATATAGCACAGCGATGTAGTATATAACACAGCCCACGCAATAGATAGCACAGCCACGTAGTATATTGCACAGGCATGTAGTATATAACACAGAGATGTAGTATATAGCAGCCGCGTAGTATATAACACAGCCCACGTAGTATATAGCACAGCGACGTAATATATAGCAGCCACGTAGTATATAGCAGCCATGTAATATATAGCACAGCCACATAGTATATAGCACAGCCACATAGTATATAGCCCAGCCACGTAGTATATAGCCCAGCCACGTAGTATATAGCCCAGCCACGTAGTATATAGCCCAGCCACGTAGTATATAGCCCAGCCACGTAGTATATAGCCCAGCCACGTAGTATATAGCCCAGCCACGTAGTATATAGCCCAGCCACGTAGTATATAGCCCAGCCACGTAGTATATAGCCCAGTATACAACAGCCCACGTAGTATATACGTAACACATAGTATATAGCACAGCCATGTAGTATATACGTAACACGTAGTATATAGCACAGCCATGTAGTATATACGTAACACATAGTATATAGCACAGCCATGTAGTATATACGTAACACATAGTATATAGCACAGCCATGTAGTATATAGCACAGCAATGTAGTATATAGCAGCCACAGCAGTATATAACACAGCCCACGAAGTATATAACACAGCCCACGTAGTATATAGCAAAGTGGGCACCATATCCCTGTAAAAAGAATTAAAATAAAAAATAGTTATATACTCCCCTTCCGTCGGCCCCCGGATCAAGCCCAGGCGTTTGGCGATGCTCCTCATGACACTCCGGTCCCAAGATTGCATTGCGGTCTCGCGAGATGATGATGTAGCGGTCTCGTGAGACCCCTACATCATCATCTCGCGAGCCCGCAATACATGGACCGGAGCGTCGCGAGGAGCAGCGGGAAAGGCGCCGGAAGGTGAGAATATAATGATTTTTAATTTTTTTAATTATTTTTAACATTAGATCTTTTTACTATTGCTGCTGCATAGGCAGCATCAATAATAAAAAGTTGGTCACACAGGGTAAATAGCAGCGTTAACGGAGTGCGTTACACCGTGGCATAACGCAGCCATTAACCCTGTGTGAGCGCTGACTGGAGGGGAGTATGGAGGGGGCACTGACGGAGAGTAGGAAGGGGCGAATGCGCGGCCGGACTGTGCCCGTTGCTGATTGGTCGCGGCCGTCTGGCTGCCACCAATCAGCGATGCGGGATTTCCGTGACAGACAGACGGACGGAAGTGACCCTTAGACGATTACCGTATATAGATAGTTGTAGATATTTGAATACTCTGCTTCCCCTTGTCTTCCAAGTTGTTTTTTGTAGATGATTTGTTCAGTCCTCGCTGCCCTGGTTCTATCATCTACGGCAACCTTTCTTCACTTTTTCACTTGACATTCTGCCCCCCCCCGTAAGTATTAGGCCCCGAGTAATGTACATGGTGCTCCGTACATGTGTGTTATCCATTTTGCACTAGTCTATTTGATTTAACTGTTTGTTGTTTTTTGGCTGTGGTTAAAAAACGTTTTGTTTTTTTTTGCAAATATCTCAAACGCTTTTGTATTATAATTAACTAGATGGTGGCCCGATTCTAACGCATCGGGTATTCTAGAATATGCATGTCCACGTAGTATATTGCCCAGCCACGTAGTATACAGCACAGAGCCACTTAGTATATTGCACAGCGACGTAGTATATTGCCCAGCCACGTATGTCACAGGTTAAAAAATAAACATACTCACCTTCCGAGGGTACCCTTGTAGTTCTGTCGTCTGTGTGCGGTGCAGGCGGCAGCTTCCGGTCCCAGGGTGTGATGACGTCGCGGTCACATGACCGTGACGTCATGACAGATCCTTCTCGCGCAGGACTTGTGATGACCTCGCGGTCACATGACCGTGACGTCACGGCAGGACCATGTCGCATACCATCCTTAGCACCGGAACCTGCCACTTGCTTGGACCGGTTACCGGAGGGTGGCGAGGAGCGGGAAAGGCGGCGGAAGGTGAGTATATAATGATTTTTTATTTTTTTTATTATTTTTAACATTAGATCCTTTTACTATTGACGCTGCATAGGCAGCATCAATAGTAAAAACTTGGTCACACAGGGTTAATAGCGGCGGTAACGGAGTGAGTTACCCGCGGCATAACGCGGTCCGTTAACGCTGGCATTAACCCTGTGTGAGCGGTGACTGCGGGGAGTATGGAGCTGGCGCTGGGCACTGACTGCAGGGGAGTAGGGAGGGACTGTTCTAGCAATTCTTACCTGGAAAAAAAAAAAGAAATCTACTTTATTTTTAATTAGGCTAATTTGCCCTGCACCCCAGATAAAGAGAGAGATATATAGGTGTGTGTATACAGCGGTTGAGGTAAATATTGAACCAATTTTCTAAGTGAATGTATTTCTAAAGGTGCTATTGACATGAAAATCTCACCAGATGTCGGTCACAACCCATCCAAAAAATATCAAACCATTTAAAGGTTTTTTTTTGTTTCCCCCAAGATCCACTATATTGATGATTATTGTAGTAATTTTTGCTTAAATGATGCTTACTATACTTCCGGCAGGCAGCCTGTTTCAAACAGATTTTTAAAAATTGATTATCATTATTATTAATGGCCGGGTGGTTGTGCAGGTTTATATGTAGTCAGTAACATAAAGCAGTCTATTAACAATCCACTTTATGGATATGTATGAATCCCGCAGTGGCATTCATGTGCACACAGTTTTCAGCCACGTCTCTACAAGCCAGTGCCCTATTGGAACCCATTAAAATACTACAAATACATAGGAAAGTAATTTGCTAATTGGAAGGAAATACAATTTTTTTTTTTTTTTGACTAAAGGAAAAAAAAAAAATCTATAGTAGAAAAAAAAATCAATGCTTATATCCTCATTCAGCTTCAGGAAGGAAGTTTCATAGATGTCGTCATTTTATCCTCGTTGCCAAAACAAAGCGTTCTGTTATGGTCAAGTGAAAATGAGAATAAACTAATTTTCCATTCACATTATAAGGGAAGAATAAGAAGATTATTGCCACCAATAAGTATACCAGCTCTGTAGAGCAGCTGTGGAATTTCTGAACTCCAGAATTTATACCCTATTGCTTCTACTGTTATTTTTATTTTTTACATATTGTAATACATTTTTTAACAGAACACTGCATTTATATAATCCCAGCACTTAATCTTAACCCCTCTCTCCTTCTATTCATCACTGTTCTGTGTCTGGCTGTTAAACAACTGGCTGCAGCAGGAGCCTCTCCCCTCTGGCTTGTTAGGCCCACCTGCTAATCTCCGCCCCCTTCTGAAGATTAAATTAATCAACTGGAGATTTAGCCCAGTTAGTATAAAAGTCATGCAGAACATGCCTCAGACTGGCAAAAAAAAGGGCAGCTCTATTGTTACGGACAGGTTCGGTGCAGTCATCCAGCAACGCTTCTGGCTGCTGAGCTGCGTGATTCCCAAGCAGGCCTTTCAGCAATCTGTGGGGGTCCCGGGACATATAAGGAGGTATAGCTCATAAAAAAGTCAAATGAGATAGTTAGGGTACGTTCACACAGGACTTTTTTGCTGCTTTTTTTATGCTAATTTGGTGCGTTATTTTGGTGCGTTTTTGGTGCGTTTTTTGGGTACGTTCACACCGGACTTTTTTGCTGCAGATTTTTGCTGCAGATTTTTGCTGCAGATTTTTGCTGCTTTTTTTATGCCAATTTTCAGCTGCTAGGACACCTCACAATGGCTCTTCACACCTCACAATGGCTCTTCACACCTCACAATGGCTCTTCACACCTTACTACCAGGAACTCCCTCACAATAGATCACAATCAGGACACCTCACAATGGCCCTTCACACCTCACAATGGCTCACAATGGCTCTTCACACCTCACTAACCACACCCCTAAGCTCTTGGCTGTGAGATCCCTTCCTGCTGGCCATGATTTTCTGCACAAAAAACGCAGCAAATAATGCTACATGCGTTTTTTCTGCGTTTTTGCAGCGTTTTTTTTCATCACCCATTCAAGTCAATGGGTGAAAAAACGCTGCAAAAACGCAGCAAAACGCTGAAAGAAGTGACATGCCCTATGTCCAAAAAAAGCAGCAAAGCAGAAAATACTGATCAAACAAAAAACCAACGTGTGTGCATGAGATTTCTGAAATCTCATAGGCTTTACTGGTACTGTAAAAAGCAGCTGAAAATTAGCATAAAAAAAAGCAGCAAAAAAAAGCAGCAAAAAAGTCCTGTGTGAACGTACCCTTACTTTTTAAAAGAAAATTGTGTTCTACAGTTGATTTTATGGGATTAAGCAGTTTGCCCATTGCTGCAGTTGTCGTACTGTCCACTAGATGTCAGTGCAGAAAACCTGGGTCTTGCTTTCCAACTGCTGTGAATAGTAATGGTAATCTCTCCGGAAGTTCCTGTACTAATGTGTCTACCTATTTTTGTGTTCTAGCACCAGCAGACATTCATAAATCAGCTGCGGGAGATCACGGGCATTAATGATCTTCAAGTACTTCAGCACGCACTGAAAGTGAGTATTTCCCTATTCTCTAAACTCCAGATATCAAACCCCCTTAGGCGACGTTCCGACCATGAGCATCTGGTGAGTTTTTGATGTTGCAGATTTTTGCACCTATTACATAAATTAGGCGGGTGTGCCACCTCTATGAATCCCATCCTCTTTGCTGGAACTGTAAGGACGCAGCATTAAAAACTCACCCATGGCCCATCGTGGGACCTTGGCGTTAGGGGTTTGCAAAGTAAAATGCAACACATTACGCCAAAATAAGTGGAAATTTTTTAGTATGGTGTTTGATGCTTTTTAAGCATCTTTCAACAGTTTGAAGCGTTTCTAGAAAAAGCTTCGGATAAGAGAAATTGTAAAATATATTATTATTCATGGGCGCTATATATTTTGGCACAAAACCTGTTATTTTCTGGATTGTGATGAACGTTTTCCCACTTTAATGCTCTATTAAGATATGGCAATAAAACTACATAGGGTTTTTTAGCATAATTTTCCAAAATCGCTCCAAAAACGCTTGGTGTTTCATCAGTTTGACCCTAACGCCAGTGTCTCATGATGACCAGCCCACCCTATATTATCTGTTGGGACATCTGGACATCATAGGTGGGCTCCCCTGATCATGATGACCAGCCCACCCTATATTATCTGTTGGGACATCTGGACATCATAGGTGGGCTCCCCTGATCATGATGACCAGCCCACCCTATATTCTCTGTTGGGACATCTGGACATCATAGGTGGGTTCCCCTGATCATGGCGCCCCAGAGTGAGAATGACGCTCTGGCTGACGCTGCCCATCAATGTGCTACATGAGCAGAGTTTCATGTGACTGGTGGTAGTCCACGTCTAGGAAGACTTTGCTTCTGCTGGTGTTATCAGCAAGGGGATAAAATACCCCTTTATTAACGTTGCCCCATTGTCTTCATTTTGACCACCATGACCATGAGAACATGGCTGGAGTGGTGGCGCTTTTTTTGACTGTTCGTTGCCTATTTGACTATTGGAAACGTTACTTGGCCGTCAGTGGGTTGAGCAGAGGTCCTCATGATGACCACCACCAGTGACCTAGTGAGGGTGGCCACTAGGGGGTCAGCTGCCTTGGTTGCAAAGCTCTGTAAAGGTGCAATGTTTCTAAAAAAAAAAATTAAGTTCCTACTTCTTGGAGAAGTGGCAACTCTATGACTGAAGATTATGGACAGTGCACAAAACGAGCTGCACTTTGAGCATCAAGGCAACACGATGCTGATACGGTTGGATCCAGTAGTAGAAGAAAGGAGCCATTGGTTCCACCACTCTGCGTCATGTTGGCCATTGACTCTACAAAACCTCGACATCCGCGATGGAATAAAGTCACTGCATTAGACCACCTGTGCGGGGAGGGGTGGCATGAAGCGGGCATTATTACTTTTGAAGGAGGGTATTAATGGACATACATTTTTTTTTTTTTTTTTTTAAAAGGACGTTAATATAAGGTTAGAGGCACATTACTTGCCTTGCCCCGGGTTCTGGCAACCAACCATACGCCGCGGCTTCTGCCACACAGAGGACGTTATGCTCAGAGTTGGCAGAGGTCTCGGTGGTCAGGCCTTACCTGGGCTGTCCGTGCCTGAAAAATGTATTTGGTGGAGAAACCCCTGTGGAGGTTACTTTAGGAATAACCCAGGGATTATTTTTCCGGATATTATTTTTGTATATTGAGTGAAATGCTTCTTCACATAGTTTGCCCCCTGGCAGAGTAGTGATCAGATGGCGTATAGCCTGAGTGTACTGTGCTGATATTTGTGTGATGAGGCTGCGGAGGGAGGAGGTCAGGGCCGTCCCTACAACTTGGCACCATGCAGGGTATTCGGTATGTAGTGAACAATGCAGGGTGTGGACGGCCGGTATGATAAACGTGAGATCTAGATCTGCGACTCCTAGGAATGAAGGGGAATGTGTGATGTTCTGCATTCTCACAGTAATTGAGGAGATACATGGTATATATTTGCTGTTTATCTGTTTATATGGTATATGTCATGTAGACAGACCACTGATTATAAAGAACTCGTCTCCATGGCATTTAACAATTTTTGGCTACTGTACTTTGTTTTTTCTTAAATTAGTTATATATATATATATATATATATATATATATATATATATATATATATATATATATATATATATATATATATATATATATATATATATATATATATATTATAGTTTTTTAATCCCTGTAACACAAATACCTGATTTAAACAACTGGAAATTTTCTGATAATTTCCCTTTTAAAGACATTTTCCTGCATTGGGCTACAAGTCTGCTGCCATTCTATGTGACCTCAGACTTGTGAATCGTGATATCGCACGCACTGCATGCTGTGAGGATTTTCTGGTGCCGGTACCAGGCGGTCATATGACCACAGGTGTATGCAATTTGCGTTCTTCCAGCCACATTCAGACTAGATGTGTCCGGCGTCACTCAATACACTTGCATCGAGTGAGGCTGCGCATGTCTAGTCGGCACATGACCGCATGTATGCAATTCACTTGGGTCCCTTTCACACTGCTTTGTCACACGGTCATTAGTCCCGTTGGGTCTTGCGTCCAGGGTCTACCCACCCCCTCTCAAAACTGGAGATGGGGCTATAGACTATAATGGTGCTGACAGGGTCAACATGCGCACTGACATGCGTCGTTTTTGGGTGTATGTGCCTACTGGAGATGCAATCTACCAGACGGGACCAGCAAGCGTGTGACCAAAGCACAGTGTGAAAGGGCCCTTACTTGCATCTGTCCCAGTGCCGGCATCGAAGAATCCTCACAGCCTACAGTGCGTGCGTTCATATAGGAATTATGAAGTAAGTTATCACTTTAGCAAAAAAACTAAACCTGCAGGTGCAGTGGAAAATGTTATGTGTTCATTATTTTCTTTATGGTGGGTACAACCTAAGGTGCAGCAAGTCGGAAGAGGTTTGGGTCTTAAGACCTCTACTGATTGCTCAGAAATCCTCTGTGCTCCTGAGCTCCTGTCTGAGTGCGGAGAAGAGAACCGGCTCACAGACTTTCTCTTGGGCTCATACACTGCTCTGTGCACTAAAACTGATAAAATAAGCAGTATTAATAGGTGTGAAAGGAAAAATAAAAGATGTAAAGTGCATCTATAAAAGGAAGCATGTGGGAGCCTTGCACATGTACGTGTTTATTTTATTAAATGAATATGGTTCTCTTATTTTCCAGGAGAGCAATGGGAATCTGGAGTTAGCTGTCGCGTTTCTTACAGCAAACAATGCTAAGCTCCCTCAGCCTGAAGAAGGAAGCTACTATCAGACCGCGATCCCCAACAATGACCGATACATCAGCGTGGGCAGCCAGGCGGACACCAGTAAGTGGATCCGAGGCCCGCTGACAACACATGGGCCACTTCGTCTGCCACGGGCCGGCATGCAAACTGTAGTGGGATTCGTTTTGACTGTATAAAGTAAAAAAAAAAAACATATATAAACTGCTGTATGCGTCGCACTAATAATACACCACTTGCATCTGTCTGTGACTGAAATTGGTGCAAATTATTGTGAAAATCAGAGTAGTTTCTGGTGTAGAGAGTTCCCCAAGAGACTCCAGATTTATAAGATGTGAGCCTCTTAAAAAAATGTGGCCTATTTTTCAACTTGTGTAAAGAAAAAAAAAAAAAAACAAAACTCAGTGTGGGTGAGTGTTGTGTATCCACATGGGGGGCCTCACTGGTGATTGATGGCTGCTCTGTACCCACAAATACAGGGTTCTCCTATTAGCCAAATGGCACAATCTTTTTATTTTCCGCTTTGGCTAATGGGAGCATGAACTTTTCCCCTTTGCTGTAGGGTAGTATGGCAGATCCACGGTAAAAGGGTTATCTTGCACGTATAAAGTAAATTAGAGGGGCATTCCGGAAGAAAAGGTCACCTCCTGTAGTATGAACCTGCGCCTGTTGTTCTTCCTCACTTCCCCGTACTTTCTATAAATCTACCTAATGTCTGTTTGTAAATGCGAAGGGTCGAACGCTGGGACCCCCGCTGATCACCAGAGCGGGCACATATATCCCAGTTTGTAAATAATGGCGTGGTGGTGAAGTATTCGCAATGCCCACCTTCACCAAAGAAAGGGCCCCGACATATGATGTACCGGTATGTCCACTGTCGGTAAGGGGTTAATCTTCTTTTACTCTTCTATTGCATATTTGGCGATGGTGGGGGACAGAAGCGGTAGTAGATACGGCCTTCAGGTGTCTCACTGACCATTGCTTCTGGCTGTTCTCTTGGCTGCTCGCTATTCCTGCAGCTGCACCTGTCTCTAGACACCGCTCTTCGCTCGGGATTTATCCAGGATGTTTACTGCTCGGAGGCCTGGGAACCTCGTCTATATGAGAGCGGGTGCATCCTGCTCCTATACACAAGTGTACGCCATATCATTGCCATCAGCCCTGACCAGAGATTGCACAGGCCGCGACGTGCCTCCCTTACATGATGTTGTCAGGCCGTCCCGCTCTGTAATTAACAGCCCTGGAACTAGTTATGCCGAGACGAGTTGCTACTTGTTCTTGGGAAACATACATCATAATTATGGCACATGGGTGACCCACTTGTTAACATTACCGTCTCCCACCCAGTCACTAGTGATTGCCGTCCTCTTACTGCAAGAGTTATAGGACTTATTGTTTGCTGTTAAAGGCTCTCCCATTACTAACCGGCCCTTTAATCACAGTGCTTCGACTCCTAAAGTTGCTGATAATCATTTTCCCTGCAAGGGATAAGTAATATTGTAGGACTGACCATCCTGGATGAACGTCTGTTCATGTAATACATGAGCAATGAGAATCGCAGGCCTGGTGGGGATTCTCCTCTATGATCGTAGAGTGCAAATGCACAGGGATTGTATTGATGGGACCACCCTTTCAATCTGAGAGCGGCATAATGTAGGGACAAAGACCCTGATTCCAGCGATAGTCTAATCCCGCTCCCACAACTAATTGGCAGCTTTCTGCCTATGCACAGTGTACTGAAAACTGCCAATTAGTGGTATGGGCGGGGTTATACAGAGCACAGCATTCTGAGCTCTGCTAGATCTGCAGCAGAGATAACAGGGATTTTATCAAAACTAAATTAAGCAGCCGAGTAAGTGATACATCACTGGAATCGGGGTCTCTGCCCCTACATTATACTGTTTAGATTATATAGCAAAAACCCGATGAGAGATTCCTTTAATATGGACACATGTGGAAAGGGAAATGGTTTTAAATACATTTTTTTAAAAATGCATAAAATGGTAAAATGGAAATGGTCTTGTAAATTAACAAAAATCCTGTGTAAGGTTTGGTGGTGGTGTCAATATGGCTGTCATTAAAGATGCTCCATAAGTCTTTACCCAGTTTAAAGGGAATCTGTTATGTCCCTGCACGTTACTTATTTACTTTTATAAAATAAGAATAATGCTGTTTCTATGTACCAGCATGACTGTAGAAGTTACTGTCTGTAGTCAGTAGCTCTGACCACTACATAACCCCTGCTTGTCATAGCCAGATAACGTGTCAGAAGCTATATGGCTCGCATTATCATGGAGGCACAGATGAGCGCTCCGAGCACAGGAGAGGCAGCAGCCTATGCTTTCTACAGCAGCATACATGACACTGGCAGGGAGGAACCCCCCAACCCAGTGCAAGGAGGGTCCGAAATGGCAGACCGGTGATGGGCTCCTATCAGCAGCAGGATACTCGGGGATGAGGAGGATTTTAGATAGTTGCAAAGGAAAAGACTCAGACACATGCTACCTTTTCCCTTCACCATCAGCACCATACCGAGAGAGGATCCGCCCCCGAGGAACAGGAAACCTGCAGAGATAGAATGCTGAATATATTTTACATGCTGTTGGATTTCTGCAATGAAATGCTTTCTTCATTTTTAGATGTGATTGACCTAACTGGGGATGACAAGGATGACCTGCAGAGAGCGATCGCCCTGAGCCTGGAGGAGTCAAACAGGACGTTCAGAGAGACTGGAATCACCGATGAGGAGCAAGCCATCAGCAGGTCGGTGAATAGCTCGCCTGCTGCTCACTGCCGTCACACACTATTGGCCGAGTATCGAGAGCCTGCTTGTGTCCGCCATGTTGTTTGCTGAAGTTGGGGAAACTTGGATTTTAAGGCCAATAAAAAATGTGTAAAGTCTAGCACAATTTATAGGAGAAATAATAGTCGATGACTAAAGCGTTGTGTAGACAGTAGATGCCGCAGTGATATCGATATCTAGAATAGGAGGCTGCATTACTTGCAGAATTAATCCCACAAGCCTTCTAAATAATGTGATATTCTATAAATATAAAAATATTGGTGAGTGAATGAAGAAAAAAAAAAAAAGATCCGCCAGTTATTCTCTATTCTCACCTGCCAACGTCACACTGTGGTCTTCCGGGGGTGGTGATGTGCTATCTGGTGACTGCGCCATTGGTCTGGGCTGTTTGGGGACACCTGTTGGTGTTAGAGTGGGAGACACGACGCACAATAGGGTCTTATCTGGTGGGGAAATGGTGGGATGTTCTATGTTAACATTGTGGTGGATCCTGATGAAGAAGTTGGTTCAGCTTTGAATCGCTCTGAGAATAAGCGGCATGCTCTAATCCCTCATCATCTGTTAGATTTGTTGAATCCACTACAGCAGCGCAGACTATTACTCCTATCCTCCACCAATTACAATTAGTGTATTTTAATCTGATGGGTTTCTTCATGCCGATCCTTTGTTCTCAAGATTAGTCTCCATGAAACGTGTGTGGAAGCCGTTTACTCCATTCTCATTGATTCGTGTGCACCCTTGGCTGCTGAACACTGGCCTGACTGGCTGCCATGTAGGTGTATGGCCACCGTGACAGTAATTCGGGATCACAGCAGTAAGACGGTATCCATCTACTGAGCAGTTTGTCTGGGTCATCATTAAGCGGCACAATTTGAAGGAAGAAGACCTCTTTTGGGCTGAGGGTACATGGCGACTTTGGCCGTGACGCCTACATCGCTGCGCCGTACACGTGAATGAGATAGCATTGCTACCCCCAAGATGTGGAGACAAGTCACTATAAACTCCGATGAGGGTGGACATCTTGCAGTTTGCGTGTTGCGGTCGGAGTACACTCCTGAGTCACTGTGCGGCCCCACTCCTTCTGATTACGATGCGTTGTGAGCGGCTACACCTAGGAAGGTTTCTCCGCCACATCTGTCACGCGGTCTAGCCTTAGGGATCCTGGACAAGCCCTTTTAAAAAGGGTGCAACCTAGGATAAAGTTGACACTAATCACCCAGCTTAGGTCCTTTACTTAGATTGGCCTGTAGTAAGAAATCACGAGTCTTGGTCCATAACATTTGGTTACGGACTTCTCTAACATTAGAGGTGCCACTGGATAGCACATACCCTCCAAGGAGCACCTTAGTCAAAGTGCCAAGATCCACCGCACCAGCTGATGATTGCTGCTTCTTCTGTGTAGGGTATTAGAAGCCAGCATAGCGGAGAACAAGGCCAGCCTGAAGAGGACGCACACGGAGGTATGGAGCGACTCTCCTAATCCTTACGACAGGAAGCGTCAGGACAACTGTCCCGTGGGGCTGAAGAATGTGGGGAACACCTGCTGGTTCAGTGCAGTCATCCAGGTGAGGATTTATCTTTTCTACCTTTTCCTTCCTTTGATTTACGCGGTGATTATGTGACAATATGTCTTACATAGAGATGAGCTAACCGGAACTATAAAGTTCGGTGTTCGTTCCGTTCTGAACTCTGAACACGGGCTTCTCCTGGAGGTCCATTTTACAGTTCAGGAGTTCGGGGAGGAGAGAGAGAATTTTCCAGCTTCAATGTTCGGGTCCCCACTGATTTCTATGGGGTTTGCTTTCAGATAGAGTTCTGGTACATGGACTGAACTTTGGACTAAAGTTCGGTCAAACATGATGAACCCGATAACGATTGCATGCAGTGAAGGAGCCAGTCTCATAAGACCTATTTTAATATGTGACATTTAAAGGAAATCTGTCACCAGGTTTATGCAGCCCCATCTGAGAGCTGCAGAGACCCTGACTCCAGCAATGTGTCACTTATTGGGTTTTTTCCTGTGGTTTTGATAACACTGTTCTACCTGCTGCAGCTTTGCTAGTCTTCTCAATGACTCCTGCTATGTTGTCCTAGATGCTCATGAGCTTTCAGCTTTCATTCACCCCCTGCCCATTACCAATGATTGATTAGTGGCTTTCTTCTGAGGTACGGTGTTGACAGAAAACTGGCAATCAATGTTGGTCTGTGAGCACTAGCAGAGTTGCAGCAGATGAGTCATTTTATGAAACGTACAGCAACAAGCCAAGTAAGTGACTCCAGTCTGGGTCTCTGTTCCTATTTTACACTGCCCTCAGATTAATGAGCATAAATCCGCTAACAGATTCTCTTTCACAAGTCTGATTAAAGGTATATTTTTCTGATTTGCAATCAGCCTCGAGCAATTCAATCAAGAGAATATCCCAGGTAATAGGAGGTAATACAATACAGTCAACTAGGATTGCACTTAGAAATCATTGGCTAGTCGCTAGTGATGAGCGAACATGCTCGGAGAAGGTGTTATCTGAGCATGCTCGGGTGCTATCCAAGTGTCTTCAGCATGCTCAAAAAATGTTTGAGTCCCCGCGGCCGCATGTCTGACAACTGTTCACCAGCTACAACTCACGCAGTGATTGTCTAACAAACAGGCAATCCCTGCATGTGTTGCAGCTGTCGTATAGTCATGAGACATGCAGCCGTGGGGACTCGAACATGTTATTTGGGCACGCCGAAGACACTCGGTTAGCACCTGAGCATGCTCAGATAACACCTTATCCGAACACGTTCGCTCCTCACTACTGGTCGCTAATAAACCCTCACAGCTGGACTATGCGAGGGTGGGATAAGGAATTTTACATGGGGTTATCCTATAACACAGTGACTCATTAGAGACATAAAAAGAGACCTCGCACGTATTCAGAGAGTGAGTGATCTCATGTGGCCAGTGCCAGGATTGTAACCCAATGCCCGGACTCTTGGGCGTCTGCCCAGTTTATGTTTATGGACTGCACAGTGTGTACGTGGCCAATACAGTCATAAGGGGCGCGCTCGGATTTCATGCCACATTATACCCAGTAGTGACCAATCTGCCTCAATAAGAATATTATAAACCTGAAAAAGTGGGTGACGTGGATGTTGGCATTAAATCTCGGGGTCAGGTTTGATCTAATTGACATGTGATGCAAGGTTGCCAACCTTTTTTTTTTTTTTTTTCACAATATATTTTACAGACACAATGTAAAACAATAATAAATCATTATGATTATTGAGAGGCCAAGAGACAAGAGAGACCAACTACTAATTCTAGAAAGCGGCTGCTGTTGAAGGATCCCTCTAAATCAGATCAGTCATCAGCCACTCCTTGTCTGGCAGCCATCAGTGTCTCTGCTCTTCTGTCTAATTGAAGTGGAGTGCGATTATGTTTTAATTTGCCGGTCACAGCTCGCGTCTATTCCTTTCCATCGATGGGGAAATGTTATTTTGATTTGTTTACGATAAATGGTCGGACTCTGCTGAAATCAAAGTCTCCACAAGCACCGTAACGGAGAGTAACAGATGGCGAGCCCCGGCCGCTGCCGTCAGCTGCGGAGACGGGATTGTTTACTTCCTCTGATTCATGTGTCTGTGGTTTAGTCTGACCTCAGGGAGCTGTTATCTGGCTGCTTATTTTCTGCCTACAAGATCATTTGCACTTTATTAATGAAGCTTCCATTTGTGCAAAAGAAGGAATTAATGTAAGAAGTGAGAACCGTGCGGAAGCCCGGCCATGAAGTTCTCAGCGCGGCGGTAATCTGCTGATCAGCAATGTGTGACCGCAGGATCTGTTTATATATAAATATAGAATGTGGACGGCGAAAACATCATATGACCCATGTTATCTGCAGAGAGATCGGGGATATTTAAAGGGGTATTCTGGCTTTGGTAAATAAAGGTAATTCATTGTGTAATGAAAACGTATAACTTCGCCCATCAACTGGTTGACATGGCAGTAGTGCGCCGGCAAGACCCATGTCCCTTTCACCAGGGGGTAAGCCAAATCTCCGACTCCTCAATTTTCATGACTCCGACTCCACAAAAATGGGCTCCGACTCCACAGCCCTGACTCCACAGCCCTGACTCCACAGCCCTGACTCCACAGCCCTGACTCCACAGCCCTGACTCCACAGCCCTGACTCCACAGCCCTGACTCCACAGCCCTGACTCCACAGCCCTGACTCCACAGCCCTGACTCCACAGCCCTGACTCCACAGCCCTGACTCCACAGCCCTGACTCCACAGCCCTGACTCCACAGCCCTGACTCCACAGCCCTGACTCCACAGCCCTGACTCCACAGCCCTGACTCCACAGCCCTGACTCCACAGCCCTGACTCCACAGCCCTGACTCCACAGCCCTAATAGGGCTGTGGAGTCGGTAAGCCAAACCTCTGACTCTGACTCCTCAATTTCCATGACTCCGACTCCACCAAAATGGGCTCTGACTCTACGACTCCGACTCCACAGCCCTGCCTTTTACCAGGCACAGCTCATACTAGTGAGGAGCGAACGTGCTGGGATAAGGCGTTATCTGAGCATGCTCGGATGCTAACCGAGTGACTTCGGCGTGCTTGAAATTTTTATTTTTTTTCATATCCCCGCAACTGTTAAACATCATGAGTCAGTGATGGCGGTAGTCATGTATTCTGGGTGGTAAGGGGGTCTAGAGCAAAAGGGTCTCACAGTCTGGAAACAACTTCTGATCAGATGACTGACAGGGTGTCTTCATGTATATTTGGCACTGCAGCCCAGAAGGGTCTGCTCAAATGGGACGGTCCGCATGGCTTCCATTCCTCAGTCCTCCACTTATTGGATAATAATCTCCGGTCTCCAAGGATAAAGTAGGAGTGAGAAATATATATTTGTTTTTTCTTTTAATTATCTTTTTATTAATTATAACCTAACCAAATATCAGACAGCTTGTGAGAGGAGGTACAAGGAGAAAGGCCGACTGGCACTGCGCAGAGAGCACCCGAGAATAACAGTACAAATAAATAGAAACTTATTCTTTGAGGCTACTGTAAATTGGCGAGATCCCTAACTAAAGGTAGACAATCGTCAAATAGGAAAGTGTAATGGTGGGAACTTTTAGAATTTGAAGAAAAACTTACCCCTTGATTTAAGGAATATAGGATGCAAGTTTCAGATTGTATTGCTGGACGTTAAGTTGGGGGAATTAAAGACAAAACAAGGGAGAAGGGGATTGAGGTTAGGGAGGGAATCTTTGTGAGGTGCAAATTTGGGATGAGTCTCCGTTGGAAGTATAAAGTGAGCAATAGCGGACAAACACATCGGGCCCGATACATGAAGTCGAGCCTTGTTCACACCGGTCGTGATGAGAAGATGGGCTATAGTCACACACTCCTGATTCATGAAGAGGTGCACACCTCTTCAGGAATCATTAGCGCCTGACGATTTGCAAACACCTCTGTGTGCGTGCCTGACCACAAATCTTATATGGGCTCTGCTGGAGTACAGTTTGTGGGGTAACAAATGTATTTGATGAGCAATGGTCGCATCGCTCCTGATCCACCCCAGCTCTGTCCACTTTATTGGAGATGGGCGAAAATAGAGTGGATATGCCAAAATGGAATTTCTTGTGATTTCCAGTGTAATAGGATTAGACATCAGGAAATTTTATATAATTATTTTTTTTTTTTTGTAGGGAGTTTGTCAAAATGATCTTTAAAAAAAACAAAACTTGAGGAATAGTCTTTCACTTGAATAGTAGTCTTTTTAATATAAGACTAAACTAGTTTTATTTAAAATAGCGCTGTGTTCAGAAATTTCAGTGTTTTCTATGAGATGCAGTTTTTGTGTGTCCTTCCTGCCTCCTGCTTGTAACATCTGACAGAAGGAAATCTATCATAAGCAGGAGGCACGCATGAAAGGCGGGAGATGCTTTACAAAAAATACACTGGACAATCTACAGTGTAAATCAGAACATAATTTTTATTATTTATTTTAAGAGCACCATTGATTCTATGGTGCTGTACAAGAGAAGGGGTTACATATAAAATACAAATATAAATTACACTCAAAATAACAATGACAGACGGACGCAGAGGGCCCCTGCCTTTGCGGGCCTACAGTCTACATAATGTAGAAAATAATAAACAAAGGTATATTCCCCTCCCACAGAGGCGTTGTTCCTGCTGTGTTGGCGCTGATTTTCTCTTTTCTGGACGAGTGCCATGCCTTTTCAAAGCAGTCTGCAACCAATGAGTGACAGAAGTTTGGCTGCAGCTCATAAATATTCCGTCAGAGCAGATGTCCTCTCTGATGAAAAAGTAAAGGCTGCAGTCTGCACGTGACACAACAATATCACTATCTGGGAACAGCGACCCCCAACATCAATGGAACAGCGCCACTGTGGGAGTTAAGTATAGATTGTTTTCACTTTACTTAGGGTCCTGAAATAAATGGGGATTGTGCAGTAGTGGGGAACCACGTCAATCACTTCTGCTGCACTATACGGGCAAATATAAAAGTTGTGCTGCATTAATACTGCTTTCTATCTGACGCACATTGGTGGGTCATTGGCTACTGTCGCTAGGCTGATTAGCCATTTGCAGTTTCCTAGAAGCCTCTAGATGGTGAACAGTTTGATCTTGTATCTTGGATTTCACACAGAATACACCTTGTATATTTAGTTCATTAAAAGCGTTGGCTCTGACCTAGGAGACACTTGCTCACAGGATGGGAACTGCCAGCTGATTTTCTCCGGCGAGGAGACCCGACTCTCGCAGCCGATTAGCAGTTGAGACCAACGTCTTCTTTTATTTTGACAACTGTGAAAAGTGGCTGATGACAGACGGCTCCTTAGTGAGGCTAATTCTAAAAAGAGCTGAGACAATGTGTACTTGTCACCCTGCCGGGACACGCCGTCCTGCACATGGATGCAAAAATATATTGTTTGGTCTCGTCTTTGGTGGGCTCAGCGCTTTTGCTTCCCTCCTATAAGAATCGGTGGGCCAGCAACGCTTGGACCCTCAACGATCAACATTACAATGTCAAAAGTTTTTCTACACGTGCCGTCACTCTTATGACTAGATTTACAAAGAAAGAAAAACTTTTGTCAACTTTTTGTTCTCCCTTTATGTAGTAGACAGAGTTAGCATAAAATGTCAGCTGGAACCTCCATTCATTTTCAACCATTTTTTTTTTTTTTTTTTTTTTTGGGGGGGGGGGGGGGTCCTTCCTTTTTTTTACTAATAGTACTAGTCAATAAAAGGTGTTTTCCCACTTTCAGGAAACAGTACCTCAACTGCTGTAATATAGCAAAAATAACGACTGGAGCAGGTACTTGCCCTCCACAGGTTCTGCACCTGCTCTCTGCCGCTGTGCGGGTCTTGGTGTGTTTGGCTGCAGTGGTAAAGGTATATCACTGCTGTAGCCAATCACTGAACTGAGGTATCTTACAGTAGTTGGAGTCCACTTACCTGACAAAGGAAAACCCCTGTAAGTGTGAATTTACTCCTTACACAACAGATGTCTGTATCTGACCAATGTTTAGTTTCTTATCCTGTACAGTTTGATTTCTAGAAATTAAGGATTGTTAAAAGTGGAAAATTCCTTTAATTCACCGTATTGTTGGAGGTCGCACTCTGTGATAAATGAATCTGCAAAACCGCTTTAAAGGGAATCTGTCAGTAGGATCAGCCCTCCTAATTAGTGATGAGCGAGCGTGCTGGGATAAGGTGTTACCTAAGCATGCTTGGGTGCTAATTGAGTGTCTTCCACGTGCTCGTAAAATATGTTCGACTCCCTGCGGCTGCATGTTTCACGGCTGTTCGACAGGCGCAACACATGCAAGGATTGCCTGTTTGTTACTCTATGTGCAATCTGATCCCTTATTTCCGTGAAATCCATATTTTTTTTCATTTGTAAATGAGCTGTTAAGAGCTATGAACCTAGATCTCCCGGAGAATCTGCCTCCAGAGCTTGTTTGGAATGAAATGAGGTGTTACTAGGGTGAGACATGTAATGACTGACAGTCTGCTCATTTCAATAAGCTCTGGAGGCAGATTCTCAGCGAGATCTATGTCCGGCCCATAGATATAAACATCTCATTTACATATTAAAACATGTGGATTTCTCTGGAATAAGACATCAGATCACAGATCTCAAGGTATCATTTTATTCATGCCCATGTTGACAGCTAAGGAGGGTTTATCCTTCTGACAAATTCCTTCTGCGAAACCTGGTGTTCTGTTTTCCTACAGTTCCCCCACAGGGCAGGTGAAGCATTACATGGGGAACACTGGAATAATTCGGCTATGTATGGTAGGTCCTCCGGGAGACTGTCGGCCAATTACTGCAAATGATCAGGCTTCGCCCTGTGTATAGCAAGACTTAGGAGCAGGGGGCAGCTGTGCACATGGCGCAGGCACACATTGTGACACAAGTGTGTGTATAAGTTCTTATTTGTGAGGATAAACTACATAAATGAGAAATAATCAGTGTGTAGATTAAACTTGTCTTGTTTCTTTCCCTTTCAGTCTCTCTTTAATCTGCTGGAATTTCGCAGGCTAGTATTAAACTACAGCCCCCCTGTCTGCGCTCAGGATGTTCCGCGAAACCATAAGGTGGGTGTGCGCGTGCACTGTACCCGTGGGCATACATCCTGCATAAATGCTGTCGTGTCATCATTCGTGCTTAAACACCCACAGCTAAAAGAACAAGTGTGAAAATATTATAACACGCATTAACATTCACATGAATTTCTGCATTTTGCAAATTCCTTAGTTTTTTCTATTGGAAATGTATTTCAGACAGGTAAGTGAGCAGCGATTGGACCGTGTCTGTGTGTAGTGAGCAGCGATTGGACAGTGTCTGTGTAGCGAGCGGTGATTGGACAGTGCTGGTGTGTAGTGAGCAGCGATTGGACAGTGTCTGTGTGTAGTGAGCAGAGATTGGTCAGTGTCTGTGTGTAGTGAGCAGAGATTGGTCAGTGTCTGTGTGTAGTGAGCAGAGATTGGACCGTGTCTGTGTGTAGCGAGCAGCGATTGGACAGTGTCTGTGTAGCGAGCGGTGATTGGACAGTGCTGGTGTGTAGTGAGCAGCGATTGGACAGTGTCTGTGTGTAGTGAGCAGAGATTGAACAGTGCCTGTGAAGCAAGCCACGATTAGACAGTGTGTGTAGGGAGCAGAGATTGGACAGGGCCTGTGTGTAGTGAGCCGCGATTGGACAGTGTCTTGTGTGTAGCTAGCAGCGATTGGACAGTGTCTTGTGTGTAGCTAGCAGCGATTGGACAGTGTGTAGTGAGCAGAGATTGGACAGTGTCTTGTGTGTAGCTAGCAGCGATTGGACAGTGTCTTGTGTGTAGTGAGCTGAGATTGGACAATCCCTGTGTGTAGTGAGCCGCGATTGGACAGTGTGTGTGTAGCAAGCAGCGATTGGAGAGTGTCTTGTGTGTAGTGAGCGGAGATTGGACAGTGTGTGTGTGTGTGTGTGTGGTGAGCGGTGATTGGACAGTGCCGGTGTGTAGTTAGCGGCAATTGGACAGTGTCGGTGTGTAGTGTTGTATTGTGAAGTGTTGTAAATGAACCCATGAGTGGAATGGTAAAATCTGGGATGGGAGCAGGTCAGGACACCTGGCACAAGCTTGCAATTTACTTTCTTTGTAGATTTCGGATCTGAACATTGATGCTGAACTCCATGCGTTTTTCCTCTTTCAGTGCTTCATTGGTTAAATCATTTGCCTAAATGCCTATTGATGAAAAGCCCCAGAGGCGAGCAAACCTCACTGTATTAAGAAGGCGCCCCGCCCCTGACGAATGCAAGTTTTTCCATTTAGAAAGTGGATTCTTCCATTAATGCTGGAGCCATTGGTACATGTCACATCAGGGTTATCCCTCTACATCATGATGCGCAGTCGACTGCTGAGTAAAGACTAGCAGGAAGCCATGACACCATCACTCTTCTGTCTCCAGAAGCCTGTGATTGGCTGTGGCGGTCAGGTGACTAAAGCAGCACATGTGACCAGACAAACTCCCAATGTAATGCCGTTTTGTTCACCCGACTGCTGCATCCAATCACAGGCCTCTGCGGATTGGTGACAGAATAGGACAACATGGCTTCTAGTCCGGTGCAGTCGACCGGAGCAGCCTGCGCTTGATCCACGGAGGTGAAAGCAGTTGAGGTGCATCAGTGTGCTATTTCCCACCCTTCCATGGCACCTATGCGGATAGGGGATAACTTGCTGATCGCTGAGGGTCTTATCACGAGGCCCCCATCGATCCGGAGAACTGAACCCCGACTGAATGGAGTGGTGGTTGATGATGTGCACCGCCGCTCCATCATTCCTAGTGGGACCACCAAAGATGGCCAAGCGCTTCACTTCACTGGTCTTTGACAGTCCCCTGAATGGAGCGGCGGTGTGCTTCATCAAACTCAGTTGTATTCACACGTGGCTATTAAAAGCCCCCGTTCTTGGGAACCCTGGGGCTTGTCTCCTGTTACCATGAATCCAGTCCATGAAGGGACCTTCAAGATATGGGAAGACAAGTGGGAAAGCTGAAAGTGTGACTGACATCTCTAAAAGCCTGTCATGGAGAAGCGTTCTGTGGGTTCCCGGCACTGAGGACCGCTCCAATCACCAGAACGAAGGGTAGAATTGCTCAGCGTGGTCTCGGCCTACACCTTCTGCAGTGTCGAATGAAAGCAGCCCTCGGATGGCCACTTCTGCCCCTTCTTTTTAAGGATTGGTGGGATCCTCCTGGCAGCCAGAACCCCACCCATCAAAATGTCTGACATATCGGGGGGCCTTTAGAAAGATTTACTCGTTAGCTATAGTAATTCACCCCGGGTGGTCTTACAGGAACATGATGGTCACGATTTGAGATTTGATTTAAGATTTTCCTGTGGATTTCTCTCTTTCAGTGAGGATAATTGACAATATAATAGGATTTAATGGGGTTTTCCGATGAGGCAGGATAGGTGATAACTCGCTGATTGGTGGTGGTTTGACCAGTGGGACCGGCACCGATTGGCAGAACAGGGAATTGTTATCCCTGATGGGGCATTTTTTACTTCAACATGGAACACAAGTTCCAGAGAAAGCCAAGTGCAGTGCTCATGCTCAATGCTGCTCCTTTGAAATGGGGGTTAAAGTCAGACCTACCCCCAATCAAGCGGTCGCCGATCCCATGAGTATTCTGTGGATGGGTGATGACTTTTCACCGGAGAACCCGTTTATCACTTCACAACTTGCTGTGAATAATGTCAGCTCTGCTACGATTGTGTATGGTGGACACAAGATGCTGCAATGGTCGTCTGCTTAGAACGGGAGCAATTTTAATGTTTCTGATATTAAAATAATTAAACTTGACCATCGAAGTAAGATTGCCATTTTCTCTTGTGCCATAGGAACATAGGAATCTGCCTTTTATGCGAGAGCTGCGCTATCTCTTCTCACTACTGGTCAGTTCTAAGAGGAAATACGTGGATCCTTCCAGGGCGGTGGAGATTCTGAAAGATGCCTTCAAATCCAACGATTCCCAGCAGGTGAGTACTCGAGGAGTTGTGGCCATAGATCCCGCAGAATAGCTTATTAGTAAGGTGGTGCTTGGGCGTTCAATGGTCGATATCTGCGCCACCGCTTGTTTTTCGGCAAACTTGTGTAGTTGATTGCTTTTGTGTACGTTTAGGCTATGTTCACACGTTGCGTTTTTGCTGCGTTTTTTTTTTAATGCAAATATTAAGATACGTTTTACAGTGCCAGAAAAAGCTGTGAGATTTCACAAATCTCATGCTCACACATTGGTTTTTTTTTTCCTGACTGAATTGGAAAACTGCTTTCTTTTTGAACACTGCAGCATGTCAGTTCTTTCAGCGTTTTTACAGTTTTTTTCACCCATGGAAAGCAATGAGTAAGTGCAAAAAGACACAGCAAAAAACTCAGGTATCATGTTTTGCTGCATTTTTGGTGCAAAAACCTCAGGAAGTTGCATCATGTTTTTTTTATGCACTAAACTTTACTCGGACTCCCATGACAGCACGACGACAGGGGATCTGCCCATTAGGAACAGGAAACCTACAGATACAAAAGGGCGGCACCTCTCCCCTGCATCAGTTGGTTTCCTGTTCCTAAAGGGACAGGTGCCTACAGATGAACTAAAGGAACCCAGGCCGGCCGGACCGAATCTGGTAGCGGGGGGGTCTCCTACCTCGGCCGGTGCGGAGAACCCTGGAGACGCCACGGTGGTCCTGGCTGGACTGCACGCGGTGGCGTTCGCAGCAGGGAGCGGAGTCCGGAGGATTCCCTGCTTCCATCAGCGTCGGCGCCGGTAAGTATACCCATTGGTGGTGCAGCGGTGCGGTGAATGTGGGGTGCCGGCGTCAGGGCTGTCTGGGTGAACTCGTGGAGCGCTGCGGTCCGTCCCCGGCGTCCTGCACCGCTCTCAGCGTGTGCTGGAGCGTTTCCGGGTGCGGTGACGTGAGGGGGCGGAGTTAGCAGCCGCTTCCGGGTCGCCGGGTGTCTGCGCATGCGCAGTCGATCCAAGATGGCAGCGCCCATAGCATCCTGATGCCGGTTTTCTCCCACATGGTTTCCTGCCTCCCTGCTGTATCCTGAGCCAATGGGGCAGCGCTGACCTATCTGCTGACTGGATCCAAGGGGGATTTAAGCAGGTGACAACTGCAGAACCCTGCTTTTGGTCGCAAGTCATCATGGAGAGTGGTGGTGAGCAGCAGCAGCAGCAGCAGCAGCTGGATGAGGTGCATCAGAAGCCCAAGGACAAGGACAGAAGCGACCAGTCCAGTCGAAGAAGCTCATCCGCAAAAGGATCCAGAGCTTCGGCTAGGAAAGAACCCCCTCGTATTCCGGTACTTACTTTGGCGCACGGGTAAGTGATCTACGTGAAAGTTCACTCTGTGACGCAGGCCCCCTATACTTTATCATTCTAGGGGAAGAAAAGCACGGACAAGTCAAAGCATAAGGAATGTGCCCTCTGTGGGGTCCCCTTACCTGATTCTTGTCCCAAAAAATTATGTGCCCCCTGTATACAACAGACGGTGAGGTCTACAGGAGTGGTTGGGTGGAAGTGACATTAGGTCAGATAGTAGTTATCACCTATATTGTCCTCCCCTAGGTAGCGTAAGAATCTGTGAGTGCGGCTAACCTGAAAGAAATGATCCGTTTGGAAGTAAGGGAATCCCTACGGTCCCTGTCCCAAGCGGGAGGTTCAAAACATAGGACCCCCCTGAGAGGGTGAAAGAGAAGAGGGTGCCTGTCACTCAAATCCTTCCTCCTCTTCTTCAGATGAGGAGTCTGGACGATTCTGTCTACCCCTGGATAGAATTGACAAAGTCGTCAAGTCTGTTAGAGGCACAATGGGGATAGAAGAGCCCAAACCGCAGCCCTCAAAGCAGGATATGATGTTCAGCGGATTGGATCGTAAAAAACATAGATCTTTCCCGGTGAACGAAAAAATCCAAGACTTGATTCTCCGAGAATGAAAGAAATCCGAGAAAAAGGGTTCCTTACCGCCAGCGTTGAAACGCAGGTACCCTTTCGATGATCCAGTTGTGGAAACATGGGATAAAGCCCCTAAGCTGGATGCGGCGGTGGCAAAAGCGTCAAAGAAAGCCTCATTGCCATTTGAGGATATGAGGACCCTCAAGGACCCCCTTGACAGAAAGGCAGATACTTTCCTTAAAGGAACCTGGGAGACGGCGGCAGGATCTCTAAGACCAGCAGTTGCCGCGACATGTACAGCCAGGTCTTTAATGGTCTGGCTGGATCAGTTAGAGTCCCAGATCAAGGACGGCGCTTCCAGAGATTCCATTCTGAAGGCTTTACCAACAATGCAGAATGCTGCGGCCTTTCTGTCAGACGCATCTGTGGACTCAGTCAGGATGGCGGCTAGAGCGGCAGGACTCTCCAACGCGGCTCGTAGAGCTTTATGGTTGAAGTGCTGGTCTGGCGACATTCAATCCAGAACTAAGCTCTGCGCCATCCCGTGTAAAGGAGAATATCTCTTTGGACCAACTCTGGATGAGTTGCTGGAGAAAGCGGGGGATGATAAGAAGAAATTTCCTAATCCGTCTTCAGCATCCTACCGCAGGCCCTTCATTAAGAGGAGATTTGGTCGCGGGAAAAAACGTGGATCCTCACCCTCTAGAGAGAGTTTTAGATGGGAGGATAGACGCGGAAGAGGTACGGGCTATATGTTTCGCCGTTCCTCGAAAGAACAGAAAAAACCGGACCAATGACTAGCAATCCCTGTGGGGGGTAGACTGTCAGCATTCTCCTCAGCTTGGTTTGACATTACGAACAGTAAATGGGTCCGAGGCATCATAGCGAAAGGTCTAAGACTTGACTTTGATCACTGGCCTCGAGATAAATTTAAATTAACCCCTTTACGTTCCTCCCCCCTTGAGCAAGCAGCCTTGGAAGCAGAGGTCACGAACTTATGCTTCAAGAATGTTTTTGTTGAAATCCCAGTATCAGAAAGAGGGAGGGGATTTTACTCTCCTCTCTTTCTGATCAAGAAGCCGGACGGATCGTTTAGAACGATCATAAATCTTAAAGGCCTTAATAATTTTCTGACCAATGAATCGTTCAAAATGGAATCAATTGGTTCAGCAATAAAAATGTTGTTTAAACACTGCTTCATGGTAGTTGTAGATCTAAAGGACGCGTACTATCATGTCCCAATACATGAAGACTTCCAGAGATTCCTGAGGGTAGCTGTGTCAATGGGGGGACAAATTCGTCATTTCCAGTTTAGAGCTCTTCCCTTTGGCTTATCAGCGGCTCCTAGGGTGTTTACCAAGTTAGTGGCCGAAGTCATGGCGCACTTACGAGAGTCTGACATCTTAATTGTCCCCTATTTGGATGATTTCCTTATAGTTGGGAGTTCGGCAGACCATTGCCTCTCTCAGCTACAGACAACCACAACCAAACTTGAGCATCTGGGGTGGATTGTGAATTATGAAAAATCCCGATTACAGCCCCAGAAAATACAGAGATTCTTAGGACTGTTGTTAAATTCAGAGACCCAACAGTGTTGTCTTCCGCCCGACAAGTTATTACACATCCAACAACAGGTGTCTAGAGCAACTGATAATCCATCCATGACACTTAGACAGGCTATGTCACTGTTAGGATCTCTAACCTCGTGCATTCCCGCTGTCCGTTGGGCCCAATTTCACACCAGACCTTTACAATCCGAGGTACTGGTTAATGACAGAATCTTACAAGGGTCCTTGCAAAGTCAGATTACTTTGGGTCCAGAAGCACTGACATCTCTTAGATGGTGGCTAATCAATGACAATTTATCGGCAGGAGTTCCCTGGGTGACACAGGCGACACGTATTGTAACGACAGACGCTAGCCCTTCAGGTTGGGGAGCACACATGGATGACATGATAGTTCAGGGTCTATGGGACCCCCTAGCATCAGCCTCCTCCAACCAAAAAGAATTAATGGCGGTTGAACTTTCAGTTAAAAAATTACTCTCATATCTGCAGGGTCACCACGTCAAGATCCTCTCGGACAACCAGGTGGCGGTCGCATACATAAATCACCAGGGTGGAACTCATTCCGAATCACTGATGAGAGTGACAGATCGTCTATTCCAGACTGCGGAAGACCATTTTCTATCTTTAACCGCACTGCACATAAGAGGAAAAGAAAATGTAAAAGCGGACTTTCTAAGCCACAACACCCTGAGACAAGGGGAGTGGTCTCTAAACGGTCTTGTGTTCGACCAGATTGTCCACAAATGGGGACATCCAGAGGTGGATTTATTTGCCACCAGGGACAATCGAAAGACAGTAAAATTCTGTTCCCTAAATCCCAGGGAGAATCCTCTAGCGGTAGACGCCTTTCTGATCAGTTGGAACTTTCGGCTGGCTTATGTGTTCCCCCCGCTGGCCTTGATACCTCTGGTAATCAGGAAGATAAGAGAGGATCGGGCAAGAGTTATTTTGATTGCCCCATTTTGGCCCAGAAAGGCCTGGTTCACCTGGCTCAGGATCATGTCAGTGGAGGACCCCTGGGTGCTTCCGGACATTCCAGATTTACTCTACCAGGGTCCAATCAGCCATCCTCAAGTAAAGAATCTCCATTTAACGGCAGGGAGTTTGAGAGGGCGTTACTGAAGGACAAAGGGTTCTCCCCAAATTTGATTGAAACCCTTATGAAAAGTAGAAAGCAGATTACAACAACAATCTATGCTAGAACCTGGCGGAAATTCCTAGCCTCTTCTGACTTTAATTTAGAAGAGGGAATTCCTATAAAACAGATCTTAGAATTCCTGCAAAGGGGCTTAGAGCTAGATCTATCCACTAGTACCCTAAAGGTACAAGTCTCGACCCTAGGGGCCTTGTTTTCCTGTAACATCGCCAATAACTATTGGATGTCAAGGTTCATTAAAGCTTCTAGTAGGGCTAGACCCATACATAAGGATAGATCTATGACTTAGGATCTTAATCTAGTCCTGTCAGCATTGACTAGAGAGCCGTTTGAACCATTACAATCAGCTTCAATTAAGGCCTTATCCCTTAAAACAGCATTTCTGGTAGCGATAACATCTGCCCGTAGGGTAGGGGACATACAAGCTGTCTCCAGAATTTCCCCTTACACAGAGTTTCTGCCAGATAGGGTAGTCCTCAGACCGGACGCGGCCTATTTACCAAAAGTGTCATCACGGTTTCACAGGTCACAGGAGATAGTTTTACCATCTTTCCTTCCCAATCCCTCCAACCCTAAAGAAGAGCTACTCCATACACTAGACGTTAGGAGATGCCTGTTAGAATACATCTCTGTTACCAATACATGGAAGAAGGATAATGCGTTATTTTTATCTTTCCAAAATCCTAGAAAGGGACTCAGGGTATCAAAGTACACACTAGCGAAGTGGATTAGGAAGGCTATCTCTTTGGCTTATACTGCAGGTGGGGGTCCGACTCCGCAGAATCTGAGGGCGCATTCCACCAGAGCCATGGCTACATCCTGGGCGGAAAGATCTGGAGTATCAATCGACCAGATATGTAAGGCGGCCACATGGTCATCCCCGTCCACCTTCTTTAAACACTATAGGTTGGATTTAGGGGCCTCCTCTGATCTCACCTTCGGGTTAAGGGTGCTGCAAGCTATAGTCCCTCCCTAAGGTAGTGTTACATCTCTGTAATTCTCTCGTCGTGCTGTCATGGGAGTCCGAGTAAAGCATTAAGCTACTTACGGGTAGCGGCATTTCTCGGAGGCCCATGACAGCACCCTTAGTTCCCTCCCTATTTCACGTGGGGGTTGCACCTTCTATAATGTATATATCTCACATATGATGCCCAGTTCCAATATATGGGTTATAATATTGTATATAAACTGTATATAATATATATTTTTCCGTGCCACTAACTGCGGTAGTCCTCTCAAGGCTCTGAAATACAACTGATGCAGGGGAGAGGTGCCGCCCTTTTGTATCTGTAGGTTTCCTGTTCCTAATGGGCGGATCCCCTCTCGTCGTGCTGTCATGGGCCTCCGAGAAATGCCGCTACCCGTAAGTAGCTTAATGCTTTATCCGCATGCATAACACAAATCTACATGGGGGGGGAAAAAAGCAGAAAACGCTATAAAACCTGTTTTTTTTTGTTTGTTTTTTTAAAGCAGCTTCTTTACTGTCTTTACTCCTGCAAAAAAAAAAAGCAGCAAGATCGCAACATGTGAACATAGCCTTAAAGGTGCTTTCTGCTTTCAGATTGCAGAACCTGCCGAACTCACCTCTCCTGACATAACTATCTTTTGTGGCTCCTCTGTTATTCCTCCTGTGTCCCTGCACTCTCGGGCACTGTAGGCGTAGTACTGGCCATTTCACACTGTTTAGTGACAGGGGAGGATAACATGTCACCGCTCCTAAGCAGAGGCTTGTCTGCCCAACGAGCCAGCAGGAGACTATAGTCAGTGCTGGGGTTACCGATGCACCCAGGTCTTGTATTTTAGGGAGACCAAAAGGTCTTTCTTCCCAAGTGAGAAGTCCAGTGCCATCACCGACCCATGAGAATTGCTGGGCCTTTTTGGGGACTTTGCATTGGAGTAACTCCGCCGTGCGCCAGGAATGGGTGCGGAAGGCGTCAGTCTTAGGCTGATGGCCACCCTTATTTTCAGCATCGTAAATCTGTGTCTCCTTCTTTCCTGTAGCAAGATGTCAGTGAATTCACACACAAGCTGTTAGATTGGCTGGAAGACGCTTTCCAGATCAAAGCAGAGGAAGAAAGGTGAGCTCTTACTTGTTACATATGGAAATGCATGAAGCCCCCATCTAGATGTGACGCTCCGGGTTATACACGGTATATGCCTTGCTACGTGTTTTTATTCCAAAATGCAACAGATTATAGTTATAACTTTACATGATGAAAAGGAAAACATGCAAGTAACCTGGAAAATCGTAAACGAAGGCTGTGACCCCATAGAACCTCTTAAAGGGGGTCTCACTTTGGACAATCCTCTTTTTTTTTTTTTCTTCCCCAAGAAGGACCCCATGACAATAAGCTGGTCACACTGTGTCCTGCTGAGACCCCAAGCGATTAGCTGTAATTTGTGGAAAACATATTAAGTGTTCACTTTTCCTGCAGCGCCTCCACAGGGTAAACTAAGCATTACACATCACCCATTCACTAATCTGTTGTTTGTGGAATACGGGACAAGTCCTAATGTGGGAGAGTGGCTCTTTGAACCCGCTCTTCATGGCGATGTATTACATTGAGACGATAACATTGGTAAAATCTGTGATTTCTGGCTAGTGCACGTTTTGTGAATGACAGGATACAGACCCTTGTGAGCACTGGCGTTACTGGTCGGCCCAGTCAGACCGCTGGTACTTTCCTCAGAGACTTCGGTTTCTGGACGTCTGATACATAAGTGGCGGCAATAGAGTGAATGTACATGTACCATAGATTACATGTCGGGTGCATGGTACGGGCTCAGGAGCGGAGCCTGCCACAGACTGCTGGTTATACAGCCGACGTCTGCCTCTAATAGCAGTGATCAGCGCCAGCTCCAGTCACTGCTGTCTGACCAATGCGATTACCCCTCGATCTCTGAAAGTGACATTTAAGTGGTGAAAATTGTAATGTGACCCTTACAGCATCCATTGCTTCAGTGCTCCAATAGGGGCCAGCTCAAGCCTTGGCTTCTTAGGAGATATTGCACCACTTTAAGTATTGCAGTATAAAGAACAAGCGATAACGTGATCACCAGGTTCAAGTCCCCTAAAGAGTAAAAATAAAGAAAAAAATATTTGTAGAAAGAAGTGAAAAATCTAAAAGTTTCAAACCCCTCTTTTCCTAGTTCAGAAATTATTTTTTTTTATTTTGTTTTCATTTGGAATCTCACATCCGTAAAAGTCTATAAAAAATCTAATATGAATGTTACATGCTGTAAAATGTGAAATAAAAAAAAGCAATGAAAATCTTAAGTTTCCAAAATAATACCACTAGACACAAAATCTCACCATGCAAAAAAATAAGTCCTTGTAACGCTCCATTGAGTACAGTGCCGCGTTCACTTTAATGTTTAATAATCACTGTGCAGATATGATCCATCCCTCGCCCTGTCAGTATGGTGACCGGTACATTCCCCTCCTATGTGGTGACTATGGATTATTCGCAGCCGGCTATCACTTTTGCTCCTGTATTTCGCTTTTACACTGTTTGGTAATTCAGTCAAGGTCCCTGTTACTGCACTTGGGCTGTGAACATTTCCTGACCATTGAGGAGCCAAGTGACGCCATTACATTGGCGGCTTGTTGGAAATTTTACCAGCCATGACACGTCAGAGGCTTCATCTGCTCTCCAAGGACAAGGTTGTTCCACAACTCCAGGAATCGGGTCTCCTGTATTTGGGATGTTGTCTCCTTTCCCTGAGTTTTGTCATTAGAGGTTTCCTTGCAGTAATAAACTCTAGGACAAGTGCTGCATCCATCCGATTTTCTAATACTTGTGCCATTGGGTTCCGTGTCACAGCCCAGGGTGTGCTCGTCTCTGGTAGGGGTCTACCCCAGGCTAGAAACACTGCCACCGCACAGTCTGCAGAACTTTGTTTCCTCCTCCATCTTCTGGATATTACTGACCTGTTATGTGGACGGGCTCATCATGCTGAGTGCAGATCTTCGGGGTGTTACACCCTAATCACAATGCAAAAAATTGCTACAATTCCTTTGATCCTGGTCCTGTTCAGATAAAGGGGTTATCAAGTGCCTGTCCCTTCCACATCACTCTCATGTGCATCCCTCCCGCTAGGCATCATACACTTGTCATATTCTAATTCATTGGATAGGTGCACCCCTGTCAGTAGGGCTGACCTCTCCTCTGGTGGAAATGATGGACCCCATGGTGAGACCCTCCAACCATTATATTGTAGGTAGATCTTATGGAGCTGATGTTTGTGGGCGGCCTGTAACTGAAAGCTCAGAGTGGACGACCTATTTGTGTTGTGTTTAATTCTTGCCTTACTTGTAAGAGACTCCTATAATAATATGAAGGGATATAAACAAGTGCACAGTCCACATGTATAAATTATGGATTTTTACAATTTATTTTTTTGTTGTTGTCAGAGATGGAGAAAAGCCAAAGAACCCAATGGTGGAGCTGTTTTACGGTCATTTCCTGGCAGTGGGCGTGCATGAAGGTTGGTTTATTTTTCTATCCTACTTAAAATTAATTCCACAGCGCTTTACAGACATTATCGTCACTGTCCCCATTGGGGCTCATAGTATAATTTCCCTATCCGTATGTCTTTGGAGTGTAGGAAGAAACTGGAGAACCCGGAGGAAACCCACACAAACATGGGGAGAACATATAAGCTGTTTGTTGATATTGTCCTTGTTGGGATTTGAACCCAGGACCCCAGCGCTGCAAAGCAAGAGCGCTAACCACTGAGCCACCATGCAGTGCTGACCACTGAGTCGCTCTGGGCCGTCGTCGCTCTGGGCGGTCACTCGTTTCCCCCCAGCGCACTCACTGTAATAAATTCCTGCAAGCCCCCCCCCCATGTGAATAATCCCCTAGTTAATTGCATCTGCACCCTGAACACGTAGATTCAATGGTGCGCGTATAAAGGAGGTATAATATTTTCCAGGTTTAGTGTCTTGTCTCTGATATCTGATTGTTTCTCGCCAAGGAAAAAAATTTGAAAACACGGAGATGTTTGGGCAGTACCCTCTCCAGGTGAACGGCTTTAAAGACTTACACGAGTGCCTGGAGGCTGCGATGATCGAGGGAGAAATTGAGTCATTGCATTCAGAGAACTGCAGCAAGTCTGGTCAGGAGGTGAGGGCACAAGAATACAGTGATGCTTTGTTTCCGTCTTACGTAGGTGTGAGTAATATGAACCATACAGCATGGAATATCGTGTGCCAGAAGTCACATTTAAAGGGGCTGTCCACTAAGGCCCCGACACTTCTTAAATGCTAAAATGGCCTTCTTAAAATAATGTTGTGAATGATGGAAGAAGTGTAAAGGCTGCAGACGATCAGGGCCGCAGATTGGCTGCAGTGCGCATGTGATGTATCAAGGCCACTGACATGGAAAATGGATACGTGTTACTTTATTTATTTTTTTTAATGTATAAAGGGCATGTCTGCTTTACAAAACCAGCTTATAAATTATGTATTAGGAAAGTGCATTAATATAAAGGATTGTCATCAGATCCCTCATCTACTAGGTGAAAGAAGCTGCCAGAAGCCCCTGTAAGTGGACTTGGCCTGACTGCATTACATGGCTTGTTCATCAGTCCCAATATGTACAGTGTAATGCTTCATTTCACCTCTGGGGGTGCTGCAGGGATAACCACCTCTTGAAATTCAAATTTTTTTCCTTTGACACAGCCTTGTGATGACTTGTGTTTGGGGACAAGAGTTGTATTTTAGCTATATTTCCACTATAAAAACATAAAACTAGGCAAGTTATAGTATTTTTTTTTTTTAATCAATGAAATTGGGGGTGCAGAACATAAGAAAAGCGAGTTTGTTTTGCTGGGTATAATGTTTTTATTGGTTCATTTTTCAGGTACGCTTTTTTGTTCTTTTAGGGAGAGAAAGGGTAAAATGAGCAATAAAGTGTTTTTTATTTTTTTTTTATTTTTTTTTAATAAAACCCGTTGTTTACTTTTTAGCTCCATATGCAGCGGTGCCATTTATGTGTTTAATTTTATTTTTTTAGCACGATGGAGCATTTTTATTACAAGGATTTTTTTCTGATATTTTGAAATATATAAAATATATTTAAAAAATATCAGAGAAAAAAATCCTGTTTTTTTTTTTTTTTTTTTTTTCCCCTCTCCCTGATAAAAGTACGGAATCCCTTCCTTCCCTTTTGGAGTCTGTGGGACTTTGTCATGCGATGCTCAATACTCTGTATTGCAGTGTATTGTGCCCATCTGTGTGACAATGGCAGGCAATCTATGGCTTCTGCCAGTGGCCACATCAAATAAGTGTAGTAAGATGGCAGCAACGGGGGCAATTGTTGGACCCAGCTGCAATGATGATGTATTAACCCCGTCTTGTGGGGGCAATAGGTGGAGTGAGCGCTCTGTTCTTTGATACTATGGATGCTGTTGATTGCGGCAGGTACTGAATGGCCAGAATCGCTGCTACCTGCAGTCCTGGGGTCTTGAAGCAGGATGTCGGCAGTATTTCACAGCTGACACCCATCGTGGATTGCACAGGCTCAACCCTGGACAAAACTGTGCGGCAGATTGCGGTAAATGACCTATAATCTGGACATACAGATACATCTTTTTGCAGGAAGGGGTTAACGCTATAGACAATAAGTTTATCATCATCTTGAGTAAGTAGAGTTCCTATATGTTTGTTTATTTTTTATATTTGGGGCCCAAAACCCCAAATTTTTGTAAATCAAGCCTCAGTAGTTAGCCCGCAGCGCCCTCGCCCTGGTCATAAAGGGCGCACAGAAGGTGGCGTTCCCTACTCTGCTATATCAGGAGGACGTATTGTTTATCGCATGTCACCAGTGATTAAATCATGACGTGTGGCCTGGAATAGCTGGCAGCAAGGGCGGTTTTCCTAATATAAAGTATAATTTTGTTTAAAGCAACAGTAAACCTTGGATAATAAAAGTAAACTGAAGAAAACCCTTCCATGTAGTTTTATAAGAACCTTGCAGATGTTTTTGAACAGGTTATGTGCCCCTATAGCAAACCGTAATGGAGGACTCCTGCTGTAGCCCGCTGCCTTACAGCCAAGACGGGTCTGATATGTGTCAGTAATTTCACAGAGCAGTCGTGCTGTAATATGAAGCTTAAAGTGTTAACAAATGTCATATTAGAGACTGCGTACTTTACTGTGATAAACCATGTCAGCATGGCTGGATAATCCTTAACTGGATCTCAGCCCACCCAGCGTGACTGACAGCTCCTCAGTGTCCCTCCTCTCTGTTGAGTTCTTTCACTGCTCAGTACAAGCTGCATCTGTAGAAACAATGTTTAGGATCTGTTCACACTCGCATAAGATAAGACACACTTGTGTCGGAAGCAAAGACGTTAACATGGTTGTGAAGCTCTTGCGTCCGTCTTACGGCAGACCCAGCCATGCCTTCGTTTCCATTAGGATGCTTTTGTCATTCTTCCTGCTGCAGTATTGTATCAATGTCGAGAAAAGATTGCACAGTCAAAATGATCAGAACTGTTTGTTATGGATCATACCGCGTCCATAATGTCATTCAGTGATGACTCCAGTTGGGACAGAGCTGCCTACACTCGGCATTCTAGTAGCCGTCCATGTATTTGTTAGATCTTCATAGACTTATCATTAGGTTCTTCGTCTCCCAGCTTCTCCGTTCCTCATGGCTCGTTCTTTCTTTCTCTGCCCTTTAGCACTGGTTTACAGAGCTCCCGCCCGTCCTGACGTTTGAACTGTCCAGGTTTGAGTTTAATCAAACTTTAGGAAGACCGGAGAAGATCCACAACAAGCTGGAGTTCCCTCAGTGTTTGTACATGGACAGGTATGTAAGCGCTGCCATCATGTCGCTGCTCTCTAAGCTCAGTCATTGCTGCTGTCTGATAATCTGTAATGAACACTCATCTCCCGATAACATGTCTAAACAGGCTGCCAATCACACATTGACGTAACAAAATGCTCCTTTATTTGGTGAAATGGGTTGTAACCTTGCTTTACCTCTTCCGGACCACCCATAGACTTTATATACACGGGCGGTGAAGTTCTACTATAACTCGAAGACAGCCAAGTCCCCGTAGAGAAGGCCGAGTTTATTCCCGTTTGTGCCTTCTCCTCCACCCCTGTATATACAGTGTACACAGTAATGGGAAGTGCTGGCATCGCTTCTCCCCCCATACACATGTCATGTGATCACTGTGTGTATAGAGAGGGATCAGGAGGCTGCATTCCCCCTGCAACTGGGGCTAATATACCAGCCTCAGTTACAAGGGAAGTAAGATGCAGATTTGGAGTCCTCCAGCGGATCAAAACTCCCCTTCAAGGTGCAAATAAAGATATTGAAATGTCCCCCCTCTCCCCCCAACAAGTAATCTTTTTATTGTTTTGTTCTTTTTATGACGTTATTGGTGGGGCAAATATGACATTAATATTATTACATTTTTAAATCTGTTTTAGTGGTCCCTTGTGGTCATAAAAAAGTGAAAAACTGGCGTATTTCCATTATTTTGTCCTCCAATATCGGCAAAAAAAAAAAAATGTATGTATGTATGTATGTATGCATGTGTGTGTGTGTGTGTATGTATATGTATATATATATATATATATATATATATATATATATATATATATATATATATATATATATATATATATATATATATATATATATATATATATATAAACAGCGGCCTAAAACTAAAGCGTCATGTATCACGAAATAAAGAAACAAAAATTACTTGACTTTTCAAATGAGAAAAAATGTTTACTCTTTAAAGCACATGAGCAAACAAAAGCTCACAAAAAATAAAATAAAAAATACCATGTTAGGAACGGGTTAAGGCCATGTTCACACAGTGCGTTTTTTACTGCAGAACCGCAGCGGTTTTGCCGCTGCAGTTCCGCAGCTGTTTTCCATGCAGGGTACATTACAATGTACCCCTATGGAAAACAGGAACCACTGTGCACACGGTCCTGAATTTCCCTTAAAAAGCCGCGATGAATCGGTGCGGGAAAAAAGGAGCATGTCACTTCTTTGCCCGAAACTGCAGCGGTTCTGCACCCATAGACCTCCATTGTGAGGTCAAACCCGCAGTAAAACCCGCAGATCAAAAATATATCTGCGGGTTTTATTGCGGTTTGTGGTGCAGAACCGCTGCAGCCGGAAGTGCGGGGAAGCGGCCGGAAGTGCGTGGGCGGAAGTGCTTGGGCGGAGAGACATGGAGGCATACCGTCGCATGGGGATCGTGTCGGCCGTTTGATTGATTTGGTATGTGTGTGTGTGTGTGTGTGTGTGTGTGTGTGTGTGTGTGTGTGTGTGTGTGTGTGTGTGTGTGTGCATGTATGTGTGTGTGTGTGTGTGTGTGTGTGTGTGCATGTATGTGTGTGTGTGTGTGTGTGCGTGTGTGTGTGCGTGTCCCCATGCGACGCTAGTGCCACCATTGTGCTAAGTCGCCGTATGGGACTACTACTCCCATCCGGTATTAGGATGGGAGAGTTGTCCCTGTGTCCGGCGACTTAGCACAATTGTAAAGTTACACAAAACACCTACACACAATACACATACATGACACACAGTACAGTACATACAACACATAACACAGAGTATATACTCACCAACAGCACACTTGTAGGCGAAGCCCTCGATCCTCCAGGAAAAAATCACAAAATAAAAAATCAAATTCATACTCCCTGTCCGCAGAATCCATAAAACTAGTGTCCCACGCCGATCGGCTGCTCTCCGGCGATACACTGCCAGGAGCGAAGCTCCTGGCAGTGTATCGCGTACTGTTCCGGAGTTCAATGACTCCGGCGTCTCGGTTAACGGCAGTACAGCTGCGTTGAACTTTCCCACGCAGCACTGCCGTTAAGCGAGAGTGCCGGGGTCAATGACCGCCGGTAAACTCGCTCGCGCATGCGCAGTGACACACCGACAGGAACTATGGCTCCTGTCAGTGTGTTGCTGCAGCCGTGGAGAGCAGACATATCTCTGGATGTGTCTGTTCTCCATGGAAAATCTTCGTGGGATACGTGGCACTTAAATACGTGGCAATTAAATACGTGACACGTGGCACTTATACGTGATATGTGTCACTTAAATACGTGATACGTGTCACTTAAATATGTGGCACTGAAATACGTGGCACTTAAATACGTGGCACGTGGCACTGAAATACGTGATACGTGGCACTTAAATACGTGGCACGTGGCACTGAAATACGTGGCACTGAAATACGTGACACGTGGCACTGAAATACGTGGCACTGAAATACGTGGCACGTGGCACTGAAATACGTGATACGTGGCACTGAAATACGTGGCACTGAAATACGTGGCACTGAAATACGTGGCACTGAAATACGTGATACGTGGCACTGAAATACGTGGCACTGAAATACGTGATACGTGGCACTGAAATACGTGGCACTGAAATACGTGGCACTGAAATACGTGGCACTGAAATATGTGGCACTGAAATACGTGGCACTTAAATACGTGATACGTGGCACTTAAATACGTGGCACTTAGGCTATGTTCACTTTTTCGTTGTGCGCCGCAGCGTCGGCGCCGCAACACACAACGCAAACAAAAACGCAGCAAAACGCATGCACAACGCTGCGTTTTGCGCCGCATGCGTCCTTTTTTTGATTGATTTTGGACGCAGCAAAAATGCAACTTGCTGCGTCCTCTGCGCCCGGATGCGTGCGCTGCAGTGACGCATGCGGCGCAAAACGCAAGTGCGACGCATGTCCATGCGCCCCCATGTTAAATATAGGGGCGCATGACGCATGCG